>NC_084834.1:58722998-59382720 GCF_033115175.1 Lepus europaeus | reverse complement strand
AAGAGCATGGGCACTTTTTTGGGGACAAAGAATCACTTTGCAGCAGCCTCCCAGTCCCAATGGGGAACATGAAGCCAGGTCTCAGGAAATGAGCTGTGTCAACCAACCCAGTGGTCACCCAGGGGCATAGGACACAAGACACAGGGCCCCTACCATGGTCAGTCACAAATTCATCAGTCATTGTTTGGTCTGGCAAGTCGTCCAGCATCGGAGAGCACACCCGATTCTCCTGGGTGCTATTGTCTGTGGAGGAAGAAGAGACACATTTGGTCTGAGTCTCTTTTCAGGTGACAGACTGCCTCCGCCTCTGAAACCAGGCAGAGTTTTCTCCCACCCCCGCCATCACAAACTCCTGTTGTGGGTGCTTATGTCACTTCGGAGGCATCACGGGGTGGTGTCTATGAAAACACTCCAGAGGCAGAGAAACTGGGGTGGTTGGGGCCTGGGCTGGGGTTGAGGGGGGCAGTCCTCAAATGTTGGGCCACACAGCTTCTTGGTTTAACCCCACTTGGCAAGTAGGTTTCCATCCTTGTCTGCCGCTCAAGTGTTAAGATCAGCCCTTCCCTTCCACAGGGAGAGGCGACGAGGCATGGGAAGTGAAAGGATCCGGGAACTAGGGCAAGTGCTCACTCAGTGTTCCAGTGGGAGACCAGCAAGTGCCTAATGTCTGTGAGGGGCCAGGTGCGTACACCTCTAGGAATTCCCTGTCCAGCGGCACAGCAACTGAGAACCTCGATTCACATAGCCAGCTCATGTCCTGCACATGCTTTGTCGAGTCAGTCCCCGGTGGACAGCTCCCGGCACGTGGGGCAGCTGGGAGAAAATCCGAAGCCGCCACGCCATCTCTCATGTGCGCTCACTCAGAGGACAGCGGACAGCGGAAAGCGGACAGCGGGCAGACGGCAAGCGTGGCCACGCACCAGCTCGGGTCTGCTCTTCTCCCCCAGCGCAGGATGCGGCCTGCCCCACTCCAGGACACTGGGTCAGAGTCTCATGTTGAGTGGACAGACTCCACGGCAGACAAATCTCAAGGTGCCTTGGGGCAGGTTTTGAGAACACACTCGTGCCAGCATCAGAGGTCAAATCGATGACTTGACCTCGGGCAACAGCCATGCTTCAGGCACGCTTTCCCGGGGGCTCGGAACCAGCCAAAGCCGGGGCCAAAGGTTTTGCTTCCTCAGTTCCCTCAGGGGCGCTGCGACTCGGCGCTTGTGGGCCAAGCATTGGAGAGACCACAGCACCCAGCGGAAAACAGAGTGAGGCTGGAAACCTTGGCTTCCGGGAAAGTGCCCATGGAGCGTGCGGCCGTCAGACCGTGGTTGAACCCCGCGAGAAAATGGCTGTCGCAGTGGACACTGTGGCACCCAGAAACTCTCCCCATCCGGGACAAAACACACAGCCTTCAAGCAAGGTTAGGAAACCCGAAGGCAGAGGCACTTGAACAAGCAGTGCTCCAGGTGGTTCCGACATTGGTGGACACCTTCCAAGGCGCGTGTCTGCCAATGTGCTAGGAGAACACATCAAGTGCCAGGGTGCAGAGGCTTGGATGGAGCCGGGCCCACAGCCAGCTCAGGCCTGGCAGCAACGGGCCCCGTTGGAGTTGGAGGCGGTCCGTCAACATACCTTCCTCAAGATCAGCCTCCCGAGGGAGCACCGGGAGGTCTGTGAAGAGAAAACACAACCTGTCTCAAAGGACATTCCCACAACACCCCGACGCCATGTCCCAAGGAAGGAAGAGCAACGTTCTGAAGCCCAAGGACCACACGCACGCACACGCTGCATTGTGCTGACTTTGAGTTCTCATCCTGCAGCACGAGTCACCACCTCCTAAGAGAAAATGGCGCCCCGACGTCACTGAGCGGGAACACAACGATCCCCTGGGTTCCATGCTTTCTTGGATGTTTCCTTTCCATCCGTGGGTATGCTCAGTGTCCACTGAATTGCCGTGAGCCTTCCAGAAAGCCGAGGCCAACAGGAAGATGCAGGCAAGGCACATGGCGGGGTAGAGGTGGTGCCATGGGTGTCCCTTGGGCAGCCACGGGTACTGTCATGGGCAGCCAAAGTGGCTGTGTTAGTCCAGGGCCCACCCCGGCCAGTTCCCATCAAGGAGTCCCATGCTGCCCAGACAGGGTCTAAAGGGTCCAAGGCAAAGGGATCTTCATGCAAGCATGGGTGCATGTTGGCTCTGGGTGTAAGCGGAAGGGGAACACAGGGGAAAGAAGGAGGACTCCTGGGGCAGCATGCCACTGCATTTCTCGGCAGCTCAGGGCACACAGTTCAGAATTCACATCTGGGCCCAGGCCGGGCTCAGGCCAGGCAGCCCCGAACCTCTGCACACTGGGCCACGAGGTGCAGCCAGGACACTCGACGCTGAGGCCAATCAGGGCTCTGCACGTGCATCGTCTGTGGAAGAATCAAAGCATGCTAGCTTGGCAGCTTTGGCACCAGACGGATTCATGGCAGCAGCAGACATGGGCAACAGGATCCATAATTCCCTCACTAACTAGTAAGGAGACAACAACGCCAAGACCCTGAGAACTTGCAGAAAGGCCCAGTCAGTGTGCAGCCAATCAGAGAATCCTGGAGGACATGCGGCGTCTCAGTGAAACTGCCTCGCACTCTGACACTTCTCTACCCAGGAAGTACATCCTTTCTGGGCAGATAGCCTTGGATTCCACCACAGCTCAAGAGCATGGGCACTTTTTTGGGGACAAAGAATCACTTTGCAGCAGCCTCCCAGTCCCAATGGGGAACATGAAGCCAGGTCTCAGGAAATGAGCTGTGTCAACCAACCCAGTGGTCACCCAGGGGCATAGGACACAAGACACAGGGCCCCTACCATGGTCAGTCACAAATTCATCAGTCATTGTTTGGTCTGGCAAGTCGTCCAGCATCGGAGAGCACACCCGATTCTCCTGGGTGCTATTGTCTGTGGAGGAAGAAGAGACACATTTGGTCTGAGTCTCTTTTCAGGTGACAGACTGCCTCTGCCTCTGAAACCAGGCAGAGTTTTCTCCCACCCCCGCCATCACAAACTCCTGTTGTGGGTGCTTATGTCACTTCGGAGGCATCACGGGGTGGTGTCTATGAAAACACTCCAGAGGCAGAGAAACTGGGGTGGTTGGGGCCTGGGCTGGGGTTGAGTGGGGCAGTCCTCAAATGTTGGGCCACACAGCTTCTTGGTTTAACCCCACTTGGCAAGTAGGTTTCCATCCTTGTCTGCCGCTCAAGTGTTAAGATCAGCCCTTCCCTTCCACAGGGAGAGGCGACGAGGCATGGGAAGTGAAAGGATCCGGGAACTAGGGCAAGTGCTCACTCAGTGTTCCAGTGGGAGACCAGCAAGTGCCTAATGTCTGTGAGGGGCCAGGTGCGTACACCTCTAGGAATTCCCTGTCCAGCGGCACAGCAACTGAGAACCTCGATTCACATAGCCAGCTCATGTCCTGCACATGCTTTGTCGAGTCAGTCCCCGGTGGACAGCTCCCGGCACGTGGGGCAGCTGGGAGAAAATCCGAAGCCGCCACGCCATCTCTCATGTGCGCTCACTCAGAGGACAGCGGACAGCGGAAAGCGGACAGCGGGCAGACGGCAAGCGTGGCCACGCACCAGCTCGGGTCTGCTCTTCTCCCCCAGCGCAGGATGCGGCCTGCCCCACTCCAGGACACTGGGTCAGAGTCTCATGTTGAGTGGACAGACTCCACGGCAGACAAATCTCAAGGTGCCTTGGGGCAGGTTTTGAGAACACACTCGTGCCAGCATCAGAGGTCAAATCGATGACTTGACCTCGGGCAACAGCCATGCTTCAGGCACGCTTTCCCGGGGGCTCGGAACCAGCCAAAGCCGGGGCCAAAGGTTTTGCTTCCTCAGTTCCCTCAGGGGCGCTGCGACTCGGCGCTTGTGGGCCAAGCATTGGAGAGACCACAGCACCCAGCGGAAAACAGAGTGAGGCTGGAAACCTTGGCTTCCGGGAAAGTGCCCATGGAGCGTGCGGCCGTCAGACCGTGGTTGAACCCCGCGAGAAAATGGCTGTCGCAGTGGACACTGTGGCACCCAGAAACTCTCCCCATCCGGGACAAAACACACAGCCTTCAAGCAAGGTTAGGAAACCCGAAGGCAGAGGCACTTGAACAAGCAGTGCTCCAGGTGGTTCCGACATTGGTGGACACCTTCCAAGGCGCGTGTCTGCCAATGTGCTAGGAGAACACATCAAGTGCCAGGGTGCAGAGGCTTGGATGGAGCCGGGCCCACAGCCAGCTCAGGCCTGGCAGCAACGGGCCCCGTTGGAGTTGGAGGCGGTCCGTCAACATACCTTCCTCAAGATCAGCCTCCCGAGGGAGCACCGGGAGGTCTGTGAAGAGAAAACACAACCTGTCTCAAAGGACATTCCCACAACACCCCGACGCCACGTCCCAAGGAAGGAAGAGCAACGTTCTGAAGCCCAAGGACCACACGCACGCACACGCTGCATTGTGCTGACTTTGAGTTCTCATCCTGCAGCACGAGTCACCACCTCCTAAGAGAAAATGGCGCCCCGACGTCACTGAGCGGGAACACAACGATCCCCTGGGTTCCATGCTTTCTTGGATGTTTCCTTTCCATCCGTGGGTATGCTCAGTGTCCACTGAATTGCCGTGAGCCTTCCAGAAAGCCGAGGCCAACAGGAAGATGCAGGCAAGGCACATGGCGGGGTAGAGGTGGTGCCATGGGTGTCCCTTGGGCAGCCACGGGTACTGTCATGGGCAGCCAAAGTGGCTGTGTTAGTCCAGGGCCCACCCCGGCCAGTTCCCATCAAGGAGTCCCATGCTGCCCAGACAGGGTCTAAAGGGTCCAAGGCAAAGGGATCTTCATGCAAGCATGGGTGCATGTTGGCTCTGGGTGTAAGCGGAAGGGGAACACAGGGGAAAGAAGGAGGACTCCTGGGGCAGCATGCCACTGCATTTCTCGGCAGCTCAGGGCACACAGTTCAGAATTCACATCTGGGCCCAGGCCGGGCTCAGGCCAGGCAGCCCCGAACTTCTGCACACTGGGCCACGAGGTGCAGCCAGGACACTCGATGCTGAGGCCAATCAGGGCTCTGCACGTGCATCGTCTGTGGAAGAATCAAAGCATGCTAGCTTGGCAGCTTTGGCACCAGACGGATTCATGGCAGCAGCAGACATGGGCAACAGGATCCATAATTCCCTCACTAACTAGTAAGGAGACAACAACGCCAAGACCCTGAGAACTTGCAGAAAGGCCCAGTCAGTGTGCAGCCAATGAGAGAATCCTGGAGGACATGCGGCGTCTCAGTGAAACTGCCTCGCACTCTGACACTTCTCTACCCAGGAAGTACATCCTTTCTGGGCAGATAGCCTTGGATTCCACCACAGCTCAAGAGCATGGGCACTTTTTTGGGGACAAAGAATCACTTTGCAGCAGCTTCCCAGTCCCAATGGGGAACATGAAGCCAGGTCTCAGGAAATGAGCTGTGTCAACCAACCCAGTGGTCACCCAGGGGCATAGGACACAAGACACAGGGCCCCTACCATGGTCAGTCACAAATTCATCAGTCATTGTTTGGTCTGGCAAGTCGTCCAGCATCGGAGAGCACACCCGATTCTCCTGGGTGCTATTGTCTGTGGAGGAAGAAGAGACACATTTGGTCTGAGTCTCTTTTCAGGTGACAGACTGCCTCCGCCTCTGAAACCAGGCAGAGTTTTCTCCCACCCCCGCCATCACAAACTCCTGTTGTGGGTGCTTATGTCACTTCGGAGGCATCACGGGGTGGTGTCTATGAAAACACTCCAGAGGCAGAGAAACTGGGGTGGTTGGGGCCTGGGCTGGGGTTGAGGGGGGCAGTCCTCAAATGTTGGGCCACACAGCTTCTTGGTTTAACCCCACTTGGCAAGTAGGTTTCCATCCTTGTCTGCCGCTCAAGTGTTAAGATCAGCCCTTCCCTTCCACAGGGAGAGGCGACGAGGCATGGGAAGTGAAAGGATCCGGGAACTAGGGCAAGTGCTCACTCAGTGTTCCAGTGGGAGACCAGCAAGTGCCTAATGTCTGTGAGGGGCCAGGTGCGTACACCTCTAGGAATTCCCTGTCCAGCGGCACAGCAACTGAGAACCTCGATTCACATAGCCAGCTCATGTCCTGCACATGCTTTGTCGAGTCAGTCCCCGGTGGACAGCTCCCGGCACGTGGGGCAGCTGGGAGAAAATCCGAAGCCGCCACGCCATCTCTCATGTGCGCTCACTCAGAGGACAGCGGACAGCGGAAAGCGGACAGCGGGCAGACGGCAAGCGTGGCCACGCACCAGCTCGGGTCTGCTCTTCTCCCCCAGCGCAGGATGCGGCCTGCCCCACTCCAGGACACTGGGTCAGAGTCTCATGTTGAGTGGACAGACTCCACGGCAGACAAATCTCAAGGTGCCTTGGGGCAGGTTTTGAGAACACACTCGTGCCAGCATCAGAGGTCAAATCGATGACTTGACCTCGGGCAACAGCCATGCTTCAGGCACGCTTTCCCGGGGGCTCGGAACCAGCCAAAGCCGGGGCCAAAGGTTTTGCTTCCTCAGTTCCCTCAGGGGCGCTGCGACTCGGCGCTTGTGGGCCAAGCATTGGAGAGACCACAGCACCCAGCGGAAAACAGAGTGAGGCTGGAAACCTTGGCTTCCGGGAAAGTGCCCATGGAGCGTGCGGCCGTCAGACCGTGGTTGAACCCCGCGAGAAAATGGCTGTCGCAGTGGACACTGTGGCACCCAGAAACTCTCCCCATCCGGGACAAAACACACAGCCTTCAAGCAAGGTTAGGAAACCCGAAGGCAGAGGCACTTGAACAAGCAGTGCTCCAGGTGGTTCCGACATTGGTGGACACCTTCCAAGGCGCGTGTCTGCCAATGTGCTAGGAGAACACATCAAGTGCCAGGGTGCAGAGGCTTGGATGGAGCCGGGCCCACAGCCAGCTCAGGCCTGGCAGCAACGGGCCCCGTTGGAGTTGGAGGCGGTCCGTCAACATACCTTCCTCAAGATCAGCCTCCCGAGGGAGCACCGGGAGGTCTGTGAAGAGAAAACACAACCTGTCTCAAAGGACATTCCCACAACACCCCGACGCCACGTCCCAAGGAAGGAAGAGCAACGTTCTGAAGCCCAAGGACCACACGCACGCACACGCTGCATTGTGCTGACTTTGAGTTCTCATCCTGCAGCACGAGTCACCACCTCCTAAGAGAAAATGGCGCCCCGACGTCACTGAGCGGGAACACAACGATCCCCTGGGTTCCATGCTTTCTTGGATGTTTCCTTTCCATCCGTGGGTATGCTCAGTGTCCACTGAATTGCCGTGAGCCTTCCAGAAAGCCGAGGCCAACAGGAAGATGCAGGCAAGGCACATGGCGGGGTAGAGGTGGTGCCATGGGTGTCCCTTGGGCAGCCACGGGTACTGTCACGGGCAGCCAAAGTGGCTGTGTTAGTCCAGGGCCCACCCCGGCCAGTTCCCATCAAGGAGTCCCATGCTGCCCAGACAGGGTCTAAAGGGTCCAAGGCAAAGGGATCTTCATGCAAGCATGGGTGCATGTTGGCTCTGGGTGTAAGCGGAAGGGGAACACAGGGGAAAGAAGGAGGACTCCTGGGGCAGCATGCCACTGCATTTCTCGGCAGCTCAGGGCACACAGTTCAGAATTCACATCTGGGCCCAGGCCGGGCTCAGGCCAGGCAGCCCCGAACTTCTGCACACTGGGCCACGAGGTGCAGCCAGGACACTCGATGCTGAGGCCAATCAGGGCTCTGCACGTGCATCGTCTGTGGAAGAATCAAAGCATGCTAGCTTGGCAGCTTTGGCACCAGACGGATTCATGGCAGCAGCAGACATGGGCAACAGGATCCATAATTCCCTCACTAACTAGTAAGGAGACAACAACGCCAAGACCCTGAGAACTTGCAGAAAGGCCCAGTCAGTGTGCAGCCAATGAGAGAATCCTGGAGGACATGCGGCGTCTCAGTGAAACTGCCTCGCACTCTGACACTTCTCTACCCAGGAAGTACATCCTTTCTGGGCAGATAGCCTTGGATTCCACCACAGCTCAAGAGCATGGGCACTTTTTTGGGGACAAAGAATCACTTTGCAGCAGCTTCCCAGTCCCAATGGGGAACATGAAGCCAGGTCTCAGGAAATGAGCTGTGTCAACCAACCCAGTGGTCACCCAGGGGCATAGGACACAAGACACAGGGCCCCTACCATGGTCAGTCACAAATTCATCAGTCATTGTTTGGTCTGGCAAGTCGTCCAGCATCGGAGAGCACACCCGATTCTCCTGGGTGCTATTGTCTGTGGAGGAAGAAGAGACACATTTGGTCTGAGTCTCTTTTCAGGTGACAGACTGCCTCCGCCTCTGAAACCAGGCAGAGTTTTCTCCCACCCCCGCCATCACAAACTCCTGTTGTGGGTGCTTATGTCACTTCGGAGGCATCACGGGGTGGTGTCTATGAAAACACTCCAGAGGCAGAGAAACTGGGGTGGTTGGGGCCTGGGCTGGGGTTGAGGGGGGCAGTCCTCAAATGTTGGGCCACACAGCTTCTTGGTTTAACCCCACTTGGCAAGTAGGTTTCCATCCTTGTCTGCCGCTCAAGTGTTAAGATCAGCCCTTCCCTTCCACAGGGAGAGGCGACGAGGCATGGGAAGTGAAAGGATCCGGGAACTAGGGCAAGTGCTCACTCAGTGTTCCAGTGGGAGACCAGCAAGTGCCTAATGTCTGTGAGGGGCCAGGTGCGTACACCTCTAGGAATTCCCTGTCCAGCGGCACAGCAACTGAGAACCTCGATTCACATAGCCAGCTCATGTCCTGCACATGCTTTGTCGAGTCAGTCCCCGGTGGACAGCTCCCGGCACGTGGGGCAGCTGGGAGAAAATCCGAAGCCGCCACGCCATCTCTCATGTGCGCTCACTCAGAGGACAGCGGACAGCGGAAAGCGGACAGCGGGCAGACGGCAAGCGTGGCCACGCACCAGCTCGGGTCTGCTCTTCTCCCCCAGCGCAGGATGCGGCCTGCCCCACTCCAGGACACTGGGTCAGAGTCTCATGTTGAGTGGACAGACTCCACGGCAGACAAATCTCAAGGTGCCTTGGGGCAGGTTTTGAGAACACACTCGTGCCAGCATCAGAGGTCAAATCGATGACTTGACCTCGGGCAACAGCCATGCTTCAGGCACGCTTTCCCGGGGGCTCGGAACCAGCCAAAGCCGGGGCCAAAGGTTTTGCTTCCTCAGTTCCCTCAGGGGCGCTGCGACTCGGCGCTTGTGGGCCAAGCATTGGAGAGACCACAGCACCCAGCGGAAAACAGAGTGAGGCTGGAAACCTTGGCTTCCGGGAAAGTGCCCATGGAGCGTGCGGCCGTCAGACCGTGGTTGAACCCCGTGAGAAAATGGCTGTCGCTTGGACACTGTGGCACCCAGAAACTCTCCCCATCCGGGACAAAACACACAGCCTTCAAGCAAGGTTAGGAAACCCGAAGGCAGAGGCACTTGAACAAGCAGTGCTCCAGGTGGTTCCGACATTGGTGGACACCTTCCAAGGCGCGTGTCTGCCAATGTGCTAGGAGAACACATCAAGTGCCAGGGTGCAGAGGCTTGGATGGAGCCGGGCCCACAGCCAGCTCAGGCCTGGCAGCAACGGGCCCCGTTGGAGTTGGAGGCGGTCCGTCAACATACCTTCCTCAAGATCAGCCTCCCGAGGGAGCACCGGGAGGTCTGTGAAGAGAAAACACAACCTGTCTCAAAGGACATTCCCACAACACCCCGACGCCACGTCCCAAGGAAGGAAGAGCAACGTTCTGAAGCCCAAGGACCACACGCACGCACACGCTGCATTGTGCTGACTTTGAGTTCTCATCCTGCAGCACGAGTCACCACCTCCTAAGAGAAAATGGCGCCCCGACGTCACTGAGCGGGAACACAACGATCCCCTGGGTTCCATGCTTTCTTGGATGTTTCCTTTCCATCCGTGGGTATGCTCAGTGTCCACTGAATTGCCGTGAGCCTTCCAGAAAGCCGAGGCCAACAGGAAGATGCAGGCAAGGCACATGGCGGGGTAGAGGTGGTGCCATGGGTGTCCCTTGGGCAGCCACGGGTACTGTCATGGGCAGCCAAAGTGGCTGTGTTAGTCCAGGGCCCACCCCGGCCAGTTCCCATCAAGGAGTCCCATGCTGCCCAGACAGGGTCTAAAGGGTCCAAGGCAAAGGGATCTTCATGCAAGCATGGGTGCATGTTGGCTCTGGGTGTAAGCGGAAGGGGAACACAGGGGAAAGAAGGAGGACTCCTGGGGCAGCATGCCACTGCATTTCTCGGCAGCTCAGGGCACACAGTTCAGAATTCACATCTGGGCCCAGGCCGGGCTCAGGCCAGGCAGCCCCGAACTTCTGCACACTGGGCCACGAGGTGCAGCCAGGACACTCGATGCTGAGGCCAATCAGGGCTCTGCACGTGCATCGTCTGTGGAAGAATCAAAGCATGCTAGCTTGGCAGCTTTGGCACCAGACGGATTCATGGCAGCAGCAGACATGGGCAACAGGATCCATAATTCCCTCACTAACTAGTAAGGAGACAACAACGCCAAGACCCTGAGAACTTGCAGAAAGGCCCAGTCAGTGTGCAGCCAATCAGAGAATCCTGGAGGACATGCGGCGTCTCAGTGAAACTGCCTCGCACTCTGACACTTCTCTACCCAGGAAGTACATCCTTTCTGGGCAGATAGCCTTGGATTCCACCACAGCTCAAGAGCATGGGCACTTTTTTGGGGACAAAGAATCACTTTGCAGCAGCTTCCCAGTCCCAATGGGGAACATGAAGCCAGGTCTCAGGAAATGAGCTGTGTCAACCAACCCAGTGGTCACCCAGGGGCATAGGACACAAGACACAGGGCCCCTACCATGGTCAGTCACAAATTCATCAGTCATTGTTTGGTCTGGCAAGTCGTCCAGCATCGGAGAGCACACCCGATTCTCCTGGGTGCTATTGTCTGTGGAGGAAGAAGAGACACATTTGGTCTGAGTCTCTTTTCAGGTGACAGACTGCCTCCGCCTCTGAAACCAGGCAGAGTTTTCTCCCACCCCCGCCATCACAAACTCCTGTTGTGGGTGCTTATGTCACTTCGGAGGCATCACGGGGTGGTGTCTATGAAAACACTCCAGAGGCAGAGAAACTGGGGTGGTTGGGGCCTGGGCTGGGGTTGAGGGGGGCAGTCCTCAAATGTTGGGCCACACAGCTTCTTGGTTTAACCCCACTTGGCAAGTAGGTTTCCATCCTTGTCTGCCGCTCAAGTGTTAAGATCAGCCCTTCCCTTCCACAGGGAGAGGCGACGAGGCATGGGAAGTGAAAGGATCCGGGAACTAGGGCAAGTGCTCACTCAGTGTTCCAGTGGGAGACCAGCAAGTGCCTAATGTCTGTGAGGGGCCAGGTGCGTACACCTCTAGGAATTCCCTGTCCAGCGGCACAGCAACTGAGAACCTCGATTCACATAGCCAGCTCATGTCCTGCACATGCTTTGTCGAGTCAGTCCCCGGTGGACAGCTCCCGGCACGTGGGGCAGCTGGGAGAAAATCCGAAGCCGCCACGCCATCTCTCATGTGCGCTCACTCAGAGGACAGCGGACAGCGGAAAGCAGACAGCGGGCAGACGGCAAGCGTGGCCACGCACCAGCTCGGGTCTGCTCTTCTCCCCCAGCGCAGGATGCGGCCTGCCCCACTCCAGGACACTGGGTCAGAGTCTCATGTTGAGTGGACAGACTCCACGGCAGACAAATCTCAAGGTGCCTTAGGGCAGGTTTTGAGAACACACTCGTGCCAGCATCAGAGGTCAAATCGATGACTTGACCTCGGGCAACAGCCATGCTTCAGGCACGCTTTCCCGGGGGCTCGGAACCAGCCAAAGCCGGGGCCAAAGGTTTTGCTTCCTCAGTTCCCTCAGGGGCGCTGCGACTCGGCGCTTGTGGGCCAAGCATTGGAGAGACCACAGCACCCAGCGGAAAACAGAGTGAGGCTGGAAACCTTGGCTTCCGGGAAAGTGCCCATGGAGCGTGCGGCCGTCAGACCGTGGTTGAACCCCGCGAGAAAATGGCTGTCGCAGTGGACACTGTGGCACCCAGAAACTCTCCCCATCCGGGACAAAACACACAGCCTTCAAGCAAGGTTAGGAAACCCGAAGGCAGAGGCACTTGAACAAGCAGTGCTCCAGGTGGTTCCGACATTGGTGGACACCTTCCAAGGCGCGTGTCTGCCAATGTGCTAGGAGAACACATCAAGTGCCAGGGTGCAGAGGCTTGGATGGAGCCGGGCCCACAGCCAGCTCAGGCCTGGCAGCAACGGGCCCCGTTGGAGTTGGAGGCGGTCCGTCAACATACCTTCCTCAAGATCAGCCTCCCGAGGGAGCACCGGGAGGTCTGTGAAGAGAAAACACAACCTGTCTCAAAGGACATTCCCACAACACCCCGACGCCACGTCCCAAGGAAGGAAGAGCAACGTTCTGAAGCCCAAGGACCACACGCACGCACACGCTGCATTGTGCTGACTTTGAGTTCTCATCCTGCAGCACGAGTCACCACCTCCTAAGAGAAAATGGCGCCCCGACGTCACTGAGCGGGAACACAACGATCCCCTGGGTTCCATGCTTTCTTGGATGTTTCCTTTCCATCCGTGGGTATGCTCAGTGTCCACTGAATTGCCGTGAGCCTTCCAGAAAGCCGAGGCCAACAGGAAGATGCAGGCAAGGCACATGGCGGGGTAGAGGTGGTGCCATGGGTGTCCCTTGGGCAGCCACGGGTACTGTCACGGGCAGCCAAAGTGGCTGTGTTAGTCCAGGGCCCACCCCGGCCAGTTCCCATCAAGGAGTCCCATGCTGCCCAGACAGGGTCTAAAGGGTCCAAGGCAAAGGGATCTTCATGCAAGCATGGGTGCATGTTGGCTCTGGGTGTAAGCGGAAGGGGAACACAGGGGAAAGAAGGAGGACTCCTGGGGCAGCATGCCACTGCATTTCTCGGCAGCTCAGGGCACACAGTTCAGAATTCACATCTGGGCCCAGGCCGGGCTCAGGCCAGGCAGCCCCGAACTTCTGCACACTGGGCCACGAGGTGCAGCCAGGACACTCGATGCTGAGGCCAATCAGGGCTCTGCACGTGCATCGTCTGTGGAAGAATCAAAGCATGCTAGCTTGGCAGCTTTGGCACCAGACGGATTCATGGCAGCAGCAGACATGGGCAACAGGATCCATAATTCCCTCACTAACTAGTAAGGAGACAACAACGCCAAGACCCTGAGAACTTGCAGAAAGGCCCAGTCAGTGTGCAGCCAATCAGAGAATCCTGGAGGACATGCGGCGTCTCAGTGAAACTGCCTCGCACTCTGACACTTCTCTACCCAGGAAGTACATCCTTTCTGGGCAGATAGCCTTGGATTCCACCACAGCTCAAGAGCATGGGCACTTTTTTGGGGACAAAGAATCACTTTGCAGCAGCTTCCCAGTCCCAATGGGGAACATGAAGCCAGGTCTCAGGAAATGAGCTGTGTCAACCAACCCAGTGGTCACCCAGGGGCATAGGACACAAGACACAGGGCCCCTACCATGGTCAGTCACAAATTCATCAGTCATTGTTTGGTCTGGCAAGTCGTCCAGCATCGGAGAGCACACCCGATTCTCCTGGGTGCTATTGTCTGTGGAGGAAGAAGAGACACATTTGGTCTGAGTCTCTTTTCAGGTGACAGACTGCCTCTGCCTCTGAAACCAGGCAGAGTTTTCTCCCACCCCCGCCATCACAAACTCCTGTTGTGGGTGCTTATGTCACTTCGGAGGCATCACGGGGTGGTGTCTATGAAAACACTCCAGAGGCAGAGAAACTGGCGTGGTTGGGGCCTGGGCTGGAGTTGAGGGGGGCAGTCCTCAAATGTTGGGCCACACAGCTTCTTGGTTTAACCCCACTTGGCAAGTAGGTTTCCATTCTTGTCTGCCGCTCAAGTGTTAAGATCAGCCCTTCCCTTCCACAGGGAGAGGCGACGAGGCATGGGAAGTGAAAGGATCCGGGAACTAGGGCAAGTGCTCACTCAGTGTTCCAGTGGGAGACCAGCAAGTGCCTAATGTCTGTGAGGGGCCAGGTGCGTACACCTCTAGGAATTCCCTGTCCAGCGGCACAGCAACTGAGAACCTCGATTCACATAGCCAGCTCATGTCCTGCACATGCTTTGTCGAGTCAGTCCCCGGTGGACAGCTCCCGGCACGTGGGGCAGCTGGGAGAAAATCCGAAGCCGCCACGCCATCTCTCATGTGCGCTCACTCAGAGGACAGCGGACAGCGGAAAGCAGACAGCGGGCAGACGGCAAGCGTGGCCACGCACCAGCTCGGGTCTGCTCTTCTCCCCCAGCGCAGGATGCGGCCTGCCCCACTCCAGGACACTGGGTCAGAGTCTCATGTTGAGTGGACAGACTCCACGGCAGACAAATCTCAAGGTGCCTTAGGGCAGGTTTTGAGAACACACTCGTGCCAGCATCAGAGGTCAAATCGATGACTTGACCTCGGGCAACAGCCATGCTTCAGGCACGCTTTCCCGGGGGCTCGGAACCAGCCAAAGCCGGGGCCAAAGGTTTTGCTTCCTCAGTTCCCTCAGGGGCGCTGCGACTCGGCACTTGTGGGCCAAGCATTGGAGAGACCACAGCACCCAGCGGAAAACAGAGTGAGGCTGGAAACCTTGGCTTCCGGGAAAGTGCCCATGGAGCGTGCGGCCGTCAGACCGTGGTTGAACCCCGCGAGAAAATGGCTGTCGCAGTGGACACTGTGGCACCCAGAAACTCTCCCCATCCGGGACAAAACACACAGCCTTCAAGCAAGGTTAGGAAACCCGAAGGCAGAGGCACTTGAACAAGCAGTGCTCCAGGTGGTTCCGACATTGGTGGACACCTTCCAAGGCGCGTGTCTGCCAATGTGCTAGGAGAACACATCAAGTGCCAGGGTGCAGAGGCTTGGATGGAGCCGGGCCCACAGCCAGCTCAGGCCTGGCAGCAACGGGCCCCGTTGGAGTTGGAGGCGGTCCGTCAACATACCTTCCTCAAGATCAGCCTCCCGAGGGAGCACCGGGAGGTCTGTGAAGAGAAAACACAACCTGTCTCAAAGGACATTCCCACAACACCCCGACGCCACATCCCAAGGAAGGAAGAGCAACGTTCTGAAGCCCAAGGACCACACGCACGCACACGCTGCATTGTGCTGACTTTGAGTTCTCATCCTGCAGCACGAGTCACCACCTCCTAAGAGAAAATGGCGCCCCGACGTCACTGAGCGGGAACACAACGATCCCCTGGGTTCCATGCTTTCTTGGATGTTTCCTTTCCATCCGTGGGTATGCTCAGTGTCCACTGAATTGCCGTGAGCCTTCCAGAAAGCCGAGGCCAACAGGAAGATGCAGGCAAGGCACATGGCGGGGTAGAGGTGGTGCCATGGGTGTCCCTTGGGCAGCCACGGGTACTGTCACGGGCAGCCAAAGTGGCTGTGTTAGTCCAGGGCCCACCCCGGCCAGTTCCCATCAAGGAGTCCCATGCTGCCCAGACAGGGTCTAAAGGGTCCAAGGCAAAGGGATCTTCATGCAAGCATGGGTGCATGTTGGCTCTGGGTGTAAGCGGAAGGGGAACACAGGGGAAAGAAGGAGGACTCCTGGGGCAGCATGCCACTGCATTTCTCGGCAGCTCAGGGCACACAGTTCAGAATTCACATCTGGGCCCAGGCCGGGCTCAGGCCAGGCAGCCCCGAACTTCTGCACACTGGGCCACGAGGTGCAGCCAGGACACTCGATGCTGAGGCCAATCAGGGCTCTGCACGTGCATCGTCTGTGGAAGAATCAAAGCATGCTAGCTTGGCAGCTTTGGCACCAGACGGATTCATGGCAGCAGCAGACATGGGCAACAGGATCCATAATTCCCTCACTAACTAGTAAGGAGACAACAACGCCAAGACCCTGAGAACTTGCAGAAAGGCCCAGTCAGTGTGCAGCCAATCAGAGAATCCTGGAGGACATGCGGCGTCTCAGTGAAACTGCCTCGCACTCTGACACTTCTCTACCCAGGAAGTACATCCTTTCTGGGCAGATAGCCTTGGATTCCACCACAGCTCAAGAGCATGGGCACTTTTTTGGGGACAAAGAATCACTTTGCAGCAGCTTCCCAGTCCCAATGGGGAACATGAAGCCAGGTCTCAGGAAATGAGCTGTGTCAACCAACCCAGTGGTCACCCAGGGGCATAGGACACAAGACACAGGGCCCCTACCATGGTCAGTCACAAATTCATCAGTCATTGTTTGGTCTGGCAAGTCGTCCAGCATCGGAGAGCACACCCGATTCTCCTGGGTGCTATTGTCTGTGGAGGAAGAAGAGACACATTTGGTCTGAGTCTCTTTTCAGGTGACAGACTGCCTCCGCCTCTGAAACCAGGCAGAGTTTTCTCCCACCCCCGCCATCACAAACTCCTGTTGTGGGTGCTTATGTCACTTCGGAGGCATCACGGGGTGGTGTCTATGAAAACACTCCAGAGGCAGAGAAACTGGGGTGGTTGGGGCCTGGGCTGGGGTTGAGGGGGGCAGTCCTCAAATGTTGGGCTACACAGCTTCTTGGTTTAACCCCACTTGGCAAGTAGGTTTCCATCCTTGTCTGCCGCTCAAGTGTTAAGATCAGCCCTTCCCTTCCACAGGGAGAGGCGACGAGGCATGGGAAGTGAAAGGATCCGGGAACTAGGGCAAGTGCTCACTCAGTGTTCCAGTGGGAGACCAGCAAGTGCCTAATGTCTGTGAGGGGCCAGGTGCGTACACCTCTAGGAATTCCCTGTCCAGCGGCACAGCAACTGAGAACCTCGATTCACATAGCCAGCTCATGTCCTGCACATGCTTTGTCGAGTCAGTCCCCGGTGGACAGCTCCCGGCATGTGGGGCAGCTGGGAGAAAATCCGAAGCCGCCACGCCATCTCTCATGTGCGCTCACTCAGAGGACAGCGGACAGCGGAAAGCAGACAGCGGGCAGACGGCAAGCGTGGCCACGCACCAGCTCGGGTCTGCTCTTCTCCCCCAGCGCAGGATGCGGCCTGCCCCACTCCAGGACACTGGGTCAGAGTCTCATGTTGAGTGGACAGACTCCACGGCAGACAAATCTCAAGGTGCCTTAGGGCAGGTTTTGAGAACACACTCGTGCCAGCATCAGAGGTCAAATCGATGACTTGACCTCGGGCAACAGCCATGCTTCAGGCACGCTTTCCCGGGGGCTCGGAACCAGCCAAAGCCGGGGCCAAAGGTTTTGCTTCCTCAGTTCCCTCAGGGGCGCTGCGACTCGGCGCTTGTGGGCCAAGCATTGGAGAGACCACAGCACCCAGCGGAAAACAGAGTGAGGCTGGAAACCTTGGCTTCCGGGAAAGTGCCCATGGAGCGTGCTGCCGTCAGACCGTGGTTGAACCCCGCGAGAAAATGGCTGTCGCAGTGGACACTGTGGCACCCAGAAACTCTCCCCATCCGGGACAAAACACACAGCCTTCAAGCAAGGTTAGGAAACCCGAAGGCAGAGGCACTTGAACAAGCAGTGCTCCAGGTGGTTCCGACATTGGTGGACACCTTCCAAGGCGCGTGTCTGCCAATGTGCTAGGAGAACACATCAAGTGCCAGGGTGCAGAGGCTTGGATGGAGCCGGGCCCACAGCCAGCTCAGGCCTGGCAGCAACGGGCCCCGTTGGAGTTGGAGGCGGTCCGTCAACATACCTTCCTCAAGATCAGCCTCCCGAGGGAGCACCGGGAGGTCTGTGAAGAGAAAACACAACCTGTCTCAAAGGACATTCCCACAACACCCCGACGCCACGTCCCAAGGAAGGAAGAGCAACGTTCTGAAGCCCAAGGACCACACGCACGCACACGCTGCATTGTGCTGACTTTGAGTTCTCATCCTGCAGCACGAGTCACCACCTCCTAAGAGAAAATGGCGCCCCGACGTCACTGAGCGGGAACACAACGATCCCCTGGGTTCCATGCTTTCTTGGATGTTTCCTTTCCATCCGTGGGTATGCTCAGTGTCCACTGAATTGCCGTGAGCCTTCCAGAAAGCCGAGGCCAACAGGAAGATGCAGGCAAGGCACATGGCGGGGTAGAGGTGGTGCCATGGGTGTCCCTTGGGCAGCCACGGGTACTGTCACGGGCAGCCAAAGTGGCTGTGTTAGTCCAGGGCCCACCCCGGCCAGTTCCCATCAAGGAGTCCCATGCTGCCCAGACAGGGTCTAAAGGGTCCAAGGCAAAGGGATCTTCATGCAAGCATGGGTGCATGTTGGCTCTGGGTGTAAGCGGAAGGGGAACACAGGGGAAAGAAGGAGGACTCCTGGGGCAGCATGCCACTGCATTTCTCGGCAGCTCAGGGCACACAGTTCAGAATTCACATCTGGGCCCAGGCCGGGCTCAGGCCAGGCAGCCCCGAACCTCTGCACACTGGGCCACGAGGTGCAGCCAGGACACTCGACGCTGAGGCCAATCAGGGCTCTGCACGTGCATCGTCTGTGGAAGAATCAAAGCATGCTAGCTTGGCAGCTTTGGCACCAGACGGATTCATGGCAGCAGCAGACATGGGCAACAGGATCCATAATTCCCTCACTAACTAGTAAGGAGACAACAACGCCAAGACCCTGAGAACTTGCAGAAAGGCCCAGTCAGTGTGCAGCCAATCAGAGAATCCTGGAGGACATGCGGCGTCTCAGTGAAACTGCCTCGCACTCTGACACTTCTCTACCCAGGAAGTACATCCTTTCTGGGCAGATAGCCTTGGATTCCACCACAGCTCAAGAGCATGGGCACTTTTTTGGGGACAAAGAATCACTTTGCAGCAGCTTCCCAGTCCCAATGGGGAACATGAAGCCAGGTCTCAGGAAATGAGCTGTGTCAACCAACCCAGTGGTCACCCAGGGGCATAGGACACAAGACACAGGGCCCCTACCATGGTCAGTCACAAATTCATCAGTCATTGTTTGGTCTGGCAAGTCGTCCAGCATCGGAGAGCACACCCGATTCTCCTGGGTGCTATTGTCTGTGGAGGAAGAAGAGACACATTTGGTCTGAGTCTCTTTTCAGGTGACAGACTGCCTCTGCCTCTGAAACCAGGCAGAGTTTTCTCCCACCCCCGCCATCACAAACTCCTGTTGTGGGTGCTTATGTCACTTCGGAGGCATCACGGGGTGGTGTCTATGAAAACATTCCAGAGGCAGAGAAACTGGCGTGGTTGGGGCCTGGGCTGGAGTTGAGGGGGGCAGTCCTCAAATGTTGGGCCACACAGCTTCTTGGTTTAACCCCACTTGGCAAGTAGGTTTCCATTCTTGTCTGCCGCTCAAGTGTTAAGATCAGCCCTTCCCTTCCACAGGGAGAGGCGACGAGGCATGGGAAGTGAAAGGATCCGGGAACTAGGGCAAGTGCTCACTCAGTGTTCCAGTGGGAGACCAGCAAGTGCCTAATGTCTGTGAGGGGCCAGGTGCGTACACCTCTAGGAATTCCCTGTCCAGCGGCACAGCAACTGAGAACCTCGATTCACATAGCCAGCTCATGTCCTGCACATGCTTTGTCGAGTCAGTCCCCGGTGGACAGCTCCCGGCACGTGGGGCAGCTGGGAGAAAATCCGAAGCCGCCACGCCATCTCTCATGTGCGCTCACTCAGAGGACAGCGGACAGCGGAAAGCAGACAGCGGGCAGACGGCAAGCGTGGCCACGCACCAGCTCGGGTCTGCTCTTCTCCCCCAGCGCAGGATGCGGCCTGCCCCACTCCAGGACACTGGGTCAGAGTCTCATGTTGAGTGGACAGACTCCACGGCAGACAAATCTCAAGGTGCCTTAGGGCAGGTTTTGAGAACACACTCGTGCCAGCATCAGAGGTCAAATCGATGACTTGACCTCGGGCAACAGCCATGCTTCAGGCACGCTTTCCCGGGGGCTCGGAACCAGCCAAAGCCGGGGCCAAAGGTTTTGCTTCCTCAGTTCCCTCAGGGGCGCTGCGACTCGGCACTTGTGGGCCAAGCATTGGAGAGACCACAGCACCCAGCGGAAAACAGAGTGAGGCTGGAAACCTTGGCTTCCGGGAAAGTGCCCATGGAGCGTGCGGCCGTCAGACCGTGGTTGAACCCCGCGAGAAAATGGCTGTCGCAGTGGACACTGTGGCACCCAGAAACTCTCCCCATCCGGGACAAAACACACAGCCTTCAAGCAAGGTTAGGAAACCCGAAGGCAGAGGCACTTGAACAAGCAGTGCTCCAGGTGGTTCCGACATTGGTGGACACCTTCCAAGGCGCGTGTCTGCCAATGTGCTAGGAGAACACATCAAGTGCCAGGGTGCAGAGGCTTGGATGGAGCCGGGCCCACAGCCAGCTCAGGCCTGGCAGCAACGGGCCCCGTTGGAGTTGGAGGCGGTCCGTCAACATACCTTCCTCAAGATCAGCCTCCCGAGGGAGCACCGGGAGGTCTGTGAAGAGAAAACACAACCTGTCTCAAAGGACATTCCCACAACACCCCGACGCCACATCCCAAGGAAGGAAGAGCAACGTTCTGAAGCCCAAGGACCACACGCACGCACACGCTGCATTGTGCTGACTTTGAGTTCTCATCCTGCAGCACGAGTCACCACCTCCTAAGAGAAAATGGCGCCCCGACGTCACTGAGCGGGAACACAACGATCCCCTGGGTTCCATGCTTTCTTGGATGTTTCCTTTCCATCCGTGGGTATGCTCAGTGTCCACTGAATTGCCGTGAGCCTTCCAGAAAGCCGAGGCCAACAGGAAGATGCAGGCAAGGCACATGGCGGGGTAGAGGTGGTGCCATGGGTGTCCCTTGGGCAGCCACGGGTACTGTCACGGGCAGCCAAAGTGGCTGTGTTAGTCCAGGGCCCACCCCGGCCAGTTCCCATCAAGGAGTCCCATGCTGCCCAGACAGGGTCTAAAGGGTCCAAGGCAAAGGGATCTTCATGCAAGCATGGGTGCATGTTGGCTCTGGGTGTAAGCGGAAGGGGAACACAGGGGAAAGAAGGAGGACTCCTGGGGCAGCATGCCACTGCATTTCTCGGCAGCTCAGGGCACACAGTTCAGAATTCACATCTGGGCCCAGGCCGGGCTCAGGCCAGGCAGCCCCGAACCTCTGCACACTGGGCCACGAGGTGCAGCCAGGACACTCGACGCTGAGGCCAATCAGGGCTCTGCACGTGCATCGTCTGTGGAAGAATCAAAGCATGCTAGCTTGGCAGCTTTGGCACCAGACGGATTCATGGCAGCAGCAGACATGGGCAACAGGATCCATAATTCCCTCACTAACTAGTAAGGAGACAACAACGCCAAGACCCTGAGAACTTGCAGAAAGGCCCAGTCAGTGTGCAGCCAATCAGAGAATCCTGGAGGACATGCGGCGTCTCAGTGAAACTGCCTCGCACTCTGACACTTCTCTACCCAGGAAGTACATCCTTTCTGGGCAGATAGCCTTGGATTCCACCACAGCTCAAGAGCATGGGCACTTTTTTGGGGACAAAGAATCACTTTGCAGCAGCTTCCCAGTCCCAATGGGGAACATGAAGCCAGGTCTCAGGAAATGAGCTGTGTCAACCAACCCAGTGGTCACCCAGGGGCATAGGACACAAGACACAGGGCCCCTACCATGGTCAGTCACAAATTCATCAGTCATTGTTTGGTCTGGCAAGTCGTCCAGCATCGGAGAGCACACCCGATTCTCCTGGGTGCTATTGTCTGTGGAGGAAGAAGAGACACATTTGGTCTGAGTCTCTTTTCAGGTGACAGACTGCCTCCGCCTCTGAAACCAGGCAGAGTTTTCTCCCACCCCCGCCATCACAAACTCCTGTTGTGGGTGCTTATGTCACTTCGGAGGCATCACGGGGTGGTGTCTATGAAAACACTCCAGAGGCAGAGAAACTGGGGTGGTTGGGGCCTGGGCTGGGGTTGAGGGGGGCAGTCCTCAAATGTTGGGCTACACAGCTTCTTGGTTTAACCCCACTTGGCAAGTAGGTTTCCATCCTTGTCTGCCGCTCAAGTGTTAAGATCAGCCCTTCCCTTCCACAGGGAGAGGCGACGAGGCATGGGAAGTGAAAGGATCCGGGAACTAGGGCAAGTGCTCACTCAGTGTTCCAGTGGGAGACCAGCAAGTGCCTAATGTCTGTGAGGGGCCAGGTGCGTACACCTCTAGGAATTCCCTGTCCAGCGGCACAGCAACTGAGAACCTCGATTCACATAGCCAGCTCATGTCCTGCACATGCTTTGTCGAGTCAGTCCCCGGTGGACAGCTCCCGGCATGTGGGGCAGCTGGGAGAAAATCCGAAGCCGCCACGCCATCTCTCATGTGCGCTCACTCAGAGGACAGCGGACAGCGGAAAGCAGACAGCGGGCAGACGGCAAGCGTGGCCACGCACCAGCTCGGGTCTGCTCTTCTCCCCCAGCGCAGGATGCGGCCTGCCCCACTCCAGGACACTGGGTCAGAGTCTCATGTTGAGTGGACAGACTCCACGGCAGACAAATCTCAAGGTGCCTTAGGGCAGGTTTTGAGAACACACTCGTGCCAGCATCAGAGGTCAAATCGATGACTTGACCTCGGGCAACAGCCATGCTTCAGGCACGCTTTCCCGGGGGCTCGGAACCAGCCAAAGCCGGGGCCAAAGGTTTTGCTTCCTCAGTTCCCTCAGGGGCGCTGCGACTCGGCGCTTGTGGGCCAAGCATTGGAGAGACCACAGCACCCAGCGGAAAACAGAGTGAGGCTGGAAACCTTGGCTTCCGGGAAAGTGCCCATGGAGCGTGCGGCCGTCAGACCGTGGTTGAACCCCGCGAGAAAATGGCTGTCGCAGTGGACACTGTGGCACCCAGAAACTCTCCCCATCCAGGACAAAACACACAGCCTTCAAGCAAGGTTAGGAAACCCGAAGGCAGAGGCACTTGAACAAGCAGTGCTCCAGGTGGTTCCGACATTGGTGGACACCTTCCAAGGCGCGTGTCTGCCAATGTGCTAGGAGAACACATCAAGTGCCAGGGTGCAGAGGCTTGGATGGAGCCGGGCCCACAGCCAGCTCAGGCCTGGCAGCAACGGGCCCCGTTGGAGTTGGAGGCGGTCCGTCAACATACCTTCCTCAAGATCAGCCTCCCGAGGGAGCACCGGGAGGTCTGTGAAGAGAAAACACAACCTGTCTCAAAGGACATTCCCACAACACCCCGACGCCACGTCCCAAGGAAGGAAGAGCAACGTTCTGAAGCCCAAGGACCACACGCACGCACACGCTGCATTGTGCTGACTTTGAGTTCTCATCCTGCAGCACGAGTCACCACCTCCTAAGAGAAAATGGCGCCCCGACGTCACTGAGCGGGAACACAACGATCCCCTGGGTTCCATGCTTTCTTGGATGTTTCCTTTCCATCCGTGGGTATGCTCAGTGTCCACTGAATTGCCGTGAGCCTTCCAGAAAGCCGAGGCCAACAGGAAGATGCAGGCAAGGCACATGGCGGGGTAGAGGTGGTGCCATGGGTGTCCCTTGGGCAGCCACGGGTACTGTCACGGGCAGCCAAAGTGGCTGTGTTAGTCCAGGGCCCACCCCGGCCAGTTCCCATCAAGGAGTCCCATGCTGCCCAGACAGGGTCTAAAGGGTCCAAGGCAAAGGGATCTTCATGCAAGCATGGGTGCATGTTGGCTCTGGGTGTAAGCGGAAGGGGAACACAGGGGAAAGAAGGAGGACTCCTGGGGCAGCATGCCACTGCATTTCTCGGCAGCTCAGGGCACACAGTTCAGAATTCACATCTGGGCCCAGGCCGGGCTCAGGCCAGGCAGCCCCGAACCTCTGCACACTGGGCCACGAGGTGCAGCCAGGACACTCGACGCTGAGGCCAATCAGGGCTCTGCACGTGCATCGTCTGTGGAAGAATCAAAGCATGCTAGCTTGGCAGCTTTGGCACCAGACGGATTCATGGCAGCAGCAGACATGGGCAACAGGATCCATAATTCCCTCACTAACTAGTAAGGAGACAACAACGCCAAGACCCTGAGAACTTGCAGAAAGGCCCAGTCAGTGTGCAGCCAATCAGAGAATCCTGGAGGACATGCGGCGTCTCAGTGAAACTGCCTCGCACTCTGACACTTCTCTACCCAGGAAGTACATCCTTTCTGGGCAGATAGCCTTGGATTCCACCACAGCTCAAGAGCATGGGCACTTTTTTGGGGACAAAGAATCACTTTGCAGCAGCTTCCCAGTCCCAATGGGGAACATGAAGCCAGGTCTCAGGAAATGAGCTGTGTCAACCAACCCAGTGGTCACCCAGGGGCATAGGACACAAGACACAGGGCCCCTACCATGGTCAGTCACAAATTCATCAGTCATTGTTTGGTCTGGCAAGTCGTCCAGCATCGGAGAGCACACCTGATTCTCCTGGGTGCTATTGTCTGTGGAGGAAGAAGAGACACATTTGGTCTGAGTCTCTTTTCAGGTGACAGACTGCCTCCGCCTCTGAAACCAGGCAGAGTTTTCTCCCACCCCCGCCATCACAAACTCCTGTTGTGGGTGCTTATGTCACTTCAGAGGCATCACGGGGTGGTGTCTATGAAAACACTCCAGAGGCAGAGAAACTGGGGTGGTTGGGGCCTGGGCTGGGGTTGAGGGGGGCAGTCCTCAAATGTTGGGCCACACAGCTTCTTGGTTTAACCCCACTTGGCAAGTAGGTTTCCATCCTTGTCTGCCGCTCAAGTGTTAAGATCAGCCCTTCCCTTCCACAGGGAGAGGCGACGAGGCATGGGAAGTGAAAGGATCCGGGAACTAGGGCAAGTGCTCACTCAGTGTTCCAGTGGGAGACCAGCAAGTGCCTAATGTCTGTGAGGGGCCAGGTGCGTACACCTCTAGGAATTCCCTGTCCAGCGGCACAGCAACTGAGAACCTCGATTCACATAGCCAGCTCATGTCCTGCACATGCTTTGTCGAGTCAGTCCCCGGTGGACAGCTCCCGGCACGTGGGGCAGCTGGGAGAAAATCCGAAGCCGCCACGCCATCTCTCATGTGCGCTCACTCAGAGGACAGCGGACAGCGGAAAGCAGACAGCGGGCAGACGGCAAGCGTGGCCACGCACCAGCTCGGGTCTGCTCTTCTCCCCCAGCGCAGGATGCGGCCTGCCCCACTCCAGGACACTGGGTCAGAGTCTCATGTTGAGTGGACAGACTCCACGGCAGACAAATCTCAAGGTGCCTTAGGGCAGGTTTTGAGAACACACTCGTGCCAGCATCAGAGGTCAAATCGATGACTTGACCTCGGGCAACAGCCATGCTTCAGGCACGCTTTCCCGGGGGCTCGGAACCAGCCAAAGCCGGGGCCAAAGGTTTTGCTTCCTCAGTTCCCTCAGGGGCGCTGCGACTCGGCGCTTGTGGGCCAAGCATTGGAGAGACCACAGCACCCAGCGGAAAACAGAGTGAGGCTGGAAACCTTGGCTTCCGGGAAAGTGCCCATGGAGCGTGCGGCCGTCAGACCGTGGTTGAACCCCGCGAGAAAATGGCTGTCGCAGTGGACACTGTGGCACCCAGAAACTCTCCCCATCCGGGACAAAACACACAGCCTTCAAGCAAGGTTAGGAAACCCGAAGGCAGAGGCACTTGAACAAGCAGCGCTCCAGGTGGTTCCGACATTGGTGGACACCTTCCAAGGCGCGTGTCTGCCAATGTGCTAGGAGAACACATCAAGTGCCAGGGTGCAGAGGCTTGGATGGAGCCGGGCCCACAGCCAGCTCAGGCCTGGCAGCAACGGGCCCCGTTGGAGTTGGAGGCGGTCCGTCAACATACCTTCCTCAAGATCAGCCTCCCGAGGGAGCACCGGGAGGTCTGTGAAGAGAAAACACAACCTGTCTCAAAGGACAGTCCCACAACACCCCGACGCCACGTCCCAAGGAAGGAAGAGCAACGTTCTGAAGCCCAAGGACCACACGCACGCACACGCTGCATTGTGCTGACTTTGAGTTCTCATCCTGCAGCACGAGTCACCACCTCCTAAGAGAAAATGGCGCCCCGACGTCACTGAGCGGGAACACAACGATCCCCTGGGTTCCATGCTTTCTTGGATGTTTCCTTTCCATCCGTGGGTATGCTCAGTGTCCACTGAATTGCCGTGAGCCTTCCAGAAAGCCGAGGCCAACAGGAAGATGCAGGCAAGGCACATGGCGGGGTAGAGGTGGTGCCATGGGTGTCCCTTGGGCAGCCACGGGTACTGTCACGGGCAGCCAAAGTGGCTGTGTTAGTCCAGGGCCCACCCCGGCCAGTTCCCATCAAGGAGTCCCATGCTGCCCAGACAGGGTCTAAAGGGTCCAAGGCAAAGGGATCTTCATGTAAGCATGGGTGCATGTTGGCTCTGGGTGTAAGCGGAAGGGGAACACAGGGGAAAGAAGGAGGACTCCTGGGGCAGCATGCCACTGCATTTCTCGGCAGCTCAGGGCACACAGTTCAGAATTCACATCTGGGCCCAGGCCGGGCTCAGGCCAGGCAGCCCCGAACCTCTGCACACTGGGCCACGAGGTGCAGCCAGGACACTCGACGCTGAGGCCAATCAGGGCTCTGCACGTGCATCGTCTGTGGAAGAATCAAAGCATGCTAGCTTGGCAGCTTTGGCACCAGACGGATTCATGGCAGCAGCAGACATGGGCAACAGGATCCATAATTCCCTCACTAACTAGTAAGGAGACAACAACGCCAAGACCCTGAGAACTTGCAGAAAGGCCCAGTCAGTGTGCAGCCAATCAGAGAATCCTGGAGGACATGCGGCGTCTCAGTGAAACTGCCTCGCACTCTGACACTTCTCTACCCAGGAAGTACGTCCTTTCTGGGCAGATAGCCTTGGATTCCACCACAGCTCAAGAGCATGGGCACTTTTTTGGGGACAAAGAATCACTTTGCAGCAGCTTCCCAGTCCCAATGGGGAACATGAAGCCAGGTCTCAGGAAATGAGCTGTGTCAACCAACCCAGTGGTCACCCAGGGGCATAGGACACAAGACACAGGGCCCCTACCATGGTCAGTCACAAATTCATCAGTCATTGTTTGGTCTGGCAAGTCGTCCAGCATCGGAGAGCACACCCGATTCTCCTGGGTGCTATTGTCTGTGGAGGAAGAAGAGACACATTTGGTCTGAGTCTCTTTTCAGGTGACAGACTGCCTCCGCCTCTGAAACCAGGCAGAGTTTTCTCCCACCCCCGCCATCACAAACTCCTGTTGTGGGTGCTTATGTCACTTCGGAGGCATCACGGGGTGGTGTCTATGAAAACACTCCAGAGGCAGAGAAACTGGGGTGGTTGGGGCCTGGGCTGGGGTTGAGGGGGGCAGTCCTCAAATGTTGGGCTACACAGCTTCTTGGTTTAACCCCACTTGGCAAGTAGGTTTCCATCCTTGTCTGCCGCTCAAGTGTTAAGATCAGCCCTTCCCTTCCACAGGGAGAGGCGACGAGGCATGGGAAGTGAAAGGATCCGGGAACTAGGGCAAGTGCTCACTCAGTGTTCCAGTGGGAGACCAGCAAGTGCCTAATGTCTGTGAGGGGCCAGGTGCGTACACCTCTAGGAATTCCCTGTCCAGCGGCACAGCAACTGAGAACCTCGATTCACATAGCCAGCTCATGTCCTGCACATGCTTTGTCGAGTCAGTCCCCGGTGGACAGCTCCCGGCACGTGGGGCAGCTGGGAGAAAATCCGAAGCCGCCACGCCATCTCTCATGTGCGCTCACTCAGAGGACAGCGGACAGCGGAAAGCAGACAGCGGGCAGACGGCAAGCGTGGCCACGCACCAGCTCGGGTCTGCTCTTCTCCCCCAGCGCAGGATGCGGCCTGCCCCACTCCAGGACACTGGGTCAGAGTCTCATGTTGAGTGGACAGACTCCACGGCAGACAAATCTCAAGGTGCCTTAGGGCAGGTTTTGAGAACACACTCGTGCCAGCATCAGAGGTCAAATCGATGACTTGACCTCGGGCAACAGCCATGCTTCAGGCACGCTTTCCCGGGGGCTCGGAACCAGCCAAAGCCGGGGCCAAAGGTTTTGCTTCCTCAGTTCCCTCAGGGGCGCTGCGACTCGGCGCTTGTGGGCCAAGCATTGGAGAGACCACAGCACCCAGCGGAAAACAGAGTGAGGCTGGAAACCTTGGCTTCCGGGAAAGTGCCCATGGAGCGTGCGGCCGTCAGACCGTGGTTGAACCCCGCGAGAAAATGGCTGTCGCAGTGGACACTGTGGCACCCAGAAACTCTCCCCATCCGGGACAAAACACACAGCCTTCAAGCAAGGTTAGGAAACCCGAAGGCAGAGGCACTTGAACAAGCAGTGCTCCAGGTGGTTCCGACATTGGTGGACACCTTCCAAGGCGCGTGTCTGCCAATGTGCTAGGAGAACACATCAAGTGCCAGGGTGCAGAGGCTTGGATGGAGCCGGGCCCACAGCCAGCTCAGGCCTGGCAGCAACGGGCCCCGTTGGAGTTGGAGGCGGTCCGTCAACATACCTTCCTCAAGATCAGCCTCCCGAGGGAGCACCGGGAGGTCTGTGAAGAGAAAACACAACCTGTCTCAAAGGACATTCCCACAACACCCCGACGCCACGTCCCAAGGAAGGAAGAGCAACGTTCTGAAGCCCAAGGACCACACGCACGCACACGCTGCATTGTGCTGACTTTGAGTTCTCATCCTGCAGCACGAGTCACCACCTCCTAAGAGAAAATGGCGCCCCGACGTCACTGAGCGGGAACACAACGATCCCCTGGGTTCCATGCTTTCTTGGATGTTTCCTTTCCATCCGTGGGTATGCTCAGTGTCCACTGAATTGCCGTGAGCCTTCCAGAAAGCCGAGGCCAACAGGAAGATGCAGGCAAGGCACATGGCGGGGTAGAGGTGGTGCCATGGGTGTCCCTTGGGCAGCCACGGGTACTGTCACGGGCAGCCAAAGTGGCTGTGTTAGTCCAGGGCCCACCCCGGCCAGTTCCCATCAAGGAGTCCCATGCTGCCCAGACAGGGTCTAAAGGGTCCAAGGCAAAGGGATCTTCATGCAAGCATGGGTGCATGTTGGCTCTGGGTGTAAGCGGAAGGGGAACACAGGGGAAAGAAGGAGGACTCCTGGGGCAGCATGCCACTGCATTTCTCGGCAGCTCAGGGCACACAGTTCAGAATTCACATCTGGGCCCAGGCCGGGCTCAGGCCAGGCAGCCCCGAACCTCTGCACACTGGGCCACGAGGTGCAGCCAGGACACTCGACGCTGAGGCCAATCAGGGCTCTGCACGTGCATCGTCTGTGGAAGAATCAAAGCATGCTAGCTTGGCAGCTTTGGCACCAGACGGATTCATGGCAGCAGCAGACATGGGCAACAGGATCCATAATTCCCTCACTAACTAGTAAGGAGACAACAACGCCAAGACCCTGAGAACTTGCAGAAAGGCCCAGTCAGTGTGCAGCCAATCAGAGAATCCTGGAGGACATGCGGCGTCTCAGTGAAACTGCCTCGCACTCTGACACTTCTCTACCCAGGAAGTACGTCCTTTCTGGGCAGATAGCCTTGGATTCCACCACAGCTCAAGAGCATGGGCACTTTTTTGGGGACAAAGAATCACTTTGCAGCAGCTTCCCAGTCCCAATGGGGAACATGAAGCCAGGTCTCAGGAAATGAGCTGTGTCAACCAACCCAGTGGTCACCCAGGGGCATAGGACACAAGACACAGGGCCCCTACCATGGTCAGTCACAAATTCATCAGTCATTGTTTGGTCTGGCAAGTCGTCCAGCATCGGAGAGCACACCCGATTCTCCTGGGTGCTATTGTCTGTGGAGGAAGAAGAGACACATTTGGTCTGAGTCTCTTTTCAGGTGACAGACTGCCTCCGCCTCTGAAACCAGGCAGAGTTTTCTCCCACCCCCGCCATCACAAACTCCTGTTGTGGGTGCTTATGTCACTTCGGAGGCATCACGGGGTGGTGTCTATGAAAACACTCCAGAGGCAGAGAAACTGGGGTGGTTGGGGCCTGGGCTGGGGTTGAGGGGGGCAGTCCTCAAATGTTGGGCTACACAGCTTCTTGGTTTAACCCCACTTGGCAAGTAGGTTTCCATCCTTGTCTGCCGCTCAAGTGTTAAGATCAGCCCTTCCCTTCCACAGGGAGAGGCGACGAGGCATGGGAAGTGAAAGGATCCGGGAACTAGGGCAAGTGCTCACTCAGTGTTCCAGTGGGAGACCAGCAAGTGCCTAATGTCTGTGAGGGGCCAGGTGCGTACACCTCTAGGAATTCCCTGTCCAGCGGCACAGCAACTGAGAACCTCGATTCACATAGCCAGCTCATGTGCTGCACATGCTTTGTCGAGTCAGTCCCCGGTGGACAGCTCCCGGCACGTGGGGCAGCTGGGAGAAAATCCGAAGCCGCCACGCCATCTCTCATGTGCGCTCACTCAGAGGACAGCGGACAGCGGAAAGCAGACAGCGGGCAGACGGCAAGCGTGGCCACGCACCAGCTCGGGTCTGCTCTTCTCCCCCAGCGCAGGATGCGGCCTGCCCCACTCCAGGACACTGGGTCAGAGTCTCATGTTGAGTGGACAGACTCCACGGCAGACAAATCTCAAGGTGCCTTAGGGCAGGTTTTGAGAACACACTCGTGCCAGCATCAGAGGTCAAATCGATGACTTGACCTCGGGCAACAGCCATGCTTCAGGCACGCTTTCCCGGGGGCTCGGAACCAGCCAAAGCCGGGGCCAAAGGTTTTGCTTCATCAGTTCCCTCAGGGGCGCTGCGACTCGGCGCTTGTGGGCCAAGCATTGGAGAGACCACAGCACCCAGCGGAAAACAGAGTGAGGCTGGAAACCTTGGCTTCCGGGAAAGTGCCCATGGAGCGTGCGGCCGTCAGACCGTGGTTGAACCCCGCGAGAAAATGGCTGTCGCAGTGGACACTGTGGCACCCAGAAACTCTCCCCATCCGGGACAAAACACACAGCCTTCAAGCAAGGTTAGGAAACCCGAAGGCAGAGGCACTTGAACAAGCAGCGCTCCAGGTGGTTCCGACATTGGTGGACACCTTCCAAGGCACATGTCTGCCAATGTGCTAGGAGAACACATCAAGTGCCAGGGTGCAGAGGCTTGGATGGAGCCGGGCCCACAGCCAGCTCAGGCCTGGCAGCAACGGGCCCCGTTGGAGTTGGAGGCGGTCCGTCAACATACCTTCCTCAAGATCAGCCTCCCGAGGGAGCACCGGGAGGTCTGTGAAGAGAAAACACAACCTGTCTCAAAGGACATTCCCACAACACCCCGACGCCACGTCCCAAGGAAGGAAGAGCAACGTTCTGAAGCCCAAGGACCACACGCACGCACACGCTGCATTGTGCTGACTTTGAGTTCTCATCCTGCAGCACGAGTCACCACCTCCTAAGAGAAAATGGCGCCCCGACGTCACTGAGCGGGAACACAACGATCCCCTGGGTTCCATGCTTTCTTGGATGTTTCCTTTCCATCCGTGGGTATGCTCAGTGTCCACTGAATTGCCGTGAGCCTTCCAGAAAGCCGAGGCCAACAGGAAGATGCAGGCAAGGCACATGGCGGGGTAGAGGTGGTGCCATGGGTGTCCCTTGGGCAGCCACGGGTACTGTCACGGGCAGCCAAAGTGGCTGTGTTAGTCCAGGGCCCACCCCGGCCAGTTCCCATCAAGGAGTCCCATGCTGCCCAGACAGGGTCTAAAGGGTCCAAGGCAAAGGGATCTTCATGCAAGCATGGGTGCATGTTGGCTCTGGGTGTAAGCGGAAGGGGAACACAGGGGAAAGAAGGAGGACTCCTGGGGCAGCATGCCACTGCATTTCTCGGCAGCTCAGGGCACACAGTTCAGAATTCACATCTGGGCCCAGGCCGGGCTCAGGCCAGGCAGCCCCGAACCTCTGCACACTGGGCCACGAGGTGCAGCCAGGACACTCGACACTGAGGCCAATCAGGGCTCTGCACGTGCATCGTCTGTGGAAGAATCAAAGCATGCTAGCTTGGCAGCTTTGGCACCAGACGGATTCATGGCAGCAGCAGACATGGGCAACAGGATCCATAATTCCCTCACTAACTAGTAAGGAGACAACAACGCCAAGACCCTGAGAACTTGCAGAAAGGCCCAGTCAGTGTGCAGCCAATGAGAGAATCCTGGAGGACATGCGGCGTCTCAGTGAAACTGCCTCGCACTCTGACACTTCTCTACCCAGGAAGTACATCCTTTCTGGGCAGATAGCCTTGGATTCCACCACAGCTCAAGAGCATGGGCACTTTTTTGGGGACAAAGAATCACTTTGCAGCAGCCTCCCAGTCCCAATGGGGAACATGAAGCCAGGTCTCAGGAAATGAGCTGTGTCAACCAACCCAGTGGTCACCCAGGGGCATAGGACACAAGACACAGGGCCCCTACCATGGTCAGTCACAAATTCATCAGTCATTGTTTGGTCTGGCAAGTCGTCCAGCATCGGAGAGCACACCCGATTCTCCTGGGTGCTATTGTCTGTGGAGGAAGAAGAGACACATTTGGTCTGAGTCTCTTTTCAGGTGACAGACTGCCTCCGCCTCTGAAACCAGGCAGAGTTTTCTCCCACCCCCGCCATCACAAACTCCTGTTGTGGGTGCTTATGTCACTTTGGAGGCATCACGGGGTGGTGTCTATGAAAACACTCCAGAGGCAGAGAAACTGGGGTGGTTGGGGCCTGGGCTGGGGTTGAGGGGGGCAGTCCTCAAATGTTGGGCCACACAGCTTCTTGGTTTAACCCCACTTGGCAAGTAGGTTTCCATCCTTGTCTGCCGCTCAAGTGTTAAGATCAGCCCTTCCCTTCCACAGGGAGAGGCGACGAGGCATGGGAAGTGAAAGGATCCGGGAACTAGGGCAAGTGCTCACTCAGTGTTCCAGTGGGAGACCAGCAAGTGCCTAATGTCTGTGAGGGGCCAGGTGCGTACACCTCTAGGAATTCCCTGTCCAGCGGCACAGCAACTGAGAACCTCGATTCACATAGCCAGCTCATGTCCTGCACATGCTTTGTCGAGTCAGTCCCCGGTGGACAGCTCCCGGCATGTGGGGCAGCTGGGAGAAAATCCGAAGCCGCCACGCCATCTCTCATGTGCGCTCACTCAGAGGACAGCGGACAGCGGAAAGCAGACAGCGGGCAGACGGCAAGCGTGGCCACGCACCAGCTCGGGTCTGCTCTTCTCCCCCAGCGCAGGATGCAGCCTGCCCCACTCCAGGACACTGGGTCAGAGTCTCATGTTGAGTGGACAGACTCCACGGCAGACAAATCTCAAGGTGCCTTAGGGCAGGTTTTGAGAACACACTCGTGCCAGCATCAGAGGTCAAATCGATGACTTGACCTCGGGCAACAGCCATGCTTCAGGCACGCTTTCCCGGGGACTCGGAACCAGCCAAAGCCGGGGCCAAAGGTTTTGCTTCCTCAGTTCCCTCAGGGGCGCTGCGACTCAGCGCTTGTGGGCCAAGCATTGGAGAGACCACAGCACCCAGCGGAAAACAGAGTGAGGCTGGAAACCTTGGCTTCCGGGAAAGTGCCCATGGAGCGTGCGGCCGTCAGACCGTGGTTGAACCCCGCGAGAAAATGGCTGTCGCAGTGGACACTGTGGCACCCAGAAACTCTCCCCATCCGGGACAAAACACACAGCCTTCAAGCAAGGTTAGGAAACCCGAAGGCAGAGGCACTTGAACAAGCAGCGCTCCAGGTGGTTCCGACATTGGTGGACACCTTCCAAGGCGCGTGTCTGCCAATGTGCTAGGAGAACACATCAAGTGCCAGGGTGCAGAGGCTTGGATGGAGCCGGGCCCACAGCCAGCTCAGGCCTGGCAGCAACGGGCCCCGTTGGAGTTGGAGGCGGTCCGTCAACATACCTTCCTCAAGATCAGCCTCCCGAGGGAGCACCGGGAGGTCTGTGAAGAGAAAACACAACCTGTCTCAAAGGACATTCCCACAACACCCCGACGCCACGTCCCAAGGAAGAAGAGCAACGTTCTGAAGCCCAAGGACCACACGCACGCACACGCTGCATTGTGCTGACTTTGAGTTCTCATCCTGCAGCACGAGTCACCACCTCCTAAGAGAAAATGGCGCCCCGACGTCACTGAGCGGGAACACAACGATCCCCTGGGTTCCATGCTTTCTTGGATGTTTCCTTTGCATCCGTGGGTATGCTCAGTGTCCACTGAATTGCCGTGAGCCTTCCAGAAAGCCGAGGCCAACAGGAAGATGCAGGCAAGGCACATGGCGGGGTAGAGGTGGTGCCATGGGTGTCCCTTGGGCAGCCACGGGTACTGTCACGGGCAGCCAAAGTGGCTGTGTTAGTCCAGGGCCCACCCCGGCCAGTTCCCATCAAGGAGTCCCATGCTGCCCAGACAGGGTCTAAAGGGTCCAAGGCAAAGGGATCTTCATGCAAGCATGGGTGCATGTTGGCTCTGGGTGTAAGCGGAAGGGGAACACAGGGGAAAGAAGGAGGACTCCTGGGGCAGCATGCCACTGCATTTCTCGGCAGCTCAGGGCACACAGTTCAGAATTCACATCTGGGCCCAGGCCGGGCTCAGGCCAGGCAGCCCCGAACCTCTGCACACTGGGCCACGAGGTGCAGCCAGGACACTCGACGCTGAGGCCAATCAGGGCTCTGCACGTGCATCGTCTGTGGAAGAATCAAAGCATGCTAGCTTGGCAGCTTTGGCACCAGACGGATTCATGGCAGCAGCAGACATGGGCAACAGGATCCATAATTCCCTCACTAACTAGTAAGGAGACAACAACGCCAAGACCCTGAGAACTTGCAGAAAGGCCCAGTCAGTGTGCAGCCAATCAGAGAATCCTGGAGGACATGCGGCGTCTCAGTGAAACTGCCTCGCACTCTGACACTTCTCTACCCAGGAAGTACGTCCTTTCTGGGCAGATAGCCTTGGATTCCACCACAGCTCAAGAGCATGGGCACTTTTTTGGGGACAAAGAATCACTTTGCAGCAGCTTCCCAGTCCCAATGGGGAACATGAAGCCAGGTCTCAGGAAATGAGCTGTGTCAACCAACCCAGTGGTCACCCAGGGGCATAGGACACAAGACACAGGGCCCCTACCATGGTCAGTCACAAATTCATCAGTCATTGTTTGGTCTGGCAAGTCGTCCAGCATCGGAGAGCACACCCGATTCTCCTGGGTGCTATTGTCTGTGGAGGAAGAAGAGACACATTTGGTCTGAGTCTCTTTTCAGGTGACAGACTGCCTCCGCCTCTGAAACCAGGCAGAGTTTTCTCCCACCCCCGCCATCACAAACTCCTGTTGTGGGTGCTTATGTCACTTTGGAGGCATCACGGGGTGGTGTCTATGAAAACACTCCAGAGGCAGAGAAACTGGGGTGGTTGGGGCCTGGGCTGGGGTTGAGGGGGGCAGTCCTCAAATGTTGGGCCACACAGCTTCTTGGTTTAACCCCACTTGGCAAGTAGGTTTCCATCCTTGTCTGCCGCTCAAGTGTTAAGATCAGCCCTTCCCTTCCACAGGGAGAGGCGACGAGGCATGGGAAGTGAAAGGATCCGGGAACTAGGGCAAGTGCTCACTCAGTGTTCCAGTGGGAGACCAGCAAGTGCCTAATGTCTGTGAGGGGCCAGGTGCGTACACCTCTAGGAATTCCCTGTCCAGCGGCACAGCAACTGAGAACCTCGATTCACATAGCCAGCTCATGTCCTGCACATGCTTTGTCGAGTCAGTCCCCGGTGGACAGCTCCCGGCATGTGGGGCAGCTGGGAGAAAATCCGAAGCCGCCACGCCATCTCTCATGTGCGCTCACTCAGAGGACAGCGGACAGCGGAAAGCAGACAGCGGGCAGACGGCAAGCGTGGCCACGCACCAGCTCGGGTCTGCTCTTCTCCCCCAGCGCAGGATGCAGCCTGCCCCACTCCAGGACACTGGGTCAGAGTCTCATGTTGAGTGGACAGACTCCACGGCAGACAAATCTCAAGGTGCCTTAGGGCAGGTTTTGAGAACACACTCGTGCCAGCATCAGAGGTCAAATCGATGACTTGACCTCGGGCAACAGCCATGCTTCAGGCACGCTTTCCCGGGGACTCGGAACCAGCCAAAGCCGGGGCCAAAGGTTTTGCTTCCTCAGTTCCCTCAGGGGCGCTGCGACTCAGCGCTTGTGGGCCAAGCATTGGAGAGACCACAGCACCCAGCGGAAAACAGAGTGAGGCTGGAAACCTTGGCTTCCGGGAAAGTGCCCATGGAGCGTGCGGCCGTCAGACCGTGGTTGAACCCCGCGAGAAAATGGCTGTCGCAGTGGACACTGTGGCACCCAGAAACTCTCCCCATCCGGGACAAAACACACAGCCTTCAAGCAAGGTTAGGAAACCCGAAGGCAGAGGCACTTGAACAAGCAGCGCTCCAGGTGGTTCCGACATTGGTGGACACCTTCCAAGGCGCGTGTCTGCCAATGTGCTAGGAGAACACATCAAGTGCCAGGGTGCAGAGGCTTGGATGGAGCCGGGCCCACAGCCAGCTCAGGCCTGGCAGCAACGGGCCCCGTTGGAGTTGGAGGCGGTCCGTCAACATACCTTCCTCAAGATCAGCCTCCCGAGGGAGCACCGGGAGGTCTGTGAAGAGAAAACACAACCTGTCTCAAAGGACATTCCCACAACACCCCGACGCCACGTCCCAAGGAAGGAAGAGCAACGTTCTGAAGCCCAAGGACCACACGCACGCACACGCTGCATTGTGCTGACTTTGAGTTCTCATCCTGCAGCACGAGTCACCACCTCCTAAGAGAAAATGGCGCCCCGACGTCACTGAGCGGGAACACAACGATCCCCTGGGTTCCATGCTTTCTTGGATGTTTCCTTTCCATCCGTGGGTATGCTCAGTGTCCACTGAATTGCCGTGAGCCTTCCAGAAAGCCGAGGCCAACAGGAAGATGCAGGCAAGGCACATGGCGGGGTAGAGGTGGTGCCATGGGTGTCCCTTGGGCAGCCACGGGTACTGTCACGGGCAGCCAAAGTGGCTGTGTTAGTCCAGGGCCCACCCCGGCCAGTTCCCATCAAGGAGTCCCATGCTGCCCAGACAGGGTCTAAAGGGTCCAAGGCAAAGGGATCTTCATGCAAGCATGGGTGCATGTTGGCTCTGGGTGTAAGCGGAAGGGGAACACAGGGGAAAGAAGGAGGACTCCTGGGGCAGCATGCCACTGCATTTCTCGGCAGCTCAGGGCACACAGTTCAGAATTCACATCTGGGCCCAGGCCGGGCTCAGGCCAGGCAGCCCCGAACCTCTGCACACTGGGCCACGAGGTGCAGCCAGGACACTCGACGCTGAGGCCAATCAGGGCTCTGCACGTGCATCGTCTGTGGAAGAATCAAAGCATGCTAGCTTGGCAGCTTTGGCACCAGACGGATTCATGGCAGCAGCAGACATGGGCAACAGGATCCATAATTCCCTCACTAACTAGTAAGGAGACAACAACGCCAAGACCCTGAGAACTTGCAGAAAGGCCCAGTCAGTGTGCAGCCAATCAGAGAATCCTGGAGGACATGCGGCGTCTCAGTGAAACTGCCTCGCACTCTGACACTTCTCTACCCAGGAAGTACGTCCTTTCTGGGCAGATAGCCTTGGATTCCACCACAGCTCAAGAGCATGGGCACTTTTTTGGGGACAAAGAATCACTTTGCAGCAGCTTCCCAGTCCCAATGGGGAACATGAAGCCAGGTCTCAGGAAATGAGCTGTGTCAACCAACCCAGTGGTCACCCAGGGGCATAGGACACAAGACACAGGGCCCCTACCATGGTCAGTCACAAATTCATCAGTCATTGTTTGGTCTGGCAAGTCGTCCAGCATCGGAGAGCACACCCGATTCTCCTGGGTGCTATTGTCTGTGGAGGAAGAAGAGACACATTTGGTCTGAGTCTCTTTTCAGGTGACAGACTGCCTCCGCCTCTGAAACCAGGCAGAGTTTTCTCCCACCCCCGCCATCACAAACTCCTGTTGTGGGTGCTTATGTCACTTTGGAGGCATCACGGGGTGGTGTCTATGAAAACACTCCAGAGGCAGAGAAACTGGGGTGGTTGGGGCCTGGGCTGGGGTTGAGGGGGGCAGTCCTCAAATGTTGGGCCACACAGCTTCTTGGTTTAACCCCACTTGGCAAGTAGGTTTCCATCCTTGTCTGCCGCTCAAGTGTTAAGATCAGCCCTTCCCTTCCACAGGGAGAGGCGACGAGGCATGGGAAGTGAAAGGATCCAGGAACTAGGGCAAGTGCTCACTCAGTGTTCCAGTGGGAGACCAGCAAGTGCCTAATGTCTGTGAGGGGCCAGGTGCGTACACCTCTAGGAATTCCCTGTCCAGCGGCACAGCAACTGAGAACCTCGATTCACATAGCCAGCTCATGTCCTGCACATGCTTTGTCGAGTCAGTCCCCGGTGGACAGCTCCCGGCACGTGGGGCAGCTGGGAGAAAATCCGAAGCCGCCACGCCATCTCTCATGTGCGCTCACTCAGAGGACAGCGGACAGCGGAAAGCAGACAGCGGGCAGACGGCAAGCGTGGCCACGCACCAGCTCGGGTCTGCTCTTCTCCCCCAGCGCAGGATGCGGCCTGCCCCACTCCAGGACACTGGGTCAGAGTCTCATGTTGAGTGGACAGACTCCACGGCAGACAAATCTCAAGGTGCCTTAGGGCAGGTTTTGAGAACACACTCGTGCCAGCATCAGAGGTCAAATCGATGACTTGACCTCGGGCAACAGCCATGCTTCAGGCACGCTTTCCCGGGGACTCGGAACCAGCCAAAGCCGGGGCCAAAGGTTTTGCTTCCTCAGTTCCCTCAGGGGCGCTGTGACTCAGCGCTTGTGGGCCAAGCATTGGAGAGACCACAGCACCCAGCGGAAAACAGAGTGAGGCTGGAAACCTTGGCTTCCGGGAAAGTGCCCATGGAGCGTGCTGCCGTCAGACCGTGGTTGAACCCCGCGAGAAAATGGCTGTCGCAGTGGACACTGTGGCACCCAGAAACTCTCCCCATCCGGGACAAAACACACAGCCTTCAAGCAAGGTTAGGAAACCCGAAGGCAGAGGCACTTGAACAAGCAGCGCTCCAGGTGGTTCCGACATTGGTGGACACCTTCCAAGGCGCGTGTCTGCCAATGTGCTAGGAGAACACATCAAGTGCCAGGGTGCAGAGGCTTGGATGGAGCCGGGCCCACAGCCAGCTCAGGCCTGGCAGCAACGGGCCCCGTTGGAGTTGGAGGCGGTCCGTCAACATACCTTCCTCAAGATCAGCCTCCCGAGGGAGCACCGGGAGGTCTGTGAAGAGAAAACACAACCTGTCTCAAAGGACATTCCCACAACACCCCGACGCCACGTCCCAAGGAAGGAAGAGCAACGTTCTGAAGCCCAAGGACCACACGCACGCACACGCTGCATTGTGCTGACTTTGAGTTCTCATCCTGCAGCACGAGTCACCACCTCCTAAGAGAAAATGGCGCCCCGACGTCACTGAGCGGGAACACAACGATCCCCTGGGTTCCATGCTTTCTTGGATGTTTCCTTTCCATCCGTGGGTATGCTCAGTGTCCACTGAATTGCCGTGAGCCTTCCAGAAAGCCGAGGCCAACAGGAAGATGCAGGCAAGGCACATGGCGGGGTAGAGGTGGTGCCATGGGTGTCCCTTGGGCAGCCACGGGTACTGTCACGGGCAGCCAAAGTGGCTGTGTTAGTCCAGGGCCCACCCCGGCCAGTTCCCATCAAGGAGTCCCATGCTGCCCAGACAGGGTCTAAAGGGTCCAAGGCAAAGGGATCTTCATGCAAGCATGGGTGCATGTTGGCTCTGGGTGTAAGCGGAAGGGGAACACAGGGGAAAGAAGGAGGACTCCTGGGGCAGCATGCCACTGCATTTCTCGGCAGCTCAGGGCACACAGTTCAGAATTCACATCTGGGCCCAGGCCGGGCTCAGGCCAGGCAGCCCCGAACCTCTGCACACTGGGCCACGAGGTGCAGCCAGGACACTCGACGCTGAGGCCAATCAGGGCTCTGCACGTGCATCGTCTGTGGAAGAATCAAAGCATGCTAGCTTGGCAGCTTTGGCACCAGACGGATTCATGGCAGCAGCAGACATGGGCAACAGGATCCATAATTCCCTCACTAACTAGTAAGGAGACAACAACGCCAAGACCCTGAGAACTTGCAGAAAGGCCCAGTCAGTGTGCAGCCAATCAGAGAATCCTGGAGGACATGCGGCGTCTCAGTGAAACTGCCTCGCACTCTGACACTTCTCTACCCAGGAAGTACATCCTTTCTGGGCAGATAGCCTTGGATTCCACCACAGCTCAAGAGCATGGGCACTTTTTTGGGGACAAAGAATCACTTTGCAGCAGCCTCCCAGTCCCAATGGGGAACATGAAGCCAGGTCTCAGGAAATGAGCTGTGTCAACCAACCCAGTGGTCACCCAGGGGCATAGGACACAAGACACAGGGCCCCTACCATGGTCAGTCACAAATTCATCAGTCATTGTTTGGTCTGGCAAGTCGTCCAGCATCGGAGAGCACACCCGATTCTCCTGGGTGCTATTGTCTGTGGAGGAAGAAGAGACACATTTGGTCTGAGTCTCTTTTCAGGTGACAGACTGCCTCTGCCTCTGAAACCAGGCAGAGTTTTCTCCCACCCCCGCCATCACAAACTCCTGTTGTGGGTGCTTATGTCACTTCGGAGGCATCACGGGGTGGTGTCTATGAAAACACTCCAGAGGCAGAGAAACTGGGGTGGTTGGGGCCTGGGCTGGGGTTGAGGGGGGCAGTCCTCAAATGTTGGGCCACACAGCTTCTTGGTTTAACCCCACTTGGCAAGTAGGTTTCCATCCTTGTCTGCCGCTCAAGTGTTAAGATCAGCCCTTCCCTTCCACAGGGAGAGGCGACGAGGCATGGGAAGTGAAAGGATCCGGGAACTAGGGCAAGTGCTCACTCAGTGTTCCAGTGGGAGACCAGCAAGTGCCTAATGTCTGTGAGGGGCCAGGTGCGTACACCTCTAGGAATTCCCTGTCCAGCGGCACAGCAACTGAGAACCTCGATTCACATAGCCAGCTCATGTCCTGCACATGCTTTGTCGAGTCAGTCCCCGGTGGACAGCTCCCGGCACGTGGGGCAGCTGGGAGAAAATCCGAAGCCGCCACGCCATCTCTCATGTGCGCTCACTCAGAGGACAGCGGACAGCGGAAAGCAGACAGCGGGCAGACGGCAAGCGTGGCCACGCACCAGCTCGGGTCTGCTCTTCTCCCCCAGCGCAGGATGCAGCCTGCCCCACTCCAGGACACTGGGTCAGAGTCTCATGTTGAGTGGACAGACTCCACGGCAGACAAATCTCAAGGTGCCTTAGGGCAGGTTTTGAGAACACACTCGTGCCAGCATCAGAGGTCAAATCGATGACTTGACCTCGGGCAACAGCCATGCTTCAGGCACGCTTTCCCGGGGACTCGGAACCAGCCAAAGCCGGGGCCAAATGTTTTGCTTCCTCAGTTCCCTCAGGGGCGCTGCGACTCAGCGCTTGTGGGCCAAGCATTGGAGAGACCACAGCACCCAGCGGAAAACAGAGTGAGGCTGGAAACCTTGGCTTCCGGGAAAGTGCCCATGGAGCGTGCGGCCGTCAGACCGTGGTTGAACCCCGCGAGAAAATGGCCGTCGCAGTGGACACTGTGGCACCCAGAAACTCTCCCCATCCGGGACAAAACACACAGCCTTCAAGCAAGGTTAGGAAACCCGAAGGCAGAGGCACTTGAACAAGCAGCGCTCCAGGTGGTTCCGACATTGGTGGACACCTTCCAAGGCGCGTGTCTGCCAATGTGCTAGGAGAACACATCAAGTGCCAGGGTGCAGAGGCTTGGATGGAGCCGGGCCCACAGCCAGCTCAGGCCTGGCAGCAACGGGCCCCGTTGGAGTTGGAGGCGGTCCGTCAACATACCTTCCTCAAGATCAGCCTCCCGAGGGAGCACCGGGAGGTCTGTGAAGAGAAAACACAACCTGTCTCAAAGGACATTCCCACAACACCCCGACGCCATGTCCCAAGGAAGGAAGAGCAACGTTCTGAAGCCCAAGGACCACACGCACGCACACGCTGCATTGTGCTGACTTTGAGTTCTCATCCTGCAGCACGAGTCACCACCTCCTAAGAGAAAATGGCGCCCCGACGTCACTGAGCGGGAACACAACGATCCCCTGGGTTCCATGCTTTCTTGGATGTTTCCTTTCCATCCGTGGGTATGCTCAGTGTCCACTGAATTGCCGTGAGCCTTCCAGAAAGCCGAGGCCAACAGGAAGATGCAGGCAAGGCACATGGCGGGGTAGAGGTGGTGCCATGGGTGTCCCTTGGGCAGCCATGGGTACTGTCACGGGCAGCCAAAGTGGCTGTGTTAGTCCAGGGCCCACCCCGGCCAGTTCCCATCAAGGAGTCCCATGCTGCCCAGACAGGGTCTAAAGGGTCCAAGGCAAAGGGATCTTCATGCAAGCATGGGTGCATGTTGGCTCTGGGTGTAAGCGGAAGGGGAACACAGGGGAAAGAAGGAGGACTCCTGGGGCAGCATGCCACTGCATTTCTCGGCAGCTCAGGGCACACAGTTCAGAATTCACATCTGGGCCCAGGCCGGGCTCAGGCCAGGCAGCCCCGAACCTCTGCACACTGGGCCACGAGGTGCAGCCAGGACACTCGACGCTGAGGCCAATCAGGGCTCTGCACGTGCATCGTCTGTGGAAGAATCAAAGCATGCTAGCTTGGCAGCTTTGGCACCAGACGGATTCATGGCAGCAGCAGACATGGGCAACAGGATCCATAATTCCCTCACTAACTAGTAAGGAGACAACAACGCCAAGACCCTGAGAACTTGCAGAAAGGCCCAGTCAGTGTGCAGCCAATCAGAGAATCGTGGAGGACATGCGGCGTCTCAGTGAAACTGCCTCGCACTCTGACACTTCTCTACCCAGGAAGTACATCCTTTCTGGGCAGATAGCCTTGGATTCCACCACAGCTCAAGAGCATGGGCACTTTTTTGGGGACAAAGAATCACTTTGCAGCAGCCTCCCAGTCCCAATGGGGAACATGAAGCCAGGTCTCAGGAAATGAGCTGTGTCAACCAACCCAGTGGTCACCCAGGGGCATAGGACACAAGACACAGGGCCCCTACCATGGTCAGTCACAAATTCATCAGTCATTGTTTGGTCTGGCAAGTCGTCCAGCATCGGAGAGCACACCCGATTCTCCTGGGTGCTATTGTCTGTGGAGGAAGAAGAGACACATTTGGTCTGAGTCTCTTTTCAGGTGACAGACTGCCTCTGCCTCTGAAACCAGGCAGAGTTTTCTCCCACCCCCGCCATCACAAACTCCTGTTGTGGGTGCTTATGTCACTTCGGAGGCATCACGGGGTGGTGTCTATGAAAACACTCCAGAGGCAGAGAAACTGGGGTGGTTGGGGCCTGGGCTGGGGTTGAGGGGGGCAGTCCTCAAATGTTGGGCCACACAGCTTCTTGGTTTAACCCCACTTGGCAAGTAGGTTTCCATCCTTGTCTGCCGCTCAAGTGTTAAGATCAGCCCTTCCCTTCCACAGGGAGAGGCGACGAGGCATGGGAAGTGAAAGGATCCGGGAACTAGGGCAAGTGCTCACTCAGTGTTCCAGTGGGAGACCAGCAAGTGCCTAATGTCTGTGAGGGGCCAGGTGCGTACACCTCTAGGAATTCCCTGTCCAGCGGCACAGCAACTGAGAACCTCGATTCACATAGCCAGCTCATGTCCTGCACATGCTTTGTCGAGTCAGTCCCCGGTGGACAGCTCCCGGCACGTGGGGCAGCTGGGAGAAAATCCGAAGCCGCCACGCCATCTCTCATGTGCGCTCACTCAGAGGACAGCGGACAGCGGAAAGCAGACAGCGGGCAGACGGCAAGCGTGGCCACGCACCAGCTCGGGTCTGCTCTTCTCCCCCAGCGCAGGATGCGGCCTGCCCCACTCCAGGACACTGGGTCAGAGTCTCATGTTGAGTGGACAGACTCCACGGCAGACAAATCTCAAGGTGCCTTAGGGCAGGTTTTGAGAACACACTCGTGCCAGCATCAGAGGTCAAATCGATGACTTGACCTCGGGCAACAGCCATGCTTCAGGCACGCTTTCCCGGGGACTCGGAACCAGCCAAAGCCGGGGCCAAAGGTTTTGCTTCCTCAGTTCCCTCAGGGGCGCTGTGACTCAGCGCTTGTGGGCCAAGCATTGGAGAGACCACAGCACCCAGCGGAAAACAGAGTGAGGCTGGAAACCTTGGCTTCCGGGAAAGTGCCCATGGAGCGTGCGGCCGTCAGACCGTGGTTGAACCCCGCGAGAAAATGGCCGTCGCAGTGGACACTGTGGCACCCAGAAACTCTCCCCATCCGGGACAAAACACACAGCCTTCAAGCAAGGTTAGGAAACCCGAAGGCAGAGGCACTTGAACAAGCAGCGCTCCAGGTGGTTCCGACATTGGTGGACACCTTCCAAGGCGCGTGTCTGCCAATGTGCTAGGAGAACACATCAAGTGCCAGGGTGCAGAGGCTTGGATGGAGCCGGGCCCACAGCCAGCTCAGGCCTGGCAGCAACGGGCCCCGTTGGAGTTGGAGGCGGTCCGTCAACATACCTTCCTCAAGATCAGCCTCCCGAGGGAGCACCGGGAGGTCTGTGAAGAGAAAACACAACCTGTCTCAAAGGACATTCCCACAACACCCCGACGCCACGTCCCAAGGAAGGAAGAGCAACGTTCTGAAGCCCAAGGACCACACGCACGCACACGCTGCATTGTGCTGACTTTGAGTTCTCATCCTGCAGCACGAGTCACCACCTCCTAAGAGAAAATGGCGCCCCGACGTCACTGAGCGGGAACACAACGATCCCCTGGGTTCCATGCTTTCTTGGATGTTTCCTTTGCATCCGTGGGTATGCTCAGTGTCCACTGAATTGCCGTGAGCCTTCCAGAAAGCCGAGGCCAACAGGAAGATGCAGGCAAGGCACATGGCGGGGTAGAGGTGGTGCCATGGGTGTCCCTTGGGCAGCCACGGGTACTGTCACGGGCAGCCAAAGTGGCTGTGTTAGTCCAGGGCCCACCCCGGCCAGTTCCCATCAAGGAGTCCCATGCTGCCCAGACAGGGTCTAAAGGGTCCAAGGCAAAGGGATCTTCATGCAAGCATGGGTGCATGTTGGCTCTGGGTGTAAGCGGAAGGGGAACACAGGGGAAAGAAGGAGGACTCCTGGGGCAGCATGCCACTGCATTTCTCGGCAGCTCAGGGCACACAGTTCAGAATTCACATCTGGGCCCAGGCCGGGCTCAGGCCAGGCAGCCCCGAACCTCTGCACACTGGGCCACGAGGTGCAGCCAGGACACTCGACGCTGAGGCCAATCAGGGCTCTGCACGTGCATCGTCTGTGGAAGAATCAAAGCATGCTAGCTTGGCAGCTTTGGCACCAGACGGATTCATGGCAGCAGCAGACATGGGCAACAGGATCCATAATTCCCTCACTAACTAGTAAGGAGACAACAACGCCAAGACCCTGAGAACTTGCAGAAAGGCCCAGTCAGTGTGCAGCCAATCAGAGAATCGTGGAGGACATGCGGCGTCTCAGTGAAACTGCCTCGCACTCTGACACTTCTCTACCCAGGAAGTACATCCTTTCTGGGCAGATAGCCTTGGATTCCACCACAGCTCAAGAGCATGGGCACTTTTTTGGGGACAAAGAATCACTTTGCAGCAGCCTCCTAGTCCCAATGGGGAACATGAAGCCAGGTCTCAGGAAATGAGCTGTGTCAACCAACCCAGTGGTCACCCAGGGGCATAGGACACAAGACACAGGGCCCCTACCATGGTCAGTCACAAATTCATCAGTCATTGTTTGGTCTGGCAAGTCGTCCAGCATCGGAGAGCACACCCGATTCTCCTGGGTGCTATTGTCTGTGGAGGAAGAAGAGACACATTTGGTCTGAGTCTCTTTTCAGGTGACAGACTGCCTCCGCCTCTGAAACCAGGCAGAGTTTTCTCCCACCCCCGCCATCACAAACTCCTGTTGTGGGTGCTTATGTCACTTCGGAGGCATCACGGGGTGGTGTCTATGAAAACACTCCAGAGGCAGAGAAACTGGGGTGGTTGGGGCCTGGGCTGGGGTTGAGGGGGGCAGTCCTCAAATGTTGGGCCACACAGCTTCTTGGTTTAACCCCACTTGGCAAGTAGGTTTCCATCCTTGTCTGCCGCTCAAGTGTTAAGATCAGCCCTTCCCTTCCACAGGGAGAGGCGACGAGGCATGGGAAGTGAAAGGATCCGGGAACTAGGGCAAGTGCTCACTCAGTGTTCCAGTGGGAGACCAGCAAGTGCCTAATGTCTGTGAGGGGCCAGGTGCGTACACCTCTAGGAATTCCCTGTCCAGCGGCACAGCAACTGAGAACCTCGATTCACATAGCCAGCTCATGTCCTGCACATGCTTTGTCGAGTCAGTCCCCGGTGGACAGCTCCCGGCACGTGGGGCAGCTGGGAGAAAATCCGAAGCCGCCACGCCATCTCTCATGTGCGCTCACTCAGAGGACAGCGGACAGCGGAAAGCAGACAGCGGGCAGACGGCAAGCGTGGCCACGCACCAGCTCGGGTCTGCTCTTCTCCCCCAGCGCAGGATGCGGCCTGCCCCACTCCAGGACACTGGGTCAGAGTCTCATGTTGAGTGGACAGACTCCACGGCAGACAAATCTCAAGGTGCCTTAGGGCAGGTTTTGAGAACACACTCGTGCCAGCATCAGAGGTCAAATCGATGACTTGACCTCGGGCAACAGCCATGCTTCAGGCACGCTTTCCCGGGGACTCGGAACCAGCCAAAGCCGGGGCCAAAGGTTTTGCTTCCTCAGTTCCCTCAGGGGCGCTGTGACTCAGCGCTTGTGGGCCAAGCATTGGAGAGACCACAGCACCCAGCGGAAAACAGAGTGAGGCTGGAAACCTTGGCTTCCGGGAAAGTGCCCATGGAGCGTGCGGCCGTCAGACCGTGGTTGAACCCCGCGAGAAAATGGCCGTCGCAGTGGACACTGTGGCACCCAGAAACTCTCCCCATCCGGGACAAAACACACAGCCTTCAAGCAAGGTTAGGAAACCCGAAGGCAGAGGCACTTGAACAAGCAGCGCTCCAGGTGGTTCCGACATTGGTGGACACCTTCCAAGGCGCGTGTCTGCCAATGTGCTAGGAGAACACATCAAGTGCCAGGGTGCAGAGGCTTGGATGGAGCCGGGCCCACAGCCAGCTCAGGCCTGGCAGCAACGGGCCCCGTTGGAGTTGGAGGCGGTCCGTCAACATACCTTCCTCAAGATCAGCCTCCCGAGGGAGCACCGGGAGGTCTGTGAAGAGAAAACACAACCTGTCTCAAAGGACATTCCCACAACACCCCGACGCCACGTCCCAAGGAAGGAAGAGCAACGTTCTGAAGCCCAAGGACCACACGCACGCACACGCTGCATTGTGCTGACTTTGAGTTCTCATCCTGCAGCACGAGTCACCACCTCCTAAGAGAAAATGGCGCCCCGACGTCACTGAGCGGGAACACAACGATCCCCTGGGTTCCATGCTTTCTTGGATGTTTCCTTTGCATCCGTGGGTATGCTCAGTGTCCACTGAATTGCCGTGAGCCTTCCAGAAAGCCGAGGCCAACAGGAAGATGCAGGCAAGGCACATGGCGGGGTAGAGGTGGTGCCATGGGTGTCCCTTGGGCAGCCACGGGTACTGTCACGGGCAGCCAAAGTGGCTGTGTTAGTCCAGGGCCCACCCCGGCCAGTTCCCATCAAGGAGTCCCATGCTGCCCAGACAGGGTCTAAAGGGTCCAAGGCAAAGGGATCTTCATGCAAGCATGGGTGCATGTTGGCTCTGGGTGTAAGCGGAAGGGGAACACAGGGGAAAGAAGGAGGACTCCTGGGGCAGCATGCCACTGCATTTCTCGGCAGCTCAGGGCACACAGTTCAGAATTCACATCTGGGCCCAGGCCGGGCTCAGGCCAGGCAGCCCCGAACCTCTGCACACTGGGCCACGAGGTGCAGCCAGGACACTCGACGCTGAGGCCAATCAGGGCTCTGCACGTGCATCGTCTGTGGAAGAATCAAAGCATGCTAGCTTGGCAGCTTTGGCACCAGACGGATTCATGGCAGCAGCAGACATGGGCAACAGGATCCATAATTCCCTCACTAACTAGTAAGGAGACAACAACGCCAAGACCCTGAGAACTTGCAGAAAGGCCCAGTCAGTGTGCAGCCAATCAGAGAATCCTGGAGGACATGCGGCGTCTCAGTGAAACTGCCTCGCACTCTGACACTTCTCTACCCAGGAAGTACATCCTTTCTGGGCAGATAGCCTTGGATTCCACCACAGCTCAAGAGCATGGGCACTTTTTTGGGGACAAAGAATCACTTTGCAGCAGCCTCCCAGTCCCAATGGGGAACATGAAGCCAGGTCTCAGGAAATGAGCTGTGTCAACCAACCCAGTGGTCACCCAGGGGCATAGGACACAAGACACAGGGCCCCTACCATGGTCAGTCACAAATTCATCAGTCATTGTTTGGTCTGGCAAGTCGTCCAGCATCGGAGAGCACACCCGATTCTCCTGGGTGCTATTGTCTGTGGAGGAAGAAGAGACACATTTGGTCTGAGTCTCTTTTCAGGTGACAGACTGCCTCTGCCTCTGAAACCAGGCAGAGTTTTCTCCCACCCCCGCCATCACAAACTCCTGTTGTGGGTGCTTATGTCACTTCGGAGGCATCACGGGGTGGTGTCTATGAAAACACTCCAGAGGCAGAGAAACTGGGGTGGTTGGGGCCTGGGCTGGGGTTGAGGGGGGCAGTCCTCAAATGTTGGGCCACACAGCTTCTTGGTTTAACCCCACTTGGCAAGTAGGTTTCCATCCTTGTCTGCCGCTCAAGTGTTAAGATCAGCCCTTCCCTTCCACAGGGAGAGGCGACGAGGCATGGGAAGTGAAAGGATCCGGGAACTAGGGCAAGTGCTCACTCAGTGTTCCAGTGGGAGACCAGCAAGTGCCTAATGTCTGTGAGGGGCCAGGTGCGTACACCTCTAGGAATTCCCTGTCCAGCGGCACAGCAACTGAGAACCTCGATTCACATAGCCAGCTCATGTCCTGCACATGCTTTGTCGAGTCAGTCCCCGGTGGACAGCTCCCGGCACGTGGGGCAGCTGGGAGAAAATCCGAAGCCGCCACGCCATCTCTCATGTGCGCTCACTCAGAGGACAGCGGACAGCGGAAAGCAGACAGCGGGCAGACGGCAAGCGTGGCCACGCACCAGCTCGGGTCTGCTCTTCTCCCCCAGCGCAGGATGCAGCCTGCCCCACTCCAGGACACTGGGTCAGAGTCTCATGTTGAGTGGACAGACTCCACGGCAGACAAATCTCAAGGTGCCTTAGGGCAGGTTTTGAGAACACACTCGTGCCAGCATCAGAGGTCAAATCGATGACTTGACCTCGGGCAACAGCCATGCTTCAGGCACGCTTTCCCGGGGACTCGGAACCAGCCAAAGCCGGGGCCAAAGGTTTTGCTTCCTCAGTTCCCTCAGGGGCGCTGCGACTCAGCGCTTGTGGGCCAAGCATTGGAGAGACCACAGCACCCAGCGGAAAACAGAGTGAGGCTGGAAACCTTGGCTTCCGGGAAAGTGCCCATGGAGCGTGCGGCCGTCAGACCGTGGTTGAACCCCGCGAGAAAATGGCTGTCGCAGTGGACACTGTGGCACCCAGAAACTCTCCCCATCCGGGACAAAACACACAGCCTTCAAGCAAGGTTAGGAAACCCGAAGGCAGAGGCACTTGAACAAGCAGCGCTCCAGGTGGTTCCGACATTGGTGGACACCTTCCAAGGCGCGTGTCTGCCAATGTGCTAGGAGAACACATCAAGTGCCAGGGTGCAGAGGCTTGGATGGAGCCGGGCCCACAGCCAGCTCAGGCCTGGCAGCAACGGGCCCCGTTGGAGTTGGAGGCGGTCCGTCAACATACCTTCCTCAAGATCAGCCTCCCGAGGGAGCACCGGGAGGTCTGTGAAGAGAAAACACAACCTGTCTCAAAGGACATTCCCACAACACCCCGACGCCACGTCCCAAGGAAGGAAGAGCAACGTTCTGAAGCCCAAGGACCACACGCACGCACACGCTGCATTGTGCTGACTTTGAGTTCTCATCCTGCAGCACGAGTCACCACCTCCTAAGAGAAAATGGCGCCCCGACGTCACTGAGCGGGAACACAACGATCCCCTGGGTTCCATGCTTTCTTGGATGTTTCCTTTCCATCCGTGGGTATGCTCAGTGTCCACTGAATTGCCGTGAGCCTTCCAGAAAGCCGAGGCCAACAGGAAGATGCAGGCAAGGCACATGGCGGGGTAGAGGTGGTGCCATGGGTGTCCCTTGGGCAGCCATGGGTACTGTCACGGGCAGCCAAAGTGGCTGTGTTAGTCCAGGGCCCACCCCGGCCAGTTCCCATCAAGGAGTCCCATGCTGCCCAGACAGGGTCTAAAGGGTCCAAGGCAAAGGGATCTTCATGCAAGCATGGGTGCATGTTGGCTCTGGGTGTAAGCGGAAGGGGAACACAGGGGAAAGAAGGAGGACTCCTGGGGCAGCATGCCACTGCATTTCTCGGCAGCTCAGGGCACACAGTTCAGAATTCACATCTGGGCCCAGGCCGGGCTCAGGCCAGGCAGCCCCGAACCTCTGCACACTGGGCCACGAGGTGCAGCCAGGACACTCGACGCTGAGGCCAATCAGGGCTCTGCACGTGCATCGTCTGTGGAAGAATCAAAGCATGCTAGCTTGGCAGCTTTGGCACCAGACGGATTCATGGCAGCAGCAGACATGGGCAACAGGATCCATAATTCCCTCACTAACTAGTAAGGAGACAACAACGCCAAGACCCTGAGAACTTGCAGAAAGGCCCAGTCAGTGTGCAGCCAATCAGAGAATCCTGGAGGACATGCGGCGTCTCAGTGAAACTGCCTCGCACTCTGACACTTCTCTACCCAGGAAGTACATCCTTTCTGGGCAGATAGCCTTGGATTCCACCACAGCTCAAGAGCATGGGCACTTTTTTGGGGACAAAGAATCACTTTGCAGCAGCCTCCCAGTCCCAATGGGGAACATGAAGCCAGGTCTCAGGAAATGAGCTGTGTCAACCAACCCAGTGGTCACCCAGGGGCATAGGACACAAGACACAGGGCCCCTACCATGGTCAGTCACAAATTCATCAGTCATTGTTTGGTCTGGCAAGTCATCCAGCATCGGAGAGCACACCCGATTCTCCTGGGTGCTATTGTCTGTGGAGGAAGAAGAGACACATTTGGTCTGAGTCTCTTTTCAGGTGACAGACTGCCTCTGCCTCTGAAACCAGGCAGAGTTTTCTCCCACCCCCGCCATCACAAACTCCTGTTGTGGGTGCTTATGTCACTTCGGAGGCATCACGGGGTGGTGTCTATGAAAACACTCCAGAGGCAGAGAAACTGGGGTGGTTGGGGCCTGGGCTGGGGTTGAGGGGGGCAGTCCTCAAATGTTGGGCCACACAGCTTCTTGGTTTAACCCCACTTGGCAAGTAGGTTTCCATCCTTGTCTGCCGCTCAAGTGTTAAGATCAGCCCTTCCCTTCCACAGGGAGAGGCGACGAGGCATGGGAAGTGAAAGGATCCGGGAACTAGGGCAAGTGCTCACTCAGTGTTCCAGTGGGAGACCAGCAAGTGCCTAATGTCTGTGAGGGGCCAGGTGCGTACACCTCTAGGAATTCCCTGTCCAGCGGCACAGCAACTGAGAACCTCGATTCACATAGCCAGCTCATGTCCTGCACATGCTTTGTCGAGTCAGTCCCCGGTGGACAGCTCCCGGCACGTGGGGCAGCTGGGAGAAAATCCGAAGCCGCCACGCCATCTCTCATGTGCGCTCACTCAGAGGACAGCGGACAGCGGAAAGCAGACAGCGGGCAGACGGCAAGCGTGGCCACGCACCAGCTCGGGTCTGCTCTTCTCCCCCAGCGCAGGATGCAGCCTGCCCCACTCCAGGACACTGGGTCAGAGTCTCATGTTGAGTGGACAGACTCCACGGCAGACAAATCTCAAGGTGCCTTAGGGCAGGTTTTGAGAACACACTCGTGCCAGCATCAGAGGTCAAATCGATGACTTGACCTCGGGCAACAGCCATGCTTCAGGCACGCTTTCCCGGGGACTCGGAACCAGCCAAAGCCGGGGCCAAAGGTTTTGCTTCCTCAGTTCCCTCAGGGGCGCTGCGACTCAGCGCTTGTGGGCCAAGCATTGGAGAGACCACAGCACCCAGCGGAAAACAGAGTGAGGCTGGAAACCTTGGCTTCCGGGAAAGTGCCCATGGAGCGTGCTGCCGTCAGACCGTGGTTGAACCCCGCGAGAAAATGGCTGTCGCAGTGGACACTGTGGCACCCAGAAACTCTCCCCATCCGGGACAAAACACACAGCCTTCAAGCAAGGTTAGGAAACCCGAAGGCAGAGGCACTTGAACAAGCAGCGCTCCAGGTGGTTCCGACATTGGTGGACACCTTCCAAGGCGCGTGTCTGCCAATGTGCTAGGAGAACACATCAAGTGCCAGGGTGCAGAGGCTTGGATGGAGCCGGGCCCACAGCCAGCTCAGGCCTGGCAGCAACGGGCCCCGTTGGAGTTGGAGGCGGTCCGTCAACATACCTTCCTCAAGATCAGCCTCCCGAGGGAGCACCGGGAGGTCTGTGAAGAGAAAACACAACCTGTCTCAAAGGACATTCCCACAACACCCCGACGCCATGTCCCAAGGAAGGAAGAGCAACGTTCTGAAGCCCAAGGACCACACGCACGCACACGCTGCATTGTGCTGACTTTGAGTTCTCATCCTGCAGCACGAGTCACCACCTCCTAAGAGAAAATGGCGCCCCGACGTCACTGAGCGGGAACACAACGATCCCCTGGGTTCCATGCTTTCTTGGATGTTTCCTTTCCATCCGTGGGTATGCTCAGTGTCCACTGAATTGCCGTGAGCCTTCCAGAAAGCCGAGGCCAACAGGAAGATGCAGGCAAGGCACATGGCGGGGTAGAGGTGGTGCCATGGGTGTCCCTTGGGCAGCCACGGGTACTGTCACGGGCAGCCAAAGTGGCTGTGTTAGTCCAGGGCCCACCCCGGCCAGTTCCCATCAAGGAGTCCCATGCTGCCCAGACAGGGTCTAAAGGGTCCAAGGCAAAGGGATCTTCATGCAAGCATGGGTGCATGTTGGCTCTGGGTGTAAGCGGAAGGGGAACACAGGGGAAAGAAGGAGGACTCCTGGGGCAGCATGCCACTGCATTTCTCGGCAGCTCAGGGCACACAGTTCAGAATTCACATCTGGGCCCAGGCCGGGCTCAGGCCAGGCAGCCCCGAACCTCTGCACACTGGGCCACGAGGTGCAGCCAGGACACTCGATGCTGAGGCCAATCAGGGCTCTGCACGTGCATCGTCTGTGGAAGAATCAAAGCATGCTAGCTTGGCAGCTTTGGCACCAGACGGATTCATGGCAGCAGCAGACATGGGCAACAGGATCCATAATTCCCTCACTAACTAGTAAGGAGACAACAACGCCAAGACCCTGAGAACTTGCAGAAAGGCCCAGTCAGTGTGCAGCCAATGAGAGAATCCTGGAGGACATGCGGCGTCTCAGTGAAACTGCCTCGCACTCTGACACTTCTCTACCCAGGAAGTACATCCTTTCTGGGCAGATAGCCTTGGATTCCACCACAGCTCAAGAGCATGGGCACTTTTTTGGGGACAAAGAATCACTTTGCAGCAGCCTCCCAGTCCCAATGGGGAACATGAAGCCAGGTCTCAGGAAATGAGCTGTGTCAACCAACCCAGTGGTCACCCAGGGGCATAGGACACAAGACACAGGGCCCCTACCATGGTCAGTCACAAATTCATCAGTCATTGTTTGGTCTGGCAAGTCGTCCAGCATCGGAGAGCACACCCGATTCTCCTGGGTGCTATTGTCTGTGGAGGAAGAAGAGACACATTTGGTCTGAGTCTCTTTTCAGGTGACAGACTGCCTCTGCCTCTGAAACCAGGCAGAGTTTTCTCCCACCCCCGCCATCACAAACTCCTGTTGTGGGTGCTTATGTCACTTCGGAGGCATCACGGGGTGGTGTCTATGAAAACACTCCAGAGGCAGAGAAACTGGGGTGGTTGGGGCCTGGGCTGGGGTTGAGGGGGGCAGTCCTCAAATGTTGGGCCACACAGCTTCTTGGTTTAACCCCACTTGGCAAGTAGGTTTCCATCCTTGTCTGCCGCTCAAGTGTTAAGATCAGCCCTTCCCTTCCACAGGGAGAGGCGACGAGGCATGGGAAGTGAAAGGATCCGGGAACTAGGGCAAGTGCTCACTCAGTGTTCCAGTGGGAGACCAGCAAGTGCCTAATGTCTGTGAGGGGCCAGGTGCGTACACCTGTAGGAATTCCCTGTCCAGCGGCACAGCAACTGAGAACCTCGATTCACATAGCCAGCTCATGTGCTGCACATGCTTTGTCGAGTCAGTCCCCGGTGGACAGCTCCCGGCACGTGGGGCAGCTGGGAGAAAATCCGAAGCCGCCACGCCATCTCTCATGTGCGCTCACTCAGAGGACAGCGGACAGCGGAAAGCAGACAGCGGGCAGACGGCAAGCGTGGCCACGCACCAGCTCGGGTCTGCTCTTCTCCCCCAGCGCAGGATGCAGCCAGCCCCACTCCAGGACACTGGGTCAGAGTCTCATGTTGAGTGGACAGACTCCACGGCAGACAAATCTCAAGGTGCCTTAGGGCAGGTTTTGAGAACACACTCGTGCCAGCATCAGAGGTCAAATCGATGACTTGACCTCGGGCAACAGCCATGCTTCAGGCACGCTTTCCCGGGGACTCGGAACCAGCCAAAGCCGGGGCCAAAGGTTTTGCTTCCTCAGTTCCCTCAGGGGCGCTGCGACTCAGCGCTTGTGGGCCAAGCATTGGAGAGACCACAGCACCCAGCGGAAAACAGAGTGAGGCTGGAAACCTTGGCTTCCGGGAAAGTGCCCATGGAGCGTGCGGCCGTCAGACCGTGGTTGAACCCCGCGAGAAAATGGCTGTCGCAGTGGACACTGTGGCACCCAGAAACTCTCCCCATCCGGGACAAAACACACAGCCTTCAAGCAAGGTTAGGAAACCCGAAGGCAGAGGCACTTGAACAAGCAGTGCTCCAGGTGGTTCCGACATTGGTGGACACCTTCCAAGGCGCGTGTCTGCCAATGTGCTAGGAGAACACATCAAGTGCCAGGGTGCAGAGGCTTGGATGGAGCCGGGCCCACAGCCAGCTCAGGCCTGGCAGCAATGGGCCCCGTTGGAGTTGGAGGCGGTCCGTCAACATACCTTCCTCAAGATCAGCCTCCCGAGGGAGCACCGGGAGGTCTGTGAAGAGAAAACACAACCTGTCTCAAAGGACATTCCCACAACACCCCGACGCCACGTCCCAAGGAAGGAAGAGCAACGTTCTGAAGCCCAAGGACCACACGCACGCACACGCTGCATTGTGCTGACTTTGAGTTCTCATCCTGCAGCACGAGTCACCACCTCCTAAGAGAAAATGGCGCCCCGACGTCACTGAGCGGGAACACAACGATCCCCTGGGTTCCATGCTTTCTTGGATGTTTCCTTTCCATCCGTGGGTATGCTCAGTGTCCACTGAATTGCCGTGAGCCTTCCAGAAAGCCGAGGCCAACAGGAAGATGCAGGCAAGGCACATGGCGGGGTAGAGGTGGTGCCATGGGTGTCCCTTGGGCAGCCACGGGTACTGTCACGGGCAGCCAAAGTGGCTGTGTTAGTCCAGGGCCCACCCCGGCCAGTTCCCATCAAGGAGTCCCATGCTGCCCAGACAGGGTCTAAAGGGTCCAAGGCAAAGGGATCTTCATGCAAGCATGGGTGCATGTTGGCTCTGGGTGTAAGCGGAAGGGGAACACAGGGGAAAGAAGGAGGACTCCTGGGGCAGCATGCCACTGCATTTCTCGGCAGCTCAGGGCACACAGTTCAGAATTCACATCTGGGCCCAGGCCGGGCTCAGGCCAGGCAGCCCCGAACCTCTGCACACTGGGCCACGAGGTGCAGCCAGGACACTCGACGCTGAGGCCAATCAGGGCTCTGCACGTGCATCGTCTGTGGAAGAATCAAAGCATGCTAGCTTGGCAGCTTTGGCACCAGACGGATTCATGGCAGCAGCAGACATGGGCAACAGGATCCATAATTCCCTCACTAACTAGTAAGGAGACAACAATGCCAAGACCCTGAGAACTTGCAGAAAGGCCCAGTGTGCAGCCAATGAGAGAATCCTGGAGGACATGCGGCGTCTCAGTGAAACTGCCTCGCACTCTGACACTTCTCTACCCAGGAAGTACGTCCTTTCTGGGCAGATAGCCTTGGATTCCACCACAGCTCAAGAGCATGGGCACTTTTTTGGGGACAAAGAATCACTTTGCAGCAGCCTCCCAGTCCCAATGGGGAACATGAAGCCAGGTCTCAGGAAATGAGCTGTGTCAACCAACCCAGTGGTCACCCAGGGGCATAGGACACAAGACACAGGGCCCCTACCATGGTCAGTCACAAATTCATCAGTCATTGTTTGGTCTGGCAAGTCGTCCAGCATCGGAGAGCACACCCGATTCTCCTGGGTGCTATTGTCTGTGGAGGAAGAAGAGACACATTTGGTCTGAGTCTCTTTTCAGGTGACAGACTGCCTCTGCCTCTGAAACCAGGCAGAGTTTTCTCCCACCCCCGCCATCACAAACTCCTGTTGTGGGTGCTTATGTCACTTCGGAGGCATCACGGGGTGGTGTCTATGAAAACACTCCAGAGGCAGAGAAACTGGGGTGGTTGGGGCCTGGGCTGGGGTTGAGGGGGGCAGTCCTCAAATGTTGGGCCACACAGCTTCTTGGTTTAACCCCACTTGGCAAGTAGGTTTCCATCCTTGTCTGCCGCTCAAGTGTTAAGATCAGCCCTTCCCTTCCACAGGGAGAGGCGACGAGGCATGGGAAGTGAAAGGATCCGGGAACTAGGGCAAGTGCTCACTCAGTGTTCCAGTGGGAGACCAGCAAGTGCCTAATGTCTGTGAGGGGCCAGGTGCGTACACCTCTAGGAATTCCCTGTCCAGCGGCACAGCAACTGAGAACCTCGATTCACATAGCCAGCTCATGTGCTGCACATGCTTTGTCGAGTCAGTCCCCGGTGGACAGCTCCCGGCACGTGGGGCAGCTGGGAGAAAATCCGAAGCCGCCACGCCATCTCTCATGTGCGCTCACTCAGAGGACAGCGGACAGCGGAAAGCAGACAGCGGGCAGACGGCAAGCGTGGCCACGCACCAGCTCGGGTCTGCTCTTCTCCCCCAGCGCAGGATGCAGCCAGCCCCACTCCAGGACACTGGGTCAGAGTCTCATGTTGAGTGGACAGACTCCACGGCAGACAAATCTCAAGGTGCCTTAGGGCAGGTTTTGAGAACACACTCGTGCCAGCATCAGAGGTCAAATCGATGACTTGACCTCGGGCAACAGCCATGCTTCAGGCACGCTTTCCCGGGGACTCGGAACCAGCCAAAGCCGGGGCCAAAGGTTTTGCTTCCTCAGTTCCCTCAGGGGCGCTGCGACTCAGCGCTTGTGGGCCAAGCATTGGAGAGACCACAGCACCCAGCGGAAAACAGAGTGAGGCTGGAAACCTTGGCTTCCGGGAAAGTGCCCATGGAGCGTGCGGCCGTCAGACCGTGGTTGAACCCCGCGAGAAAATGGCTGTCGCAGTGGACACTGTGGCACCCAGAAACTCTCCCCATCCGGGACAAAACACACAGCCTTCAAGCAAGGTTAGGAAACCCGAAGGCAGAGGCACTTGAACAAGCAGTGCTCCAGGTGGTTCCGACATTGGTGGACACCTTCCAAGGCGCGTGTCTGCCAATGTGCTAGGAGAACACATCAAGTGCCAGGGTGCAGAGGCTTGGATGGAGCCGGGCCCACAGCCAGCTCAGGCCTGGCAGCAACGGGCCCCGTTGGAGTTGGAGGCGGTCCGTCAACATACCTTCCTCAAGATCAGCCTCCCGAGGGAGCACCGGGAGGTCTGTGAAGAGAAAACACAACCTGTCTCAAAGGACATTCCCACAACACCCCGACGCCACGTCCCAAGGAAGGAAGAGCAACGTTCTGAAGCCCAAGGACCACACGCACGCACACGCTGCATTGTGCTGACTTTGAGTTCTCATCCTGCAGCACGAGTCACCACCTCCTAAGAGAAAATGGCGCCCCGACGTCACTGAGCGGGAACACAACGATCCCCTGGGTTCCATGCTTTCTTGGATGTTTCCTTTCCATCCGTGGGTATGCTCAGTGTCCACTGAATTGCCGTGAGCCTTCCAGAAAGCCGAGGCCAACAGGAAGATGCAGGCAAGGCACATGGCGGGGTAGAGGTGGTGCCATGGGTGTCCCTTGGGCAGCCACGGGTACTGTCACGGGCAGCCAAAGTGGCTGTGTTAGTCCAGGGCCCACCCCGGCCAGTTCCCATCAAGGAGTCCCATGCTGCCCAGACAGGGTCTAAAGGGTCCAAGGCAAAGGGATCTTCATGCAAGCATGGGTGCATGTTGGCTCTGGGTGTAAGCGGAAGGGGAACACAGGGGAAAGAAGGAGGACTCCTGGGGCAGCATGCCACTGCATTTCTCGGCAGCTCAGGGCACACAGTTCAGAATTCACATCTGGGCCCAGGCCGGGCTCAGGCCAGGCAGCCCCGAACCTCTGCACACTGGGCCACGAGGTGCAGCCAGGACACTCGACGCTGAGGCCAATCAGGGCTCTGCACGTGCATCGTCTGTGGAAGAATCAAAGCATGCTAGCTTGGCAGCTTTGGCACCAGACGGATTCATGGCAGCAGCAGACATGGGCAACAGGATCCATAATTCCCTCACTAACTAGTAAGGAGACAACAACGCCAAGACCCTGAGAACTTGCAGAAAGGCCCAGTCAGTGTGCAGCCAATGAGAGAATCCTGGAGGACATGCGGTGTCTCAGTGAAACTGCCTCGCACTCTGACACTTCTCTACCCAGGAAGTACATCCTTTCTGGGCAGATAGCCTTGGATTCCACCACAGCTCAAGAGCATGGGCACTTTTTTGGGGACAAAGAATCACTTTGCAGCAGCCTCCCAGTCCCAATGGGGAACATGAAGCCAGGTCTCAGGAAATGAGCTGTGTCAACCAACCCAGTGGTCACCCAGGGGCATAGGACACAAGACACAGGGCCCCTACCATGGTCAGTCACAAATTCATCAGTCATTGTTTGGACTGGCAAGTCATCCAGCATCGGAGAGCACACCCGATTCTCCTGGGTGCTATTGTCTGTGGAGGAAGAAGAGACACATTTGGTCTGAGTCTCTTTTCAGGTGACAGACTGCCTCCGCCTCTGAAACCAGGCAGAGTTTTCTCCCACCCCCGCCATCACAAACTCCTGTTGTGGGTGCTTATGTCACTTCGGAGGCATCACGGGGTGGTGTCTATGAAAACACTCCAGAGGCAGAGAAACTGGGGTGGTTGGGGCCTGGGCTGGGGTTGAGGGGGGCAGTCCTCAAATGTTGGGCCACACAGCTTCTTGGTTTAACCCCACTTGGCAAGTAGGTTTCCATCCTTGTCTGCCGCTCAAGTGTTAAGATCAGCCCTTCCCTTCCACAGGGAGAGGCGACGAGGCATGGGAAGTGAAAGGATCCGGGAACTAGGGCAAGTGCTCACTCAGTGTTCCAGTGGGAGACCAGCAAGTGCCTAATGTGTGTGAGGGGCCAGGTGCGTACACCTGTAGGAATTCCCTGTCCAGCGGCACAGCAACTGAGAACCTTGATTCACATAGCCAGCTCATGTGCTGCACATGCTTTGTCGAGTCAGTCCCCGGTGGACAGCTCCCAGCACGTGGGGCAGCTGGGAGAAAATCCGAAGCCGCCACGCCATCTCTCATGTGCGCTCACTCAGAGGACAGCGGACAGCGGAAAGCAGACAGCGGGCAGACGGCAAGCGTGGCCACGCACCAGCTCGGGTCTGCTCTTCTCCCCCAGCGCAGGATGCAGCCTGCCCCACTCCAGGACACTGGGTCAGAGTCTCATGTTGAGTGGACAGACTCCACAGCAGACAAATCTCAAGGTGCCTTAGGGCAGGTTTTGAGAACACACTCGTGCCAGCATCAGAGGTCAAATCGATGACTTGACCTCGGGCAAGAGCCATGCTTCAGGCACGCTTTCCCGGGAACTCGGAACCAGCCAAAGCCGGGGCCAAAGGTTTTGCTTCCTCAGTTCCCTCAGGGGCGCTGCGACTCAGCGCTTGTGGGCCAAGCATTGGAGAGACCACAGCACCCAGCGGATAACAGAGTGAGGCTGGAAACCTTGGCTTCCGGGAAAGTGCCCATGGAGCGTGCTGCCGTCAGACCGTGGTTGAACCCCGCGAGAAAATGGCTGTCGCAGTGGACACTGTGGCACCCAGAAACTCTCCCCATCCGGGACAAAACACACAGCCTTCAAGCAAGGTTAGGAAACCCGAAGGCAGAGGCACTTGAACAAGCAGTGCTCCAGGTGGTTCCGACATTGGTGGACACCTTCCAAGGCGCGTGTCTGCCAATGTGCTAGGAGAACACATCAAGTGCCAGGGTGCAGAGGCTTGGATGGAGCCGGGCCCACAGCCAGCTCAGGCCTGGCAGCAACGGGCCCCGTTGGAGTTGGAGGCGGTCCGTCAACATACCTTCCTCAAGATCAGCCTCCCGAGGGAGCACCGGGAGGTCTGTGAAGAGAAAACACAACCTGTCTCAAAGGACAGTCCCACAACACCCCGACGCCACGTCCCAAGGAAGGAAGAGCAACGTTCTGAAGCCCAAGGACCACACGCACGCACACGCTGCATTGTGCTGACTTTGAGTTCTCATCCTGCAGCACGAGTCACCACCTCCTAAGAGAAAATGGCGCCCCGACGTCACTGAGCGGGAACACAACGATCCCCTGGGTTCCATGCTTTCTTGGATGTTTCCTTTCCATCCGTGGGTATGCTCAGTGTCCACTGAATTGCCGTGAGCCTTCCAGAAAGCCGAGGCCAACAGGAAGATGCAGGCAAGGCACATGGCGGGGTAGAGGTGGTGCCATGGGTGTCCCTTGGGCAGCCACGGGTACTGTCACGGGCAGCCAAAGTGGCTGTGTTAGTCAAGGGCCCACCCCGGCCAGTTCCCATCAAGGAGTCCCATGCTGCCCAGACAGGGTCTAAAGGGTCCAAGGCAAAGGGATCTTCATGCAAGCATGGGTGCATGTTGGCTCCGGGTGTAAGCGGAAGGGGAACACAGGGGAAAGAAGGAGGACTCCTGGGGCAGCATGCCACTGCATTTCTCGGCAGCTCAGGGCACACAGTTCAGAATTCACATCTGGGCCCAGGCCGGGCTCAGGCCAGGCAGCCCCGAACCTCTGCACACTGGGCCACGAGGTGCAGCCAGGACACTCGACGCTGAGGCCAATCAGGGCTCTGCACGTGCATCGTCTGTGGAAGAATCAAAGCATGCTAGCTTGGCAGCTTTGGCACCAGACGGATTCATGGCAGCAGCAGACATGGGCAACAGGATCCATAATTCCCTCACTAACTAGTAAGGAGACAACAACGCCAAGACCCTGAGAACTTGCAGAAAGGCCCAGTCAGTGTGCAGCCAATGAGAGAATCCTGGAGGACATGCGGCGTCTCAGTGAAACTGCCTCGCACTCTGACACTTCTCTACCCAGGAAGTACATCCTTTCTGGGCAGATAGCCTTGGATTCCACCACAGCTCAAGAGCATGGGCACTTTTTTGGGGACAAAGAATCACTTTGCAGCAGCTTCCCAGTCCCAATGGGGAACATGAAGCCAGGTCTCAGGAAATGAGCTGTGTCAACCAACCCAGTGGTCACCCAGGGGCATAGGACACAAGACACAGGGCCCCTACCATGGTCAGTCACAAATTCATCAGTCATTGTTTGGTCTGGCAAGTCGTCCAGCATCGGAGAGCACACCCGATTCTCCTGGGTGCTATTGTCTGTGGAGGAAGAAGAGACACATTTGGTCTGAGTCTCTTTTCAGGTGACAGACTGCCTCCGCCTCTGAAACCAGGCAGAGTTTTCTCCCACCCCCGCCATCACAAACTCCTGTTGTGGGTGCTTATGTCACTTCGGAGGCATCACGGGGTGGTGTCTATGAAAACACTCCAGAGGCAGAGAAACTGGGGTGGTTGGGGCCTGGGCTGGGGTTGAGGGGGGCAGTCCTCAAATGTTGGGCCACACAGCTTCTTGGTTTAACCCCACTTGGCAAGTAGGTTTCCATCCTTGTCTGCCGCTCAAGTGTTAAGATCAGCCCTTCCCTTCCACAGGGAGAGGCGACGAGGCATGGGAAGTGAAAGGATCCGGGAACTAGGGCAAGTGCTCACTCAGTGTTCCAGTGGGAGACCAGCAAGTGCCTAATGTCTGTGAGGGGCCAGGTGCGTACACCTGTAGGAATTCCCTGTCCAGCGGCACAGCAACTGAGAACCTCGATTCACATAGCCAGCTCATGTGCTGCACATGCTTTGTCGAGTCAGTCCCCGGTGGACAGCTCCCGGCACGTGGGGCAGCTGGGAGAAAATCCGAAGCCGCCACGCCATCTCTCATGTGCGCTCACTCAGAGGACAGCGGACAGCGGAAAGCGGACAGCGGGCAGACGGCAAGCGTGGCCACGCACCAGCTCGGGTCTGCTCTTCTCCCCCAGCACAGGATGCGGCCTGCCCCACTCCAGGACACTGGGTCAGAGTCTCATGTTGAGTGGACAGACTCCACGGCAGACAAATCTCAAGGTGCCTTAGGGCAGGTTTTGAGAACACACTCGTGCCAGCATCAGAGGTCAAATCGATGACTTGACCTCGGGCAACAGCCATGCTTCAGGCACGCTTTCCCGGGGGCTCGGAACCAGCCAAAGCCGGGGCCAAAGGTTTTGCTTCCTCAGTTCCCTCAGGGGCGCTGCGACTCGGCGCTTGTGGGCCAAGCATTGGAGAGACCACAGCACCCAGCGGAAAACAGAGTGAGGCTGGAAACCTTGGCTTCCGGGAAAGTGCCCATGGAGCGTGCGGCCGTCAGACCGTGGTTGAACCCCGCGAGAAAATGGCTGTCGCAGTGGACACTGTGGCACCCAGAAACTCTCCCCATCCGGGACAAAACACACAGCCTTCAAGCAAGGTTAGGAAACCCGAAGGCAGAGGCACTTGAACAAGCAGCGCTCCAGGTGGTTCCGACATTGGTGGACACCTTCCAAGGCGCGTGTCTGCCAATGTGCTAGGAGAACACATCAAGTGCCAGGGTGCAGAGGCTTGGATGGAGCCGGGCCCACAGCCAGCTCAGGCCTGGCAGCAACGGGCCCCGTTGGAGTTGGAGGCGGTCCGTCAACATACCTTCCTCAAGATCAGCCTCCCGAGGGAGCACCGGGAGGTCTGTGAAGAGAAAACACAACCTGTCTCAAAGGACATTCCCACAACACCCCGACGCCACGTCCCAAGGAAGGAAGAGCAACGTTCTGAAGCCCAAGGACCACACGCACGCACACGCTGCATTGTGCTGACTTTGAGTTCTCATCCTGCAGCACGAGTCACCACCTCCTAAGAGAAAATGGCGCCCCGACGTCACTGAGCGGGAACACAACGATCCCCTGGGTTCCATGCTTTCTTGGATGTTTCCTTTCCATCCGTGGGTATGCTTAGTGTCCACTGAATTGCCGTGAGCCTTCCAGAAAGCCGAGGCCAACAGGAAGATGCAGGCAAGGCACATGGCGGGGTAGAGGTGGTGCCATGGGTGTCCCTTGGGCAGCCACGGGTACTGTCACGGGCAGCCAAAGTGGCTGTGTTAGTCCAGGGCCCACCCCGGCCAGTTCCCATCAAGGAGTCCCATGCTGCCCAGACAGGGTCTAAAGGGTCCAAGGCAAAGGGATCTTCATGCAAGCATGGGTGCATGTTGGCTCTGGGTGTAAGCGGAAGGGGAACACAGGGGAAAGAAGGAGGACTCCTGGGGCAGCATGCCACTGCATTTCTCGGCAGCTCAGGGCACACAGTTCAGAATTCACATCTGGGCCCAGGCCGGGCTCAGGCCAGGCAGCCCCGAACCTCTGCACACTGGGCCACGAGGTGCAGCCAGGACACTCGACGCTGAGGCCAATCAGGGCTCTGCACGTGCATCGTCTGTGGAAGAATCAAAGCATGCTAGCTTGGCAGCTTTGGCACCAGACGGATTCATGGCAGCAGCAGACATGGGCAACAGGATCCATAATTCCCTCACTAACTAGTAAGGAGACAACAACGCCAAGACCCTGAGAACTTGCAGAAAGGCCCAGTCAGTGTGCAGCCAATCAGAGAATCCTGGAGGACATGCGGCGTCTCAGTGAACCTGCCTCGCACTCTGACACTTCTCTACCCAGGAAGTACGTCCTTTCTGGGCAGATAGCCTTGGATTCCACCACAGCTCAAGAGCATGGGCACTTTTTTGGGGACAAAGAATCACTTTGCAGCAGCCTCCCAGTCCCAATGGGGAACATGAAGCCAGGTCTCAGGAAATGAGCTGTGTCAACCAACCCAGTGGTCACCCAGGGGCATAGGACACAAGACACAGGGCCCCTACCATGGTCAGTCACAAATTCATCAGTCATTGTTTGGTCTGGCAAGTCGTCCAGCATCGGAGAGCACACCTGATACTCCTGGGTGCTATTGTCTGTGGAGGAAGAAGAGACACATTTGGTCTGAGTCTCTTTTCAGGTGACAGACTGCCTCCGCCTCTGAAACCAGGCAGAGTTTTCTCCCACCCCCGCCATCACAAACTCCTGTTGTGGGTGCTTATGTCACTTCGGAGGCATCACGGGGTGGTGTCTATGAAAACACTCCAGAGGCAGAGAAACTGGGGTGGTTGGGGCCTGGGCTGGGGTTGAGGGGGGCAGTCCTCAAATGTTGGGCCACACAGCTTCTTGGTTTAACCCCACTTGGCAAGTAGGTTTCCATCCTTGTCTGCCGCTCAAGTGTTAAGATCAGCCCTTCCCTTCCACAGGGAGAGGCGACGAGGCATGGGAAGTGAAAGGATCCGGGAACTAGGGCAAGTGCTCACTCAGTGTTCCAGTGGGAGACCAGCAAGTGCCTAATGTCTGTGAGGGGCCAGGTGCGTACACCTGTAGGAATTCCCTGTCCAGCGGCACAGCAACTGAGAACCTCGATTCACATAGCCAGCTCATGTGCTGCACATGCTTTGTCGAGTCAGTCCCCGGTGGACAGCTCCCGGCACGTGGGGCAGCTGGGAGAAAATCCGAAGCCGCCACGCCATCTCTCATGTGCGCTCACTCAGAGGACAGCGGACAGCGGAAAGCGGACAGCGGGCAGACGGCAAGCGTGGCCACGCACCAGCTCGGGTCTGCTCTTCTCCCCCAGCGCAGGATGCGGCCTGCCCCACTCCAGGACACTGGGTCAGAGTCTCATGTTGAGTGGACAGACTCCACGGCAGACAAATCTCAAGGTGCCTTGGGGCAGGTTTTGAGAACACACTCGTGCCAGCATCAGAGGTCAAATCGATGACTTGACCTCAGGCAACAGCCATGCTTCAGGCATGCTTTCTCGGGGGCTCGGAACCAGCCAAAGCCAAAGCATGGAAGGTAATGTCTCTGGAGAACTGGCAAATAGAAAATCTTCTGTTGGCAAGCAATTTTTTTTTACTATTTCCCCTTCATAGATGCTGTGAGTTTGGGGCCAACTCTTTGGTCCAAGTTTTGAAGTGACCACAGTACCTGGTGGAAAGCTGAGTGAAACTAGAAACTTTGGCACCCTTGAAAATACCCATTACTGTGCTGCCCTCAGCTCCTGGCTGAAAACCCAGCAAGAAAATGGCTGTCACTCTGGACACTGTTTTCACCAAGAAACTCTCACCATCCAGGACAAAAAACAAAGCCTTCTAGCATGGTTAGGAATCCCAGAGGCAGAAGCGCTTGAAAAAGCTGTTCTTCAGTTGTTTCTAACATTGCTAGAGACCAACAAATACACATGTCTTCAATTTTGTTACAAGTACACATTGAGGGGTAGTTTGCAGATAATGTTATCAGCTGGGCCCACAGCTAGCTCAGGCCTGGCAGCAATGGGACCCATTTTAGTCATGCAGCATACCTTCCTCGAGATCGGACTCCAATGAAAGCATCACTATATCTGTGAAAAGAAAACACAACATGTCTCAAAGGATGTTCCCACAACACCACAACGACACATCCCAGAGAAGGAAGAGCAATGTTCTAAGCCAAAGACCACATGCACGCACATGCTGGATATTCTGGACTTTGTTTTCACATCCTGCTTAACCAGTCACACCTCCTAAGAGAAAATGGCGCACGGACATCACTGAGTGGGAACACAACGATCCCCTCTGTTCCATCCTTTCTTAGATGTTTCCTTTCCATCCGTGGGTATGCTCAGTGTCCACTGAATTGCCATGAGCCTTCCAGAGAGCCAACTCCAAGAGGAAGATGCAGGCAAGGGACATGGTGGGGTAGAGGTAGTGCAATGGGTGTCCCTGGGCAGCCAAGGACACTGTCACGGGCAGCCAAAGTGGCTGTGTTAGTCCTGGGATGCTTCGGCCATTTCCCACCAAGATGTCCATATAAGCCCATGGTGTCTAAAGATTCAAGCCAAGTTTAATCCCTCATGCAGGCATTGGTGCATGTTGGCTCTGGGTGTAAGCGGAAGGGGAACACAGGGGAAAGAAGGAGGACTCCTGGGGCAGCATGCCACTGCAATTCTCGGGAGCTCAGGGCACACAGTTCAGAATTCACATCTGGGCCCAGGCCGGGCTCAGGCCAGGCATATCTGAACCTCCACACACTGGGCCACGAGTTCAGTGAGGACACTCGATGCTGAGGCCAGTGAAGGTTCTGCATGTGCATCATCTTTAGCAAAATGAATGCATGCTTGCATCGTAGCTTTTGCACCTCATGTTCATGGCAGCAGCAGACATGGGTAACAGGATTCATAACCCCTTCACAAGGAGTAAGGTGACAACAACAAGAATACTCTGAGAACTTGCAGAAAGGCCCAGTCAGTGTGCAGCCAATGAGAGAATCCTGGAGGACATGTGGTGTCTCAGTGAACCTGACTCACACTCTGACACTTCTCTACCCAGGAAGTACATCCTTTCTGGGCAGATAGCCTGGGATTCCACCATAGCTCAAGAGCATGGGCACATTTTTTGAGACAAGGAATCACTTTACAGCAGCTTCCCAGTCCCAATGGGGAACATGAAGCCAGGTCTCAGGAAATGAGCTGTGTCAACCAACCCAGTGGTCACCCAGGGGCATAGGACACAAGACACAGGGCCCCTACCATGGTCAGTCACAGATTCATCAGTCATTGTTTGGTCTGGCAAGTCGTCCAGCATCGGAGAGCACACCCGATTCTCCTGGGTGCTATTGTCTGTGGAGGAAGAAGAGACACATTTGGTCTGAGTCTCTTTTCAGGTGACAGACTGTCTCCACCTCTGAAACCAGGCAGAGTTTTCTCCCACCTCCGCCACCACAAACTACTGTTGTGGGTGCTTATGTCAGTTCAGAGACATTGTGGGGGTTTTCTAGGAAATAAAATCCTGACGAAGGGAACCTGGAATGGTTGGCAGTAGGGCCAGGGCTGGTGGTGCATAGTACTCCAGTCTGGCTACACAATTCTTGGTTTCACCCCACTATTCCAAGTGGATCCCCTCCTTGTCTGTGGCTCACGGGTTGATATCAGCTCTTCCTTTCCACAAGGGAAGATGATGAGGCAAATGAAGAGAAAAGATCTGGGAACTAGGGCAAGTGCTCACTCAGTGTTCCAGTGGGAGACCAGAATGAGCCTAATGTCCGTGAGGGGTCAAGGTCATACACCTCTAGGAATTCCCTGTCCAGCTGCTCAGCAACTGAGAACCTCAATTCACATGAGCCAGCTCATGTCCTGCACATGCTTTGTCGAGTCAGTCCCCGGTGGATGGCTTCCGGAACGTGGCGGAGTTGGGAGAAAATCCGAAGCTGCCACGCCATCTCTCATGTGCACTCACTCAGAGGACAGCAGACAGCGGAAAGCAGATAGATGTTAAACATGGCCACGCACCAGCTCGGGTCTGCTCTTTTTCCCCAGCGCAGGATGCAGCCTGCCCCACTCCAAGACACTGGGTCAGAGTCTCATGTTGAGTGGACAGACTCCACGGCAGACAAATCTCAAGGTGCCTTAAGGCAGGTTTTGAGAACACACTCATGCCAGCATCAGAGGTCAAATCGATGACTTGACCTCAGGCAACAGCCATGCTTCAGGCACACTTTCCCTGTGTTCTGTATCAGCCAAAGTCAAACAATGGAAGGTTATTTCTCTGAGAACTGGCAAATAGAAAATCTTCTGTTGGCAAGCAATTTTTTTTTTACTATTTCCCCTTCAGAGATGCTGTGAGTTTGGGGCCAGCTCTTTGGGCCAAGTTTTCAAGTGACCACAGTACCTGGTGGAAAGCTGAGTGAAACTAGAAACTTTGGCACCCTTGAAAATACCCATTACTGTGCTGCCCTCAGCTCCTGGCTGAAAACCCAGCAAGAAAATGGCTGTCACTCTGGACACTGTTTTCACCAAGAAACTCTCACCATCCAGGACAAAAAACAAAGCCTTCTAGCATGGTTAGGAATCCCAGAGGCAGAAGCGCTTGAAAAAGCTGTTCTTCAGTTGTTTCTAACATTGCTAGAGACCAACAAATACACGTGTCTTCAATTTTGTTACAAGTACACATTGAGGGGTAGTTTGCAGATAATGTTATCAGCTGGGCCCACAGCTAGCTCAGGCCTGGCAGCAATGGGACCCATTTTAGTCATGCAGCATACCTTCCTCGAGATCGGACTCCAATGAAAGCATCACTATATCTGTGAAAAGAAAACACAACATGTCTCAAAGGATGTTCCCACAACACCACAACGACACATCCCAGAGAAGGAAGAGCAATGTTCTAAGCCAAAGACCACATGCACGCACATGCTGGATATTCCGGATTTTGTGTTCACATCCTGCTTAACCAGTCACACCTCCTAAGAGAAAATGGCGCACGGACATCACTGAGTGGGAACACAACGATCCCCTCTGTTCCATCCTTTCTTAGATGTTTCCTTTCCATCCATGGGTATTCTTAGTGTCCACTGAATTGCCATGAGCCTTCCAGAAAGCCAAGGCCAACAGGAAGATGCAGGCAAGGGACATGGTGGGGTAGAGGTAGTGCAATGGGTGTCCCTGGGCAGCCAAGGACACTGTCACGGGCAGCCAAAGTGGCTGTGTTAGTCTTGGGACGCCCCGGACATTTCCCACCAAGAAGTCCATCTTACCCCATGCGGTCTAAAGATTCAAGCTGAGTTTAATCCCTCATGCATGCATTGGTGCATGTTGGCTCTGGGTGTAAGCGGAAGGGGAACACAGGGGAAAGAAGGAGGACTCCTGGGGCAGCATGCCACTGCATTTCTCAGGAGCTCAGGGCACACAGTTCAGAATTCACATCTGGGCCCAGGCCGGGCTCAGGCCAGGCAGCCCCGAACCTCTGCACACTGGGCCACGAGGTGCAGCCAGGACACTCGATGCTGAGGCCAATCAGGGCTCTGCACGTGCATCATCTGTGGAAGAATCAAAGCATGCTAGCTTGGCAGCTTTGGCACCAGACGGATTCATGGCAGCAGCAGACATGGGCAACAGGATCCATAATTCCCTCACTAACTAGTAAGGAGACAACAACACGAAGACCCTGAGAACTTGCAGAAAGGCCCAGTCAGTGTGCAGCCAATGAGAGAATCCTGGAGGACATGCGGCGTCTCAGTGAACCTGCCTCGCACTCTGACACTTCTCTACCCAGGAAGTACGTCCTTTCTGAGCAGATAGCCTTGGATTCCACCACAGCTCAAGAGCATGGGCACTTTTTTGGGGACAAAGAATCACTTTGCAGCAGCTTCCCAGTCCCAATGGGGAACATGAAGCCAGGTCTCAGGAAATGAGCTGTGTCAACCAACCCAGTGGTCACCCAGGGGCATAGGACACAAGACACAGGGCCCCTACCATGGTCAGTCACAGATTCCTCAGTCGTTGTTTGATCTGGCAAGTCGTCCAGCATCGGAGAGCACACCCGATTCTCCTGGGTGCTATTGTCTGTGGAGGAAGAAGAGACACATTTGGTCTGAGTCTCTTTTCAGGTGACAGACTGCCTCCGCCTCTGAAACCAGGCAGAGTTTTCTCCCACCCCCGCCATCACAAACTCCTGTTGTGGGTGCTTATGTCAGTTTGGAGACATTGTGGGATTTTCTAGGAAATTTAATCCTGAGGAAGGGAACCTGGAATTGTTGGGGGCGGGGCCAGGCCTTGGGGTGGGCAGTCCTCAAATGTTGGGCCACAAAACTTCTTGGTTTCAACCCACTATTTTTTTTTTAACAGGATGAGTGGACTGTGAGAGACAGAGAGACAGAGAGCAAGGTCTTCCTTTTTTCCATTTGTTAACACCTCCGTGTTAACAAACTGCTGTGGCTAGTGAGCTGTGGCCAGCACAGCAGGTTGATCAGAAGCCATGAGCCAGGTGCTTCTCCTTGTCTCTCTTGTGGGTGCAGGGCCCAAGGACTTGGGCCATCCTTCACTGCACTCCCAGGCCACAGCAGAGAGCTGGACAGGAACTGGAGCAACTGGGACAGAATCCAGTGCCCCAACCAGGACTAGATCCCACTGCACCAGAGCCACAGGTGGAGGATTATCCTATTGAGCCACAGCACTAGCCTTCACTCCACTGTTACTAGTGGGTTCCCCTCCTTGTCTATGGCTCACGGGTTGAGATCATCCCTTCCCTTCCACAAGGGAAAGTGATGAGGCAGGTGAAGTGAAAGGATCCAGGCACTGGGCATGTGACATCTCGGTGTCTCAGTGGGAGCCCAGAAAGAACCTAATGTCACCGAGTCTACTGCTTCAGGTGATGGGCCAGTTGGGTACACCTCTAGGTATTCTCTAGTCCCTCCAGGGAAGCAACTGAGAACCATGTTAGCACATGCTTAGTCAAGTCAGTGTCTGGTGGATGCTCCCAGCACATGGGAAAGGTGGGAAAAAATCAAAAGCAACCACGCCATCTCTCATGTTTGCTCACTCAGATGACAGAGGATAGACAGCAACAATGGCAACACACACCAGCTCAGGTCTGGTCTTGTCCACAAGTGGAGGATTGGGGCCTGACCCACTCAAAATATTGGGTCAGATTCTCATGTTGGGTTGACAGACTACTGGCAGACAAATTTCCAAGTATCTTAGGTCACAGTTCGAGAACAGACTCATGCCAGCATCAGAGGTCAAATTGATGACTTGACCTCAGGGAACAGCCATGGTTCATGGACGCTTTCCCTGGAGTTGAGACCAGCCGAAGCCAAAGAAAGGAATGTATGTCTCAGGAGAAAAACAGGCAAAGAGAAGATCCTTGCAGAGCCAACCATGCTTCTGCCCAAGTTCCCTTCAGAGGCACTGTGAGTTTGGGGCCAAGCATTGGAGTGACCACACTATCCACTGGAAAGGAGAGTGAAATTGGAAACCTTGGCTCCCAGGAAAGGGCCCTTTGAGTGCACTGCCATCTGATCATGAAGGAGCCCCATCAAGAAAATAGCTGTCACAGTGGAAACTATGGCACTGAGAAACTCTACCCAGCCAGGACAAAAAACAAAGTCTTGAGCCAGGTTCAGGAACCCGAAGGTAGAAGCCCTTGAAAAAGCAGCACTCCAGGTGGCTCAAACACTGGTGAAGATGACCATCCAAGACATGGTTCTGCAAGGGTGCTATGAGAACACATCAAGTGCCAGAGTGCAGAGGCGAGAATGGAGCTGGGCCCATGGCCAGCTCAGTCTTGGAAGCAATGGGCTCCATTTGGGTCAGTCAGTCAGCATACCTTCCTTGAGATTGCAATCCTGTGGAAGAGTCGGTAGGGCTATGAAGAGAAAACACAACCTGTCTCAAAGGATGTTCCCACAACACCCCCAATGCCATATCACAAAGCAGCCAAAGCAATGTCCTGAAGCCCAAGGACCACACAGGCACTCACATGCTGCATTTTCCTGACTTCTCAGACTCATCCTGCAGTACAAGTCAACACCTACTAAGAGAACATGGCACATGGATGTCACTGACCAGGATCAAAGCCATTCCCTGGGTTTCATCCTTTCTTCAGTGTTTCCTTTCTATCCATGGGTATGCTTAGTGTCCACTGAATCACTGTGACCCTTCCAGAAAGCCGAGGCCAACAGAAAGATGCAAGAAAGGGACATGGTGGGGTAGATATGGTGCTATGGAGGTTCCTCAGGCAGCAATGGCTACAGTCACAAGCAGCTGAAGTGGCTTTGTTTATCCAGGGGCCATCCAGTTATTTCCTACCAAGGAATTCCATCCATCTCACACAGGGTCACATGGATTTGCATGAGGTGGAGACCCTCATGCAAACATGGGTACATGTTGGCTCTGGGTGTAAGGTGAAGGGCAACACAGGGAAAAGAAAGAGGACTCCTAGAGCAGCATGCTACTGCATTTCTTGGCAGCTCAGAGGACACAGTTCAGAAGGCCTGTCTGGGCCCAGGCCAAGCTCAGGCCAGGCATCCCCTAACCTCTGCACACTCAGCCATCAGGTGCAGTGGGACAAAAGTTTCTGTTAACTATCATTTGTCTATTTGTTGTGCTAGGGAGCCAAGAAAGTACAATGTGATGCCTAATTCACTTTCTTAGTAGGGGTCATGTTGACGGTCTCTGTGAATTAATGTTTCCTTCCTGCATAGCAACTGAAAACCTCAATTGACATTAGCCTTGCCCTCACATATTTAGTAAATTCAGTATTTGGTGGATGGCTCGAGGCATTTAGGGATGAAAGGTTAAAATACAAAACAACCATGCCATCTCTTTAATTCAGTATTTCAATAGAAAGAGGACAGAAAGCATGTCTGGCCATAGAAATGTTTCTTCATTTCTCTTCTTTATGAATCAGTTTTTGTTGAAAAGAGTTCATGGTTTAGCCAAATGCAGCGTTATCACTTGGATTTTTGCTTTGTGTTAGAATTAAGCTACTCTAGGAGTCTAGTCTCTTAGTGATTTCTTTTGTGTTCATCAATGTTAAGTGTGTCTAGAAGTGTCACAGGGTATAGTCTGCTGCAGTTCATAAGGAGAGAAGTTGGGCTTGAGCTGAATGTGGGTTTCTTTGGTTGTATATCTTTGCTGCACCAAGAGTTCAGTTTCAATCTCCCCAGAGAGTGTGACAGCCAGGACCTTGATCTTGGTGCTGAGAGAGACAAAGTTGGCCTTCCTCTTGACCTACTGGCAAGCCTTGATGATTCCAGTGATTATGGAACCAATTTCTGTGACTCTATAACTTTGTGATACAGAAGGGCTCTTCTTCAAGTCATTTCTGTGCTATGAATTGCCCTTCCCCTTTTACAAAAATAAGATAGACATAGATGAAATGAAAAGATCCAGTAATTAGGGAAGTGACCAGTTTTCCAGTGAGAGGCAAGGAAAAAGTGATACAACACTAATCGACTGTATTGGCATAGAAACAAGGGTGAATCACTATCAAGGAATTTTATCCCTCCTGGACAGCAATGGATTACTTCAATCCAAGTTAGGAAAGTTGCTCAACTATTTTGATAAGTTAGTTCTTGGTGGAGGTTTCAAGAAATTTTAGGGAAGATGGGATAAAATCCTAAAGAACCCTGACAACTGTTATTTTCACTGACTCAGAAAACAGAGAGGGCAAAAGACATGGGTGGAGCCATGAGGTTTCACCTCACCCCAGTTAGAATGGCTCACATACAGAAATCCACCAACAACAGATGCTGGCGAGGATGTGGGGGAAAAGGGACACTAACCCACTGTTGGTGGGAATGCAAACTGGTAAAGCCACTATGGAAGTCAGTCTGGAGATTCCTCAGAAAGCTGAATATAACCCTACCATACAACCCAGCCATCCCACTCCTTGGAATTTACTCAAAGGAAATTAAATTGGCAAACAAAAAAGCCATCTGCACCTTAATGTTTATTGTTGCTCAATTCACAATAGCTAAAACCTGGAATCAACCTAAATGCCCATCAACAGTAGACTGGATAAAGAAATTATGGGATATGTACTCTATAGAATACTATACAGCAGTAAAAAAAAAAATGAAATCCAGTCATTTGCAACAAAATGGAGGAATCTGGAACACAACATGCTGAGTGAAATAAGCCAATCCCAAAGGGACAAATATATGTTCTCCCTGATCGGGGACAACTAACTGAGCACCAAAAAGGAAACCTGTTAAAATGAAATGGACACTACGAGAAATGGTGACTTGATCAACCCTTGCCCTGACTGTTGATGAACAACTTAATACATTATCCCTTTTAGTAAATTTTTTCAGTTGTTCTACTTAATACTATTGGATGAATTCTGTAATTAATACACAGTTATTCTTAAGTGTTGAAACTTAACTGAAAAGTGATCCCTGTTAAATATGAGTGAGAATGAGAGAGGGAGGAGATGTACAATTTGGGACATGCTCAGTCTGACTTGCCCCAAATGGTAGAATTAGAAACATACCAGGGGATTCCAACTGAATCCCAACAAGGTGGCATGTTCCAATGCCATCTCACTAGTCCAAGTGATCAATTTCTGTTCACAATTGATCATAATGATAGGACTAAGATTCAAAGGGATCACATAAACAAGACTACTGTCTCAAAATACTAACCGATAGAATAAAAAAAGGGAGAGAAAGATCCAACATGGGAAGTGGGATACATAGCAGACTCATAGAATGGCTGATGTCTTAAACAGCACTCTGGCCTCAAAATCAATGCTTAAGGCATTCGGATCCACCTGAAAAGCCCATGAGAGTATTTTAGGCATGGAAAGCTAAGACACTCTGTCAAAAAAAAAAAATGACCTAAATGAAAGATCTCTGCAAGTGAGATCCCAGTGGAAAGAACAGGTCATCAAAGAAGGAGGTACCTTTCTCTGAAGGGAGGAGAGAACTTCCACTTTGACTATGACTTTGTCTAAATATGATCAGAGTCGGTGAACTCAAAAGGCTTCCATAGCCATGGCAACTCATGACAAGAGCCTAGAGTGATTACTGACACCATAATCAAGAGTGTCAATTGTTAAGTCAACAACAGGAGTCACTGTGCACTTACTCCTCATGTAGGATCTCTGTCCTTAATGTGCTGTACATTGTGATTTAATGCTATAACTAGTACTCAAACAGTATTTTTCACTTTGTGTTTCTGTGTGGGTGCAAACTGTTGAAATCTTTACTTAATATATACTAAATTGATCTTCTGTATATAAAGAGAATTGAAAATGAATCTTGATGTGAATGGAAGGGGAAAGGGAGTGGGGGAGGGGAGGGTTGTGGGTGGGAGGGAAACTAGGGGGGAGAAAAAGCCATTGTAATCCATAAGCTGTATTTTAGAAATTTATATTCACTAAACAAAAGTTAAAATAAAAACACATGGGAGGACTCATTCCATGCTTAGTCTTGGCATCCTTGCCCAGTGAAGTATTTGTGCCAGTCACACTCCCAGACACTGGGTCCAATTCCCAGGTAGATTTTATTTATTCCATTGAAGAAAAAGCTATAGTTGTCTTAGGATAGGTTTGGAAAGCAGACCTTATCAGAAGTCAAGTCAATGAATTGACATCCCAGCATCAGGCAATCATAATGGAGATTTTCTTGAGGTTTCTGAAACCTCGTGAAGAAAAGGAAAGGGAAATATATATCATGAGTACAAGATGCAAAGATAGAATTCTTTTGGAGCCAAACAAAAGATTTTCTAAATGCATTGCAGATATATTATTGTTATTTGAGTAGCACTATTCTACAAAACATTGGAGTTACCATTTGAGGTAGCAAAAGAGTGAGAATACAGAAAATGAGAATCTTGGCAAATTGGAAAGTGCTGATTTGGTGTACGACTGTGAAGCAGTCACAATGCCAGCAGAAGCAAATGGTCATCTCAGTGTTTGTGCCTCATTAGCAATTTTCTTTCAAGGGAATCTACCCTTCCAAGGCAGAAACTGAAGATGTCAAGCTAGTTAGGAAACACACATTCAAACATTTGTGAAAAAGAAGCTCTTAATGTTACATTAAAAGATTGGTAGAGAACATACAATGAAATCCTAAGTAATTCTGCTAAATGAACACACCCAATATTCAGAATGCAGAGGTCAAAAGACAGATGTGGGCCCTGGCCAGCTCAGGCTTGGCATTATTTGCCAGTGGAAGATTTTGTTCAGTCACCATATCTTACACTGTGACACACTCCAATTGAAGTATGAAATTTTGTGTTGAAGGAAAAACAAAACATATCTGACTATATTTTCCAACAGCAAACCCTTTTCAATATCAGATAGCTGGTAATGAAGTTATTCTGAATCCAAATATGATACAAGCACATGGAAGTAGATACATGCAAACATGCATTATGGGAAAATGGTATGTGAACTTGCTTTTGCTTATGAAAAAAGATTCCTATTCTAAATTCTAGTGAGGCTAGCAACATTATCAGTTGTCTTTCTCTCCCCTTGGTACTCTGTGGTAGCTGACACATCCCAAGTCCCAGTGCTCTTTGAAACCCTTTGAAAGGGAACAGTGTTAGAGGTGAACAAAAAAGACCTCATGTCATACAGGCTTCTTCCCAGTGTTCCAAATTCTGTGCCTTCATGTACCAACGTGTCATCTTTGTATGTTGTGTATATAAATAGCATGCAAAGATAAAAATAAAAACCTCAGAATGAATATAGGATAGGGATTTGTTTTGCTAAGAAAGTATTAAATCTCTAAATCATTTTTTCATTAATGGTTCTTTCATAAACTGGTCTTCATGATGTCTCAGAAACTGCATGACAATCTCCATTATGAGTCAATGATGCTATTCTATCCTTGGCTCCCTGTGGGAAACTGATGGGTACTTTCAAAAGTACAAGATCTTTCATTTTCTCATTAATATGATTAAATGATTTCAAGGATTAAAAATAAATAAAATTTTTAATTCAAAACAAGAACTGGTTTGACTCACAATAATTATTCAACCTGTGCACCATTTTCTCAGAGACATACTTCGATATACTTAGTTTGATGATGTCTCAGAACTTATGAAACCCAGACTAGAAGCAAATGATATTTACATTTCAAGCAAATTCTTCTGCAATCAGATATTGAAAAGTGACTGAAAATATACTATCACTACTTTTGTTTTCTCTTCAACAGAAAATATGACACTGTCACCAGAGTCTGAACCAATTAAAGGTATGGTGTCTGGCCAAAACTTTCCAGTGGGAAAAGAAGTCAAGCCCGAGCTTGTAAAGGGACCACCTGTGTCTTCTGTCCTTGTAGTCTGAGTTACTGATGATTAACAATAGCGCGCTTCCTTTAAATTTCCTTTCTGTTCCCTAAAATTCCTTTCACCTAACACTAAAGGATAGTTTATAAAAGGTTTGCCACCAGTGTTATCAATTTGCTTGAAATTTTCAGTTTCTTGCCTGGAATGATAGAATTCCTTGGTAGAAAATTGCCCATAAGGCACCTACCCTAAGACAAACTTTTGAATTCAGTTATTCTATAATTGTCTCATAGTTGCGAAATTCAATCATTGGTTTTCAAGATAGATTTTCAGTATCTCTGTCCTTATCCTTTTTGCACCTCTTAAGGTAATTCTAATGTTTTGTATATAAGTGGAATTTGAATAAAAATAACACAACTGAAATGAATTTAGAAAGGAATTTTCTTGCTCAAAATATTCAAATGACTAATATACAGGAGCACAAATGCTCAGAATCACTAGCCTGCAGGGAAATGCAAATCAAAACCACAGTGATTTTTCCCTTCACCTCAGTTAGAATGGCTATCATTCAAAAATCAAAAATCAAAAATCAATAAATGCTGGTTATGATGTGGGGGAAAGGTACCCTAACCCACTGCTTGTGGGAATGTAAACTAGTAGAACCATTCCTCAGAAATCTGAAAATAGATCTACCATATGACTGAGCCATTCCACTCCTGGGAATTAACCCAAACAAAATGAAATCATCATCTAAAGGGTTATCTGTACCCCCATGTTTATTGCAGCTGAATTCACAATAGCTAAGATATGCAGTCAACCCAAATATCCATCAACTGATAATGGAATTAAGAAAATGTAGTATATACACACTATGGAATACTCCTCAACCATAAAAAGAAAAGAATGAAATCCTGTCTTTTGCACAAAAATGGATACAAGTGGGAACCATTAAGCCTAATGATACAAGCCAGTCCCTAAAAGACAAATATATTTTCTCTGATATGTGGGAGGTGATATAGAATACAAACAATACTTAGGAATAAAACAGATACTTTGTGATATGATTGTTCTTTTTAGGCCTTGTTTATACTCCTGTGAAACTGTGGTCTTCTTTACTTGTTGAATATTTGGTTAGTGATAAATTAAGCCTGTGATTATCGAGTGGATTGAAAGCTTTTTTTTTTGTAAAAGTTAAAGGAAAAGTAAGGAAGAAAAGGGGGGTTGAGAGAGTGAGAGGGGGAGGGGAAATTATGATTCCCTTCTTAGAACTGTACCTGTGAAATACTTGAAATCTGTTCTCTTTATATTAATAACAATTCTAAAAAATGATTCAATTTGTGCATTGGGTTCTCATCATATATTTTCCTTTTCTCCAGTCTAACACTCTCCCAACTGAGCTATTTTGGCTGCCCCTACTGTGTTTTCTTTTCTTCATGAGGTCTCAGAAACTTCAGGAAAATCCCCTTTATGAGTACCTGAAGCTGAGATTTCAGAGTTGATTTCATTTCTATCTTATACTGAGATGAGTCTGTTTTTTGAACACATTCTAAAACAGCTTTAGATTTTTCTGCAGTGGAATTAATAAAACCAACCTGGGACTCTGACCCAATGTCAAAGAGTGTGACTGAACAAAATCCTCCACTTGGCAAAGAGGCTAGGCCTATGCATGCCTTCTGAACCTTGTCTTCTGAGTTACTGAAGAGAACAGCTGGCGTGATTCCTAAGCATGTACTTGAATCTTCCTTGAGCTGCCTTGAACCTTCTACTAAAACCAACTTGCCAAAATGTATAATTTTCCTAACTGTAATTGAACTCCTCCATTAATAACTCTCTTGCTAGAGAATTACTAGTGTGACCATTAAACTAAGGCAATGGTTTTGACTTTATATTTTTCTTGACTTGGCTTCCACAGGAACACTGAGTATGCCATTTCCAAGTTACCAGATCCTTTCCCTTTATTTTTCTTCTACTGCTTTCCCAGGCCATAGCAGAGAGCTGGATCAGAAGTAGAGCAGCCAGGACTCGAACTGGCACCTATATGGGATGCTGGCACCACAGGTGGTGGCTTTACCCATTGCTGCACAGCACTGGCCCCCCTTTATTTTTCTTATGCTTATATTTTCTGGAAGGAAGATTACACTTCAAAATGATATCCAAGGACAGTGTATGTCGAAATGAATTTCAAAGAATGAACTTGTCTGTGCACACACTGTTTCTAGTTGTATCATAAATACCCATATGAAAAAAAAGTGTGCATTCATCTGAATATGTTTAGCAGCAAAGTCACATACTACTTTAATTCCATGTTTCCTCAGCACATGAGACACTCTCATTTGTAAGGGCTACACTTAAATTTGGTTAGAAAATGGTTCCTTAGACTATATCAACACATGATATCTCTGATGCAGACATAATTTGCAAGAGTGGAGTTGTAAGTCAAGTACATCACCTTAAACCTCCTGATCTGTGCTACCCTTGTGAAGACAGAGCAAGTGGAGTCATGGGAGGGGCAGCATTATTCTTGGCTTTAGCCCTGAGCTACAAGACATTACTCGAGCTTCTCCCATGACACGTGACAGGCTTGTGGTCTGTTTCTTAGAAAAGCAGAGAATATGACATGCTTGCCCTATGATCCCACCTCAGGAAGTTCTCACCTGGGTTGGTAGCACTCTGCCCCATGATGGTACTGTCTCCAAAGTTTCTGTTAGAATTTATACAGCTCTCCATAGACTTCTGGTCATCTCCAAATATTATGGGGTAATGGTCAATAAGGAACTCCACAAGGGAAATCTGTGACACAAAAGGATGAACATGAGGTGCTCTTTTCCAGTTGGCATATTTAGGAGTCACAAGTCATATGTGAACCTTGAACATCACAAAAATGTGAAATTCTGGATTCTAACAAAAATTTGCACTTGACATGAACACATATGAATCAGTTTTATCTCATAACTGACAGTTACACTTTGATTTTTTTTTTAACATGCAGAGTGGATAGTGAGAGAGAGAGACAGAGAGAAAGGTCTTCCTTTTTGCCATTGGTTCACCCTCCAATGGCCGCTGCAACCGGCACATCACACTGATCCAAAGCCAGGAGCCAGGTGCTTCTCCTGGTCTCCCATGCGGGTGCAGGGCCCAAGGACTTGGGCCATCCTCCACTGCCTTCCCGGGCCATAGCAGAGAGCTGGCCTGGAAGAGGGGCAACCAGGGTAGAATCCGGTGCCCCAACCAGGACTAGAACCCAGTGTGCCGGCGCCGCAAGGCAGAGGATTAGCCTGTTAAGCCACGGTGCCAGCTCGACAGTTACACTTTCAAGAATACTAGTAACTTGTCCTAAAACACTTCTCATCAGAAGACCAACATATTTTGTGGCCTAGTTGAATAGCTAATATTTTGCTATCACTAGCTTCTTTGGCAAAAATAGGATAATTGTCAATTAACCTATGCAAGATGTTTGAAGTGAAGAAGTAATAGTTTCACACTAAAATATGTAAAGTACTAAATAGAAGAAAACATGTGCAATGTGTTTCTCAAGTGAATTATCTTAAGCTGGAGAAGCAGAGTTTCTTTGTGGATCCTTTGACGTGAAAGGAGTCAGTGCAAAAAAACTGCTTGGTTAGCTGAAGTCTATCCACCAGCACTGCTCTGCCTCAACCCAGCATTACATTCTACATGAACTTGAGAAGAGCTGTGATTATATTGGAGATGTTATGTGTCCATTAGAATGCTCTGGAAACCTTGATTCATCTTCATGTTCCAGTAGCCGAGGTGAAATTGTAGACAAACATTTCTCTAAATGAGCCACAGCAGGTAGATGAAGGTCACTGCATGGGAGAATAAGTGTGCTCATCTTGCCCAAGCAAACAAGGCAGTGTCACTATTGACCAAAAGACTAGTACCACCACTGCCATTGCTCAGCTCAGGAAGCCATGATAAAGAAACCTGGTTCAAGTTTGCATGGCTTTCGTGACAAAGATAGAGGTGCATCTTAGATTTTCCAACTACCAAAACGTGGTTTCCTTCTATCGTGTTATATGAGTTTCTTTTATCTCCATGTTTAAGTGATATTGTTCTTTTGTTTCCTAGACAGCAAAGAAGCAACTCACTGGTATCAATTTCCTGCTTAATACCCCACCCTTCCACAACTCCCAATATAGAATAAGTGATCTTGACACTGCAGAGGGGTATAATGGAAGTCTTCATGGTAAAAAAGTGGCTCATCAGAATGCACATTCTTTCACTTTCCCAAGGGGCCTATGCTCATCAGCACATACAAATGGGGTACCTCATTACCTTTCTCCTCAATTCGCCTTCGAGTTCCAGGCTTTTTGAAGTAGATCGCCAGACAAAAAGAAGACTTGGGGTGATGCTCAAGGCTAACTTTGATGACGTCATTTTGTTTAATGTGGAGTAATACGATATTTCATATAATGAGGCAAACAGGTGTTTTAAGACAACCATATTCACTCTGGGTAGATGATCTAAGAGCCTAAACACACACAAAAAAAATGCAGTCTTATAACAAGTCATTTTTCTCAGGAAGTTGTAGAGAAAAAGGGAATAGAGTATATTTATAGCCATTGACACAATCCAATGAAAATAGAGAAAAAAAGAACTACCAGTCTTAAAAAATACTTCCTATGATTTTTTTTTGCAGAAGTCACAATGTGTTTTCACTTGGGATAACTTTGTAAATATCTAATTGAACACAAGTATATTAAAAACAGATGTTGTGTTCCAGAATGTGCTGAGGTGAGAGCTTACTGAGGAAATTCAACAGCAATTAATTGAAAGCACTGCCCTTCTTTGAAAGGTAATAGTACAGGAATGCTGCCTCAAGGCAAGAGTCTAAAATAGGGATGGAACAAACACATCCCAGGCAGGAAAGCATACAAAAGTACTTGATGGACTTCAATTCTTTAAGCACAGAGATCTCCACTTAGTTGCCTCTGACAATATGACAGTCAGACCAGTGGTCAACTGTTCTTGTAGCATGTCTCTGACACCAGTGGGCTTCCTCCCCATCAATGTCATACATTCAGAATGTGTACAATAGTCAACAACTCCATAATAACACTATTTGGAGAGAAATAAGAACTCAATGACAATGGTAAAGTCTACATGTCTTCTGATTCTGGCCGTGATGTGTGTGACTACAAGAACCCTCTTCACAATGTACATTCTTCTAGTGGTTAACGCTCTGTAACAGAGATACTATTTTTATCAGACTATGTTGGTTGCTTTTTGAGGCATGTCTGGAGTACCAATTATAGAATCACCTCTGGATGTCTCTTGCCTCCTCCTCATTCCCCTTATCAAGAACAGTGAGCCACTGATCATAGAGGTCGGCTGAAAATACTGTTCCTGGAACAGTGCGAAGGCAATCCTTATAGAGATTAAAAAAGAAGTCATATCAATTGGATGGCAAATATAGATTGGAGACATTACAAAGAAAACATTTAATTACAATATTTCATTTAATCTCTGCTTTTTCTCTAGACATTCAAACTGTGACGTCCATAGAGTTTGGCCTCTAATCCCCACCATCATGTACATGCAGAAACAAGTGTTTCAATTTCTTCTGACTAAAACTAGAGGTATATAAACAGTCTGAGCAATTTTGGGATGGAAGAAAAACCTCATCTTATTGTCTCAATTGTCTTCTTTGGGGTAGTTATTGTGGCATAGTGGACTAATCTGCTGCCAAGGATGCCATTAAGGCAAATCATTTGAATAGCAATTGAATATCATATCAAATGAAGTGACCCATAGCAGAGGGTCACTTCAATTCCTGAGCATTCTACTTCTGATCTAGCACCTTGCCAAAGTACCTGAGAAAGCAGTGGGTAATTGCCCAAGTACTCATGGCTCTGCTCTACTTCAGAGACCTGAAAGGAGTTGGTTTCCTGGCTGTAGGTTGGCCCAGCCCAACACAGGCCATTGCAGAAAAATAGGGAGTGAACCAACACATAGAAAATTGATCTCTCTGTGTGAGCATGTGTGTGTGTTTGTGTTCTTGTAAGTCTATTTATTTATGTGAAAGATGGAGTTGACAGACTGAGAGAGACAGAGACAGAGACAGAGAAATCTTCCATATATGGATTTACTCTGCAAATGTCCACATTAAAGCCAGAAGCCAGGAACTCCATCCCAGCTCTGCTATGTGAGTGACAGGGACCAGAGTATTTGAGCCATCTTTTGCTGTCTTCCAATGTCCATAAGTGGTAAGTTGAACCAGAAGCAAGCAGCTAGGACTCAAATCAGTACACATATGGGTTGCCTGTGTTGCAGGCAGCAGGTTAATGCACTATACTACATTGCCAGCCCCATATGTGTCCCCTTCTATTACTCTGCCTTTCAAATATATAAAACAAATCTAAAGATATATAGTCTTCTTTGCCTATAGTTTAGCCTAATAGTACAAACTGACAGATCTGCTTATAGGTCATCCTAAATTGTATTATGCACTGAGAACATGTAAACATACGTACTTCACATGTTGATTTCAGAACTAATCCTTTTAAGTCTTAGCAGCAAAGGCTTTGAACCAAATGAACTAAACATACACATATATACTCATATAAAATAGGAAATAAGGACTGGACATTTTGACTATGTATGTTCCTTGGGGCAAAATACTCTCCTAATAGCCTCATTCTGCTTCCCTTTTCACTATCTCATTAATCAACTCTTTACAAATATAACCAGAAGATGGTGATATTTATATTTCCAGTTCATATCACCTTGCTAGCTTTCTTTCTATTGGTCTCACTATACAGCCCATGATACTTTTTAGTAGCAATGAGTATAAGTGTTGTGTTCATAATCCAGATATTGTTCACTCTTTCTAGTATTTCTTGAGTGGTCATTTATGTCATATCTAGTTTGGACTACTGGGAATAGAACAGTGAAGAAACTGGACAAAATCCAAGTACTCTTACAACTTGACTATGTCATTGGTGTCCAATACTCCCCCATTGTAGTTAAAGCCATTGACTGTTTCCCAATGAGTGTGTCCAATATGATGTGGAAGTCTGGGATGGTTCAGGAGTAGCTTTGTCTGTTGAGTACTTACTTCCATGCATGTGGGGCATGTGTCCTTTCTTGGCTTTCCCTGTGCTGCAGGATTAATAGACGGGGCATGTTGTGGAAGCCACACTATGAGCCAAGGAGAATATGCAAAGATTTGCTGTTGTACTTCTGCTTCTAGGTAGCTCAATGGGAAATTCAACTTGATGCGTGTATTTATTTTTAGCCTAGACCAACTCTCCAGCTGATTCACATGGTGTTCATCAAGAATCACAATCCAAATTTCTCAGATGGGTAAACCCTACATCTTGTTGAAAAATGACATCAATTTCATGTACTTTCCTTACAGAGGGCAACATAAAAAACACAAACATGTGAATGTCTAACCTAGTGTATATTTTTATGATGTGAGTGGTGTATGTATGGCCTATAAGTCATTACATAAGTGTTACCATTTAACACGTGGCCAAGTATTAATGGAAGGTAAGGAAAGAACAAGTGTAGTGAGAGTTTCAAAGAATGTAAGGATTTTTCTAGTAGTGATTATGGCATTACCAGATTTTTGCTTCACAGTTGTTAAAAATACCAACAATTCAATTTCCCTTGTAGAATTGTACCTGGATACTTGTGATTTTACCATATAATTTTGAAATATATGTATATTTTGCATCACTTGGGTTTTCAGAATTCTTTGCTCAATGGGCAGAGACACAGAGAGGGAGACACACACACACACTCACACACACACATACACACACTGAGAGAGAGAGAGAGAACATAAATGAGAAAGAGACACAGAGAGATCCTACATAAACAAATTGCTGCAAAATACAGTTCAGGCCCTGGTTGAAGCCAAGAGCACCATCCTTACCTCAAGTACAAAGAACCTCAGTACCTTGGCCATTTTCCACTGCCTTGCAAGATGCATTAACAGGATGCTGGATCAGCAGCACAGCAGCCAGGACTTGAATTGGTGCACTGATATATGATGCCAGCATTCTAATCCCCAGCATACCCTGCTATGCCACAACACAGGCCCAACATTTTAAGAATTCTAACCTAGCTTTGCCTGCTGCAGCACTTTCAAAGTCAGGTAAACTGTTGAAATCTTTACCTAATATATACTTAACTGATCTTCTGTATATAAAGAGAATTGAAAATGAATCTTGATGTGAATGGAAGGGGAGAGGGAGCAGGAAAGGGGAGGGTTGCGGGTGGGAGGGAAGGTATGGGAGGGGGGAAGCCATTGTAACCCATAAGCTGTACTTTGGAAATTTATATTCATTAAATAAAAGTTTAATAAATGAAAAAAAAAGTCAGATTTACAAGCTGAGCTTTGTGCTGGGGCTCATTACTATGTAAATATGAGTATTGGCTTAAGTACAATCAAAATGAACATAAGATGCCAACGGTAGCCAAAATGAAGGCAGCTCTAAATAGCAGAGTCCTGACACCACTTTTGAAGCAAAGGCATAAGAGACAGGGGAAAGAATGACAATGAAATGACTGGAATTTTCTTGGCAACTACGTGTATTTTTAATTCATTTTCATATCAATGCTTGCTTATTGTGGAAAACACCTAGAATAGGTTTTTTTCCAAAGATTTTTATCTATTTATTTGAGAGGTAGAGTTACAGACAGTGAGAGGGAGAAACAGAGAGAAAGGTCTTCCATCCATTGGTTCACTCCTCAATGGCCACAATGGCCAGAGCTGCACTGATCCAAAGCCAGAAGCCAGGTGCTTCCTCCTGGTCTCCCATGTGAGTGCAGGGGCCCAAGGACTTGAGCCATCTTCTATTGCTTTCCCAGGCCACAGCAGAGAGCTGGATCGGAAGAGGAGCAGCCAGGACTAGAACTGGCACCCATATGGGATGCAAGCACTGCAGGCAGAGGATTAACCTACTGCGCCACAGGGCCAGCCCTTAGAATGGTTTTCAAAAGTTTCAAATCTGACAGTGTCAAATTTGGCAATTGCAAGAGATTTGTATTGGCTAAAATTCTATATGAATAATCAGGGTTTATTTGGAAGATGCTTGGGCAGTTATTATAAACTATGCTAACACAATTCTGCACGGAGTATTCAGATGAGGATGGCAATCATGGAGTCTGAACACTGGGGAAAGCTATCTAACAAGCAGAGTCTGTCCAATGAAGAGAGTAGCTGCATACAACCTGGAATTTCTGATGTGTTTTTCAGTTTCTCAGATGCTTAACTGATTAGACCTATTACTCTTCTTGAGATGTCATGAGGAATGAAACCCATCACACAGCTTCCGTATTGTGCATAGATGATGCCAGAATTTCCCTACCTTTAAAAGAGTTGCTAACACAAGAGGGGATTCATTGCCCCAGTCGACTGTATCTCCTGCCTTAAATTTTTCCTTTAGGGATAAAAATGACTTTATGTCACCAACTTTTTGAAAAACTCCCTCAGTCTTTGGACCTTTCTGTTTGATAATATGAATCATTTCCTGTGGAAAAGAAAAAGGAAAGCTAATTAAAGGACATTTCATATCCACAAGCCCAGAAAAAAAGCTAGCCCCTGTAGAGAAGCGTATGTGAACTAATACAGCAGGAGCTGAAGTGGGGGAAGAAAATTTGTTTCAGTGTCTCTAACTATATTTTTGACCCATCTATCTGATCTGTGTCTACCCACTAAATTGTTTGGAATGCTGGCTTTAACCTATTTTCCTTTTCAAGGAATGAAACTTTTAAACCAAATTTCTCTGCTTCAAGCTTTTAGCGAATCACTCTCTTCTGTTTTACCATGCTGTTCTCATTATTTCCTAGTACTGATGATCTTTCCCAACTAGGAAAATCTCATTGCCACACTTGTTGCTGTCAGCCCTTCCTGCTGTAAATGACCATGGGACTGCATTCCAATTTCTTGTGGGTCCCTATACTCATTTAAAATCAAGGTCAAAGTCCATGTACTCCAGTATGCCTTCTTTAATTGCATGCCCTTCCCACCAAACTTTGATGTCCTTCTGCCCCATCTTCATGTGAAGAGGGGAATAGGAGTGCCATAGTCTGGTACCTCAAGGAATTTGTCATCTATTAGGTCCCTTACTTTACATGAGACCTTGGGCATAGTACATAACGTTACTCATGCTTTCCTTTGATCCATTAATGATGTCACAATGAAGAGGATCCTAGCAACTCCTTCAACTTGTGAATGCTGCAAGGTCTGGGGCACCAGCTAGCATGGAACTAACTTGATAAATTCCTCCCCATCTAGCATAAAATTCCCTACATCTAGTATGGTGCATGTAGATTTGCTGGACAATCACTGTGCCAACTCTTAAATGTCCTCCCGGGAAATAACATGGGCCACATTCTGTGGCTTTGCTCTGACACATTCTCTTATGATAGATGGATAAATAAATGGCAGATGATCCATCTAATCATCTGAAATACAGACCACACCCATGTGAGGGACGTTGAGTTATAAGTTTGGGTCATCTAGACAAAAAGGAAATGAAGGAACACATCAAGGAAGAGGCTAAAAGGGGAACATGGGCGGATGTCAACTCAGAGATTCAGAAACATTCCTTTCTGCTGTGTATGAGCAGGTGACTGCGTAACATCGCTGAAACCAGCAGAATAAACAGAACGGTTGCTTTTCCTGTTGTGTTTGAAGTAAGACCACAATAACTAATCTGACTGTTCTTCTTTGAGGTCACATTCAGAAGGCATGTCAGCCAAAGCCAGGGACTGACAAATGATGGCCTCATTTGAAACACATTTGGATGATGACACCAACCCCTCAGAATGCTCAGTTCTTCGGAGGGCTTCAGAAGATCAAAATGATACCTACCAAAAGTGGTACGGTCAGGTCCTCAACTCCAGACACACTCAGGAGTGATGTTAGTGAAACAGTAGGAGAGAGGTCCTGGGACAGGTCGTTATGACTTCTGGTAATGCCCCAGCAAGACAGCCAGTTCGTGGGAAAAACTGAGGAGAAAATGAGACCATTAGATGTAGAGGATCAGTCACAGATTCTGTTTCCACCCTTTCCATTTGACAGATGATTGTTTCCACCCTTAGAAAAGAGAGAAACTGATCCATTTGTGGTGTACAGGAGGTTACGATCTGAAATTGGCTAGTTCCATCCATGTGACATTCATGAACTTTTCTTCCCAATTTCCTATAAGCTGGTAGTTAGAATCAGGTGTTTAGCCTAATTGTTAAGATGCCCAAGGCTCATATCAGAGTATCTTGGCCTGATGTCCATCTTTGGCTCTCAATTCCAGCTTCTTGCAAATGCAGGCCCTCTGAAGCAGTATGCATGACTAACAAATTTGGGTTCCTACCTCTAACAAGCACAACATGGAATAAGTTCCCAAATTCCAGCTCTAGCCCTGCCTCTCATAAGGGAGACATGATATAAATACCAGATTCCAGTTCTGTCCCCGGCCCATGGCCACTACTGACATTTAGAGAGTGAATCAGAGGATAGGAAATGCCCCCCCATGTGTGCGATAGTCTCTCAAATCAAATAAACAATTAATCAACCAGAAATGAAATATAGAGACTTGAGGAGGCTGCTCAGGTTGAATTCTGGCAGTGCTTCATATAGTTTTTGCTTTGCTCTTTTTTTTTTTTTTCATTATGAGAAACCTCATATTGAGTTATACACATCCTCTTAAGTTTGACCAGTGGATTCAGGTGTCAGAACTCATTTGAAAAGCTAAAAAAACAGTTGACATTCAAACCAAATGGAGTCTCATAATCTACTTCATGCTAAGTCACCTTTTCCTATGAGATTTCCTGTTTGGTAGTCTGAATCTGAATGCCCAACCACCAGCAACTCACTCCCATCAAAGAGATCTACACTTCAAGACATAAGCTCCCTGATCTCACTCAATCAGTTTCTGCCTCCATCACTCTTCAGGGTTACAAAGCTTAGACTGTTCCCCAGGTGATATGATTCCACCTTCTTCACTTGGTTCCCAGATGAGTGGCAAGATCCCATGGGGCCTTGTTCCTTGTGCCACCTTGCCAAGTTATAGAGACTAGATTTTAGCTACCCATCATGCTCTGCCAGATGAATGCTGAAGAATTTTCTAGACAAGAGGATCACCAAGGAAAACATGAGTTTGGAATATCTACTGCTCAGCTGTGCACGTTTTCTTAAGGCGGCACCTAAACTTTTTTTCTTAAATGACCCATTTATGCTGAATATCATAAAAGGCACCAGAGGAGTCAAGGTGCAGTGTGATGGACAGATGGGTGACATTTCTCCAAATATCTGGTTCTTTTAAGATTTATTTTATTTATTTGAAAGACAGTTACAGAGAGAGGTAGAGACAGAGAGAGAGGTCTTCCATCCACTGGTCCAGTCCCCAGACTGCCACAATGCCTAGAGCTGCGCCAACTGAAGCCAGGAGCCAGGAACTTTTTCTGGGTCTCCCGCATGGATGCAGGGGCCCAAGGACTTGGGTCATCTTCTACTGCTTTCCCAGGTCATAGCAGAGAGCTGGATCGGAAGAAGAGTGGCTGGGACTAGAACCGCTGCCCATATGGGATGCCTACATTTCAGGCCAGGGCTTTAACCCACTGTGCCACAGCACCAGCCCCCTCCCCAAATATCTTTCATCAGCCATCTTCTTAGCATTTCTGGGCCACTGAATGCATTACCATCAGACAAACACAGGAGGGCAATCCTCATGGTGCTGTATCATTGAGGAAGCCAGGATAGGCTCCAAGATGTGCCACTTCATCAGCCAGCCCAGTTACTCAATTCTTTGGACTTTCCTTTGACTCAACTTGTATAAGAATGATACTATCTACACCTCATCGTACTAATATAATGTATTACTCAGCATGACACACAAGTCATCACAACCCTGAAGAAAATTATTTTCTTCTATAATCAAATGGTATAAGGGATCCTACACATCAGTTTCCTCACCCTAAAGCAAACTCTATCTCCATTCTCTTTCTGGTTTAGTACTCTCCAGATAGCATGCAGTCACAAAGAAATCCAACACCAAGCATCCATAATTCCACCATTTTAAAAGGAAACAAGAAAAAAGCAAATTCCTTCTCAAGTGCAGGAGCCTGCTCCTACATGCTACCATGTTGAACTTTTTGTTTAAAACAGGCAAGAATACGTGGTTTAACTTGTGTGCAACTTGGTACACCTAAGACTCACCCAATTTCATTATTCATAAAACTATTGGGACATAATCCACTGCTTAGTTGTCACATAGGTAAGCAATTAAGCATCATATTCTATGCCTTGATATGAATCTATATATCCAGAACAAATGGGAACAAAGAGAAATGAGTACCATTATAATCTGTGCTTTCTCAAACAAAAATACTTTCAGTGCTTAGCTGAGGCTTTCATAAGGTAGATTATTTAGTGAGAGTGCATGTTTCTTCTGTGACCAATAGAAACAGCACCCATTTTCCATGAGAAATGCTGCATAATTCAACAAGCAAGCTCACTTCAAAAAGACTGACCCTCTCCGACAGTCCTGACAATACTTCTGGTGGAGGAATTCCCTTGCCCAAATGAGAGTTGTGGATGTTTAAAAAGTTAAGATTTATAGGCAAGTATGAGAAATGCTGCAAGTTCCTTACAGCATTCCCCATTCTGTTTTTCTAGGAAAAATCATTGCTAATCATACAACTACCTTCCTGCACATTTTGATGCTTCTAAATCCTTCACAACAGTGTTTAGAGTCATAACTGGCCTTGGAGTTGGAACACCTGAGAGTACCAATCTCACTTTAGTTCATGGCTCTGGGTAAAATTGAGGCCCAAACTGCATTTTTGTAAATCCATATTGAATGCTATTTTTGTGAATGCCTTGATAGTTTGCTAATTTTCCAACCTTTCAATTTTTTTAAATGGCAAGTTCACCTCTGCATGGTTATCTTAAGTTGTTGAATATTTCACTCAGAAATTTTCTGAAGGCATGTTTTTAAGGAATTCTGAGGAGAGTCCATCAGCAGATTGATTTTGTACTTCTCTGATAACCAAGATATCCATTAGTCTCTGGTAGACTGAAAACATGATGGAGGTTCCATAGATGGCCCATAGTCAGCTTCTCTGCTTCTTCTTTTTTTTTTTTAATTTAATTTTTTTAACTTTTATTTAATGAATATAAATTTCCAGTGTACAGCTTATGGATTTCAATGGCTTCCCCCTCCCATAACTTCCCTCCCACCCGCAACCCTCCCCTCTCCCGCTCCCTCTCCCCTTCCATTTGCATCAAGATTCATTTTCAATTCTCTTTATATACAGAAGATCAATTTAGTATAAAGATTTCAACAGTTTGCACCCACATAGAAACACAAAGTGAAACATACTGTTTGAGTACTAGTTATAGCATTAAATCACAATGTACAGCACATTAAGGACAGAGATCCCACATGAGGAGCAAGTGCACAGTGGCTCCTGTTGTTGACCCAACAAATTGACACTCTAGTTTATGGCGCCAGTAACCACCCTAGGCTGTCGTCATGCCTATAAATCATTATTTAATTTCTGACTAATTTATTCTTATCTCTAAATAGAAAGCAATTTATTTATAATTTGCCACATCACTGATTTCATCACAGGGCCTTTTAAAACTTCCTCCTGGCTTGAATGTCTCTTTCTCTTTCTCTCTCTTTCTTTCTCTGTATATCTGCTTTCAAATCAATCAATAAATATTTTAAAAATCCTTCCTTGTTTCCCTTTATCTCAATCTGCATAAATGGCAACATTTCAGTCCAGTTTGCAAAAGTGGCCACTTAAAATCCTGTCCTTAGCCAGTGCTTTCCCACTGTGCTAATGTAAATCAGCCATCCAATTACTCAGTTACTTTGCCCTCATTCAAGAGCCTGTGATGCCTATTGCCAGAAATAATTTACCTCTTTATTTACTAAGTTGTGTAGAAGCCTCTCACAGGTTGGTGAGAGAATCACTCTGGTTCACCTCCACTGGCCTCAGAAGGTTCTGGCTCAGGGAAAATACTGAATGAATAAATAATACCTTTTAAAGTAATATTCTATCAGCCCTTAAGGCATTAGGATCTGGCTGAAAAGCCCATGAGAGTATTATAGGCATGGAAAGCCAAGACACTCTAGCAAAAAAAAAAAAAAAACCCTAAATGAAAGATCTCTGCAAATGAGATTCCAGTGGAAAGAACGGGCCATCAAAGAAGGAGGTACCTTTCTCTGAAGGGAGGAGAGAACTTCCACTTTGACTATGACTTTGTCTAAATATGATCAGAGTCCACAGACTCAAAAGGCCTCCATAGCCTTGGCAACTGATGACAAGAGCCTACGGTGATTACTGACACCATAAACAAGAGTGTCAATTTCTTAAGTCAACAACAGGAGTCACTGTGCACTTACTCCTCATGTAGGATCTCCGCCCTTAATGTGCTGTACATTGTGATTTAATGCTATAACTATTTCTCAAACAGTATGTTTCACTTTGTGTTTCTGTGTGGGTGCAAACTGTTGAAAACTTTACTTAATATATGCTAAACTGATCTTCTGTATATAAAGAGAATTGAAAATGAATCTTGATGTGAATGGAAGGGGAGAGAGTGGGAGAGGGGAGGGTTGTGGGTGGGAGGGAAGTTATGGGTGGGGGAAAGCCATTGTAATCCATAAGCTGTACTTTGGAAATTTATAGTCATTAAATAAAAGTTAAAAAATTTTTAAAAAGTTAAGATTTAAAATGTTGTATAGGAGCAACATTTATAGAATATTGCTATATGCTCACAAATAACAACAAAACATTTATACACTATATAACTCATAGAATATCCTCACAACAAGGATAGTGTGAAAATCATCCACAGTGGAAACTATTATATTCTTGCCACAATATTTCCCACCTTACTAAAAACTGTTCTTCAGAGAAAAGTCTCTCAAAAGAATACTGACAAGTAGGGAGAGAATGGAAAGTAAGAAGCTGAAACATCCCTGATCGTAAATGTTTAGTCCATGTCTGGTCTAGATATGCATCTGAAACATGGAGAAAGTCAGCATGCCATGGGCATAATGAAGAAATCAATTCAGGAAGCAACCCCCCAGCCACTTCAGCCCAAGCCAGAAGAGATCCGAATGCAATGCCACAGTTTCTCACCATCCTGGAGATCTTCCATATAAGGTAAATCTAAGGCATGCAGTAAATTGATTACTTCCTGCTCTCACTCCAGATTCAGGGTTAACCTCTAGAATGGTTAGTCTTCATTTCCAGGCCTTCAGACATGATGCTCTTCATTGTAAAGATTTATTTGTAATGCAGAATAACACACAGATAAAGACATCTTTCATCAGTTTATTCTCTTCCCAAATGGCTACAACATCCAGGGGTAGGGCTGGAGATTAGAACTCCATCTGGGTCTCCACATGGGAGACAAAGGACCCAGGTATTTGGGCCATTTTCTGCTGCCTTCCTGGGCACATTGCCAGGGAACTTTATCAGAACTGGGATAGCCAGGACTCAAACCTGATGTGGATTGCAGGATGCAGCTTAACCCACCATACCATGATGCCAGACCCCCAGAAACTCTTCTCTAGAGACATATAGGTTTGTGCATGCATTATTTTATGCAGAAAATGCTCAGGGTATCCATGGGAAACAAAAGTTCTAATGTAGAAGAATAACCACAATCCTCCTGGAAGTGAGATGGGTTTTGACTTTAAACAGTTTATTGGGTCCCTGTATCTATTCACACCTCCTCCCTCATAGAGAACAGCTCTCTGTCATGAATTTTTTTTCTCAGGAATGCATGGATGAGCAGAGAGCAGAACCCTGCTAGAAATGAAATGACTTACCACTTCTGCGCTGGTCTCTAGACTCTTGCCTGGGCTTCAAAATGAATTGTAGTCCTATATCAGACAAGACCTCCAGAATGGGATCCTCCATTCTCAGAGCAGAGGTGGACTTCCCTGGTTCATGATTAAGAAGGGCAGCTCGATGGTAGCTTGTTTGAATAGCATACGGACATTCATGCCCTAGGCAGAGAAAAATGTTAATATACATCAGGCTGATGGTAACAGGTATGATCAAACATACCTTGTTGTCAGTGTGGGTACTGCACTGGGGGCAGCTCAAGTTCTCCTGGGGCTTCTGCAAGGAAGATATCTGTGTCTTGGGAGTGAGCATCAGGTGTGCTCTCTCTGGGGAGGCACTACATAAAGCAGGTACCCAGGCAGAGGGCCTTTCCAACACAAACAGAAATAGTAACCCATTGCCTAGCTTAGAAAACAAAGATCTCTCAGTGCACTGCACATTGATGACTTCTGATATAGCTACTGTAAAGTATAAGGCCTCCTAAAATCTGCATTGACTCCAACTAGATTTTTACACCTCACAAAAAAAGGAGGTAATCACTTTCAACTAGATTTCATCCCTTTCCATACTTACCTTCCCATATGAGTAAACATCAGTGGTCTGCATTTTTTAAATATTTGGGTCATATATGTCATGAGTGGCTATAATCTAGAATCTCTCTCCCATGATGTTCGATCTTGAAAAGAGACTTCATTTCTCTGTCAGTTTTATAGCCAGTGAGTCTCAAGAGCACTGGGGCCATGGTCTACTGTTACACTTCCCTCCTACTTTGGCCCTCTCAGGAGCCCCTCACAGCTAACTATCTGAGGGAGTGCTGCGGAGTGTTGGAGACCCAGAGCCATCCTACCAACTGATGTTTGCAGAGTACATGTAAAGTCATTGCTTTCCTCTCGCATTTTTAAATTGCTGGTAACCCAAGAAATTCTCAAAGATCCTCTGCTACTGGTAGGTATTAGCAACTTAGATGTCCATGAAGACACCTGTGTCCCACATTGGACCACCTGGTTTGGTCCTTGATCACGGATCCTGACTGAAGCTCTCTGCAAATGCAGATCAGACCCTAAGATGCCGAGCTATTGTCTTGAATACTGATGTCCCTGCCACTCATGTGGAAGACTGGATTGATGACCTGGCTTCTGGCTCCTGGCCCTTGCCCTAGGACACCTCCAATCTTTGTGGACCTTTAAGGATAGAACTAGCAGTTTAACATTCTGTTTCTATTTTTGCCTCTCAAAAACTAAGCTTAGAACATGATTTCATGATTATCTGCTTTCAGATGGATTTTCTTTTCAACAACAAAGTGAATGCTCCCTTTCTTCAATTTCTGACATTTCAGTTAAGTTTTCCATTTCATGGGGCAGTAATACTCTGTTCACAGCAAGAATTATAGTGACTTGTCTCTTTCATGGTAAAAGAAGCTCCTATCACTGCAACATTAATAAAACCAAACCATCGGCATAACCAGGACAGAAAAGATGATCAGGAATTGAGAGCATATCAAAAAAACACATCCATAATGGCTGCTAAAGGGTCACCAACAACAGATACACTCTTAGGATTTCTTAGAGCCAGTCACCATGCATGATATTTGTTGGGTCCAACTCATCCTCCAGAAAAAAATTTTACATAAATGCCATCTATCCAATAAATTCATTTATAGCATTTGATTTTCACACTAACTCTATTGCCATCTTTTTACAAAGATGTCAAAATTAAAGAGAAACATCATAAAATAGCTGGTTGGTTTTTGTCCTCAGATGTCTTTAGCGATTCCTGAAGTTTGAGACTGACAAAGTACATTCCAAAAAAGCAGAAACTTTTTAAATTTTGTGACTTGAAAACATTATACATTACACATTAATTTCTTTACATGACTGTTGAAAGAATAATAGGAAGATTGCCCAGGTAAGTAATACTGTATGATTTTCATAGAAATCACCAGCATTATATTACAAAGTCTATGACAAATGGTATGACTCCTTTCCTTTCCAGAGCTTGTTTCTGTGAGAGACACTGAAACACATGATGATTCATGAATGGTTTCTTCTTTATATAGGTTAAATCAACAACTATTTTAGGAGAGGTATAATGTTTTTATCAACAACCTCAAGATCAAGTGCTAGAAAATTCAACAAAAAGAATGGTTGAACTGTACATGTTTGTTAATCAGAAAACTTTTTAGGAGTTTGAATGTGATTATCTTAATTGTTAATCACGCTCAAATAACTGCTTGGCATAATTTCACAATAAATGTGTATGTGTTTGCAGATGACATGCATGCATGCATACATACACACACACACACACACACATTCATAAACACAGGGGAACCAAAAGCTCCTTTAAAAGACTACTGGAACTCATAAGAGAGCTTGGTAAAGTTGCAGCATATAAAATCAATGCAAAAAAGTATTAGACTTTGTGTACCCAGACAATGCCATGCCTGACAAAGAACTTGTAAGATCAGTCTCATTCACAATAGCTACAAAAATGTCCAACACCTTGAAATAAATTGAACCAAGAAGGTGAAAGATCTCTACAATGAAAATTATTGAACATTAAAGAAAGAAATAAAAGACAGAGACAAATGGAAAAATCTTCCATGTTCATGGATCAGAAACTTATCGTCATCATAATGTCCATATGATTGAAAAAATTTACAGATTCAATGTGATCCAATGAAAATACCAAAGGCATTCTCCTCAGATTGAGAGAATATGGTGCTAAAATTCATATAGAAACACAAGAGTGTCCAACACACTCAAACAATGTTAAACAACAAAAACAAAACTGGAAGCATCAATTCACAATAGCTAGGATATAGAATCAACCCAACTGTCCATCAACCAATGACTGGATAAAGAAAATGTGCTATATGCATACTATGGAATACTATTCAACCACAAAAAAGAATGACATTCTGTCTTTTGCAATAAAATAGATGCATCTGAAAGCCATTATATTTAGTTAAATAAGCCAGTCCCAAAAAGACAAATATAATATGCTTTCCTTGATCTGTGGCACCAAATAGAGTACAAAAAATGTAATGTATATGAGTAATATTCACACTTTGAGATGTGATTATTGTTTATAGCCCTTGTCTATAAATAATAATCTGTTATTCTATTATTTAGAACAGTGTTTTTTCCTTAGGATTGGTAAAATTTTTACTTAGTGGAGGGTTAAGCATATAATTTTAAAGTAAACTGAAAGTATGTTATTATAAAACTTAAAAGAAAGAATAAGAAAGGAAGGAGGAGGGAGAGTGGTATACTTGGACACAGACATGACAGATTTTGGAAGACTTAAAAATAGAGGTTACCTATGAGACAAGAAATGGAAAAGGGGAATACAAACCAGTGTATGGGCATCAATCAAATGTTTAGAGAGATGAAATTCAACTCCATTTTCATTTCATTATTTAAAAAAAGGACTATTCCAAGAAAGTTGTGTTATCCACATGGAAAAGCAGAGAATAAAACTTCAGTTTCTTCTACAACTACAACTTAAATTGCTGTATGAAGGTATGTTGTCAGGCACCTGAGGTAGATTACCCACTTGGAAATTCCTTTTATAAATGAGTGTTGACTACATGAGGTTGTTTCCTTCCTTGTAAAGATATTTAAGCTTAAGAACAAACAATGAAGAGTCTGGAAATTAATAGTTACCATTTTGAAGCAATAAATTTCATTTTTTATTCTGCTGGACACTTACCGATGAGTGGGCAAGAGGCTTTTTTCTGGTTTGAATAGACCCACATCTGGTAGTCTACATCTGAGCCCTTAGAGACAAAAAGAAATAAGCATCACAAGTCTTTGTCAGGGCATACTTCAAAGATGTATTTCCTTTTTTTTGGAAAACTTTTATTTAATAAATATAAATTTTGAAAGTACAACTTTTGGATTATAGTGGTCCCCCCCCCATAACCACCCTCGCACCCACAAACCATCCCATCTCCTACTCCCTATCCCACCCCACTCTTCATTAAGATTCATTTTTAATTATCTTTATATACAGAAGATCAACTTAGTATATAATAGGAAAAGATTTCAACACTTTGTACCCACACAGAAACACAAAGCATAAAGTACTGTTTGAAGATTAGTCTTACCATTAATTTGCATAGTACAACACATTAAGGACAGGGGTCCTACATGAAGAGTAAGTGCACAGTGACTCTTGTTGTTGATTTAACAATTGACACTCTTGTTTATGATGTCAGTAATCACCCGAGGCTCTTGTCATGAGCTGCCAAGGCTATGGAAGCCTCTTGAGTTCACAAACTCCAGCCTTAGTTAGACAAGATCATAGTCAAAGTGGGAGTTCTCTCCTCCCTTTTTGGTGGCCCATTTTTTTTCCACTGGGGACTCACTCACAGAGATCTTTGATTTACGTCTTTTTTTTTTTTTTTTTTCCCCACAGTGTCTTGGCTTTCCATGCCTGAGAAACCCTCATGGGCTTTTTAATCAGATCAAAGATGTATTTCTTCAGCATTTCTACATTTCCAAAGAATAAAATAACGGACCAGTGCCAATGCTATTCGAGTTAACAGGACTAACTAAAATAACTTCTGTCCCTCTCTGAGCCTCTAAGACTACACCCCAGATTCATGCCATGTGACTTCTGACAAGTCATGGATCCATAGTATCACAATGCTATTATCCCAAGTGACCTAAGGAATGAAGAAACATATTTATGCCACTTCACTAGTGAAGATAAGTCTGATCCTGATCATTCCACTCTCTGCGATCTCCAGTCACTTTGAAGAATGCTGTGCTGTAGGCCGTTGCCATGGCTCACAAGGCTAATCCTATGCCTGCAGCGCTGGCACCTCTCAGGGTGCCGGATTCTGTCCTGGTTGCTCCTCCTCCAGTCCAGCTCTCTGCTGTGGCCCGGGAAGGCAGTGGAGGATGGCCCAAGTGCCTGGGCCCTACACCTGCATAAGAGACCAGGAGGAAGCACCTGGCACCTGGCTTCAGATCAGTGCTGTGCACTGGCCATAGCAGCCACTTGGGGGGGTGAACCAATGGAAGGAAGACCTTTCTCTCTGTCTCTCTCTCTCACTGTCTAATTCTGCCTGTCCAAAAAAAAAAAAAAAAAAAAAGAATGCTACGCTTTACTAGATTTAGCTAGCTTTCTATCATCTACACAAGAGACCTGGATTAAGTTCTCAGCTCCAGTCATCAGCTCTATCGCTGCTGTAGGCACTTGTGGGGTGAAACCATAGACATAAACTCTGTTGTGTGTCTATGTCTCTCAAATAAAAGAAGTTTTTAAAAAAGACATGTATGTGGTGTGCAAACACATTCCCCAAACAGCAAGCTTTTATTCAAATCTTATCTTGCTCTTTAATAATTTATTAGAGGCTCCAGATATATCATTCCCTGAATCAGCATCTAAGGCATAAGGCTTTTATGCAGGTGTTCTTCATGTCAAAATTTACAAGGAGTAGGATTTTAGCATGGTGGATTTAAGATGCATGAGACTCACATCACAATCACTGGGTTCCAATCCAAGTCCTAGGTCCTGATTCCAGCTTCTGCTAATATTCATTCTGGGAAGCAGCTATGAATTCACAAGTAATTGGGTTCCTGCCATGCAGGTGGGCTACCTGAATTATACTGCTGGATCCAGACCTTAGCTTCAGACCACCCTTGGGCACTGTGGGCATCTAGAGATTGAACCAACAGAGGGGAGCATCCTCTCTATATATTTCTCTCTGTGTCTTTCTCTCTGTGTGTCTATCTGTCTTTGTTTCTCTTGCTATCTCTGTCCTCTCTGCCTCTCAAAAATTAAAAAAAATTCAACTAGACATGTCTATTAGGTTTTGTACACTAAATGATAGGTGTGGGATTAGAGAAACCAGAATATACAGAAATAGCAATCCAACAGACAAGGTTATAACCTCTATTAGGAAGCATGTAAGATATGTGTGTGTGTGTGTATGAAATTAAAATACATGACAATAGCAATCTGAAATTATACCCCAATTTCATTAAGTTATGGCTTTCAGTTCATATGAAATTTAAAATCAGAACAGAAGAGTAATACCCATACATAGACAAATATATCTGATGTTTTCCATTCCCACAAGTGCACATGGTTCTGGGGACAAGATATATTGCTGTCTACAATTGGTATCTTTGCACGGAACTGTATTTTATAAATATACACTGTAAGCATGTGTGCATGTATCTGTACCAAGGGGAAAATATATTCATCTCAAAAACCAAAGTTGTGAGCGGCAAGATGGCGGAATAGGAAGGGAGCACATTGATAGTTCAGCAAGACACACAGGTTAATAAAAGTGGAGATACTGCAGGGTCAAGGAAGAGTAGGGGAAGAAACAGCAGCGGAAACTCTTCCGGAACTAGTGATTCACAGTGGACCTGCGTGGAGAGCGTGGGAGCCCAAGTTCGGGACACCAGCGGCAGACTCAACACACCAGCGCTGGAACGCGAGGTGAGCCGAACCTCAATAGCCCGAGACACCAGCGGGCAAGCGGAAAGAGGAGGCTAGAGGGAACGAGGCTTGAAACTCCGTGGGTAAAAGTTCACCAGGCTAACTAGAAGAGAGAGAGGAAAAAAAAAAAAAAGTGACCAATACAGACACGAGTTTCTCTCTCTCAGCTCACCCCTCAAAGGCGAGCAAGACAAAGAGCAGGCGCCATTTTGGACATACATCATAAGCAGGGCGACCTCAGGTCTGCACCGGCCCTGAGCCTAGCAGAAAAACCTGACTCTGGGGGGAGGGGTGAAATAACAGGAGATTAGCATCTAACTTGGCAACCCAGTGGGAGACTGCAGGAGAATTGGAGCCCACACCGAGGGCAGCAGAGATTCCCTGTGTGGTCCTTGGGAAAGAGCTTCTGATCTCTGGCTCCTGTGGGTATATCATTCGCCTGCTAACTACCTCCAATTACGTTCAGCTGTGCGGAATTACTTCCCTTTTGAATCAAAAAAAAAAGAGAGAGAGAGATTTACCACGCCTAACCTGGGAGTGTCATCTTTGACACACCCTCAACCCTGAGGAACCAAACACAGCTCTCAGTCCACATTTATCTCAAGCCTCTAAGGCTCCACCGAAAGCAGACAGTCCACTTAATATAGAGCCATAGTGTAACAAGAAAAAACACCACAGTGAAGAAACCAAATATCTCCAACATGCCAAACAACAAACGCAAAAACCGAGGTAACAAGAACAAGGAAGACACTCTGACCCCCCCATATGAAAAAGACACCCCAATTCAAGATTATGAAGATGATGAGATCGAAGAAATGCAAGAAGCGGATCTCAAAAAATAGATAAGAACATTAAGAAGTTCTCAAAAACAAATTCTTGAACTACAGAAATCCTTAATGGACAAGATAGAAAATCTCTCTCGTGAAAATGAAATATTAAGGAGGAATCAAAATGAAATGAAACAACTAGTGGAACAAGAAACGGTGATAGTGACGAGAAATCATAATGAAATGAAGAACTCAATAGATCAAATGACAAACACATTAGAGAGCCTTAAAAACAGAATGGGCAAAGCAGAAGAGAGAATATCAGACTTAGAAGACAGAGAACAGGAAAGGAAACAGGCAAACCAAAGAAAAGAAGAAGAAATTAGAAATCTAAAAAATATTGTCGGGAATCTACAAGATACTATTAAAAAACCTAATATTCGGGTTCTAGGAGTTCCTGAAGGCATAGTGAGGTAGAAAGGATTAGAAGGTATTTTCAGTGAGATACTAGCAGAAAATTTCCCAGGTTTGGAGAAGGACAGAGGCATCTTAGTACAGGAAGCTTATAGAACCCCTAATAAACATGACCAAAAGAGATCCTCACCACGACACATTGTAATCAAACTCACCACAGTGAAACATAAAGAAAAGATTCTAAAAGGTGCAAGAGAGAAACGTCAGATTACTCTCAGAGGATCTCCAATTAGACTCACAGCAGACTTCTCATCAGAAACCCTACAAGCAAGCTAGAAGGGAATGGCGAGACATAGCCCAGGTACTAAGAGAGAAAAACTGCCAGCCCAGAATACTATATCCTGCAAAGCTCTCATTTGTGAATGAAGGTGAAATTAAGACTTTTCATAGGAAACAGAAACTGAAAGAATTTGTTGCCACTCATCCTGCCCTGCAAAAGATGCTTAAAGATGTGTTACACACAGAAACACAGAAACATGGTCACCAATATGAAAGAAGGTAAAGGAAGGAAACCTCACAGCAAAAGATCATAGGAAGCTCAATTTCTCTTTGACATAGAATTAAACTCTGATGCTCTGTTAAAGCAATGTGTTAAAGTAATCTAAAAACAAAAAGCAATTCAAATCAATTGGCAATCTACAAAAAGAGTTAAAGATTTTAAAAGCTATTATTAAAATTGCTAGATAGGTCTATTATGCTATGTTATATGTGTGTACATATTGTATGTCCACATAGGAAATTTTATTAAGAGTTTTATTTTAAATGGCTTATAGATAAGATTGTCCATAAATTTAAGCTGCTAAAATCAATCAAAGATACATTTTAATTTGTGTGTCCTGAATCTGTGTATCATGTTTTAAACTTGTTGGTAGAAAGAAACTAAAAACATTTTATATGGTTGTGCTTAAGTTTACTGGTTAAACAAACTACACCATGTTAGATATTTAAGAGGTGTTTTCAAATACATGATTCTTAAAATTTATAGAAGGCATTGGACCTTCTGGTAAATGTTTTCTTAAGTTGTTATCTAATGGTTGAAACGGTTTGCTAAGTATTCATGTAATATTGCTATTGTCAGCAAGCGATCTAGGACTTGCTCCCTCATTTCTCTATTCTAAGCCCAACTTGTTCTTTCATTTCTCTATTCTCTTCAAGGTAGGAAACTAATTCTATTATGAAGGAATCTGTAGGACGTACAATTTAATCTTTAGACCTTATAAAAGAGATGGCTAACATTTTTTTGTAATAGCATAGCCAAAATAAGAACTCAAATAATAATCTCATAGCTAGATTCACTTCGCCATCAGCGAAGTATACAGTAAGTAGAAAAAACCTCCCTTTCAGACCAAAGGGAAAGAAAGTTTTAAAGTGAGAATATAAATTTCCTCATGGGCATTGTCTACCTTAGAAAAACTACTACAGAACATGCCTGTGACTATAGACTTGTAGTTCAGGCCACCGAAGATTAGAGATGGGACATGGGCACTCCCTTGACTTGCATCCTCTGGTCTGCTTTAACACAAACCAGGAGGAAAAGAAAGCTCGGCATCAGAAGCAATGGGTGGCAGGCCTATTAATGGCTGATCTGTACAGTGATCTGCCCTCAAGGAGACCCACAGGCCAGTCCACTGCAGTGGCTTTCAATGTGGTAAGCCTGGGCTTCAGCAGAAGTCAGCTTGTGAAGAGCCCTGGCAGCTCTGCCAAGAGTTGGATCACTGGAAATGGACCTGCCCTGGAGTCGAAGGATGCCCAGGTCAGAGCCACAGATCTTATTGGCTCTAAGCTGAAAAGCCCTTCACTCAGCCCAACTTCCAAAGTGACCACTGCAGCTGAGGGGATGGTCAAGTAGGGTCAGCAACATTGCAGGCAGAACTGTAAATTTCTTGTTAGAGATGCCACCTGCCTTTATCTGGCCAGCTCTCCTCCCAGCCCAGCCAAGTAATGAAAGTCAACAGAGTGCCTTCCCCTAGGAGGTTCACACCTCCCTTGGGATATACCCCATGTGAAGAGATAGATAGGTCTGGGCCTCTTAACTTACAAGGCCTAAAGCCCAACAGATTATTATCAAGCCCCTTCTATCAGGTTCTATTTGCCTCTCAATCAGAAAACTTAATTGTAGCTTAGACAGCACCTTTCTTAGCTCCTCTAATAATGACTCTGTCCTTTGTTCTAGACCCTGTCTAGCACACTTGGGCCTCATTCCTTTGTAATCATAACCTCTACTCTACCACCAATGGCTCTACTCCCAACCTGTGTGTACTGATGGTCCTCTTCCCCACTTAATGCTGTATAATTGTTCAAACCTGGTAAATGCCACTCTTAGGATCATTGGTTACTATCCTCACTCTGTCTTTTATGACCTTGTCTAAATATGATCAGAGTCGGCAAACTTGGAAGGCTTCCATAGCCTTGGCAACTCATGACAACAGCCTAGGGTGGTTACTGGCACCATAAACTAGAATGTCAATTTGTTGGGTCAACAACAGGAGCCACTGTGCACTTGCTCCTCATGTGGGATCTCTGTCCTTAATGTGCTGTACATTGTGATTTAATGCTATAACTAGTACTCAAACAGTATGTTTCACTTTGTGTTTCTATGTGGGTGCAAACTGTTGAAATCTTTATACTAGACTGATCTTCTGTACATAAAGAGAATTGAAAATGAATCTTGATGTGAATGGGAGAGGGAGCGGGAGAGGGGAGGGTTGTGGGTGGGAGGGAAGTTATGGGAGGGGGAAGCCATTGTAATCCATAAGCTGTACACTGGAAATTTATATTCATTAAATAAAAGTTTAAAAAAATTAAAAAAAAAACAAAGTTGTTATTTAACTAAAAGTATCTTTCAGATTACTTACACTTAATCCTAGCACTGGTAGTGCCATATGGATAACGTCATTCACTGTGTCTAAATTGGTAACTGTTATAATTCCAGACTGTAAAAGGGAAAGAAAAATTAACTGCTGATTCAGAAGAATGTTAAAGTACATGATTACATAATTATGAAATTCTTGGCCAGATTTCCAGGGTAAAGTTTGAGTAATGACAAAGCAAAATACATATAAAACACCAAACCTTAATGATAACTGATTTTCATTACTTTACATAACACAAAGCAAAAAGAAAGAATTTCAATTAAATACATATTTCTAATAGAGGAGTTATAATACTAAAAATATAACTGCTTGGGCCCAAAGAGAAAGAACCTCAATTCAGAAAGAGCCCAGCACCCAAAGACTCTTTTCCATCACGCAGGGGATAGTTCCACAAGGAGTTGGTCTCTCTCCTTCTCTTGATGAGTTGTGTTTTTATGTTCAGATTTCTTTGCATACCATATGTTCAGTCCTAGTCAAATGAGAGTAAGAACTGGCTCTAAAAGGCATTCTTGCTTCATAAACCACTACGTAGGGAATACCTTCTCCTAGTCAGAACACCCTATTTAGATTTTCATTGTCAAAATGTATTGAGACCATGAACCCAGAATTCAAGACTGAAAATTTTAGACATTTGAGTTCATTTTTGTGATACCCATAGAATTTAAAAACTCTACATGAACCCTTTTACAGAGTTTTCTTAAGAAAAAAGCTCTTTTGAAGGATTACTCATCTGTTTCCAATTTATCTGGTTTGTAACATAATGGATTTTTGTGGTATATGGAAATCATTAAATTCAAAATAATCAGTACAAGGATAAGTGCCTTTTTTCTGATCCTGTTCTCTCTATGAGCAAAATAAATTCCAGTAGATGGAGCTGTTTGTAAGCATGTAACTTAAACAAACTATTCAATAATTAGAAAATATGGAAATGAGTTTCATTTCTTTTCCATATGAGATGTTACTTGATATATAGTGGCCCAGGGAAATGTGACTAGATCTCTAAGAGTTTCATATTAAAATTATGAAACAAAAACAGCTATGTGCTCCAAGATATTAAAACAAATGTGCTGAAAATGAAAAAAAGTATAGGCTGTCCCAGCACAAAAACAGAAGATATTTAAAAATGGAAACTTTAGCTGTGAAAGATATCTGAAAGAACAATGCAGTGGGTGGACTAAAAAGCACAAGTGAGATGACAAATGGAAGACATTGAATTTGAAAATACATCAATTGGAAACAGCCAGTCTGAAGAAAGAAGAAAGGTATGATTGAAAAATTAGAGCTTACTGCTCTAGTCCAGAAGAAGATAGTTTTTAAAAAGTGGAGAGAGTGTAGTCTCAGGGAAGAGTTAGGGAGAAAATGCCAGAGGAAACCCTACCAAAATTAGAGAGACATGGTAGACCTTCCATGGATGGCATGGATGCCCACAACTTGGGACTCCAGTAGCTGAGAGCCTGCCCAGCAGCTGAGAGCCTATGCTCTCTGGCATTGGAAAGTGAGGTGAGACCGGACTGCAGTAGTCCAAGGCACTGGTGATTAAGCTGCAAGGAGAGCCTAGAGGAAACATGGCTTGGAGCCCCATTGGGGAATGTGTACCTTCCAAACTAGAAGAGAAAAAAAAAGTATGAACACAATTTCTTTCTCCTCAATCACTTTACAATGCCATCCTGTAACAAGCCAATAGAGCAGGTGCCATTTTGGACATATGTAACAGCTGTGCCAGCTCATGTCCATGCCCAGCAACTAGTTGAGTGGAGACTCCTGACTGGTGGGAAGTACTAACAGGAGGATAGGAGCTTGTGACTGTGTAAGAGACTGTGTACTGGGACTGAAAAGAACTGAGGGTGTGAAGCAGGATCCACAGTGAAGCTGGGACTTTGGGTACTCACAGTGGGAGACTCCACATGCTCAGGGCTTCCTGGTTACCTGGTGAGAGACATCGCTGAGGAATCTGAACTTACACTGAAGACTGCACAGATCCTTTTTGTGCTCCTTGGGACAGAGCAGATGAATATTATACCCACTGGGGCTAGTGCTCAGGCACTGGTCTCCTTTGAGGAAAGGAGCTGAGCTGAGGAGAATCAATTTCTCTTCTGATTAAAAAGAGAGAGAGAGAGAGATGATTTACTGTGCCAAACCTGGGTGTATCACCTCAGACATGCCCTTAACCCTGGAGAAGTGAACAGAGCTCCCTGACCACACCCACTACAAGTTAGATATTCACTGAAAGTAGATATTCCACTTATCTACAGAGCCACAGTACAAAGATAAAATCCACTAGACCAAACAAAAAAAAAGGAGAAAAAAAGAAGAAACCAACGAGTATCTCCACAAATGCAAACAACAAATCCACCAATTCATGAAACAAGAATAAGGAATACAACATGACACCCTGAAAAGAGCAAACCATTTCAATACTAGATTGTAGTTGGGTCGCCGGATTCTGTCCCAGTTGCCCCCCTTCCAGGCCAGCTCTCTGCTATGGCCTGGGAGTGCAGTGGAGGATGGCCCAAGTCCTTGGGCCCTGCACCCAAATGGGAGACCAGGAAAAGCACCTGGCTCCTGGCTTCGGATCAGCGTGATGTGCCGGCCACAGCGTGCCAGCCATGGCAGCCATTGGAGGGTGAACCAACAGCAAAAAGGAAGACCTTTCTGTCTGTCTCTCTCTCACTATCTACTCTGACTGTCAAAAAAATACTAGATTGTGAATACATTGAGGCAGAAGAAATGCAAGAAATGGAATTTTAAAAATTGATCATAAGATCACATAGAAGTACTCAGAAGCAAATGCACAAACTACTGAAATCTGTACAGGGCATGAAAGAAAATTTCCTCCATGAAATTGAGATCTTAAGGAGAAATCAAAATGAAATGAAGAATTCAATAAAATGAATTAAAAATGCAGTGGGGAGCCTTAACAACAGAATCGGTGAAGAAGAAGAAAGAATATAAGACTTAGAAGACAAAGCACAGGAAAGTATACAGTCAAACTAGAGACAAGAAGAGGAAATTAGAAACCTAAAAAACACTGTTGGAAATCTACAAGATACTATAAAATGACCCAACATACAGGTTCTAGAAGTTCTTAAAGGCATGGAAAGAGAAAAAAGATTAGAAGGCCTTGTTAATGAAATAATAACCAAAAACTTCCTTAATTTGGAGAAAGGAACATCCAAGTACAGGAAGCACACGAAACTGCTAATAGACATAACCAGAAAATATCACCATGACACATTGTAATCAAACTCACCACAGTAAAACATAGAGAGAAGATTCTAAAATGTGCATGTGAGAAATGCCACAGCACTTTTAGAGGATCTCCAATTATACTCACAGCAGACTTCTCATCAGAAACCCTACAAGCTAGGAGTGAATGGCAAGATATAGTCCAAGGCTTAAAAGAAAAAAATGTCATCTAACAGTATTATACCTGCAAAGCTCTCATTTATGAATGAAGGTGAAATAAAGACCTTCCATAACAAACAGAAATTCAAAGAATTTATCACCACCCATCCAGCTCTACAAAAGATGCTTAATGATGTATTGCACACAGAAACATGTCATTACTACAAAAGAAGGAAAAGGAAGAAAATCTCTCAGTGAAAGTTCAAAGGAAATTCAATGTAAAAAATAGAAATATTTTTGGAGAAATAACAGGGCAAAGTAGTTACTTATTAATAGTCACCTTGAATGTAAATGCCCTCAAATCCCCAGTTAAAAGACACAGACTGGCTGAATGGATTAAAAACAAAACCCATCTATTTGCTCCCTACAAGAGGAAAAAATGTTTGATGTTTGCAGTCACAGTGCAATTTGCCTAAATTCGGCAAAAATTAAAAGTTACAAATTAGGCCGGCACCATGGCTCAACAGGCTAATCCTCCACCTTGTGGCGCTGGCACACCGGGTTCTAGTCCCCGTTGGGGCACCGGATTCTATCCAGGTTGCCCCTCTTCCAGGCCAGCTCTCTGCTATGGCCTGGGAAGGCAGTGGAGGATGGCTCAAGTCCTTGGGCCCCGCACCCACATTGGAGACCAGGAGAAGCACCTGGTTCCTGGCTTCAGATCAGCGCGATGCGCCGACCGCAGCGGCCGTTGGAGGGTGAACCAACGGCAAAAAGGAAGACCTTTCTCTCTGTCTCTCTCTCTCACTATCCACTCTTCCTGTCAAAAAGAAAAGAAAAGAAAAGAAAACATGAAACTTTGTGGATATTTAACAGGAAATAGTCTTTCTAAGCATAAGCATTGAGTTATCATGGGTTCCTAATGCTTCATATAACCTAACATTTACTTTTTATGTACACAAAAAATTGCATGCAGAGGTGAAGATACATTTCTACATGTTCCCTTCTGAATACTCTCACTCTCCCATCTCTCTCTATCACTCAGTCTCACTCTTTCCTCCCTCTTCTTCTCATCCCCTCCTCTCTCCTCTCCTCTGTTCCATTATATTGTTCCTCTTCCCATACTTCTTGATCTCTATCTGTTTCTCTACCTAAATCCGCTATCCCCATTGTCTATATTTCTCTTTCAGTCAAAGTCAGGAAATTGGAGTTTAAAATGTTGAGTCCAAAACACACTTACATTAGTAATGTTGTCAACGGTTTCTGAATCTACTTGGAGAAGTAAGGTCTGCTTTTCATCTTTCTCTTTCGACTGAGTTATACACCTAATCAAAGTCATTAAGAAACCAAAAGTAATGAATTAGCTATGTTTCTCTTCAAATCAATTCATGTTGCAAAAGTTTTCTATATATTTCTCATAATTTGTATGTGTGTGCATATATATATGTATATACACACACACATATGAAACTCTTGAGTTAGATAATACATATACTGATACAGAGGCATACATATGCATTTCTGTGCACCGATATCTATAGCATAATTATAGGATATAAATATTCATATTTATCTATAACTTTTATATTATTTATATTTATATGTGTAGAACTTCTCAGCAATGTCAAAGGATGAGGAGAGGCATCGCTGTGGCATACAAGGTTACATCACTGCCTGTGGCACTGGCATCCCATATGGGCACCAGTTCCAGTCCTGGCTGCTCCTCTTCCAATCCAGCTCTTGGTTAGAGCCTGGGAAAGCAGTAGAAGATGGCCCAAGGCCTGGGCCCTGTAGCTCCAAGGTAGACCAGGAAAAGCTCCTGGCTCCTAGCTTCAGATCAGCCCAGCTCCAGCCATTGCAGCCACTTGCAGAGTGAACCAGTGGATGGAAGAGTTTACCCTCCACCTTTCCTTCTTTCTGTAACTCTACCTCTCAAACAGATAAATAAATAGATCTTTAAAAAGCCAAAACAAGAACAACAACAAAACCAGATGAGTAGTAAAATATTCCTGGGAAAGACAGCATGGCCTGGAAAATAACAGGAAGTGCCTTGATGTGTGGTTTGGGCAGCAGATCCACTCCTCAAAGTTTTCCTATCTGGACTGGAGGACCTGACACCATCTCCATGGCTTAAAGTGTAGGAAGCAACAGGTGCCTTCAGACTCACTCAGTAGAGTAACCTACATTTATGGACATTTAATACATATTGGGAATATTGTTAGCTCTGATCCATAGGTTGTATGGAGGGAAAGATGAAAGATACATCTTGAACTTCTTCAACAATGAATAGAACATTCATGTGAATGAGGGAACATGACTTACAGCACATGTAGAGGAACCAATGATTACAAGATCATCTACCAGTTTTAAGTGGGAAGAGCATTTTTAAGTGGGAATCATGTAGGGGCACTGCTTGCAGAGATTTATGCCTCCTATCACAAACTAAAGATTCAAAATGTGTATGCTAGAGAAATACCTGTCCAGCAAACGCTGCCATTTTTCCATAAAGGTCCTGGAGCTGCAATCAGAGAAGTCAGAGAAAATAGTAAGCTACATAAAAGACTAATTCCATCTGATTAAGACTACCATTGCATATAAACACACCAGCAGGCAATTGTGGGTGACGGGGACTCAGGTGTAAGTAGCGCCCCCTCATTCAAGGGCTCTGGGTGGAGTCTGCTCTTGTACAGCAACATTACAATGATGGGAAAGAGTTCTTAAAGGGAAGGAGAAGCTGACTTGAAATGAAACCCAGGATTGCAACTATGGGATGCTAGCTCAGTGATCACAGGAGTCACTGAACTGACATGAGTCTCAGTATCCACCATTGAAAGTGGAGGTCATTAAACCTCAGAGTACTCTTGTAGCTTGAAGTGCTATTCAAATGTAAAAGGCATTATGATCAGATTAGGTCATACTGAAGAGATTGGGCATGTGAATGAATGCTCTGGGCTCACTTTAGGGGGGAAATCCATACCACTGTACTTCACAGAGGCTGCAGAATTGTCAGATGTCAAATAAATACCTAGAAAATAATTTTAGTGCTATGATGTGCTAAAGGATGTCAAAGCACCTACTGTTTGGTGACTGATGTTTTATATCCTTTCTGCTACATTATTAAAGTATTTAAAATCTAAAGTGAAAAAGATTTTAAGTCTCAAACATACATGGGGTTATAATTTACTAGCATTCAAAACAGTTGGGGAGTGATTAACTACATGGAAAATAAAACTGACCATTTATATGACTGAGTCCTGTGCCGGCATCTGTAATACCTTGTTCATGAATATTTTCATTATCCCAAGAGCAAACCCTGCACTCAGTAAGTAGACACGCCCTATTCTCCACCACCCCCAGATCCTACACCACATCATAACTATCCATTCATCAGGTCAAGAACATGTGTTTTGTTGCTAACTTCTGGCTCTAATGAACAACACTGCTAGGAACATTTGTGCCCAAAAGTCAGAGTTAGGAACATACAGTGCATGTATGTTTACACTTTTCTTGGACCTATATTCCAGAGTGGGATTGCTCAGTCCTGTGGTCATCCTACATTGAACTCATGGAAGCAACAGGTTTTTCTGCAGGGGATGCCACATTTCCTATTTCTACCAGCAAGAGCTCCTCCACACTGCATTTCTATGCCTTCTCAGGACATGGTTCAACAGCAAAGTGGACACTTCCTTGGCTTTCCACCTTCATATGGATATGAACATTTCTGGTTACTCATGCCAATTTGCATAAGAGTGATAACAGCCAACAGCAAATGTACTGGGTGTGGGGCATCATTGTAAATGTGTTGTATGTGTTCACATAGCTTCATAGCCAATATAGCATATGTCCACCTCATGCCCACCCTTCTCCCTCATTCAAAAAACTGTCTAGTGAAACTCCTCATCAAAGGCACCACATATTCCCAAATAGGCAGCTTCCTTTCACCTGCAAGATTAAGAAAACATTAAGCAATAGAATATGAGAACCTAGGGAGAATATTTTTTGCAAAAAAAGAAGACATGCAGACAATGGTACAAGCATGTCTTTTTTCTCAGTAATATTTGCAAGTAGTTCCATCACAAAACTGAGTTAATTAACAGTTTGGATATATCAACATTGTATCAACTTCAATATGATCTAACAGACTTTGAGGGAGTGATGAGAGGAGGAGAGAAAAAAAGAGCATTAAATGCCTGTGATGAACTGTCTATGTGTAAAACACACAGGACACATGGTATGTGCCTGTTCAGAGCAGCAGGTATGGGTTATAAGGTACCTGTGTACACAAGAACATAGACACAAGATGTCCAAGAAATGGAGCCCACCCATTTCCTTTCCTCATACCAGCCTCAAAATGGGCCTTGGAAAACTCACCCATACCCCAAGAATCAAATCTTTGTTTCAGATGGCCATATCACTGAAGACACCAAATAGCAATTCTAGCAACCCAGGATATAATTTAATTTGTATAGTCAAGTATTTCTTTAAGAGTGCTATTTTGGGAGAATAAAAGCACTTTTTCAAGCTGAATTGACCTATTCTACTAGTTGAAACACACAAAAGCCTAGACCGAGAGGCTGGAGGTTATTGGAGAGGCCCCAGAGCCTTACTCTCTCAAATCTATTTTTTATTAACCCAAAATACCCACTCCCCAAGTAGCTCATGGAGCCCTTGGAAAATCATTGCTCCAAACCAAAGCAAATAATTCCAACAGTTCCCATTATTTCATTCTCTCCACACATATTGGCACATCAAAACCTCTTGGGGAAAATACAAGTCATACAAGTGCCATGGTTGGAAGTCAAAGTGTGAGGCAATGGATTATTGCAGGGTCAAATTAAAATGCTTACCATTTCCTCAAAAAAAAAAAAAACAAGTTTGGGAGAAAAATTAGTTGCATTTCTCTATCTTTGTTAGAAAAGGCAATAAGGGTTGTATCCTTCCATATCAAAGTAAAATTACAAGACTCAGCAGTGATACTTACAAGAACTTGGCCTTGTAATTTATCATTGGCCAGCCAAGATGCAGACACCTGGAGGCGCTGGTATCACCTTCCCGAACAGTGCACTTGTAAATCCATAGTTCATTGACAGGGATTACATATTTGCAGTAAATATTTTTGCTGTACCTAAAAAGATCATCAAATGAGATTTTTTTTCTTAAATGTAATGGGAGCACATCTTCTCCTGAACAAACCTTAGTTCTCCATGTTCCATAACCAAGAACACCTCACTTCCATCTATTCTCTCTCAGTGCACAGCACAGGCAAGAGTCAGGTGGACCTTGACAAAGCATGTGCTCAGTGAAGGCTGGCCCATGAGGGGCCCGAACACACAAGATTAATGGCAGCCAGTGATGACAGATGGACTGGCCTCTTTCTGAATGCTGACTATGGAGTTGAGACTATACTCTATATTTTAAATGTGTTATATTTTAAGAGAATCACTCATTCCCTGCTTATGTACATCTGATTGACTTCAAAAGAGTGAGGGGTTCAACAAAGTTTAAATCATGGATGAATTTATAAAATTTTCTTCTTAACAGAGACAGACTAAACATATACAATCTCAGAATAACCTTAGTTTGGAGATATTACAAATACATTTGAATCTTAATTCTTATACAAATTTTGCATCCCAAAGCTGAGATGGTGAATGTCTGGTCCCTGGGTTGTACAAAGCCTGTGAAGTCATTTAGGCTGGCACTGCCAAGGCAACTAATTGCAAGCTGGATTCAAAATTCAATAAATCCATAGCAGGCTAAATTTTTAAGTTGATGATTTTCTCCAGCCTGTGAAAGATGCTATAAATATTTATTTTGACCTTGGCAGAAAAAAAAACTATCCACTCCTTCTCTAAAGACAGCTTATTTCAAATTTCCCTTCTTAAGATTTGGTTCAGATCATTTGCTCCACAGATTCTGGCTTAAAAAATATTGTGGCCTATAGACTGCAGCCAAATTAAAAGCACAAAAGAAAACGTACCTTAGTCCAAATGCTCAATGTCTTATGAATAAGGGAAGAAAACACCTCCCATTTTTTCTGCAGAGAGTCACAATGTGACAATATCACAGCTTCAGCAGTGACATTGCTCAGTACTGGTTTGGTCCAACCCACTTTCACCCTCTGGCATGTTGTTTTGTTCATTTACAAATCTAACTCTCAGGTGAGTGGTAGACGTGAAGAGCTATAAACCTTAAGGAGGATGTTCAGGGATTTGGGCACAGGACTCCCTATGATTTCAAGCTATTGATGGGTACAACACTATTCACAAGAGACACAAAAGGCCTCATGTGGAAATGTTCCTGACTCCATTCATCTGTGGGATGGTTGAAGCTAACATTCTGGGGCAGGAGTCATGGCACAGTGGGTTAAGCAGCTGCGCGTGATGCCCACATCCCAATCCGAAGTGGTGCTTCAAGTCCTGGCTACTCCACTTAAACACGTGTACTTATACTTGTACTTCAGGCTGGAGATCCTGACTCTTGGCTTCAGCATGGCCCAGATATGGCTGTTGTAACCATTTTGGGAATGAGCTAGAGGATGAATGATTTTCTCTCTCTCTCTCTCTCTCTCTCTCTCTCTCTCTCTCTCTCTGTGTGTGTGTGTGTGTGTGTGTGTGTTTCTATAGCTCACTCTGCCTTTGAACTCAATCAGTAATTTTTTTATGTGTCTTGACATCTGGACTCCTCATTTACTCTGTATTCACTGTGTGTTGTGTTCCACTTTTATCAGATATTCAGCACACAGGATGCTGTCTCCTTTGCTCACAACAAGGAATATGAATCACATGGTGAGAGATAAATGAAGTTGTCATAAAATCTGCCATGGGATCCAAAAGAATAGAGAGTGTTGAAGCAGCTGGGTGAGAGCCTGCACTATAATAAAGAGATCTAGTTTTAAACAGGGACTCATGCACTGTGATGCAGTGGGTTAAAGCCCTGGCCTGAAGCACCGGCATCCCATATGGGTGCCGGTTCTCCCAGCTGCTCCTCTTCCCATCCAGCTCTCTGCTATGGCCTGGGAAAGCAACAGAGGATGGCCCAAGTCCTTGGGCCCCTGCACCTGTGCGGGAGACCCAGAAGAAGCTCCTGGCTACTGGCTTTGGATTGGCACAGCTCTGGCTGTTGCGGCCATCTGAGGAGTGAACCAATGGAAGGAAGACCTCTCTGTCTGTCTCTACCTCTCTCTGTAACTCTGACTTTCAAATAAATAAAATAAATATTTTAAAAAAACATGGACCCACTACTACTGTGGTGACCTTGAGGTAGCCACTGGGGCTCTCTTAGCATCAGAGCCTGTTGGAAAACAAGAATGGAGGACCGGCTCAGATAATGAAGGCAAGGATTAGGCAAGAGGAGGTATAAGATATCCTTAACATACCATATTGCACTTAACACACCCCTGACCCAACACACCTCATATTATTTTCACTAAGATGAGACTGCATTTTATAAAACTGGGCCTGAGTCTTGTTCCTCTTCTCTAGGATAGGGCAGGACTGGAAACCAAGGGGAGGGCAGCACTGGCAACTTTTGTTTCTCTTTACTCACTGCAAAGTTTCTTGGTGAGATTTTGTTTGTTGAACTATTCTTTGTCTTACATAATATTTTGTAAATCATGAAAACACAGATGGAGCAGATAAGCAGATGTCCAGATCAGTCTATTCCTTCCTACTCCTTCCCTGCACACATGTATTAAGCAGTCGCCATATTCCAGGCTGTGCATTGGTTGCATTTGTGTTCAAGGCTGACAGTAGGAGTAACCAGTTGTGTCTATCTCCAACCGGCATGCCAAATCTGCCACCTGTATCTTTTGCTTTTACTGTCCCTCCCAAGTTGGGGTCCTTGGTATCGGTGATCTGGGTTATCATCTCCAGGACATAGTCTCCCTCCTATATTGCTGCCAGCCCTCCAATCCATTATCTCCCAGCAGCCACAGTAATATACTACAATATTTACCTGATATAGGTCATTTCCATATGGAAACCCCTTCAAAGGAATTCCTCAACCCCTTACTGGGATCTGTCAAGATCCTGTGTGACCAGAACCCTGAGCACTTATTCAGTCTCACCTCTGACCTGGTCAATTACAGTGAGCTCCAGAAACATCAGCCTTGCTAAAGCTCTGCTCCCAAAGGATCAAGCTGCATACACCATGGCCTGCAGTCCCCTCAGCTAGGCAAATTGGGGTGTCCAGTCTAGAACAGGTGGCTGTTTCTTACACCAGAGGAATGGTTTCAATGTTGCATCTCACATAGGCACCCAAGTGGGACTCTTCTCTGACACTCTCCACATGTCACTGTTTATTTCCTACTATCAGATGCATATTATTACAATCTCCAATTGTCTCTTTCTTATTTTTATCATCTCTAGGCAAGTCTCAAGAAAGAGGAACCCTGGGACCAGAACTGTGGCATAGCAGGTAGAGCCACTGCCTGCAGTGCCAGCATGCCATGTGGGTGCCAGTTCAAGTCCTGGCTGTTAAACATCCAATACAGCTCTCTGGTATGGCCTGGGAAAACATTAGAAGATGGCCCAAGTCCTTGGACCCCTGTACCCATGTGGAAGATCTAGAAGAAGTTCCTGGATCCTGGATCCTGGCTTCAAATTGGCACAACTTTGGCAGATGCTGCCATCTGGACAGTGAACCAGCGGATGGAAGACTTTCTCTGTCTCTGTCTTTGTCTCTCTCTCTCTCTCTCTCTCTCCCCTCCCCCTCTTCCTTCTCTTTCTCTCACTTCCTCTGCCTCTAACTCTTCCTTTCAAATAAATAAAGGTTCAAAAAAAGAGAGAGAGAAGAACCCTGCTCTCCCATTCTTGATTGCATTGTCTACAGGGGCACAATACAGAATAATACTTCCATGAATACTTGTTTAATAAGTGAAGAATCAAACCATTGGCAAAAACAAAGTAAAAACATGCTACTTGCTGAGAAAGAGTGCATGAAAATGAAGTTCATTAGAGACAATATATTTCACAATGATCAGGATAGCATGCAGCATATGTACCTACCCAGTGTTAGAGATTTTGAGCTCATCCTCATATAAGAAAGCCTGATGCTTTGTCTTCTTTTTACCTGTTCTTAACTTTATTGGACCGTGCACCAGGGGTAGCTCATTGTCATTGGAAGTATTTTCATCTTCTGAAATTCTGGCTTGCTGAACATCACCGTCCCTGCTCAACATCAAACACCAAAGAGTAGCTAGTCAATGGTTGCAGAATAGTTTGGTGCCAATCATTAGGAGTGACACATGATAAAACTGTCACCTCAATTCCTCAAACAAGGATCTCCAACTACAGATGCCAATGGGTTTCAGGTTTTACAGGTCTCAAAGAGCAGATGGCACTTAGAGAGTTGGACAGGGACACATGCAAGGGAGAACCTAGGGCAAGTAGCGTCTTACAGGCGTGGAAAAGAAGACAGCAACTCAAACCGAGAGGTGTCAGGTAAGTGGAGAACTGAGAGGATAACAAGAAGGGAGCCATAATTCACATCAAATGCTATGGAAGGTAAGGCAAGTGATTACTGAGGACTCATCATTGGACTTACTAACATGGAGGTCTTGGTAACCCTGGACAATTGCTGGTGGAATGATGGAAGGGATGCTTTCCAGGAAGTCTGTGGTACACAGAGGGTTCTAAAACAACACACTCAAAACACTCACACCCTAATGATTGCAACCTATGACTGTGCTATTTACAAAAAGAGACTGTGAAGACAGAATGAATGTGATGAACCTTCAAATAGGGAGATTGCATTCCCTAGTTTAGGAGGCTTAAACTAACCCCCAAGAGGTCCCCAAATCAGAGAATATCATCTACCTTGACTCAGGACATGGCACAGAAGGGGAAGCCAGAGGGAGTTGAAGAGCAAGGGAGAATGAATCTATCATATGGGCAGGAGCTACATAGAAAATGAGAATAGATACAGTCAGCTCCCAGGAGCAAATACCAGCCCCCAGGTGACAGCTGGAGGAGGAAGGTACCTCAACTACAAGTAAGGGAATTCAGCCAATGTTCTGAATTAGCTCGGAAGCAGATCCTAGCACAGAGCAATCTCCCAACACCTGGATCAGGTTTAGAGGACTCTATGAAGTGGACTCAGAGAATCCCAAATAAACCTGTGCCCTATGGGTCCATAAGAAGGAATTCCTGTGATTTTCAATCTCTATGTTTCTGGTCATTGTTGTACCTCTATTATTTTAACAAAAAGAATTTTGTTTCCTGAGACTAGGTGCTATTGCCATAAACATCTAAGAATTTGAATGTGGATTTGGAATCAGCAATAAGTGAAGGCTGTAACATGTCTGAGGAGCATGAGAAAGAAAAAGCTGAAATTCTGTTGAATGCATGGTTAGCAGAAATGTGCATATAAAAGATTCTGCTAGTGTGCACTTGGTGATACTGAAGATCAAAAGTCTGTGAGAGCATTTCAGGCGTGGAAAGAGACACTGTGGCAAAAACATATTCTACATGAAGGATCTCTGTGAGTGAGAGCCCAGGGGAAAAAAGTGGCCATCAAAGAAGGATCTACTTATCTGTAAAGGGAAGAAAGAACTTCCACTTCGCTTATGGCCTTGTCCAAATACTGACAAGTTTGTGGACTGAAAAGGCTTCCATAAGTGGGATACACAGCAGACTCATAGAATGACAAATGCCCTAAACAGCACTCTGGCCTCAGAATCAGCCCATAAGGCATTCGGATCTGGCTAAAAAGCCCATGAGAGTATCTCAGGCATGGAAAGCCAAGACACTGTGGCAAAAAATGACCTAAATGAAAGATCTCTGGAAGTGAGATCTTGGTGAAAAGAAGGGGCCATCAAAGAAGGAGGTACCTTTCTCTGATTATGGCCTTGTCTAAATAAGGCCGGAGTTTGTGAACTCAAGAGGCTTCCATAACTTTGGCAGCTCACGACAAGAGCCTCGGGTGATTACTGACATCATAAATAAGAGTGTCAACTATTAAATCAATAATAGGAGTCACTGTGCACTTGCTCCCCATGTAGGACCTCTGTCCTTAATGTGTTGTACTATGAGAATTAATGGTAAGACTAATCTTCAAACAGTACTTTATACTTTGTGTGTCTGTGTGGGTGCAAATTATTGAAATCTTTACTCAGTATAGAGTTGGTCTTCTGTGTAGAAAGATAATTAAAATGAATCTTAATGAAGAATGGGATGGGAGAGGGAATAGAAGATGGGATGGTTTGCAGGTAGGAGGGTGGTTATAGGGGAAAAAAACTGCTATAATCCAAAAGTTGTACTTTTGAAATTTATATTTATTAAATGAAAGTTTTCTATTTAAAAAAAGCTTCCATAGCTGAAACAGTTCATTTCAAGAGCCTCAGGTGGTCACTGACATCATACATAAGAGTGTTAATTGTTAAATTAACAGCAGAAGTCACTGTGCACTAACTCTCCATGCAGGACCTCTGTCCTCAATGAGTTGTATTAAGAGTTAACTGTAAAACCAGTTTTCAAACAGTTTGTGTATGTGTGTATGTGTGTGTGTGTGTGAAAATTGTTGAAATCTTTATTTAATATAGAGTTGGTCTTCTGTGTACAAAGTTAATTGAAAATGAATCTTAATGGTGAATAGGACTGGGAAAGGGAGAGTGAGGGAGAGGAGGCATGGGAGTGTGGATGGGAGGGCTGATATAGTGAGAAGAATAACTATATTCCTAAAGTTGCACTTATAAAAATTTGTATTCCTTAATAAACAAATTGTAGTAATAAAAAAAGAAAGTACTGAAGATTATTGAAAATGTCAGAGTTTGTTTCTAACTGGCTGTGTATGAAAGGGAGCATATATCATAAAAGAGAACATGTAATCTGGAAAAGTAATATCAATCTGCCTGGTTTTAGTGCAAGTTAAAGTAAAATATCAAAAGCAATATTCAACTGTGAAGTTCTCCATATATATTTGCTGCTAATCCATTCTAAGTAAAAGCAACAGACATGTCCTCTGAGAAAAGTGTCTTCTGCCTTTTCAAAGGAAAATTAAATAACATACCCCTGATACTCTAAAGCAGTTCACGTCTCTAAGGAGAGTATTTCCATTCAGCTATCACACTGCCCTCTGTAAGGAACACTAAGATGGACACCACAGCTGTCACTCACCAAGCTCTTAAAATATGGTTTCAGAAGAGGGAATACAAGGCATATTTTTAGCCTATCACATGTAAAACAAAATGACACAGTGATTGGTAAAGAAGTCATTGTAATATGGTCCCCTGTTAGCATGATAATTTACATAATAGGGATACATTGATTCCCACTTAGTAAAATGCTTCCCATCTTATCTAAATTAGTGTTCAAATTGGAAGGCGAGGGGAGAGAAGTGCTAAACAACATGAAATAATACTGGAAACATCCACAAACATTTTTTAACATCAGAGAAGCTTAGATACAACTTGTTGAGTTAGGACCATGTACCAATGGGGCTCTGTGGCCATAATAGGTAAAATCAGTTAGACTGAGCAGAACATGAAACTCTTTCATAAACAGGACAGCCTCTTCGAGATCTTTTCAGAGAAAACTCTTTGCCATGAAGCCAAGGAGTGTCTCCCCTGACAGTACAAATCCTGCTCTTTTGAGCTCAGTAGCACTAAATCAAAGAACAAAAGTAGCTTCTCATGAAACCAGCACCAAAGTCAGGAATTACTTCCTCTGTTTTAGGGAAAACAGGACAGAACTCTTCCTGGGCTACCAGTCTGCTTAAATGATCACAAGTAGTATAGGAAAAGGCTACCTTGCACTGGGGACTGGTGGATGACTTCCAGAAGGTCTTATGTGGTCATCATATCCTGAAGACAATTCTATTTCTCCCATTTTTCAAAATATTTCACTCTGTCTATACTCTTCAACATAGACTATGAACAAGTCCCTGAAGACTGTGTGTTCCACAGTAGTCAAGATCACCCAGCATTGTGATGTCAAGGTTCTAAGGCTCATGCCATAACTGACAAACTCTCAAACTGATATATTGGTTTTCTAGATTTTGGCACCATCATTCAGTTCTTCAAAATTAAACTGAGATGATGATTCATTTGCACACAGTTGTAAGAAACACAGAGAATTTCAGCAATCTTTCCTCCAGTTTGCCCAAATGGCAATATATTTCAAAGCTGTAGTGTAATATTTTTCTTTGCATATTTTAGTATAATTATATAATATTTTATACAAAAAATAGTAGTAAAACATTAAAATAAATACATGTTTCACCCATTTTCTGTTCTTGTAGCAGAACCCCTTAGGCTAGGTAATGTGTCAAAGAAAGTTTCCTTGTCTGACAGTTTTGGAGGTTGAAAGTCCAAGAGCATGGGACCCCATTAACTCAGCCTCTTTTCCTGGCTTATAGACAACCTCTTCACACTGTGTCCTTGCATGGCACAGAAAGAAAAAGAGGTAAAGGCTTCAACAGGAGAATTGGGTGGGAGGTGGGGAGAACTCTGACCATTTCAGTCTATTTTCATTTCTGTCATTGAACACTGACCTTTCAGCCCTAAATACCAAATGAAGAGATAGTATCAATGTGATGCTGTGTCAATTAAAAGGTTATTTTAACATACCACAACACAAAATTCTTTTATTCAATTTTCCCCCTTAAGTGTTTAAATGGGTGATGGCAGCTCATGTCAAGAGCCTCATATGTTCTCTGACATCACACATGAGCGTGTTAATTGTTAAATTAACAACAGGAGTCACTGTGCATTAACTTCCTATGCAGGACCTCTGTCCTCAAATTGTTGGATTATGAAAGTTAATAGTAAAACTTGTTTGCAAAGATTTACTTCATTTTAATGTATTAAGTAGAGGATATTATCTATGTCTCATAAGCTATAGTAATGTCTAAGTGCTCACAAAGGATGCACTATTCTTGGGTTCTTCAAAGTTGATTTACTCAAATATATATATATATATATATACATATATATATATATATATAAATTAAACCTCAAAAAAAGTAAATGGGTTATGAACTATCAACATAGGAAAGAAGGTTTTGTAGCAACATTGGCAGGAGGGCTACAACCAAACTATGTAGTTTTTGAACCCCCCTTCAGCATTCGCCATGTATAGAGTACTTGTAAAAGGAGTTATTCTATGGCAGATGTCCTAAACAGCACTCTGGCCTCAGAATCAGCCTTTAAGTCATTCAGATCTGGCTGAAGAGCCCATGAGAGTATTTTAGGCAGGGAAAGCCAAGACACTCTGGCAAATAAAAAAAGAGGACCTAAATGAAAGATCTCTGTGAGTGAGATCCCAATAGAAAGAACAGGCCATTAAAGAAGGAGGTACCTTTCTCTGAAGGGAGGAGAGAAATTCCACTTTGACTATGACCTTGTCTAAATAAGATCAAAGTCAGCAAACTCAAAAGGTTTCCATAGCTTTGGCAACTCATGACTAGAGCCTAGGGAGATTACTGATGCCATAAACAAGAGTGTCAAATTGTTAAGTCAACAACAGGAGTCACTGTGTACTTACTCCACATCTGGGATCTCTGTCCTTTATGTGTTGTCCAATGTGAATTAATCACTGTGTGATTTAGGAATTAGAGAGTTCTCACTTTACCAACTGTTATGTATCTGGCCCCCAGTCACACAACTTCACTGAGCTTCAGTTTCTCCACCTGTAAAAATGGAATTAATAATACTTAGAAGCTGATATTGAGGCAAGGAGATGCTATATATAGACTACTTTGCAAGAATCTTGATGTTTTGCAGTTGCTCAATGGATTTGATTGCGTGGCATATTCTCCCTCCTTTCTCTGTGGCCATGGACAAACATCCTTGATACTGTTCACTATTTTGGAAAATAATGTCTCCCTGTCTTTTCTAAGCATCCTTGGTATTAAGCAAGAATTACTATGTTGGTTAGCTTGCTAAATTTTCTATACTGTTATCTCATTTTATAGTTGTGGCAATCCTTTGAGGTGCACTATCACCTCTGTTGTGCAGGTCAAGACACTGAGACTCTTCTAAAATAACTCCTTTTTTTTTCATTTTCAATTATCTTTATATATAGAAGATCGATTTAGTATACTTTAAGTAAAGATTTCATCAGTTTACACCCACATAGAACATAAAGTGTAAAATACTGTTTAAGTACTGAGATATATATATATATATATATATATATATATATATATATATATATATTTCAGAGAATCATCTTCTTGGCATGTACTAGGGGCCTCAGTATCTTCTGCAGCTGGATTTGGTGAGCCCTCACACCCATTCATCCTTCTCCCTCACAGAGCTGCTTCTGGACCCCTCAGCCTCTGTGGGCAGCTTGTTGATAACTCTCAGCCAGCCAGTTTGTATTAGTGCCCAGATATGCTTTTAGTTGCCTGTTACCTTAGGCAGCCAGACCTTGGCATCAGACAGGCTGGAAATAGCAGTCAATACCAAGAAAATCAATGACTCTCCAGATGTCTACTTGTGCTGGCAGTTATGAGCCCTTGGGAGAACCCTTATACTCCCCATATATTCTGGTCTTCCTCCTGGATCCATGTAATTATCCTTTCTCATGTTGGTCCTCTGAACACCCTCATCTTTGCCTCCACCAAGGCAAACATCCTCAGTAGTTGATATCAAGCACCTGCTCCTGTGTTCTTTGCTGCCCTCTGCTGGCAAGAATTGGAAGTCATATTTTACTTCTCAGGACCTTGGCACAAGGCAGGTAATTCGAGTGAATTCTGGAACGCCAAATTGGAAGTGCTATCACAAAACTAAATACATAAAATGAACAATATTTGAGAACATTTTTGAACAAATCAAAACCATTGTAAAATATCTAAGTGCACCCTAAAATGCTGCTTCTAGCTGCATCTGTCATCTGTCTTTTCATTCAAGGCAGAGTTTCAACATCACAGTGGAAAATCAGGCTCGCAATATTAATAATCATTCCCATAGTTCATAGAAATGAGAAAAAGAAATCACAAAATGGAAGATAAAGCGATAAAAATATGTCTTACTCAACCTTCCTAAAGAAACTAATAATGTTGATGATAATATACACATTAAATCAGATCTCCTATTTCCCATGTCTATTTCTCAACTTGATTGAAACAGTAGAGGGGGATAGGATAATATGGTAAACACAAATTAAACACACAATTTGGCTACAAAAATGCATAAAGGAATGAGAGAAGAAAATCATGACGGAAGAAATGTAGTGATGCTATGACTATAATACCCTGGGCTCATAAGCTACTCAAGGCAACATCTTATGAAAATGATTTTTTTAGAATACTGCCTATTCAAACAGTGCTCTGGGAGCAGGGTGTTAGTTATTCCATTCCTTATGTCTTCATAGAGTAGACTGACAATTGGATACTCAAATATTGTAATTCCCTGGTCTTCACTTCTCCAACTTGGAATGAGATGTGCATAGCAATCTATTCTTCTTGCAGCTAAGCTTGTGTGCTGGAGCAGGGGACCATCTCCTTTTACCTCACCTCTGTGAGGGAAGGGAAGGTGGTAAAATAATAGGGTCTTTGGAATTGGGACTGGAGATAGATTACGGATGTTTGAGTTTTGGCAAACTATTTAATATTTCTGCATCTCAGTTCTTATATCTGTAAAAAGAAGGTAAAAACTTTCAAAGTGTTGTGATGAAGTGTGAGATAAAGAATGGAATAAGATAATTCAATCCCTGATGCCTGCCTGACCCACAGATAGCACTCCAGAAACCCTGGAAGTATTCTCTCAGTGTCTAGATAGGGTTTCTCTGTTGCTCTGCTGGATGGTTCCCCATCTGGGGCTCACTGGGTATCAGAAGAGCTACTCTTTCACAAAGAAATACACATGTACCTCTTGGCTTCCAGCAGGTATATCCATATGTAGACAGTTTTCAAGGGTGTTTGAGATAGTATTCTTGCATGGACTTAGATTAGGGGTTATCCAGTTTATACTTGGAGGGTTTTGAGTGCACAGATAATATTCCAAGACAACATAGATTCAGAATGGGTATTTGGCTCAGCAGTTAAGATGCCAACATCTTTTACTACAGTGCCAATATCAAGTCCCAGATCAACAATTGCCAATTCCACATTACTACATATACTCCTTCAAGAAGGCAGGACTGCTGGTTCAAATGCCTGGATCCCTGCCACCAATGTGGGAAACCTCAGCTGAGTTCTTTAAACATGGTGTCAGCCTGTTCTACCCCCTCACTATTCCAGGAATTCGAGCAAAGAACCAGCAAATGGAAGAACTCTATTTGTTACCTTCTCTGTCTTTCAAACACAGAAGATGAACGACAATTGAAAAAAAAGATTTTGATCTGATGTAAGTCCCTTTGCAGAAACAAGTTGCATAGTAAATGGCACAAATAAACATAGATGAAAATGATAATGAAAATACGTTGTGTTTCTCTTATATAAAAAATAGATCCAATGATAGAGGACAAAAATAGGTAACATGGTAATGTAAGTTGACTCGGGTTATCAGAAGGTCAACTCATTTTCCTATCTAGATGTTGTATAATGGTCTTATTGCTGGGTCACAAGGTTTTGGTCAGATTGGAACACAATTGTCAACACTAATAGATATAAGGTAGCTTTTCTATGTACACCTTAAAAATAGGCACCAGCAAATAATGCTGGCTTTCAAAGATACAATCATGTAGAATGGAAGGATCTCTGCTGTTCTAATGTTATAAAATATAAATAAAAAATTTGAAAAGGAGAGGAGAGTATCCATTCTACAGTTATTCCAACATAAATGTTTATTATGGTGATAGTGAACAAAATTACTTGAAATACAATTTCACATATTTCACAAAGAAGAATAAGACTATTTACAAGTAATACAAAACAGAATTCCTCAAGGACTCTCTGGATCTGATGTTCATTTGAATACTTTTCTGAGTATATAGAAAACTAAGTTTCACACCAGTCAAAGATCTTACCTGATGGATTCTTTAAGCAAAGAAAGATTAAGATAAAGGCTTCTGTCTTCTGTTTCCTTCCATTCTTTAGTCAATCATCTAATAGTGGAATACCTGAGGAAAGTGCAAATAGAAATCACACGATCAGACATGGGTACATTTTGAAAGCATGTGAAGGAAATACCCTGTGTTCTGGATACTCAATTGCTAAAAGGATGCAAAAGGTGAAGAGAAAATGGTTCAGAAACACTTTATTGGATGTGCTTATTGGGAAGCCACAGGATGAACTTCCTTGGCTGGGGAATGAAGGAAGGGGCCATGTAAATGTCAAACAACAGCACAGTTGGGATACCCATCGAGCCCACAGTTCAGCTTCCTCAGTAATGCATGAGATTAAATGAAATTACTCAAATAAAGAACCTAGAAACAACAAAGCATGTGTCTTTTTACTCAGTGTGTTAATATTCTTGAACTGAGAAATCCCCCATGTTAACTTCCTACTAGAAAAGCTGAATATCACAGCCTTAACGAGCTTAAAGAAAGTCCTCTTAGTTTAAACCTGATAGCATTAGTGACATCTTGTTGGGAGTTTAGGAGTTACAGTGTAGCATTCTACCACCATTCTCTTCTTTCATATGCAATACATGGGAAAAATATTAAACACTAGAATTGAAATGAAATTCCAAATGAAAGCAGGAAGTGAAAAATGTCTCTGTGGGTATATGTATCCTATGATGCTAATGGTCTCTGAGCCTATATTTTAAAGCAGGGGTGATAATGAACATAAGAAGCTTCATTGCATTCTAATTATAAAGGCAGCTTCTGTTCAGCATGCATGTTTGTATAGTGAGAAAATGATTAACAAGACAGGCATGGAACCCTTGTTCTACTATGAGACTTTTTATACACTCTAAGCAAAATAACAATTTTTAAAAACATTCCTGCCCAAGTTTTCACATCAAAATTCTCCCAGATAATACCTCAAAGAAATGGCAAGCTGTGGTTTAGAAAAATATGGAATTGACATAAATTTGGAGAAATCTCCAATTTGAGGTAAGTATGGATGAAAACAAATAATGATGTTGTTCAAGAGAGCTTAAACTTGAAAGAAATCAACAGCTCTCTGAGCTAGGGGAGTTTTGAATAGTAGTGCCCAAGAGTAAATTATGATCTGTTACAAGGCTGGCAAATGACAACTACTGGGTCAAAAACAGGTCAAATACTTAATGTTACCCATGATCATTCACTCACACAATATTGTCTCTGACAGTTTCAAGCTACAATGTAAAGTTTCAGGTTACTCAAGTAAAGTGAAAGACAACTAAACATGTAAAGATTCTTTTTCCTGTCAGTCCTCCCCACAAAATAGTGTAACTATTTACACTGTACTAGAGGTTATAATGTTATCCAGAGTATGCAGGAATATATGAGCCGATGAAATGGAAGTAATATACCATTATATGCAAGGAATATGAGTATCTTTAGAATTTAGTATCCGGTTGGCTCCACGGCTCAATAGGATAATCCTCCACCTGTGGCGCCAGCACATCGGGTTCTAGTCCTGGTCGGGGCACTGGATTCTGTCCCAGTTGCTCCTCTTCCAGTCCAGCTCTTTGCTGTGGCCTGGGAAGGCAGTGGAGGATGGCCCAAGTCCTTGGGCCCTGCACCCGCATGGGAGACCAGGAGAAGCTCCTGGCTCCTGGCTTTGGATCAGCGCCATTGGGGGGTGGACCAACAGAAAAGGAAGACCTTTCTCTCTTTCTCTCTCTCTCTCACTGTCCACTCTGCCTGTCAAAAAAAAAAAAAAAAGAATTTAGTATCCACAGGTGAGTGGAACCGATCCTCAAGGACCAGAGAGACAACTATACTCTCTGGCTTGGCAATGAGACATGGCAAATGCTGAAAAGTTGGCAAAAGGCAGTGTGAATGATTCTGAGTTAATCTTAAGGATCCAGATTAGCCACTAGCCAATGTCAGAATGTCAGAATGAGATCTGTGAAACAGACCCACTCTAGCTATCTATAGATTTACATGAGGAACAAAACACTGATTGAGCCAGCCTGGTTTCACAGTGAGTTAAGTCACCACTTGTGATGCCCAAGTCAAAATGGTGGTACAAGTCCCAGCTGCTCTGCTTCCAATCCAGATCCCTGCAAACTTACCTGTAAGACTGATGGATCATGCCTCAAGCACTTGGGCTCATTGCTACCCATGTGGGAGACCCAGACGTAGATCCATGATCCTTTTTTCAGCCTGGCCCAGACCTAGCTGTTGCAGGGATTTGGAGGAGTGAACAGATTTTGATCTATCTATCTACCTATCTACCTCTCTTTATCCCCTCTGTGTGTGTATATGTATGTATATATATATATATATATATATATATATATATATGTATGTGTATCACTCAGACTTTCAAAAAGTAAATAGATAGAATAAAAAATACTTACTGTTGATATTCTCTGAATGCAGCAAAATCCAAATTTCATGGGTGAGTATACTCTGCTTAAGCTTTCCCATAGAGGCTGGCTTCTCAGATTAACAACACTAGGAAAAGGATCTCACTCAAAGTTCAGATGTGGTTTAAGTTTCAACTTCTGACTTTGATGGGCTCAACTGCAACAGGTTTTCATTCCTCTACCTATGATAAGAAAAACTGAGTGATAGCTAATCCAGAGCAGCGGCCCATCACACTCAGAATGCTGCATTTTCTGTGTGGAGCAATGTGTGGAAGTCAGTCGTGACTCCTCAGCTTTTGGTTTAAATGTCTTCTACATAAGGTAAGCCTCCCAGCATAGGAGGTTGAGACAAGTTTGCTTGATGTTGCAGCGGATTAGTCCACCACCACTTGTGATGCCATACTCCATACTGGAATTTGAGATCCAGCTGCCCTTCTATCTAGCTCCTTACTAGAGAACCTAGAAAAGCAATGTTTTGTGGTCCAAGGATTTGGGCCCCTTGCTACTTATGTGGGAGGCCCAGCTGTAGTTCTAGGATCTTGATCTGACTTGGTCCAGTACTGTCTAATTGTAGATATTTGGGTAGTGAACCACTGGTTTTGAGGTATACATCTCTCTCTCTCTCTCTCTCTCTCTCCATCTCTCTCTCTCTCTCTCTCATCCTTCTCTCTCCCTCTGTCTTTAATCACTCTAAATTTCAACCTAATAAATAAAATAGGACATTAAAAACCCCACAAGAGTGAACAGCAACACATAGATGATATAAACATCTAAGAATTTGTGCTAAAGATTGGGTTTCATTGTTTCTTACTGCTGTATAGTATTCTATGATCCTAGCTGACAGGGAATGGACAAAATGCATGTCATGTCAACCTTTAAAAATGTCATTTCACAGAATGCCTAGTCATACATCTCATGATGTGAAAATGCAAACAGAGCTTTCATTGCCACTTTTCCTGATATGGTCAAGCTCACTAACGTCAATAGCTCCCTTACTTCATAAAGATTTTCAGGGTCCACACATTTGCAATGAGAACCCAGAAGCTACCCTTGCTCTCAGGTTTTCAGCCTTTCCTATAATTCCCTTTGCTACCTTTCTGAACCCAGTTTAAATGTTAAAGGGCCCAGCTAAAGCAAAACTGGTGCTATAGAAGGAGCTGTAAGCAATAGACTGGTTGGTATCTCCTACTACTAAGACCAACATTTCATTCTAGGGCATTACTTTCTGCACTTCACTCCTAGATGCACTATAAGATCATTTGTTTGCCAAATATAGATAGGAAAGACTGACATTAAAGTATCATGGAATGTTTTGGGGGAAATTTCATTATTGCCATTGTTTACCAAATTGACATATAATGTTTCAAGCAGTCAACATATTTCATAAAAAGACTACCAGAATTATTATCTCCATGTTTTACTAAAACACTATTTCCTGCTTTCCTTTTAAATCCATATTTCAAGTGTTAGAGGTACTGAACAGCCCTAGAGTTCAACTGAATGTTTGAGTCTTAACAGGGCTCACTGAGGCTATTTGGAAACCTAGATGTCTGACTGCACCTAATCAACACTATCTCCATTTGTGTATGATTACTTTCCTTACTATCAAAATCCATTTGTTGGGTGATCTTTTCTAGCCCCCTGAAATCCCATTAGGTAATTCCAACAACTCTCAGGTTATGGTGTTTCATAAAAGCATTCTTGTAACCATCATTAAATATTGACATCTGTAGTGGAATAAGAAGGCCATGCCAAGATGGTCGCTGGCAACAGAAACTGCCTGGCAACAGGCTGTGATTGGATGGTTTCAGAAACTTCCTGGCAACAGAGCCTGACCGGCAACAGGCTGTGATTGGATGGTTTCTGAAACTGCCTGGCAACAGAGTGTGATTGGTTAGGGCATAGACTGCCCCTTGACCAGATTGGCTACCTTGGCTATATAAGCTGCTGTAGCAACTGAAATAAACGAGTCTGCAGGCTGCTTGCCTCAGGCCTGCTTTAACCTGACACTCAGGGTCTGTGTGCTGACTCCACACCTCTTGCCCCCACCACGCTCTTCCTCTCAGAAGAAATCAACAGCAACATCTGGTGCGCCAACGTGACTGAGAGAGAGACAGTGTGTTGGACTTGGCAAGGTCCCCCATGGATTTCGGCAAGCAGGCCCCTCAGTGTTTTGTGTGCTGTTTGGTTCTGTGAGGGTGAGCACAGAACCCCCTCCTAAGCCCCTTTCCTTATCCTTGTCCTCGGTCTAAGTGACCCTAGCTTAGGCACACACAGTCCAGAAGCATAACACCGCTTCTCGGCTCCTCCTTTTACTTTCGGTTTGCCCGGAAAATTCACATAAGGGACTGATCATCCCAGAATTCAGAATCAAATCACCTTCCCTCACTTGAGAGAGGTGACACTCTGGATACACCGTGTGGGCATATGGCCTTGACCTAACAAATCAAAGAAGTCCCCCACTAAGCATAGGACATACCCATGATCTGACACACCACTGTCTGTTCATCTAACGTAGGGAACCCCCTGCATAATGCCATCAGCTGCTGAGGTGCTAGGAATTTGCTTTGTTATGGCAGCAGTGCTGTATGTGTCTTTCCTTTGGCTAGAGTTGGCATAGCATGCCGCTCTTAAGCACTCAAACATAAGAAAGATACCCCCCTCTCAGAATCCTGCGCAGATTACCAAACATAATGAATCTGTGAGTGATAAGAGCCTGACACTCCAGGTCCCTGCCTCACAGACAACAGTTGATGACTTAGGGAGAGAGAGTTCCAACAGTGAAAATGACATGACAGCAGACAGTGTGGCAAAGCCTGGTCAGCCACCCCCTAAATACTCGTGTGATGAACTTAGATGACCTCGAGGCAATAACCCATGTGAGGTCATCCCATCTGCACCCAGTGAGGATCCCCACATTTGTGGCAGTCCTCGAGCACCTCAGGCTCTTAGGGCAGCTGCTAGACCCCATCCCACTCGTATGTTTGCCGTTAATGTAGGAGCAGATGCAGAATTCAGGCCCTGGATTCCAACGCCCATAAATGACCTTACTATGCTAAAAAAGGCTTCTTGAGAGTCAGGCCCCAACTCGCCCTACTTTTAACAGGTGCTCATACAATGGGCAGTGAACCTTCAAACTCATTTTGACTGGGTTACACTGCTCAAAGCATGTTTGTCAAGACCACAGTTCTTACAGTGGAAAGCCTCCTATGAAGAAGAGGCTGAAACCATGGTGAGGAATAATGCTGCCTATGGAATTGCAGTAACCTTCGATATGCTTACAAGCCGCAGCACCTACATATATCCTCGTGAACAGGCCCACATTGGAGTAGTTGCGTATTTTGATCAGGTCAGAGATTTAGCACTTAGAGCCTTTTTTTTTTTTTTTTCATTCACCAGATATATTTGAAGTCTAAGCTCTTTGAGCTATACACGTGCACAAATGATTCAGTTAGTGGAAATCTTCCCCTTCCCCTCCATATTTAAACTTCTCAAACTTAAAATAGTGCTAAAGAGGCTTGCATAATGTGTACCATGGAAATGCTGAGGCAATTCTGACTTCCCCAGTGCTAGGAGGTTCCATTGAAAAACTTCAAGGAGTCCTCATTTCTTAGCACTCCCAGGAGCTCTTTGTCCTCTCCACCCCATACCTAACCTAGTGAAGGAATTATCTGATCTGAGACATGTAGCAATAAATTTTACTAAGACTGAACCAACAGGGTCATGTGCTCCACTGAGTTTAATTTATTACTCCATGGAACAGTCACTTCAACTTCATTACATTGTTGGAAACATCTGATGTATATTTTACAACATTTAAAAATCCTTTTTAAACATTTTATCTCATCTGGATTTCTGTAGAACCTGCATTCTGAAAATTCAGGATAGCTTAAAAATTCATACAACCTGCAGGTGGCTGAGAAGAGAGTCAGCCTGCCCATGGTCCACTGTTGTATTTCTGAGAGTAATATTTCTTCACTAGAGGGCATTGCATCTCCACCGCTAAGCGTGTAGTCTCTTTGGCTAAGAAAATGCCCAAACCCTCCATAGCAAAGGAAAAGTCAAAGCATTTGCTTATAATATACTCCTCAGATTCTATTTTTTAAAGGAGTCTTCATTGTTCTTTTGGAAACTCAGGATTTTACAAGCAATGCTCTCCTCAGTTTTGCCTGTACTGTGTCCAGTACTATATTGCTATATTCACAGTAGTACAGACTTTAATTTCTGAGTGATCAGTCTATGTGTTAAGTTCCTGATGAAACTAGCAAACACCTTAGTCCAAAACCACAACCATCCTTCAATCAGTTGGCTGTGTCATTGTTCTTGTGTGTTTTTCTGAGGCTTGGGTGAAGAGAGTACTTCCCCCACTCCGTCATAATTTGTATTTGCATCTAAAGGAATTCACTAATGTACAGGAGTAGATGAGGCCTGGCACATGGAGCAGAAGGTAATGGTTCTAAAGGTGTATCTTCTGTAATGCACTTGGGGATAGAGAAATAGAAAAATCACATACAATGAAAACAAATGGTATTTTTAAGCACTACATGAGCAGAACTGGCATACGTTTTTCTATCATCCTTCTCTATTTTAATATTCTTGGCTTTAATACATTCTGGAGGTTTAGCTTTAACTGACACTTGCATCTTTATTTAAAAACAGTGGTCTTGATAGCAAAGATGTTGGCTAATCATTTTTATATTGGCATGAGACGTTTTTGTGCCCTTTCAAAATTCAGCATTATCTGTAATAGAGTGTAATAATATCAGATTATCTGTATTAGTCTATGAATGCCTTCATAAGCAATGCACATATTTTCAAGCAGCTAATGGTTGAACAATCACTAAATAAAAAACATCCAGATTTTAAAAGCACAGCTGAAACATTTGTACAAGTATACAAAGAGGAAAAAAAATCATTCAGACACCATGAAACTTTTGTAATAAATAGGTTTGTCTGAAATTGATCTCTACCACTCTGGACAAGCCTCCCCCATGAGGCTGGGAAGATCCACACAGAAGTGGTAATCAAACTCTATTGAGGAATATCTTTGGGGCCAAGCTCAGTTTTGCCTCCAGGAATTTTAACAGAGCCATGAAGAATTGACTCAAAATAGTGAATCTACCCAGACTGGTTGAGCTGGGTAGTGCTGATAATTTTCCTAATCTAGGGTAGGACATGGCTGGATGCTGACAATCTGTGGCTTGTAGAATATCCTCAAACAATGAAAATAAATGCTGGTGATCATGCATGTCCTGGGAATGTTGGGATGCAGAGGACTGAGTGAGACCAGATAGAGAAATCTCATGCAGTCAAAGTCAAGTTTATATATGGTCCTATTTAAGTGGCCAGGAAAAAAAACAATACACACTTCGGGACTGGGACTGAAACAGCTCACGAACAACACAGGTGCTATTTGTCACTGATGTCTCTGACTTGGATCAATATGAGAGAATGAAGATATAAGCTGTTCCAATTGTTTAATAAGAAAATACTACTTTTTCCCTTAGAACCTTCTAAATAATGGATTATACTTAATGGGTATGATATGATCAGGAGACATATCACCTTTTCCTAGCCCTTTTGTCCAAGAGGCTAGATTACAAGGAAGGAATCTCAAACAACCGAACACCTGGGGATTTAAAGGCAATTAATATTTTTACAACAAACAGGGGGAGAAAGCATGATAAAGAGGAGACAGGTATTATCGTCAAGATGGAGCAATGAGCTCAGTTGGACACAGAGGGTGGCAGGCCAGGACGCCAGGTTTGGATGATTTTTGGCTTTGGGGAAGTCTTTGGATCCTCTTAGAGCCTTAAAAAATATAAATCCTAGCCTTTATGAGGTGAATCAGCAGATGGGTAATCTCTGTTCCTCTGTCCGCTTTTCTGACTCAACATCCATAAAATTAAATAAATGAATAAAAACAAAAAATATATATAAATCCTCCCAATTATAGTCAGCTCTTTAGAAACCTAGTTCAAGGCCAAGGTGAATGGTTCTCCTATTTCTTTGCCAGAGTCTTCGAGGCAGTAGAGAAAAGATTACCACCTGGCCCCAATCATGACAATTTGGTCAAACAATTAGCTTGGGAAGGTGCTACCAAAGAGGCAAAAGCTGCAATTGCCCCAGTCCATAATGAAGAAATTTCTAAATGGATAGTAGCTACAAAGGAGATAAACCCTGCTAATGCACCCATACAAGCCCTAACTGCAGCCATTAACAAACTGAACATAAGGAAGTCTAATGACCATCCAGTCTGTTGGGGATGTCAGGAAATGGGACACCTACGGCAAAACTGCCCAAATGCTGACAGATGGGGCAAGCCCAAAAGGCTGTGTCCCAGATGTAAAAAAGGCTTTCATTGGGCAAAAGATTGCAAGACCAAGCCTTTAAACTCCCAGTGGGGTGGCCCTCAGTCCAGTAAGTAAGAAGAAGTCCCACCACTATTAACTGGTTGATGCCTATCTTCAATCTGAGGCCAAAATTGACCGTATATTAGATGACATTTCTTTTGAGGGTTTAATTGATATGGGGGCAGATGCCACTGTCTTAAAATCTAGGGACACAGGGGCGGAGCCAAGATGGCGGATAGTGAGGACGTGCGCCGTAGTTTAGGAAAATAAAGTTTCACAAAAGTGGAATTACTGTAGCTTCAGGAAAAGATTCAAGAAAAAAACTGCAGAGGAAATGCTTCCTCATCTAGTGGATGTGACACAGAGGACCTACAGGGAGCCCACCACGTGGAAACCCAACTGCGGGAGACGAGCCACAGAATCTCACCAGCACGGGAAAGAGCAGGAGGTAAGACAAAGGCGTCAGAAACCCAAGACATTGGGGGGGAAAAGCAGAGGCCTCTCTATTCACTCACAGAGCAAAACAAAGAGCAGGCAACATTTTACATATGTAAAGCGCCGCCAACGAGTTCACAAACTCAGTAACTTTGGAACTTTGGTGAAACTTGAGAACACATTGAGGGCTGCATAAACTCTTTGTGTGGTCCCAGGGGTAGATCAAACGAATACTCACAGAGGCCAGATTTCAACTACACTCAAATCCACTCACCTGTGCCAAATAACTTCCCAACTGAGTCAAAAAAAAAAAAAAGAAAAGAGAGAGAGCAATCCAGCAAGGAGCAAGGGAGAGAACAATCTGGGTGAATCGCTTTTTGCACAGCCTTAAACCTGAAGAATCAAGCAGAGCTCTCTGGCCACACCCATCACAGCCTCTAAGGATCCAACAAAGCAGACAGCCCACTTAGAGGCATAGTATAACGAGAAGAAAACACCACAGCCAAAAAAAAAAAAAAAAACATAAATTATCTCCAACATGCCAAACAACAAATGTAGAAACCGAGGTAACAAGAGCAAGGAAGACACTATGATGCCCCCAAGTGAACAAGACACCCCAATCCAAGATTATGAAGATGAAGAGATCGAAGAAATGCAAGAAGCGGATCTCAAAAAATTGATAAGAACATTAAGAAGTTCTCAAAAACAAATTCTTGAACTACAGAAATCCTTAATGGACAAGATAGAAAATCTCTCTCGTGAAAATGAAATATTAAGGAGGAATCAAAATGAAATGAAACAACTAGTAGAACATGAAACTGTGATAGTGACAAAAAACCACAATGAAATGAAGAACTCAATAGATCAAATGACAAACACATTACAGAGCCTTAAAAACAGAATGGGTGAAGCAGAAGAGAGAATATCGGAATTAGAAGACAGAGAACAGGAAAGGAAACAGTCAAATCAAAGAAAAGAAGAAGAAATCAGAAATCTAAAAAATATTGTCGGGAATCTACAGGATACTCTTAAAAAACCCAACATTCGGGTTCTAGGAGTTCCTGAAGGCATGGAGAGGGAGAAAGGATTAGAAGGCATTTTCAGTGAGATACTAGCAGAAATTTTCCCAGGTTTGGAGAAGGACAGAGGCATCTTAGTACAGAAAGCTTATAGAACCCCTAATAAACATGACCAAAAGAGATCCTCACCACGACACGTTGTAATCAAACTCACCACAGTGAAACATAAAGAAAAGATTCTAAAATGTGCAAGAGAGAAACGTCAGATTACTCTCAGAGGATCTCCAATTAGACTCACAGCAGACTTCTCATCAGAAACCCTACAAGCTAGGAGGGAATGGCGAGACATAGCCCAGGTACTAAGAGAGAAAAACTGCCAGCCCAGAATATTATATCCTGCAAAACTCTCATTTGTGAATGAAGGTGAAATTAAGACTTTTCATAGCAAACAGAAACTGAAAGAATTTGTTGCCACTCATCCTGCCCTGCAAAAGATGCTTAAAGATGTCTTACACACAGAAACACAGAAACATGGTCACCAATATGAAAGAAGGTAAAGGAAGGAAACCTCACAGCAAAAGATCACAGGAAGCTCAATTTCTCTTTGACATAGAATTAAACTCTGATGCTCTGTTAAAGCAATGTGTTAAAGTAATCTATTATGTGCTCTTGATGTCTGTTAAATTCTAATTGTTCAAAAACAGCTGAATTTTTATTAAGAGCTATGGGTTATTTAAATATGTGCTTATTTTCAAAGATTTGAATAATCACCTTGTAACAATGATCAAATTTGGTCTTTGTTATGTCATGATTTTAAGGAATCTTATTTCAACCAGATATTTTGGATTTTGAGCCTTCTTGGCATTCTTGACAGGCATTCAACAAATCAAAGTTTCAAACAATCTGGTCTCTAAAATTTCCAGTAAATCCTGGACTTTGGTTTTTCCAGTTTGGGCCCAACTGAAAAAATCGAAGGACCTATGTCTCTCATCTTATAGAGACACCAACTAATCAGGCTATTTGGATTATATTAGAAGGACTGTCAAGATGTGATGTGGTACCAAACTTTAAGTTTCTATAATGGAAAATGCTATTAATACAAATGTTTGAGAATTAAAAAGTCTAATGATTTTGTGTTACTAGACATGATAGTTATCTTAATGAGAAAGCCCCAGAGGCCTAAAGGGTTAAATACTTGTAAAATCCTACAGGTGCTTTCAAAAATACTGTGAAGTAAGCAAGTGCCTCTTGTTGGTTGATGAGTTTATAATTTTAAACATGGCGACTTAAAGTCTTTTGTCATCCATAGTTATATATGATTTGCTGCTCATAAAACTAAAGTGTTGTTGGTTCTGTATTTAGCTGTCCTCCTATAGGTTCCTATGGACTTTTTCCAGCCACTTCTATTGTATTCAGTACTTTGGGATGGCTCTGTAAACAGATGAAGCCCATAATGTATTAACAGTACCAACTGAGAGAAAGTATGGTTAACTGAGGTTACTAAAAACAAAAAGCAATTCAAATCAATTGGCAATCTACAAAAAGAGTTAAGATTTTAAAAGCTATTATTAAAATTGCTATATTGGTCTATTATGTTATGTTATATGTGTGTACATATTGTATGTCCACATGGGGAAATTTTATTAAGAGTTTTATTTTAAATGGCTTATAGATAAGATTGTCCATAAATTTGTGGCCGGCGCCGTGGCTCAACAGGCTAATCCTCCGCCTTGCGGCGCCGGCACACCGGGTTCTAGTCCCGGTCGGGGCACCGATCCTGTCCCGGTTGCCCCTCTTCCAGGCCAGCTCTCTGCTGTGGCCAGGGAGTGCAGTGGAGGATGGCCCAAGTGTTTGGGCTCTGCACCCCATGGGAGACCAGGAGAAGCACCTGGCTCCTGCCATCGGAACAGCGCGGTGCGCCGGCCGCAGCGCGCCTACCGCGGCGGCCATTGGAGGGTGAACCAACGGCAAAGGGAAGACCTTTCTCTCTGTCTCTCTCTCTCACTGTCCACTCTGCCTGTCAAAAAAAAAAAAAAAAAAAAAAAAAAAAGATTGTCCATAAATTTAAGCTGCTAAAATCAAAGATACATTTTAATTTGTGTGACCTGAATCTGTGTATCATATGTTTTAAACTTGTCGGTAGAAAGAAACTAAAAATATTTTATATGGTTGAGCTTAAGTTTACTGGTTAAACAAACTACAACATGTTAGATATTTAAGAGGTGTTTTCAAATACATGATTCTTAAAATTTATAGAAGGCATTGGACCTTCTGGTAAATGTTTTCTTAAGTTGTTATCTAATGGTTGAAACGGTTTGCTAAGTATTCATGTGATATTGCTATTGTCAGCAAGCGATCTAGGACTTGCTCCCTCATTTCTCTATTCTAAGCCCAACTTGTTCTTTCATTTCTCTATTCTCTTCAAGGTAGGAAACTAATTCTATTATGAAGGAATCTGTAGGATGCACAATTTAATATTTAGACCTTATAAAAGAGATGGCTAACATTTTTCTGTAATAGCATAGCCAAAATAAGAGCTTAAATAATAATCTCATAGCTAGATTCACTTCGCCATCAGCGAAGTAAACAGTAAGTAGAAAAAACCTCCCTTTCAGACCAAAGGGAAAGAAAGTTTTTAAGTGAGAATATAATTTTCCTCATGGGCATTGTCTACCTTAGAAAAACTACTACAGAACATGCCTGTGACTATAGACTTGTAGTTCAGGCCACCGAAGATTAGAGATGGGACATGGGCACTCCCTTGACTTGCATCCCCTGGTCTGCTTTAACACAAACCAGGAGGAAAAGAAAGCTAGGCATCAGAAGCAATGGGTGGCAGGCCTATTAATGGCTGATCTGTACAGTGATCTGCCCTCAAGGAGACCCAACAGGCCAGTCCACTGCAGTGGCTTTCAATGTGGTAAGCCTGGGCTTCAGCAGAAGTCAGCTTGTGAAGAGCCCTGGCAGCTCTGCCAAGAGTTGGATCACTGGAAATGGACCGGCCCTGGAGTCGAAGGATACCCAGGTCAGAGCCACAGATCTTATTGGCTCCAAGCTGAAAAGTCCTTCACTCAGCCCAACTTCCAAAGTGACCACTGCAGCTGAGGGGATGGTCAAGTAGGGTCAGCAACATTGCAGGCAGAACTGTAAATTTCTTGTTAGAGATGCCCCCTGCCTTTACCTGCCCAGCTCTCCTCCCAGGCCAGCCAAGTAATGAAAGTCAACAGAGTGCCTTCCCCTAGGAGGTTCACACCTCCCTTAGGATATACCCCATGTGAAGAGATAGATAGGTCTGGGCCTCTGAATTTACAAGGCCTAAAGCCCACCAGATTATTATCAAGCCGCTTCTGTCAGGTTCTATTTGCCTCTCAATCAGAAAACTTAATTGTAGCTTAGACAGCACCTTTCTTAGCTCCTCTAATAATGACTCTGTCCTTTGTTCTAGACCCTGTCTAGTGCACTTGGGCCTCATTCCTTTGTAATCATAACCTCTACTCTACCACCAATGGCTCTACTCCCAACCTGTGTGTACTGATGGTCCTCTTCCCCACTTAATGCTGTATAATTGTTCAAACCTGGTAAATGCCACTCTTAGGATCATTGGTTACTATCCTCACTCTATCTTTTATGACCTTGTCTAAATATGAGCAGAATCAGCAAACTTGGAAGGCTTCCATAGCCTTGGCAACTCATGACAACAGCCTAGGGTGGTTACTGGCGCCATAAACTAGAGTGTCACTTTGTTGGGTCAACAACAGGAGCCACTGTGCACTTGCTCCTCATGTGGGATCTCTGTCCTTAATGTACTGTACATTTTGATTTAATGCTATAACTAGTACTCAAACAGTATGTTTCACTGTGTGTCTATGTGGGTGCAAACTGTTACAATCTTTATACTAAATTGATCTTCTGTATATAAAGAGAATTGAAAATGAATCTTGATGTGAACAGAAGGGGAGAGGGAGCAGGAGAGGGGAGGGTTGCGGGTGGGAGGGAAGTTATGGGAGGGGGAAGCCATTGTAATCCATAAGCTGTACACTGGAAATTTATATTCATTAAATAAAAATTAAAAAAAATAAAATAAAATCTAGGGACACAAGAAAAATGCAACATTGGAAGACAGCACCTGGGCCCAACCTCCAAGCTGTTGGAGGATTAAAATTGGCTGATCAGGTCATCACACCTGTAACATTGTGAGATGACAATGGAGACACAGGAACCATCTTTCCACTAATTGCTGAGGTTTCCATGACCTTATGGGAGAGAGATGTGCTCTCACAAATGCAAGTGGTCCTTACTATGGATCACAAATCTCCACAAGCTAACAGCTTTAATGGAGAGCTTACAAGTAAGATTCACCCCCAATACTAGGGGCCACTGCTCACCTCATACAAAAGCCAGGCCCAATCCCCATTGAATGGGAAAAAACAGGAAACATCTGGGTAGAACAGTGGCCAATATTACAACCCAAACTTGGCATCCCTAGAGAATTGGTACAGGAACAATTGGAAAAGGGACATATAGAACCCTCCACTAGCCCTCACAACACACCCATTTTTGTGATACCAAAGAAACAGGGAAAATATAGGCCTTTACAGGATTTGAGAGCCATCAACAAAATCATAAAAAAGATGGGAACATTCCAGGCTGGCATTCCCCATCCAGGGGCCATTCCTAATGGATACCACATAGTTACCATTGATATCAAAGATCGCTTCTTTTCCATTCCCATTGCAGAGCAGGATAAGGCCTATTTGCCTTTACAGTATGCGAGCCCAATCTCCAGCTCCCTGCAAAAAGACTTCAGAGGACAGTACTCGCATAAGGCATGAAAAATAGCCCTGCCATTTGCCAAAGATATGTTTCTCATGTGACCAGCACACTTAAAGATCAGTGCTTGGTCATACATTATGTGGTGGTATCTTACTTGCTCACAAGAATGCAGCAACTCTGAAGGCCTAAGTGAGACAGTAAGAAATTTACAATTCCTGGGTTTGTCTATTGCCACAGAAAAGGTACAACATTTTCCTCCCTTTCAATTCTTGGGTTATCAAATCTCCTCCCATATATCTCCAATGGGCCCAAACCTAAAAGTCAAGCATAAATACTCATTTAATGAACTTCAGCAACTATGTGGCCAAATCAATTGGCTGAAGCCCTTCCTTCCCCTAAAACCTGAAGAGCTTAGACCACTATACAATTTACTGACTAAGGGGAATAGCCCTTCTTCAAAAATCACATTGACACCAGCTGCCAAATCCACTATAGAAAAGATCACACCCTGTTGCCAACAGAGTCAGGTGCCGGGAAGGCTGCACAGGTTTCTGATTCTAGGATCCACAACTCCCTAAGCAGCCATGTGGCATTGCCAGAGTGAAGACTAGGTTAGTGACCTTCATGTCCCAGACTGCACCAGGAGAGCCTCTCCAGAGAAGGGGCCCCAGCCACACCTGCCCCACTCTTCCACCATGCTCTTCCTCTCAGAAACGAATCCACAGCAACAGATATCTATTTGTTTAGTACTATGAGATGAAAGAATGCAAAAGATTTCCCCCATTCTTAAAAAGCACACAATTGGATCAGAACCATAATCTTGATGAGATGCATAATTACAAACAGAAAAAATATGCATAATTAAATGAACCAGTTTCCTTTCTGCATGATCCTCAGTCACATATTTTCCACTTTTCAGATCTCAAGCTCCAGAGAGGCCAGGACCTTGCTGAATTCATCCTGGCACTGCACATTCACAGATGCTCAATAAGTCATTTTTGATGAATGGATGAAGACTATGCGCATTTGCTTAATAAAGGTGAAAATTAAATGAGTTAATATATAAAGAGCTTAGGACAACATCTATTATTAATATATTAATATAGTGAAATACTATAAAATAGATAAGATTTAGAGTAGAGATTAAAATAGACATTCTAAAATATATTTTAAAGTTAACTTGGAAAAAATAGGTGATATCAGAAAGAATACACCTTATGATACTATTGATGAAGGCAATGCATTAAGCATGGTATATAATGGTACTGCAATCCAACATTTGCTAACCTAAACAAAACCCAAATAACATTTTTTATTTCAAACTAATGCATACTTTAAGACTATTGTTAGGAGAGGAAGGGGGTGTAAATTAACACTTATCTAATCAATTGAAAGTATCTTCAGAGTTATTCAAAGACTCCCGAAGTAATTAAGAGAAATGCTCTGATTTCATAGGAAAGTATGTCTAAAATGATGCTCAACAGTATAATGCTCATAGAACCATGAGCATTTTCCACCTAGGAGACTGAGCCCTTCAGAATTTTACACAGTTATTGGGAATTTCATACATTTAAATGAAGAATGAGTATCATGATACATGTCAATCTAGGAAAGTATCTGGAATCATCCTTTATAGTTAAAAATGTGTCTAAACAATTGATTAAATGGGCCATCTAGTATACCATGAGTAGTTTCATATGTACCACTGTAAATATTTAAGTTCAAAATCCAATGATATAGACTAAAATCAATTATGTTAAAAGTATCCTACCTATATAAATAAATGACAGACTAACTAGCCTTTCTAGCCATGATGACCTCTCCATGTGAACTCACCTCAAGCAAAGGAGCTCCTCCATCTCTCTACAGAAATGAACAGCAAATGCAGGAAGCAGCACCTGTTGCAGAGACCCAATTCCTACTTCATGGATGTCAAGTGCCCAGGATGCTGTAAGGTAACCACGGACTTTAGCCATGTACAAATTGTAGTTTTGTGTGTTGGCTGCTCCACTGTCCTCTGCCAGTCTAAAGGAGACAAAACAACGTTTACAGAAGAAAATGCATTTCTCAACTATTCACAGATGAACAAAAGAGTGGAATATTTGAGTAATTTGCTGCAAATTACAAAGAGGAGTCCTGAATGCTCACCTGCACCACACTTACTTTCATATCTCTACCATAGTGTCATTTTGATTGATGAGCACATGAGTAATACTGATGAAAACTGATGAAATCTGCTGAAAGGAAATGAAGTTGACTACACTTACAGGGTAGATGCCAAGCCAGGCTAGAGGGGAGAGTGCCTATAGCCAGAAGTCACAAGAACTGGGGAGGGGGGGTGCTGGGGAAGACCTTGGAGAAAAGAGTATTTGCTTGAGACAAATTTGTTCCATTTTCAAACATATAGTATAAGGATTATCAAGATGTATATTTCTGGCTAGCCTGCTTGCACTAATCAAAGTTTACTCATTGAGCATCATCAAAAATCACTTGTTGAGCATCTCTAAATGTGCAGAATACTGTGTGCCAAGTGCCAGAATGACTGCAACAAGGTCCTAGCCTCTCTGGAGCTTGAGATCTGAAAAGAGGAACATACATGACAGAGGATCATGAGGTAAACAGACTGGTTCATTTAATTATGCTTACTTTGGTTTTGTTTGTAATTATGAATCTCACCAAGATGATAGTTCTGATCCAATTGTATACTTTTTGAGAATAGAGGGAAATTTCTTGCATTCTTTCATCTCATAGTGCTAAACAAATAGATGTCAATATTTTTTGCCTCTGTAGATATATAAAGCATAAGGGATAGAAATGAGCTATGTGAATCAAATGATTTCAGAATTTGTGTTAAAAATTTGAGCAAGGAGAGGACAATTCTTTTCCACAGGAGACTGAACGTATCTTGTAAAACATACCTGAGAAACAAATGGCACTTCATATGAATCTAATTCCAACTAATTTGGACTCATGTGGTAATAAAAGGAAATTTAGGGGGAAATTACCAAAGTAGGATAATCTTATTCCTGCTAAACCTGTCATCTCATAGTCTTGTCACACTCAATATCAAAGTGCCATCTTTCAAGAACCCCAACCACTTTTAATATATGAGGTGACTCCCACCAGTCCCTGAGCCACTTTGATAACCAATCTGTAACACGCAGCAAGATATAACTTTACATTGTTCAATGATCTCTACTTTTTTGACATCTATAGGGAAAGAAAGTGGTTTTCCATCTAAAGGATCACTCTCCAAATGCCCACAGCAGCTGTGGCTACACTTGGCCAAGTTCAGAAGCCTGGATCTCCAGCCAAGTCTCCCAGGAGGGTGGCAGAGTCCAAGTATTTGAATCAACAATGGATGCCTCTCAGAATGTGCATTAGCAGCGAACTGGGTTAGAAGTGGAGGCAGAGGCAGGACTGAACACAGGTACTCTGCTATGGGATGCAGGCTTCCAAAAGGCAGCTGCACCAAACGCCTGCCCCAAAACACCTTTTGTGGAGCTCTTCATTTCAAAGCAATACTCTTCTCATGTCCCACATTCTACCATTAACACATTTCGACCGCTATTATTTTGCATCTCCTTTCAAAGGCAAGAAAACTTTCCCCATACATGGTCAAACTCTGGTTTTTAAATTCACAGTATTTGGTCTTGTGTTCCAAGATGGTGGAGTAAGGAGGGAGCCTATTACTCTTGCATAGGAGAAGAGAGTTTTAAAAAAGTGGAGAGAGTGTAGTCTCAGAGAAGAGTTAGGGAGAAAACAGCAAAGGAAACTCTATCAAAATTAAAGGGACATGGTAGACCTACATAGAGGGTGTGGGTGCCCAGGGCTCAGGACTCCAGCAGCAGAGCCTACACACCAGCATTGGAAAGGGGGGTGAAACCAGACTGCAAGAAGCCCAAGCCACTAGCAAAAACAGCTGCAAGAAGAGCTAGAGGGAACCCAGCTTGGAACCCCATGGAGAATAGTGTACCAGTCAAACTAGAGGAGGGAAATAAAAAAAGGACAATCACTTTACAATGGCATCCTGTAATAAGTTGATGGAGCAGAGACCATTTAGACATATGTAACAGCTGTGTGCCAGCTCGTGTCTGTGGCCAGCAACCAGCCAAATGGAGACCCTGACTGGTAGGGAGAACTAACAGGGGGATAGGAGCTTGTGACTATGTGAGGCTTCTGTGCTGGGACTGTGAAAAAAACTGAGGATGTGCCGAAGGGAGTGTGGCTGGGACTTTGGGCACTCACAGTGGGAGACTCCACATGCTCAGGGCTTCCTGGTTACCTGGTGAGAGTCATTGCTGGGGAATCTAAACTTACACTGAGGACTGCATAGATCCTTTGTGTGCTCCTTGAGACAGAGTGGATGAATATTATAGCCACTGGGGCTAGCGCTCAGGCACTGGTCTCCATTGAGGAGAGGAGTTCTGCTGAGCAGAATAAATTTCCCTTATGATAAAAAAGAGATTTATTATGGCAAACCTGGGTGTGTCAACATAGCCAAGCCCTTAACCCTGGAGAGCTGAAGAGAGTTCTCTGACCACACCCACTACAAGCCTCTAGAGATTCAAAAGCAGACATTCCACTTATCTACAGAGTCATAGTACAAATATAAAAGCTACCAGAGTAAAAAAAAAAAAAAGAAAGAAAGAAAAGAGTATCTCCACAATGCCAAACAACAAATGCAGCAATTCAAGAAATAAGAATGAGGAAGACAACATGAAGTCCCTAAAAGAACACAACATTTCCATACTAGATTGTGAAGATGATGAGATGGAAGAAATGCAAGAAATCAAGCTCAAAAAAGTGATCATAAGATTACATAGAAATAATCAGAATCAAATGCACAAACTACTGAAATATGTAGAGGATATGAAAGGAAATTTCTCCTATGAAATTGAGATCTTTTTTTTTTTTTTTTTTTGACAGGCAGAGTGGATACTGAGAGAGAGAGAGAGACAGAGAGAAAGGTCTTCCTTTTTGCCGTTGGTTCACCCTCCAATGACTGCTGCGGCCAGCGCACCTCACTGATCCGAAGCCAGGAGCCAGGTGCTTCTCCTGGTCTCCCATGCGGGTGCAGGGCCCAAGCACTTAGGCCATCCTCCACTGCCTTCCCGGGCCATAGCAGAGAGCTGGCCTGGAAGAGGGGCAACCGGGATAGAATCTGGCACCCCAACTGGCACGAGAACCTGGTGTGCCAGTGCCGCAAAAGGAGGATTAGCCTGTTAAGCCACAGTGCCGTCCTGAAATTGAGATCTTAAAAAGAAATCAAAATGAAATGAAGAATTCAATAGAACAAATACAAAAATGCAGCAGAGAGCCTTAACAACAGAATCGGTGAAGCAGAAGAAAGAATATAAGACTTAGAAGACAAAGCACAGGAAAATATACAGTCAATCCAAAGACAAGAGGAAATTAGAAACCTAAAAAACACTGTTGGAAATCTACAGGATACTATAAAAAAAAAAACCCACAACATTTGGGTTCTAGGAGTTCCTGAACGCATGGAGAGGATTAGAAAGCCTTTTTAGTGAAATAACAACAGAAAACCTCCCTAGTTTGGAGAAATAAAAAGACACCCAAGTATAGGGAACATACAGAAAACCTAATAGACATCACCAGAAAATATCCTCACCATGACATATTGTAATCAAACTCACCACAGTAAAACATAAAGAGAAGATTCTAAAATGTGCTTGAGAGAAATGCCAGATTTCTTTCAGAGAATCTCCAATTAGACTCACAGCAGATATCTCATCAGAACCTTATAGGCTAGGACAGAATGGTGAGATATAGTCCAAGTCTTAAGGGAAAAAAACTGTCATCCCCGAATATTATACCCTGCAAAGCTCTCATTTATGAATGAAGGTGAAATAAAGACCTTCCATAACAAAGAGAAATTAAAACAATCTGTTGCCACCTGTCCACCCCTACAAAAAATGCTTAAGGATGAGTTGCACACAGAAACACAGAAACACTGTCATCACTATGAAAGGTGAAGGAAGAAAATGAAATGCCATGAACAAGAGCGTCAAATTGTTAAGTCAACAACAGGAGTCACTGTGTACTTATGTCTCATGTGGGATCTGTTCTTAACGTGTTGTCCAATGTGAAGTGATGCTATAACTAGTACTAAAACAGTATTTTTGCACTTTGTGTTTCTGTGTGGGTGCAAACTGATGAAATCTTTACTTAGTATATACAGAATTGATCTTCTGTATATAAAGATAATTGGAAATGAAAAAAAAAACCTGGTGTTAAATTGGAAATGGCATAGAAAATTAATTAATTTTTTAAAAATATCATGTAGGATCTCTGTCTTTAATGTGCTGTACACTGTTATTTAATGCTATAACTAGTACTCAAACAGTATTTTTTCACTTTGTGTTGCTATATGGGGGCAAACTGTTGAAATCTTTACTTAACATATACTAAACTGATCTTCTGTATATAAAGAGAATTGAAAATGAATCTTGATGTGAATGGAAGGGGAGAGGGAGCAGGAAAGGGGAGGGTTGCGGGTGGGAGGGAAGTTATGGGGGGGGGGAAGCCATTGTAATCCATAAGCTGTACTTTGGAAATTTATATTCATTAAATAAAAGTTTAAAAAAAAGATCAAAGAAAATTTGAAGTAAAAAATGGGAATATTTTTGGGAAAATGGCAGGAAAAAGTCATTACATATCAATAGTCACCTTGAATGTAAATGACCTCAACTCTCCCATTAAAAGACACAGACTGGATGAATGGATTTAAAAAAATCTATTTGCTGTCTACAAGAATCACATCTCATCAAGAAAGATGCATGCAAACTGAAAGTGTAAGGGTGGAAAAAGATATGCCATGCCAACAGAAACCAAAAGTAGTTATTGTAGCCATCCCTATATCAGACAAAATAGACTTTAACACAAAAACTGTTAAAAGAGACAAAGAAGGGGGCTGGTGCTGTGGCACAGTGGGTTAACACCCTGGCCTGAAGTGCCAGCACCCCATATAGGCACCAGTTTGAGATTTTGCTGCTCCACTTCCAATACAGCTCTCTGCTATGGCCTGAGAAAGCAGTTGAAAGATGGCCCAAGTCCTTGGGCCCATGCACCTGTGTGGGAGACCTGGAGGAAGGTCCTGGCTCCTAGCTTCAGATCAGTGCAGCTCCAGCCATTGTAGCCAATTGGGGAGTGAACCAGCAGATGGAAGACCTATCTCTCTCTCTCTCTCCTCTCCTCTCCTCTCTCTGACTATCAATCTATTTTTTCTTTTTTAAAAAATAAACATTGAAGTACAGACAGCTCTTTTATCAAATAAATAAATCTTTAAAAGAGAGAGAGACAAAGAAGGGCACTATGTAATGATTAAGAGATCAATTAAACAGGAACATGTAACTACTATAAATGTATATGCACCTAATTACAGAGCAACAGGCTATTTAAAAAAATGTTAAAGGCTTGAAATGGAGACGTAGACTCCAATGCAATAGTAATGGGGAGCTTCAATACTCCACTTTTAGCAATGGACAGATCAACCAGAAAGAAAATCAACAAGGAAACAGCAGATTTAATCGATGCTATAGACCAAATGGACCTAACAGAGATCTATAAAACTTTTCATCCTACAGTCACAGAATACACATTTATCAGCAGTGCATGGAACTTTCTCTAGGATTTACCACATATGAGGCCATAAATGAAGTTTTAGCAAGTTCAAAAAATCAAAATCATACCATGCATCTTCTCAGACCACAATGGAATGAAGCTGGAAATCAGCAACTCAAGAATCTTTCGAGCATATGCAAACATGGAGACTGAACAACATCCTCCTGAATGAACAGTGGGTCAAAGAAAAAATCAAAAAATTTCTGGAAACAAATGAAGACAACAACATAACATATCAAAACTTATGGGATATAGCAAAAGCAGTGTTAAAAAACAAAGTATATAGCAATAGCTGCCTACATCACAAAACTGGAAAAGCATCAAATAAATGAGCTATGTGTATCTCAAGGATCTGGAAAAAATAACAGTAAACCAAACCCAAAACTAGTAGGAGAAAAGAAGAAATTAGAGGAGAAATCAACAAAATTGAATAAAAGAATACAAAAGATTAGCAAAATGAAGAGCTAGTTTTTTGAAAAAATAAACAAAGTTGATACACCATTGCCCAACTAACCAAAAAAAATGAAAAGAGAAGACCCAATTCAATAAAATTAGAGATGAAAAAGGAAATGTACAACACACACCACAGAATTAAAAAAAATCATCAGGAATGACTATAAAGAGCTGTATACCAACAAACTGGAAAATGTAGAAGAAATTCCTAGACACATATAAGCTACTTAAATTGAGGCATGAAGACATAGAAAACTTAAACAGACCCAAAACCAAGACAGAAATTGAATCATTAATAAAGGCCCTCCCCACAAAGAAAAGCCCAGGACTGGATGGCTTTACTGCTGAATTCTACCAGACATTTAAAGAAGAACTAACTCCAATTCTTCTTAAGCTATTCAAAACAATTGAGAGGGAATCCTGCCAAATTCATTCTACAAAGCCATTACCACCTTAACTCCTAAACCTGAAAAAGATGCAACAGAGGAAGAGAATTACAGACCAATTTCCCTGAAGAACAAACATGCAAAAATCCTCAACAAATTCTAGCCAATTGAATCCAACAGCACATCAGAAAGATCACTCACCCAAACTGGGATTTATCCCTGGTATGCAGGGATGGCTCAACATTCACAAATCAATCCATGTGATACATCACATTAGTAAAATGCTGACAAAAACCATATGATTATCTCAATAGATAAATACAGAGCAAGCATTTGATAAAAAACAACAGCTTTTCATGATGAAAACTCTAAGCAAATTGGGGAAACTTGGAAGCATTCCACTGAGATCCAGTACCAGACAGGGATGGCCACTCTCACCACTGCTACTCAATATAGTCCTGGAAGTTTCAGCCAGAGCTTTAGGCAAGAAAAAGAAATGAAAGGGATACCAATTAGGAAAGAGGAAGTCAAAATTCCCCACCTACAGATGACATGATTCTATATATAGGGGATCCCAAAAAATGCCACTAAGACTCTATTGGAACTTATAGGAGAGTTTAGTAAAGTAGCAGGATATAAATTCAACACACAAAAATCAACAGCCTTTGTATACACAGACAATGCCAGCTGAGAAAGAACTTCTAAGATTGAACCCATTCACAATAGCTACAAAAAGTCAAATACTTTGGAATAAATTTAATCAAGGATATCAAAGATCTCTACAATGAGAATAACAAACATTACAGAAAGAAATAGAAGAAGATAGCAAAAAATGGAAAAACCTTCCATGCTCATGGATTGAAAGAGTCCATATCATCAAAATGTTCATTCTTCTGAAATCAATTTACAGATTCAATGCAATACTGATCAAAACACCATAGACATTCTTCTCAGATCTAGAAAAAATGATGCTGAAATTCATACAAAGGCACAGGAGACCTCAAATAGCTCAAGTCATCTTATACAACAAAAATAAAGCCAGAGGCATCACAATACCAATTTTCAAGATATACTACAAGGCAGTTATAATCAAAACAGTCTGGTACTGATACAAAAACAGATGGATAGAACAATGGAACAGATTAGAAATACCAGAAATCAATCCAAATATCTAGGGCCAACTTATATTTGATCAAGGAGCTAAAACCAATCCCTGATGCAAGGACAGTTTCTTCCTGAAATGGTGCTGGGAAAACTGGATTTCCACATGCAGAAGTATGAAGACCCCTATCTTACCCCCTTACACAAAAATCCACTCAACATGGATAAGAGACCTAAATCAATGACCCAACACCATCAAATTATTAAAGAACATTGAAAAACCCTGCAAGGGAGTGTCAAATTGTTAAATCAGCAACAGGAGTCACTGTGTACTTACACCCCATGTGGGATCTGTCCCTAATGTGTCGTCTAAAGCGAAGTGATGCTATAACTAGTACTGAAACAATATTTTTATACTTTGCGTTTCTGTGTGGGCACAAACTGATGAGGTCTTTACTAATTATATACTGAAGTGATCTTCTGTATATAAAGAGAATTGGAAATGAAAAAAAAAACAACCTGGTGTTAAAATGGAAATGGCATAGAAAATTAATTAATTTGGAAAAAAAAATTATGTAGGATCTCTGTCTTTAATGTGCTGTACATTGCTATTTAATGCTATAATTAGTAATCCAATGGTAGTTTTTTCACTTTATGTTGCTATATGGGCAAAATGTTGAAATCTTTACCTAATATATACTAAACTGATCTTCTGTATACAAAGAGAATTGAAAATGAATCTTTACATGAATGGAAGGGGAAAGGGAGCGGGAAAGGGGAGGGTTGCGGGCGGGAGGGAAGTTATGGGAGGGGGGAAGCCATTGTAACCCATAAGCTATACTTTGGAAATTTATATTCATTAAATAAAAGTTTAATAAAAAAAAAAAGATAAGGTCCATGCCTTCATGGGACTAACATTTTAGGAGACACTATTCCTATCCAATACCTTCTTCTGAATTATATCTTACAGTTATTGTATCTTATAAGTTTCTTGTTGTTAGGACTAAGTATAATATATTCTTATAACTCTGAATTTGTATTCTAATCTACAGTAGGTATTTAATAAATAAATGTCTCTTATACTTAAATCCAAAAAAAAAAAAAAAGAAAAACCCTGCAAGACATTAGCACAGGCAAAGAGTTCTTGGAAAAGACCCCAGATGCACAGGCAGGCAAAACCAAAATTAAAAATGAAATTACTTCAAATTGAGAAGTTTCTGCACAGAAAAAAAAAAAGTCAGGGAAGTGTACAGGCAACCATAAGAATGTGAGAAATTATTTGCAAACTATACAACTAATAAAGGATTAATAACCATAATCTACAGAGATCAAGAAACTCCACAAAAAAAGAACCCCAGTTAAGAAACAGGCCAAGGACTTAAACAGACATTTTTCAAAAGAGGAAATCTAAATGGCCAACAGACACATGAAAAAATTTTCAGGATCACTAGCCATCAGGGAACTGCAAATCAAAACCACAATGAGGTTTCACCTCACCCCAGTTAGAATGGCTTTCATACAGAAATCAGCAAACAACAAATGTTGGTGAGGATGTGCAGGAAAAGATACCCTAACCCACTGTTGGTGGGAATGCAAACTGGTAAAACTATGGAAGACAGTTTGGAGATACCTCAGAAATATGAATGTATTCCTATCATATGACCCAGCCATCCCACTCCTCAGAAGTTGCCCAAGGAACGTGAAATCATCAAATAAGAGAGCTACCTGTATCTCCATGTTTATTGCAGCTCAGTTCAGAATAGCTAAGACATGGAATCAACCTAAATGCCGATCAATGGAAGACTGTATAAAGAAATTATGGGATGTGTACTCTATGGAATGCTACATTGCAGTTATAAAAAAAAACCTATCATTTGCAACCAAATGGATGAATCTAGAAAGCATCATACTTAGTGAAATAAGCCAGTCCAAAACGGACAAATATCTCATTCTCCTTGATCTGTGATAACTAAAAGGACACCTAAAAGGAAACCTCTAGAAGTAAAATTGACACAAAGAGGAGCAATGACTTGAATAGCCCTTCTCTTGACTGTCGAGAAACAGTTTATGATTTTACTGTTTTTACTATTTTCTTTTTCTACATAATATCATTGGTTGAGCTCTTTACTTAACATAGAATTAGTCATAGATGTTTAAATCCATATGAAGATAGATCCAAGTAAAAAATAAGAAAGGGAAGATATGTACAGTTCGGCAAAAAGTTCCCATGGACTTACCTAAGGGTAAAGCTAAAAACTTGCCATGGGACTCCAAATCACATTAAGCTGGGTGGTACTAATGCCATCTTTTTTTTTTTTTTTTTTTTTTTTTGACAGGCAGAGTGGACTGTGAGAGAGAGAGAGACAGAGAGAAAGTTCTTCCTTTTACCGTTGGTTCACCCTCCAATGGCCGATATGGCCAGCATGCTGCGGCCAGCACACCACACTGATCCGAAGCCAGGAGCCAAGTGCTTCCTCCTGGTCTCCCATGTGGGTGCAGGGCCCAAGCACTTGGGCCATCCTCCACTGCACTCCCAGGCCACAGCAGAGAGCTGGCTTGGAAGAGGGGCAACCAGGACAGAATCCGGTGCCCCGACCGGAACTAGAACCCAGTGTGCTGGTGCTGCAGGCAGAGGATTAGCCTATTGAGCCGTGGTGCCAGCTACTATGCCATCTTACTAGTCAGAGTGATCATAGTAAGTGTGTAACTGATCATATAGATAGGATTAAGTGTCAAAGGAATCACATAAGTAAGACCATATCTCTGCTAATAACAATAGAAAGAATTAAAAAGGAGAGAAAGATGCAACATGGGAAGCAGTCCACACAGCAGACTCATATAATGACAAATGCCCTAAACAGTGCTCTGCCCTTGAATCAGCCCTTAAGGCATCCGGATCTGGCTGAAAGGCCCATGAGAGCATTTCAGGCATGGAAAGCCAAGACACTGTGGCAAAAAAAAAAAGAAAAAAAAATGATCTACATGAAGGATGTCTTAAAGTGAGATTCTAGGGTAAAGAAGAGACCATCAAAGAAGGATGTGCTTTTCTTTGAAGGGAGGAGAGAACTTCCACCTTCATTATGGCCTTGTCTAAATACTGACAGAGTTCGTGGACTCAAAATGCTTCCATAGCCTTGGCGGCTTATGTCAAGAGCCTTGGGTGATCCACTGACATCATAAATAAGAGTGTCAATTGTTAAATCAACATTAGAGGATTCACTGTGCACTTACTCTTCATGTAGGACCTCTGTCCTTAATGAGTTGTACTATGAGAATTAACTGTAAAACTTGTCTTCAAACAGTACTTTATACTTTGTGTGTGTGACTGGGTGTAAACTGTTGAAATATTTACCTAATATAGAGTTGGTCTTCTGTATGTAAAGATGAGTAAAAATGGATATTAATGAAGAATGCATGGGAGAGGGAACAGGAGGTGGGATGGGATTGGGGGTGGGAGGGTGGATATGGGGATAAGAACTGCTATATTCCTGGAGCTGTACCTATGAAATTTGTATTCATTAAATAAAATCTTTCTAAAACATTCACAGTATTCGTACCACACAAAATACTGGATGATGAATGCATTATGAACACCCTGATGCTAGAGAAGAGCACAGGAGATAGTCATTCACGCAATCACCCTACTAAAAATGTAAAATTATAATTGTGACAACTGCTATGAAAGGGGAACTGGGCCTGGCTTTGTGGTATAGGGAGTTAAGCTGCCACTTGCAGCACTGGCATCCCATATGAGTGCTGGTTTGAGTAGCAGTTGTTTCACTTCTGATTCAGCTCCTTCCTAATGGGTCTTGGAAAGCAAGAGAATGGCCCAGGTTTTTTGGCCCCTATGCCCATGTGGGAGACCAGGAAGAAATATTACTATGCTCCTAAGTCTGCATATATATTGAATACATGACATTTGTTCACTTAACATTTTTATTAGATTTTATTTAAGGTAAACAAAATTCATGTATTTCACTTGTACAGATTTAGGAACATAGTGATACTTCCCACCCTACCCTTCTTCCCATCCACTATCCCATCCTTTCTCCTCCTTCCTCTATTATTCCCAAGAATTGTATTTATATTGAATCTGTTAAGACTAACTAAAAATAAAATAAAACACTTAAAATAAAAAAAGAAAAGGCGAGCTGAATCACAAGAAGGATTTCAAAAACAAAACGGGACCCAGCTTACAAACAAAAAACTACAATGGCTTTTCTGTTGTTTAGTGATGATTTGTTTTCCTTCTTTGAAGTTTAGTTTCCTGGTTAAACCTAATTTTATTTTCCTGATCTGAATCTAATTACTTCAATTTTAATCACAGAAAATAAGCACAATACATAGGAATATATCATTCATATGTTCTTAAATGTTAAATGAATATCATTATCATTATGTAAAATTCCAACTTGTCCCAATGGCTGCATAAAATGAAAAAAAAAAAAATTCTAAAGGAGTGATGGAGACTGGTTAATCCATTCCTAGAGTTTTTTGTTTTTGTGGTCACTTCTTGTTTCCCATCAACTAAACACAATTGACCTCAATTTTAAAATACTTGATAATTATTAATTTACAAAACTTAATTACATACTCAAGGATATAAAGAAAATATTATAAATTCACAAGGAGAGATAAGGACATTTTCCTACTGCAAATATGCAAGAGCTTCCATATGCTGTCATATACAATTTGTAGCAGGTCAAAGGGATATACAGAAATACAGATTCATAGCAGTTAACAATTCAAAGAGCTCTTCTTTCCAATGAGATCTATTTTTTTAATTTATTTCTTGACAGACAGAGTTAGACAGTGAGAGAGAGAGAGAGAGACAGAGAGAAAGGTCTTCCTTTTTCCATTGGTTCACCCCCCAAGTGGCCGCCATGGCCAGTGCATTGTGACAATCCAAAGCCAGGAGCCAGGTACTTCCTCCTGGTCTCCCATGTGGGTGCAGGGCCCAAGCACTTGGGCCATCCTCCACTGCACTCCCAGGCCACAGCAGAGAGCTGGCCTGGAAGAGGAGCAAATGGGACAGAATCCAGTGCCCCAACCGGGACTAGAACTCGTGGTGCTGGCACTGCAGGCAGAGGATTAGCCTATTGAGCTGTGGCGCCGGCCTCCAATAAGATTTAGATACATCAAAAAAAAAAAAATACAAACTCTCTGATCTCTATCAATGACATTACTTGTCAAATGTTCAGCCATTACAACAATTTTCAATCTTTTTTGAAATCCATGATGAACACTGTATTGGTTGTGCACCAATTAGAATCAAAACAAAACAAAGCCATGAACAAAAGTAGAACCTTGAACCCAACAATACCTGCAGCTGTACTCATTAAATCACCTCTGCCAGAGATTTCTATTGCTTTAGCATGGCTCCTATAATGAGTTCAAAGGAAATGACTGCCACTTGGGATGCAGCCTGAATTAATTTATATATAGTTTGGATATTGTGGTTTGTAGTGATGACCAATCTCCACAAAACTCAACCATAGAAAAAAGAAATATACATTTTAAAGAAGAAAGAGGTAAAAGGAAATCAATAAAATTTGCCAATCTAATACAATGTTGTGGTGGGCTACTAGAAAAGAAGCAAAAGCCATCATACATCTAAATTATCCAACAAAAGGTGGAAATAAATTATGACAATTTTGTAATTAATATAAATAAAATATGTCTTGTGTTAAAAGAGACTACCAAAGCCTTTCCAAATGAATGTGAAGACTCTAGCCATAGCTCTGTTCACAAAGGAGATGCCTAACACATGTGGGCACCAACAAGTACAAGTAATGTGAAAAACTAGATGTTAAGCTGTTGCCAGTGACACATGAACTTAGGTGGATATGTTAGTATCAGAATTTTTGTAAATAAATAAGTTCAGTGTCATGTATTTATCATAAATTGACTGCTGACAGAGGTTCCAAGACCATTCAATGTGGATAACAAGTTTATTCTATAAGTGGTGTTGGAAAAACTGGATATTCACATCAGAAGAGTAAATTTGGATTTGCATTTCCTAGCACATGCAAAAATCAATTCAAAATACCCTGAAGACTAAAACATAGTACCTGAAACAGCCAAAGTACTTGAAGAAAGCAGAAAAAGCTCCAAGCTCCATCACATTGGTCTGAGCAATGATTTCTTGGCTATGACCCCAAAGGTAAGCAAAAACAGACACTGTGTTTATGTCAAACTAAAAAGCTTCTGGACAGCAAAGGAAACAATTCACAGAAGAGGCAACCTATGGAAGGGAGAAAATATTTTAAAACAATATAAATGATAAGAAACGAATATATAAAATATATAAGAAACTGAAACAACTCAATAGTGAGAAAACAATCAGATAAAAAAGGTAAATAACTTGAACAGATATTTCTCAAAAGATACACAAATGGAAATCAGGTACATATGAAAGGTTGGTTAACATCTCTAATCATGAGATAAATTCACATTAACACTACAATTAAAATCACCTCTCAAGACTGGAACTGTGGAGTGGCAGGTAAATCTGCCATCTGCAGTTTGAGTCCCTACTGCTCCACTTCCCATCCTGCTCTCTGCTACAGCCTGGGAAAGCACCTGCAACAGAGACCCAGAGGAAGCCCCTGGGCTCTGGCTTCAGATTGGCACCACTCCAGCCGGTTGCAGCCATCTAGGGAGTGAAGCAGCGGATGGAAGACTTCCCTCTCCCCTCCCCTCTCTTTCTCTCTCTGCCTCTGTCTCTCTGCAACTCTGCCTTTCAAATAAATAAATAAATATCTTTTAAAAATCACCTCACAACTGCTAGAATAGCTATTATCTTTACATTTTTGTTTGGTTTCACTGTATTGGAAAGACAGAAAAACAGAGACAAGTGTGTGTGTGTGTGTGTGTGTGGAGAGAGAGAGAGAAAGAGAGAGGTGTTCCATCTGCTGTTTCACTCTCTAAATGCTGACGACCAATAGGGCTGGGCTATGGCCAGGAACCTGGAACTCAATGTGGGTCTTCCATGTAGGTGGCAGCACACAACTACTTGTCATTACCTGTTGCCTCCCAGGATGCACATCAGCAGGAGGCTGGATCCAAGGCAGACTTGGGACTCAAACCCTAGGACTGCAATATTGGATGTGGGCATCCCAAGCAGCATCTTCAAGGCTGAGCCAAACATCCACCCCAGGATGGCTATTTTCAAATAGAAGAAAGATAATCAAGTGTTGGTGAGGATGTAGAGAAATGAGACCCTTCTGTATTCATTCATTTATTAGTTACTTGAAAAACAGAGAGACAGAAGAGATTCTCATGGCCTGGTTCAATCTGCAAATGCCCTCTTTAAGAAGTTCTGGGAAAAGCTAGGTGCCCAGACCTCAATCTGAGTCTCCCACAGGGATCGCAGGACCCAAACATTTGAGCCATCCTCCCAGAATACACAGGAGTAGGAAGCTTGAATTGGAAAACAGCTGGGATTTCAACCCAACTAATCCTGAGATGTGTGCATGCCAAGTGGCATCTTACTTCCTGCACTGAATGCTTCCCCTGAATTGAAACACTAACACATTGTAGGTTAGAATGTAAATTAATGCCACCATTATAGAAGACAGGATGGCTGCCCCTCAAAATATTCAAAATAGAAATACCATGCGATCAAGCAATACAACTACTAGATCTCTATCTAAAGGAAATGAAATCTGTAGATCAAAGATGTCTGCACTGCAATGTTCATTGCAGCATGATTTACAATATGCAAGATTGAGTCAAATTGAGTGTCTATCAATTGCTGAGTGGATGAAAAAAGAGTGTATATACTGTACATGCTGGAATCCTACTCAGGATTATTAAAGAAGGAAATACTCTAATTTGCAACAACATGGATAAACCTGGAGAAGTTAAGTGAAATAACTCAGGCACAAAAAAAGCAATACTCCATGATCTCACTTAGATGTGGGACCTTAAAAATTAAACTCATAGAAAAAGAGTAAAATAAAATGGAGGCTATCTGAGGCTGTGGAGTAGAGGAATTAGAGAAATGTCAGTCAAAGTGTCCAAAGTTTCAATGAGACAAGAGGACTAAAGTCAAGACATTCATTGTGTGGAATGCATGTAACAATGGTGAATAACAATATATTGTATGCTTTGATACTGCAAGAGTAGAGTTTCAGTGTTTTACTACAAAAAAAAAAAGAAAAAAAATGTGCAGTCACAAAATACATACCAAAATATTATCATGTATGCCATAAACACAAAATCTCTGTCAACTAATAATAAATCTGAGCCCATTTCTAATTATAATATATATACACATATATGTACATATATCCAGTATTTAACCTGTATCAATTTAAAATATAGCTGTGACACTTAAAAGAAAAATGGTAGAAAACCAGGAAATGGATCCATTCTCAATTATAGAGAGGGATTTTAATATGCCTTTCTTGGATATTTATAGACTAAGCAAACAAAAAAAAATAAATGGGTTTAATCAATTAGTAAGTCTGCTCTCATGGGCACATACAGAAGCCAACAAAGAGAGAGCACATTCACTTCAGAGGTACCCGTATCTGTCCTTAAAGCAGTGCTCAACAATGGAAAGGTAATGAATATGATGCAAAGGTCATTCTCTGAGCAGAGGCAATAAAATCATCTCCCAAAGTCTACATATTAGAACTTAAAGACCATACTTTGAAATGATTCTCAAGTTATGTGGGAACACTTAATACAAGTCAGAATACAAATGAACAGTGATGAAAATTCCACATTTCAACACTTGTGCCATGGTGCTAAGGTAGTACTAGAGTAATCTTTGGAATATTTTTATATATACTGTGCAAATATGAGTATTAGCAGAGCAAAGTGGTGGGGTGGTGCCGCAGCAGGTTAAGTTACCACTTGAGACACACACATCCCATGTCTGAGTGCCTCTGATCCAGCTTCCTGCTAATGCATCCTGGGGGCGGGGCAAAGGCAGTGGATGATGGCTCAAGTCCTTGGGCCCTTTCCACCTTTGTGGGAGACCCAGATGGAGTTCTGGGATCCTGATTTCTGCCTGGCCCAGCCCTGGCTATTGAGGTCATTTAGGGAGTGAAAGATCTCTTTCCTCACAAAGAAACTAAAATGGATGAAATACTCCAATGAAGGACAGAAATAAGTTGATACCTAGAAACATCACCCACAGACCAAATCAAGCTATATGCATTTAGACATGTTAGTGCGAATATACTGAGTGTTAGCAGCAATATGAAGCAACTGCAAGTCTCATAACACTGCCACTAGCAGTAGAAACTGATACAACCACTTTGAAAATGTCATAGCAAATTCCAGGAAATCTGCCCTTTGAAAAATATACATATCTCTAACCCAAGAAGATCCCAATTGTGCAGTTAACAAATGTTCTGATAATTCTCAAAAATTCTTACTCTAGGAGCAACTCACATTTTCTGCACTAAAATTTCTTGTTTACAGTCACAAACGTTTCCTGAATGTCACTGATCAATAAAGAACTGTCCAATGTGTCAGGAAGATGCAATTTGTTTAAGATTTTATTCATTTATTTGACAGATAGAATTACAGACAGTGAGAGAGAGAGAGAAGCAGAGAGAAAGGTCTTCCTTCTGTTGGTTCACTCTCCAAATGGCCGCAACGGCCAGAGCTGTGCTGCTCTGAAGCCAGGAGCTTCCTCCTGGTCTCCCATGCAGGTGCAGGGGCCCAGGGACCTGGACCATCCTCCACTGCTATCCCAGGCCACAGCAGAGAGCTGGACGGGAAAGGGAGCAGCCGAGACTAGAACCCGTGCCCATATCGGATGCTGGTGCAGCAGGCGGAGGATTAACCTACTGCACCACTGCGCAGGCCCCAGGAAGATGCAATTATGAATAAGAAAGGGTCTTTGCCTAGAGGAACTCATGGATAACGTCAGCGACCGGAAGTATTTACTAAGGCATATGATGAAAACTAAATTGGAAATAAAGATGAGTTCGCTCAGAGATATGAACACAAGATGCATGGAGATAATTTCCCACGGGTGAGGATATTCACGGAAGGCCCTGCAGGGGTGAATATGAGATTTCTTTGCAAAGACATTGGGGGGAGGGCAGTGGATCAGATTGAGTTTGCACAGCATCACGAAAGGCACAGGGATAAGGAAGTGCATGGTATATTTGAAGGGCACCTCTGGTGACGTAGGAAGCAGCGGGGAAAGCGAACGGGGCCTAAATACCACAACCTATGTGGCCCGAGCAGGAGTCAAAGGGGCGCTTGGAATTCCCAGCACCTCAAACTGTTTTCAATTCGCTGAAAGACACGCTGGACATTCGTGAGGACATTGTGGACCTACTTCAAGCGGCCGAGTTAACCCGAATGACTCACCGCTTAGACATCACTACTCTCCACCGCAAAGCTGCAGGCCGCCTAAGGTGACTGCCAGAGGCTGAAGGGAGAAAGGCGAAAGGCCAGTGCCTGTGGGGCCCCATGGAGCAGCAGAGGGTGCGGCCCTTCACAGGGCGCGAGGGCGTCTCCTTATTCGGGTTTTTCACCGCGTCACCGCTGGCTGTCAGCTGCTTCCCAAGGTGAGCAGGAACAGACGCTGGAGTCAGAATGGGACCCGCAGCTGGAGGGGAGGCCCTGGGAGGCTGGGCGCAGACGCAGGAGGCCGGCAGCCCAACCGCCGTCTTACCCGCCGCTGCGGCAAGCCCCGCCCCTCGGCGCTCATCTTAAAGAGTTCCTGACTCCTTCCTGTCAGCTGTCAAACCAGTAGCATGGATTTTACAATAAAAAGATGGCAGGATCTCCCTGGGTCTGTATGAAGTGCGCTTACACAAATACAAAATCCTCACGGACAACAATTTAATATCTTAAATATTTATTTATTTCAATCGTCTACTTGGATTCTTGGGTTACATGCAACAGACATCTACTCCAGGACCACGGCTGTGAAACGTGTGTATGGAAGGCTCAGCGCTGGGAAAGTCGGCCCTTACTGTTATCAACCAGAACCCGAGGCTGGGGAGCAAACTCCAGGGCTCAGCAAGGCCTCCGTGGAAAGTGATGCATTGACCAAAATCAATCCAACCGAATGATTTTCAGAAGACTGCAGGGTTGTTCCCTTGGCAGGAGTACTCCACGCAGGTCCAAGCTCTCTGACCCCTAGTGCCCAGCCATAGTCACACCAGGAGGACACTTAGAGCTTAGGGGAAGGCCATGGGGCTTCTCCAGGCTGCACTGTTGTCCATTGGCTGCTGCTTTGAGCATGGGTTACCCTGCCATTTCTTAATAATGGTTGTGTTTGGCTCCTAGAGACTGGAGCTCTGAGTCCCCACACTGACTATGAGCCCCAGACTCCACCTGAGATTTGGGGAAGGGAGGGGCTGTTGGAACCTACCCATGGAGATGGCAGCAGACTCAGGCATGTGACCCATGGCTTTGGCAGTGAGATGAAGATGCACAGCCCCCAAGACCTGAGTCCAATCCTGGCTCCAGGATTGCCTCCAGTGAGTCCTTCCCTGACGCTGAGCCTCCCTTGTCCTCTACAAAGGGATGCACATGTGTCCTGAGCAGGCTGGTGACAGCAAAGCGGAGAGGATGGACACCAGCCCCTGCCCTTCCCTGATTCCTGCTGCCCCTTTCTGAAAGCTGAGCTCAGCAGAAGGGCCCTTGGAGGGAGGCAGGGAGTTCATTGCCCTGGCTGAGGTCACACAAGCACTTGGCCAGGCCTCTCACCATCTGCCCCTTCAGGGCGATGGAGGAAAGCAGGCAGTACCAGGACCATAGTAGCCAGGTCCTTGGCTGGAGAGGCCATCTAGGGCTGGCTTGGGGATGGAGACACACGGCCAGGCCACAGACCACTTTCAGTAGCCACAGGAACCACATTTAAGGACCTTACAAGAAAAGGCTACTAAAAGGGAGGGTTGTGATGAAAAATTACACAACAGGAGCCCATGGAAGGGAAAGGCACATGCGTCTCTAAAGACCTGCACCCCAGCCGTGTCATCAGACCCAGCCTCCAGGCTTCTGCTCTAGGTCTCCTCGTCCCCATTTGGAATCGATGGAGTTAATCCCATTGGGTGGAGTGTGGGTCCAATGGCGAGCAAGGACAAATCTACCATGGCAAGGGCTGGGCCACAAAGCACAGAATGAATCTAGTTCATCCCAGAAAAGGGAGGATCTGTGGACGGGGCAATCACTGGCAGGCTGGAGGTTGACAGGATGCCCCAGCGTCCTGCAACCAACTTTGACAACCAATCCAAGCTGGAGAAAAGTAAATTGGGACCCTGCTTGTATTCCCAGGCCCCAGGGAAAGCGCCCAGGGTAGCATGGTCTCTCCCCTTCAGGGAAATCTACCCCTAACTGCTGCCTTCTGGGCTTGGGACCGGGTCATCTCTCACCTCCAGGGAGGATACGCGAACACACCCACAACCTGGAACACAGCGCACCGCAGTGGCCACCTGCCTTCCTTCTAGTTGTGGCCACTTGGCTTCTGCAGAGCTTGTGGATCACCTTCACGGCCGCCTGGGACCCACAGCACCGGGAGTCTGCAAGACCCCCAGGGAGAGCATGGACGGCGGCACATGGCCTGTCCCATCAGCCCTTGGAGCCAGTGCCCAAGCAGCTTCGCTGAAGGTGAAGAGGGAGGGTCTCATGAAAGGGACCTGCACCTCAGACCGAGGGACCCCAGCCAGCCTGGGAGACCCCGGCCAGCGAGCTGCAGCAGGGACCCTGGGATAGGCCTGTGGCAGCTCCGGGCATCCGCGTGTCTGGACAGAGGATCACTGGGACTTGATCTCCTCTTACTTTGTCACAAGAGCCACCAGGTAGGAAGAGGATCCCAGGACGCCAGGCCTGGGCACGAAGCTTGACCTGGGGCTGACCTCTCTTCCTTACTGCATTTCTCCTTTCTTTAGCCTTTCAACAATGCCTGCCCCCAGCTCCTTTGCTTTTGAGGTAGGTATCTGATCCTGTTGCTGGGTAGAGACCCTGACTTTACAGGAGCTCAGTCGGCACTTTGAACCCAACTTGGATACTCAACTTTAAAGAATTAACATGTAAAAACAAAATTTAAAACCATATTGAGGTGTAAAATCTATTAGTTTGAATAACTACAGCACAGAATTTCCTGTTCTTGAAACACCACAGAATAAACCCCAAGAAGCTTTTGTTTCATAAACAATTTCATTTCTCAGAGGACTTGCTACATGCAAGAGATACATACAGATATCTCCACTAATTTTTTTTTTTAATTTTTTGACAGGCAGAGACAAACAGAGAGAGAGGTAGAAAGGTCTTCCTTTCCATTGATTCACCCCCTAACGGCCAATACGGCCTGCATGCTGCTGCCAGCGCGCTGCGCCAATCCGAAGCCAGGAGCCAGGTGCTTCTGCCTGGTCTCCCATGCGGGTGCAGGGCCCAAGCACTTGGGCCATCTTCCACTGCACTCCCGGGCCACAGCAGAGAGCTGGAATGGAAGAGGAGCAGCCGGGACAGAATCTGGCACCCCAACCGGGACTAGAACCTGGGGTGCCGGTGCTGCAGGAGGATGATTAGCCAGGTGAGCCATGGTGCTAGCCGATATCTCCACTATTGTGACATATTTTTAACTCAATATTTTTCTGTCAGGCAGAGGTATATGTACAGAATGTTTACTCCCTATTGTTTTAACAGACTACTGCAGACTGGGTAATTTGTCCTGAACATAATTTATTGGCACAAGTTCTGGAGGCCGGCCAGCAGAAGATCAAGACAAGGGGCTGCCATTTGCAAATGGCCTTCTTGCTGCATCTTCCCATGCCAAAAAGTGGGAGGGTAAGAGCAGGTGAGAGATTGGGAATGAGAGCAAGAAAGAAGGGGACCACCACACCCTTTAGGTTTCCACAATCACAACCCCACTACTTTGATAATCCACTCTAGAACTCACGGCCTAATGAGCATACATTAGGCCCATCATCCCAACACTGCTGTGTTAATGGATGCAATTGCCAACACATGGTTTTTGTGGGACACATACAACTACAGCATACAGGGAGTGACTTGTTAAAGGAAACAGCTTACAAAGCAGATAAATTAGGAATAAATTTTTTTTAAATTTCATTTATTTGACAGAGTTACAGACAGTGAGAGGGAGAGACAGAGAGAAAGGTCTTCCTTCCGTTGGTTCACCCCCCAAATGGCCACTACAGCCAGCCAGAGCTACACTGATCTGAAGCCAGGAGCTAGGAGCTTCTTCCTGGTCGCCCATGCAGATGCAGGGACCCAAGCACTTGGGCCATCCTCCACTGCCTTCCCGGGCTACAGCAGAGAGCTGGCCTGGAAGAGGAACAACCAGGACTAAAACCCAGTACCCATATGGGATGCCGGTGCCACAGGCAGAGGATTAGCCAAGTGAGCCACAGCGCTGGCCCCTAAATTATTTTTATTTTAAAAGAATGTTTCATCATATTAAATCTTGAATCCCACAGATTTTTGAGATGGTTGCATGCTTAGTGTTTTAAGGACTTTCAGGTGAAGCTGCTGCTTGCCACACTGGCATCTGATATCAGAGTGCAAATTCAAGTGCTGGCAGCTCCACTTCCAGTTCAACTCTGTGCTAACGCACCCTGGAAGGCAGCAGAAAATGGCCCATGCCTCTCACATGGGCTTTGGCCTGGACCAGCTCCCTCTGTAACTCTGCCTTTCAAAAAAGTAAATCTTAAAATTAAAAAAAAAAGAAAAATAGGAAGCATTTTTTCCAACAAAACTCGGTAGAGGGTCGTCCTCAAGCATCTACTGAGTGTCAGTTCTTTACAAAGCATGGGGAGAAAGCAGAAACAACCAGCAGATTCAGACACTAATATTATCGTATCTGCCTTCCTGAAAAGTTCTGCTTACAAAATGCAATGAGGCTGGAAGCAGAGCAGCCACGTTTTGTAACGACAGATAAACTAACTGCAGTGTGGGGCTGGGGGGGGGGGGGGGACCGGGCCAGATGCTTATATATATATATATATATATATATATATATATATAAACCAGACAGAGAAATCGACCTCAAGGACATGGGCAGTGGCGGGGGGGGGGGGGGGGGGCAGCACCATCCAAACAGCAGGGAGGGCCAGGGCGAGGCAGAAGGCAACTTGTCCCCGGCACCCCACACCCCACCAGTGTGGGGTCCTGGGATGACCCCACGGGGCCTTCGGGGCAGGGAGCAGCCAGGTTGGACAGAGATGGCACAGCTGGTGGGCCGGAAGCCCAGCACCACAAGATGGCTCGGCCCGATGTGGGGGCTGGGGACTGGGGACTGGGGACTGGACCATGGCGGCCGTGGGAGCCCCCGACCCCTGCAGAGACAGCCTTACTCTGGGCGAGAAGGGGCTGGGGCTGGGTGGGGGGGGGGTCTCTCCCTGAGCTGAGCATGGGCGGTGGGCTGTGCCGGGGACCCCCATCACCTTCGTCTGATGCACCTGCTGCCTTGCGGCGTCTCAGGGTAGCACGGAGAGCACAGGGGGCCGGCCCTCAGCCCTGACTCCCGCAGGAGGAGAGTGAATCATACAGTGAGTCGCTGAGAGACTCTGAGGCCTCAAAGCCCGGAGGGCCCCCACTGGCCGCCCTGCCTTCCTTGCCCGCACAGATGTGCTAGGGGTGTGGCTGCCCCCGAAGGCAGGACCTTGCGGCAGAGGGGACGTGTGGCTGGGCTCCAGGCTCCACTTCCGGTCCATGGACAGGGCCAGTGGGGTCCTGGGCAGCCCCTCCAGCTGTCGGGGCGAGCGCAGGAAAGGGTCCGCAGAGCTGCCCACTGCCCTGGTGTTGGGGAAGGTCCAGTTCTTGGCCAGCTGTACGGGTGGTGTTGGGCCTGGGTCTTCACAGGGATCCTCGGGACACTTCAGATGGCCACGGTGGCTCGGGGCGGCCAGGAGCAGTGCCAGGAAGGCCGGCAAGCTGGGGTGCCGCCCACTCACCAGGAGCTCCTCTAGGCCCGGCACCTCCTGCTCCAGGGTGTGGGCAGGGCACGGGACTTTGGTGAGGGCGGGGGACCGGGCTGGGGGCACCCCGGGAGGGGGCTCCAGCTCCAGCCGTGGAGGCTTGGTCTTGGGAAGATTCTTGCTGGGCGTCCCACGGCTGCCATGGTCTGGGGCTGGGAAGGTGCCGATGCCACTGGCCAAGGTTCGGGTCAAGGAACCACAGGCTGTGAAGTGTGAGGCGGGCACTACCTCGGCCAGGCTGTCCTCCGAGGGGGTCTCTTCCCGCTGCCCCGGCTGGCTGCTTGGCTTCCCGGGAGGTTTCCCGCAGCCCTGGAGTGGGCCCACAAGGCCATTGCGGGGCCCACAGGCCAGCCAGGGGTTCTTGGGGTTGGAGGCCACCAGGGCTGGAAATCGTATTCATGCCTGGGGTCCCGTCAGCTCTTTGGCAGCAGTTCCTTGCCATTCACCCTGTTAAGCAACTGTAGGATGAAGGTGTTTGTGCCCTAGTACCTGACAGCCAGCTGGCCCTGCACCTGCCTGAGTCCTGTGTCAGGCCCCGGGCTGGGGACTCAGGGCTGCGGGTGGGCCCTGATGCTCAAGTAGGCTTTCTCCTCCTCCAGTGCCCGCCGCAGGTCTTCGGCCTTGGCTACCAGCTTGGAGATGTTGAGACTCTCGGCTTCCAGCTCCCGTGCTTCCCATCTTGACCTCCTTGCAGAGCAGGGAGCCGCCGCTGGCCCCCTCCTTGCCCTTGGGGGCCTCTGTGCAGCGGTTCAGGGCCAGCAGTTTGCTCTTCTTCAGGCCAAACCAGCTGGAGATGCTACTGGTGTTGCGATGCTTGACCTCAGGGCCAGGGAGCTCGGTCCTGGCCCTGGAGCTGTAACATGTTCTCCTCGATACCATTCATCACCTTCTCCTCAATGGCTGAGTGTGGGGCCGGCGCCTTGGGGCCCTGGCCCGGGTCAGCGGGGCCTGATGTCGGGGCTGTGCCACCGCCGCTGCCGCCACTGCAGTCTGCCCAAGGCGGGCCCTTGCCCTTGTCAGGCTTGGGGGCTCCTTGGCGACCGGGGAGGCCCCAGGCCAAGGCACCACCTTGGTGGGGGTCTTGGAAGGCAGCTTCATAGAGCTGCTGTTTGGGCTCTTATTGGGAAATATTCAGAGAGCTGAATCCGAAGCATAGCAGCCAGGACTCCAGTCAGCACTTTGATAGGGGATTCCAGCATCAGAACAAGTTGCTTAGCCAGCTGTGCCCCAATCCTTGCCCTCACCAAGCCCTATAACAAGGGCACCTGACCTCATTCAGGAAGGTAGAGTACTCAGGGTTCAGTAACCTTCCAAAGGCCGTGGCTCCTCCAATAATATTACATTGAGGATAAACTTTGAACATTACTTTTTGTAGAGGACAAAAACATCCCAACCATAGCAGAGATTGTGGAGGTCATTCTCATAAAATGCAGTTGGATATATACGTTCAGAGGAGTCATTGTCAAGGAGCTAGGGAGAAATGTATACATTGTAATGTGGATCTCATTACCTTTTTAATATAAGTGCATGTAAGTTAAACTGCTTCTTCAAAGAAGAATCAGGTGGGAACTTCCTAAATTTATTCTCTTTCCTTCTACTACTACACAGACTCTGGTGGCTCTGATGTTGCCATGATGAAATCATATTAGTGGTAGGCACATATACTACTCTACTGTGCTCTGGTGTTTTAAAATCTCACTGGTGGAGAGACAGGATTTAGAATTATATTCCCGTTTTTTTAAAAACTGAAAAAACTTTCTGAAGGATTCCAGTGGCTTTGTAAATACTGTAAGGTAGTACACATCTGCATCTTTAATCAGTCAGATTCCCATGTGGGAAAACAGAAATCATTCAAAGTAATTTAACCAGACACCAGTTACTACAGAGAAATGGTTACACAGATAATGGGGGTAGAAGAGCAAAAGGGGAAAGTGAAATTAAAATAAAAACTCCTAACTGCAAGTGGCTACCAGTCTTAAAGCTGGTATACATAAGAGAGAGAAGGTTGTATTGTCAGAGCTCAAAAGCAAGGCCACTACTACGAGGCCACATTGGGGGTTTGAGAAAACAGCTTTAACTGATTGTGGGCTTTGTACAGGACATAGCCATTCCCTTGGATGCCAGAAGCAAAGTAAAAGTGAAGAAAAACAATACTTTCCATTGTTCCACCTACTGATTTCCTCCCTGTTCCTCCTGTAGGCACAATCTTACTGGAAGTCATCTGTCAGGGAAAGGTGTGAAATGTATGTAGCTTGCAGACACCCAGCCCAACCATCATCTTGCAGCAGCTGTAGGTGAAGCACTGGAATGAAAGACCACAGTCAGTTACCTGAAATAGTACCTTACCAGGAAAAAAAATCTCCTTACACAATATACCTCCATAAAGAAAAACTGAATTATTTAATCTTTGATTTCTGCTAGGATCTAAGCTCTAACATGCTGCTTGTCATATAAAAAGTTCAATAGCAGTAAAGATTTGTGTAAACAAATGTCCATTACCATCATTGCTGAATAGTTTAACTCAGTTTACTACTCAAATAATTAGCAGGTAAGAGGTCCAACTGATTTTTGGGTATTTATTTTTCTTTGAAACGCAGATACACAGATGCCCACAAATTTCCAGCAGACAGGGCTGTTGTCAGGTTCTCAGAACTCCATCCAGATCCCCTACCTGGCTGACAGGGACTCCACTACTTGAGTCATCATAGCTGCCTGCCAGGGTGCACATTAGGAGAAAGCTGGAATCAGAAGGGAAGCTGATGTCTGATGCAGATGTCCCAGGTAGAGTCTTAACTGCTATGCCAGAGGCCAAACTGCCACCAATCTGTAAAGAAACATACATTAACTCATATTTTCAAAAATGTCTTATGCTCCCTGGAAATTAATTTTTAAAAATATTGCTACCATTACTCAAGAAAATTTTTGGAACACCTCTTTTAAAATTGTCTTTCAAAACCAGATCAGGGGGCCAGTGCTACAGCACAGTAGGCTAACCCTCCACCTGCAGCACTGGCATCCCAGTTCTAGTTCTAGTCCTGGCTACTTCTCTTCCAATCCAGCTCCCTGCTACGACGTGGGAAAGCAGTAGAAGATGGCCTCAGTGTTTGGGCCCCTGCATCCGTGTGGGAGACCAGGAAGAAGCTCCTGGCTCCTGGTTCCAGATCGGCCCTGCTCCAGCCGTTGCAGTAGTTTGGGGAGTGAACCAGTGCATGGAAGACCTTTCTCTTTCTCTTTCCCTCAAACTGTAACTCTATCTCTGAAATAAACAAATAAAATCTTAAAAAGAAAAAAAAAGAATGAGATCATGAGGTATATATAACACACATCATGCCAGATGCCATTTATTCTTTCAATTTTCACAACTCTGTGAGGAGGTACTCTTATTACTCCTATTTTACCAAAAACCAACCAACCAACCAACAAAAAAACCCTATGGCTCAGGAGGTAGTTGACTAGCCAAGGTCACTCAGGTAGCGAGGCCAAGGCTTCAATTCTGGGCAAGCTGAGTTTGTGCTTGCAGTTAAAAATGAGTCCTGGGGGTCAGGCATTGTGGTCCAGCAAGTTAAGGCATCGCCTCTGAAGCCAGCATCCCGAATGAGCACTAGCATACCAGCTACTCCACTTCTGATCCAGCTCCCTGCTAACAGGCTTGGGAAAGCAGTGGAAGACGGATGAAGTGCTTGACGCCCTGTCACCCACGTGAGCCATTTGGGAGTGAGCAGATGGATGGAAAATATTTTTGTCTCTATAATTCTGCCTTTCAAACGATTAAATGCATCTTAAGGAGAAAAAGGGTGGGGGGACGTCTGTCAAGCTTTAAAACATCAGGGGTGTCAACTAGGGAATTAATGGAAAAGCGAATAAACATTTCAGAACAGTATTTTAAACAATACTGATGACCTACCAAAGAGAGAGAAGTGAAAAACGCTTGTCGATGGTCTCACGGCGGACCACCAAAGAGCACTTCCGGGAGGCGCTCAACGGCCAAAAGGCTTGAGCCCCCTCTAGCGCAGCAACGCCTCTCATTGGATCCTTTCCAGGTGGCGTCAAATTGCAGGCGTCCGGTAGGAGGCGGGACTTCCGGATCTGGACGCGCCAATTCCGGTCGCGCCGGAAATCCGAGCAGAGGAAAGCCTTCCTGGTGTGCAGTCCCAGCAGGTACTTCCTTGTAAAGTTTGCTCTAGTGATTCGCAAGATTGGACAGGGGTTCATTCAAGAGTGGCGAGTATTCGGGTGGTGAAAGACGGAACATGGATAGCCGCTTGCAGGAGATCCGAGAGCGGCAGAAGTTACGGCGACGGCTCCTTGCACAACAGGTCAGCAGCCAGGGGTGGCCCAGGTGGGGAGGGATCTCAAATGCGCCTGCGCGACCGCACTCTCGTTCTCCTGCCTTTCTCTGCCCTTCCTTCTTCTATCAGCGCCTTCCTGATCCCGCGACCCTGAGCCCTGGGCCTCTGGTCTTGTTGTCATTTCCCGTCGTGACCTGAACTTTCTTCCAGTTCCTGCTGCGGTCGTTGTGGTGCCAAATTGAATGCTATGATTAGGCTGGCGCGGCGGCTCACTAGGCTAATCCTCCGCCTGCGGCGCCGGCACACCGGGTTCTAGTCCAGGTCGGGGCGCCGGATTCTGTCCCGGTTGCCCCTCTTCCAGGCCAGCTCTCTGCTGTGGCCCGGGAGTGCAGTGGAGGATGGCCCAGGTGCTTGGGCCCTGCACCCCATGGGAGACCAGGAGAAGAACCTGGCTCCTGGCTTCGCAGCGCGCTGGCCACGGCGGCCATTGGAGGGTGAACCAACAGTAAAGGAAGACCTTTCTCTCTCTCTCTCTCTCACTCACTGTCCACTCTGCCTGTCCAAAAAAAAAAAAAAAAAATGCTATGACTACTCTTCAGCAGCCTCTAAGGAACGCATGCCAAGTGTCTGGCTAGGGCCTCCACGAGGAGGATACAAAGCTTTGGTCTATAAGCAAATTACTGCAGTTCGTGGAAGGAGAAGTGACGTGTCCCCTAGATTTCCTTTCAGTATTCAGATGGTGTTCTGTGTCTTGTTATTTCTTGTAGTCAGCATCAATTCTTGAAATGTGGCTTTGTTGTTAACAGCGCTTTATTTGGGATCATTTCTAAAGATAAGTAGTAGCAAAATTTTAGATCCTGCATCTTATCTTATGTATACACTATGTATACACAATGTTCTGATCATTCACAGCAACCCCTTGAAATGGATGTTATTATTTATTTCTTCAGTAGTGAAATAGGGTTCAGAGGTTAAGTACTTTTAGCCCTGGTCACTCACCTCTCCACCAGGATATTGAACCTATGTTCCTCTCAGCAAAGCTTGTCTTGTTAACCATTTTTCACTGCTTCTTGAGTTTGAGTTAATTAACGTTTGCTGATTAAAGTACACATGTATAAAATACAGATTGTCCTCCATCTACTTAAAGTCAGGGCTTTGTTTTCCATTCTTCCATTCAGATCAGTACATGTGATGAGGAAAATGATCATAGGCTTTAATGAGGCATCTTTGCCGTTAGTTTTCGTAAGTAATTTAGTACTAGTAAATGCTTACCTGAAACCTGTCCTCTTTTATGATCTGATGAACAGATTTGTGGTATACTGTTGAAATTGTGGGAATTTGGAATCAGATCTGTCCTTTGTCTCTCAGGCATTTCACTATTGGACAAACCAGGTATCCTTTTTAAGTCTTTTTACCAACTTCTTTTATCATGTTATTTTAAAAAACGTTTGTTACCACCGCATAAGGTGCTTCACTCACACATTCTAAACTTTAATCTTTGACTTAAAACACATTCATGTAATGATTTTTTAGTTTTACACTAAAAAAAGTATCAGAGACTCTAGTAGGTATTGACAAATGAACTATGAATGATAGGTAGTTCCTACCCACAAAGAGCTTACTAAATGCATAAAATTTAATAATGACTCATTTATTAAATCCCTTCTTCAAACCTACAGATTAGATTATGGAAGCTTAGAGATGAGCAAGGTCACAGAGCTGGTAAGTTTGCAAATTACAATTGTAATTTAGGCCTTTCCATGCTTGTTCTGGAATACTAGCTATCTCCTGGTCTTCCAGTTGGATGCAAATCAAGAAGAATGCCCCGTGAAACGATAGTTTGAGCATTTCACTTGCCTTTCTCTGTGTGAACATGACAGACTTGTATATTACTCTCTGGGACAGGATTTATGTAGTATACACCTTATGGTTTTTCAAGTTGTCTTCCTTCCTTTCTGAATTTCATCTATCTTCATGGTGCAACCCAGAATTTAGTGATGAAATTTATCTTAATCTCAGGCTTATGCACTTCCTATAAGCTTAATTTTCCTTACCATGATTCTTCCACTACTTATTATAAATAACTGTCATATAGCATATAACGAGTTTGAGTGCAAAGTCTTTGCATTTGATTCCTGTTGGATTAATCTACCTTAGCATTGCTTCTTGCACAAAGTAGACTTTTAATAAACACTTGTTAATTGACAAGATACCAGAGTAGAGCACAACTCAATGTGTGTGATTTGCCTAGTTTGCTTTTGTCTTTTGGGTGAGAAAGTTGGGTGCAGTAACTCCCAGACAATGATGTTGGCAGTTGAACTACCGCTTGGCTAGCAATTTTTACCTCCATTTAAAAAAAAAAAAAACGAAGAAGAAGAGGAAGAAATTTATGTGTCTATTAGAAAGGCAGAATAACAGAGAAAGGGAGGCAGACGTCTTTTATCTCCCAAAACAGGCAGGGCTGAGGCTTGTAAGCAGCATTTGGACAAATCAAGGCCAGTCTTGGCTTGTGGAGTTCTTGGGATAAGAAAAAATGCAACACATGTTCATTACCAACCCCCTATCATTTGGAGGGTTCCAGTGGATCCATTGGTTATTAATGTTGGCTGGACCACTGTTGCTTTTCCTCCTTTGTATGGGATGTTTTCCGTGTGTTTTACAACTTATGTTAACTTTGCTACAGTCTATATGGACTGAGATCCATCATTTAAAACTTCATACTAAACTTCCTTTGTAATCAAAATAATTGATATTTGGCCTAATATCTTATCCATTTTTAACTCTCTCCCAATGCCTAGCTGGAATGGTCCTCAAAGACAGGTAAGACACTCAGCATCCTGTACCAACCTAAGACAGGGCTCTAGGCCAAGCTGCCAGAGTTACCAATGACGGGTAAGGGCAGAGTTGACTGAAGGCAACCTAAGACAGAGGCCATTCTCAAAATAAAAAAGGGGGAGATGTAGGCAGCCTTTGGACAAATCAAGGCCAGTCTTGGCTTGTGGAGTTCTTGGGATAAGAAAGTCACATACTCCCATGCTGAAGGAGGATGTTAATCAAGAACACTCTGTTAAAATTATCTGTGCTACTGGAGGCCCCAATAAGTTGCATACGTATGTTGTTATCTTTTGTACTTCTTTGTGCTTCTTTCATCTACAGCTGGTTATGTATAAATACCACCAAGACATTAGAATAAATGAGCCTTGACCAGCCTTGTTGTCTTGGCTCCAATTCTCTGTACCCTTGTCCCTCTTTTCATTCCCACTCCCTCCTTCAGGTTCCATTCAACTGGTGTGGCTGGCCCGCACAGAGGCTAAAGCCAGGAGCCTGGAACTCCATCCAGGTCTGCCTCATGGACTGGAGCCATCATCCACGGCCTTCCAAGAAAAAAGCTAGATTGGAAGCCGAGCAGATGGGAATTGAACTAGCACACCAATATAGGTTGATGGCATTACAAACAGTAGCTTAACCAACTGTACCACAACATTTACTCCCTACCTGTTACTTTAACTTGTAGCTTTGTTTTAAAAAATCATATATGCCTTTGTTTAATGCCAAATTTTCATAATTATTAAAGTAATGTACTTAGTTCCATCATAGTAAAACTCTGTTGTTGTCTTGATCTAGTCATTTCACAATTTAAAAAAAAAAAAAAAAATTAACATAGCAGCTAAGATGTCCAGGTCCTAAATTAGAGTGTCTGGATTTGATTCCTGATTCTGACTCATGACTCCTGATGTAGACCCTGGGAGGAAGGAATGATAACTCAAGTAATTGGGCTTCTGCAGCCCATGTTACCAAGGTTGAATTCCTGGCTCCCAGCTCAGCTCGGCCATCGGGAGCTTTTAGGAAGTAAACCAGCAAATATGAGCCCTCTTCCTCTCTTTCTCGATTTCTCTGCAACATATAATATTTTTTTTTAATTTAAAGCATTTCTGTGGTCATACATTGTATCCTAATTTAGATCCTAGTAGAAAATCTTCCTTCATTCTACACACATGTGTTGAAGATCTATCAGGCATTTTACTACTTGGTAAACATATGCATCCCAACAAGGCAGTCGGGGTTCTTAGCATCAGGGAGTTTAGAGCTTATCAGGAAGAAGTGAACAAAAGTAAACTGGTGAAATGATTCAGTTACAAATGAAATAATTGGAAGTTGTGATAGAAACTATAAAAAGGCACAAATAGAAAATAAAAAAAAATTAAAATTATGTTAAGATATAAAATTATTAAGAAAAACTGTAAAAAAGTGAACAATGGAAGGGGGCTACCTGTCCTATATATATATATATATATATAATAATCATGGAAGAATTATCTTTGAAGAAACTTGTACTCACCTGAGATATAAAAGCAGAATAGATAATCATACGAAGAAAGTTAGAAAGCACTCCAACTATAGGAAGTAAATGTATTTGTCTACTGAGTAAAGAGAAAACGGGTCAGGAAGATCGTATGGAGGAGTTGAAATTTCAGAAACAGTTAATATATTAAAAGAGATTTATCCTTAGAGAAAACTGAGGAGAATCATATGAAGTGGGTAGACTAAAAGGGTGGAAGGCAGTGTTTAATATCAAGGCTGGTGACTTGCTGCTCTGATACTTTAGTATGCCTTCTCACCTCCCCTGAACTAAAGAGATTATTTAATGCAGATTTGTTCATACCTTTCTTGTACTTAAAAATGTTCCTCTAGATTTTTCAATGCCTAGGAATTACCTTCTGCCTTTCTTCTTGTGGCTTCTAAAGTTTTTTCTAAATTGTTCCTATTCTATAGCCAGTCTTTTCTTAACTATAATTTGGTTCTATTTGTTATATTTTGTGAAATTTTCCCAGCTGCCAACCCAAAGTCAAATTACATTTTATAATTATTAGAAAAACTTAGCTTGAAAAAAACTGGATCCATTTTTGGTAGATTATGGACATAAAATACTTCTACACCCTTTATAAATACTGTTGCCTTTCAGTTGCTACCACTACTAAATCATGTTTTATTATTTATTTTAAACTAGGAAATTGGCTAAAGTTAAATGTATTCATTTGAAATATAACTAAATACATAAAATGCTTTTCTATCTGTTAAAATTATCTTAGTTAACCTTGTCCCAAGGTATTTCACTTTGTCTTGCAGGTTAATTATTTGTTTGCTCTGTGAGATGTTTTCTATTTATTTATTTTTTGATATGTGATATATTAAATGCCTAGAAATGCTATGTAGTGCATTGTGATCAAGTTTTTTTTGTTTTGTTTTGGTTTGGTTTGGTTTTTGCCTTTTCTCAGTTGGGAGCTGAAAGTGCTGACAGCATAGGTGCTGTGCTAAACAGCAAAGATGAGCAGAGAGAAATTGCTGAAACGAGAGAAACTTGCAGGTCAGTCAAAGAATTTTTTTTTTCTTTTATTGGCATGTTAGTATTTTGAAAGGGTCGTTGTTTTCATGGTTTGGAGTGTGTTACAAAAAAGCATCAAAATTGGGATTTTAGAAACTGGTTTTATTGTCAATTTATGAAATAATTTTCAAAAAATATAGTTCTCATTTACAAGTTAGAAAATGTCAGATGAAGAATTAGCTTATATATCAGAAATAGTTGCATATTTCTAAAATTTTTACGGAAGAAAATATATTTTACCTTGATATCAAAAATGTATTTTTGATAGTTTAGAAAGTGTTGTAGAATTTTTGAATACTGTAGTTATGAATTTGGATATTAATTTTGCTCAGCACAGATTAAAATTATATGTAATTATGTACAGAATCTTCTTGATGAGACATAATATAGAAATTTCTTTTTATAATATATCCTTCAAACAGCTTATTTTCTCATTTGATTGCTTTTGCAAAAATAAAGCACAACATTACTAATTAATAAGGTTTATGACTTTGGATGATTTATAAACTGAGTAAATAGTTACTGGTTAATCAGGAAAAATTTTTCCTTGTTCTGTTTTATAACCTATTATTTAATGTTGTTACTATGTACATTTATACATCTTGTATATATTTATGTGTGATGTGCATATTTTGTTGTTAGGGCTTCTTATGATACCTCTGCTCCAAATGCAAAACGTAAGTACTTGGATGAAGGGGAGACAGATGATGACAAAATGGAAGAATATAAGGCAAGTAGAAAATTGAATAATTTTATATAGTCAATAAAGTAAATAAATCCTGTGTCCAGCATTAGCTTAGGATGCCTATATTCCATATTGGAGTGCCTGAGTTCCAGTGCCATTCTGCTCTTGATCCAGCTTCCTACAAATGTGTACCCTGGGAGGCAATCATGATGTCTTAAGTAATTGGGTTCTTGCTACCTTGTGGAAGGCCTGGATTGAGTTCACAGCTTTTGGCTTCCTCTCTCCCCTGTTGTGGATATTTGGGGTGTGAACCAATGAATGGGAGCTTTCTCTCTCTCCCTCTCTCTTAAAAATAAGCTTATAACAAAAAAAAAATATTTTAGCAACTCATAGTATAGAACCATTTCTGAAAGAGCAAAGAAAACCCAACTTCTAAAACTATAGTTGCAATATTTATTTGATAAGAAACCTCCATTTTTTCAAGTTAATTGTTGTATATATTTAATAAAGAAGATAAAGCATAGTTTCCATGTCACTAGAAAGTTCAGTGATGGAACTAATCTAGTGAGTATTCTTATGTGTTGTACTTTGATGTATACTAATTTGTAACCTAAATATTTTTCTAAATATTTTGTGAGGTTTAACCCTGTATAATTGTGGATAATATTTTCAGCTTATAAAAGCAGTATTTTCAAATGGTTCAACCTAAAAGAAATAAAACAAGCCCCATTGGTGGTCATTTCTCAAGCTAAATTCTTACATGTAGTGTATTATAAATGAGATAAATGAGGCTAGATAATTCAGTAAATAAAACATTAGTAGCTGCAGGTATTATTCATGATAATGATGAAATTTTTATTTTGTTGTAAAAAATCAGCCAGTTGAAGCCCATTATAAGGAACAAAGACTCCAATGTTTGACTTTAATGCCAGTTTGAAAGAATACATCTTAGGGTAGGGAAAGAAAACATTCATGTTGAGTATTAATCAAGATATGATAGAGGAATGGCCCCTGAACATTAAATGTTTACATAATCTTTTTCAAGGATGAACTAGAAATGCAACAGGAGGAAGAAAATTTGCCGTATGAAGAAGAGATTTACAAAGATTCTAGTACTTTTCTTAAGGTAAAATAATCTTCAAATCTTGTAACTCTTCATATTTAAGCTCCATACTGCCTGAAAAGATTTTAAATACCTATTTGTCTTCAAGATCTTTTTTAATTGTTGAGGAATCATTCTAATAAAATAGAGAGCATTAAAAATTATTCATGAGGGGCCAGCACTGTGGCACAGTAGGTTTATCCTCCATCTGTGGCACTGGCATCCCATATGGGTGCTGGTTCTAGTCCTGGCTGCTCCTCTTTGGGTCCAGCTCTCTGTTATGGCCTAGGAAAGCAGTGGAAGATGGCCCAAGTGCTTGGGCCCCTGCACCTATATGGAAGACCTAGAAGAAGCTTCTGGCTCCTGGCTTCGGATTGGCTCAGCTCCAGCCATTGTGACCATTTGGGGAGTGAACCAGCAGATGGAAGACCTTTCTCTCTGTCTCTCCCTTTCACTGTCTGTAGCTCTGCCTCTCAAATGAATAAATAAAATATTTAAAAAAATTATTCATGGCCGGCGCCACGGCTCAACAGGCTAATCCTCCGCCTTGCGGCGCCGGCACTCCGGGTTCTAGTCCTCCCGGTCGGGGCACTGATCCTGTCCCGGTTGCCCCTATTCCAGGCCAGCTCTCTGCTGTGGCCAGGGAGTGCAGTGGAGGATGGCCCAAGTACTTGGGCCCTGCACCCCATGGGAGACCAGGATAAGCACCTGGCTCCTGCCATCGGATCAGCGTGGTGCGCCGGCCGCAGCGCGCCCACCGCGGCGGCCATTGGAGGGTGAACCAACGGCAAAAGGAAGACCTTTCTCTCTGTCTCTCTCTCTCACTATCCACTCTGCCTGTCAAAAAAAAAAAATATATATATATTCATGAAAGATTGGTTTTACATTTAGCTTTTTAGGGTGAGATAATAGTGTATTCATGTAACTGTTGATGAGTGATGTTATTTTAGCTATGTTTTCAGTTTTTTTAAAATTTTTCTTTGTATTTCATATAATAAAAAACCAAGTACAAAGTTAATGTAATAGATTACATACTTTTAATTTAATTATGACTTTCCTTTAGGGAACACAGAGCTTAAACCCCCACAATGATTACTGCCAACACTTTGTAGACACTGGACATAGACCTCAAAATTTCATCAGGGATGTAGGTAGGTCACATGTCTTTGGAATATGCTGTTGCTAGCTCTGGATTATATTGAAGTAATTAATCCATTTTTCGTGTTATTTCTAACCAAGTTATTTTTTCCTAGCTCGACTTCCTCTTTCTGTTCTCAGGGCTTCCAGTGTATCTTCCTTTGCCATTAAGTCATGTTATTATTTTTTTCTTTGTTTTTTTGGCTCCAGTTTGGTTCTGTGCCTATTCTTGCATTTTATCATTTTATTGAGATAATTTATATATGGTGCATCTAATCGATGTATTAGACTATAGTTCACTGGGTTTTAGTATATCCACTTAGTTATGCAATAATTACTACAAAAGATTTTAGAACATGTTCATCCCTGTAAGGGATTCTTGTACCCATTAGTGGTTAGCTCTCATTTTTCCCTCTCTTCTGCCCCCAGCCTTAAGTAACACTAATCTACTTTCTGTGTACATGTTGCCTTTTCTGGATATTTCATTTAATACAATATATGTTCTTTTTTGATGAGCTTCTTTCACTTAGCATAATAGTTTCAAGTATCATTGATATAGCAAGTATTCATACATAATTTCTTTTTACTGCCAGTGATATTCCTGCGAGTGTGTGTGTGTGTATCACATTTTATTTATTCATTTGGGTGGTTTGCATTTTTTCAGTGTTATATAAAATAATGTTATGAATATTTATGTAAAAGTTCTTATGTGGGTAGATGTTTTCATTTTTTCATTATATGATTAGGTGTAGAATTTCTGGTAATTCCCTGTTTAAATTTTTGAGAAACTACTGAACTGTTTTTCAAAGTAGTTTCATCATTTTACATCTCTACCAGCAATGCACAAAGTTTCCAATTTCTTTACATCATGGACAATGTTCTTGTCTGTAGTTTTGATGATAGCCACCCCAGTGGGTGTGAAGTGGTATCCCATTGTTGGTTTAATTGGCATTTTCCTGCTGAGTAATGATGTCAAACAACTTTTCATAAGCTTGTTGACCATTTAAGTATATTTGGAGAAGTCTCCAGTTTGCTGCTTTAATTGAATTTTTGAAAAGTTATTGAATTGTAAGAGTTCACATAATCTCTGTGTGTTCTTTATATATTCTGGGTATAAGTATCTGCAGTCTTTCCCTTATTCTGTGAGTTGTCGTTTCACTTTCTTGATGGTATGTTTTTCAATTTTGATGCAATCCAGTTTATTTTCTTTTATCACATTACTCTTGATGACAAAACTAATTTTAATGATTTTATAAGCAAAAGTTAGGTATAGCATAAAAAGTTATGGGAAATTGTACAGTCAAAATGGATATAAACCTTTTAGCTCTTAAGACACTTGCAGGCCGGCGCCGCGGTTCAATAGGCTAATCCTCCGCCTTGCAGCGCAGGCACAACAAGTTCTAGTCCCGGTCGGGGCACCGGATTCTGTCCCGGTTGCCCCTCTTCCAGGCCAGCTCTCTGCTGTGGCCCGGGAGTGCAGTGGAGGGTGGCCCAAGTGCTTGGGCCCTGCACCCCATGGGAGAACAGGATAAGCACCTGGCTCCTGGTTTTGGATCAGCGCGGTGCACCGGCTGCAGCACGCTGGCCGCAGCAGCCATTGGAGGGTGAACCAACAGCAAAGGAAGACCTTTCTCTCTGTCTCTCTCACTGTCCACTCTGCCTGTCAAAAAAAAAAAAAAAAAAAAAAAAAGACACTTGCTTTACCATGGCAAAGAAAATGTGTGTAGAAACCATACCAGATTAAGAAAAAGTTATACTTTCTGATTTGTAGATAATAGAGAGCTAACTCTACTGTATTAAAACCTGACAGTAATAAAGTCTGCAAATTTATTTTATTTAAAATATGGTCTACATTTACTGAGAAAACATTTTTCTTTTTCATGTTGAAGTTATTAATAACTGTACTTTTGGCTTTTAAATTAAGAAGTTTTCATAATTTGTATCATTGTTCCAAAGAGGAAAACATGGAAAATAAAAGAAATACTTGCTTTCTCTGCTTTGAATAACTATCCAAATTTTAACATTTAAAAGAGGAATGCTTTTAGGTAAAAGAAAAGCCAAACATATAAGAAAGATAATTGTTTTTTCTTTTCCTGAAAATAGGATGAGTAAACTTTATGTAACAAGCAGACTATTTATCTCAATAAATAGGAGAAATTGAATGATGTATGTTCTTGAACTAGGCTTTAAGATCATAGGATTTTTACCTGCATGTGGCCTTAGGATCATTAGGTATGAAATATGTGTATGTATTGTTTAAAAATCCTAGATCTTAAATGTTTTAAAAAATGCTAGAGTGCTGTGTGGATTGGGTTGTTTTCTTGGGGGTGGGGAGGGGGGGACATAACCTTTGCATTCACTGATACTCTCTTCAGTTGGAATGAAATTGAGAGTTTTACTGTTTTTTTCTCCTTAGGTTTAGCAGATAGATTTGAAGAATATCCTAAACTGAGAGAGCTTATCAGGCTAAAAGATGAGCTGATAGCTAAGTCTAACACTCCTCCCATGTAAGTGTTTTAGTCATTTTTTAATTTCCAACTTAGGCTTAAAGTATTAGTTTATCTTTTTAAAAAATATTTAGTGCCTGTGTGAAATTCACATAATCTATTACTCTGTTCTTTGTAGAAAAGTATATTAATTTGAAACTCTGGAGCTGAGTCTACAGTAGGTTCTTATATAACTTTTTGTGTTTGTGTGCATTCCAGATAATTCATTTCAAGTGCTGCTAAATATTTTTTCTTCTTAGAAAATCATTCAGTTAATTTTATTCTTGATGTTCCTGACAGTTTCATTAAAATATCTTTCAGTAACTTTTTTCACACAAAGTAATTTATTGAAGAAAGTTTTTAAAACTTAGATGAAGGAAAAGAAGAAAACAAAAATTAATTGTAACTTAGGATCCTGAGATACTGTTCTTAAGAGTTTAGAATATAATTCATTTTAACCTTTGCTAAATGGTATGTTTTCCTTAGAAATGTGTGTAAAGTCATTAAAATTGTAGAATATTCCCATTTAAGTTGTTTTGCATGTTTTGTATATTTAATAAAATATGACCTGTGAGTTATTAGAAAAACATCAAGGAAATCTCAGTATGTGGGAAAGTCTACATACACCATAATATTCAGCATATTTAAAAATACTCTTGGGGCAGGTGTTTGGCCTCGTCATTAAGCAGCCAGTTATGATGCCAAGTCCCAGTTCTAGCTCCTGATTCCAGCTTCCTGCTAATGCACTCTGGGAAGCAGTAGGTGATAAACTCAAGTAGTTGAGTCTCTGCCACCCAAGTGGGAGACCTGGATTTAGTTCCTAGCTCCCACTTCGCCCAAGCCTAGTCCCAGCTTCTGCAGACATTTAGGGTATGAATCAACCTCTCAAATTAAAATACTTTCATGGTATGTAAAAATAACTCTTCAGTAGAGGTTGGTAATCTGAAAAGACTATTAATACAAATATTGTTATTCATGAGAAAAACTAGCCAAAGAAAATGTCCAGGGGCCAGCACTGTGGCATAGTGTCACCACCTGCAGTGCCAACATCCCATATGGGCACTGGTTCGAGTCCCATCTACTCCACATCCGATCCAGCTATCTGCTGTGTCCTGAGAAAGCAGTAGAAGGTGGCCCAAGTCCTTGTGCCCCCACACCCATGTGGGAGATCCTGAAGAGGCTCTTGACTTCTGGCTTCAGATCAGCCCAGCTCCAGCCATTGCAGCCATTTGAGGAATGAACCAGCAGATGGAAGACTCCTCTCTGTCTGCCTCTCTGTAACTCTGTGTTTCAAATGAATATATAAATCCTTTTTTAAAAAGAAAAGAGAAAATGTCCATATTTAGAAATTAGTTTTTAGAAGGAAGAATTTGAAACTTAGAAATAGTCTTCATATCCTAACTGAACAATTGAGAAGAAAAAGTAATATACTATTCCTTAGAAAATTCAGATAATGATAAAAGAGGGTTCAGAGATTCACATTTGAGTATGGATTTTCAGTGTTAAAACAAGAGGCTATCCATGGGGAATAAGTTGATTTTTACTTTGTAGTGTAATTAATAAGTCCACGTCTTAAGAAAGAGCTTGGTAGGTTAATGTCTTTACTGAAGAACGAAGACCTCCATGAAAAGATACTTAGTAATTAACTTGTGATTGTTTATAAAATCGCATTTATAAATCTGATTTTTGCGTTTTAATCAAATAGGTACTTACAAGCAGATATAGAAGCATTTGACATCAGAGAACTAACACCCAAGTTTGACGTGATTCTTCTGGAGCCCCCTTTAGAAGAGTATTACAGAGAGACTGGTATCACTGCTAATGAAAAATGCTGGACTTGGGATGATGTATGATGACATTTTTTACATTGTAATCCATTTGTTTTTCAAATAAATACGCTTGCTTAATCAGAAAGTGAGATCAAAATATCCCTACTACTGTGGGGATTATAAATATAGATTTATAGTATTTATTGTAGCTGAAGGCCAAAGGATATTGAAAAATATTATCTTTAATTTGATTCCTCTCCTTGAGGTAAAAATTGAGTAGATGGTAAGTAGGCTATTAAAGACTCAGAATACCTTCTTAGGATCTTTAGATATATAGCTAGAAGGGCCTAAAAGCAGAGAGAATGACTAATAATTTATTCTGCATTTGATTAGTTTTAGTAAACATCTGAATGTGTGTGTTTGTCATATAAGCACATATGGACATAAACCATGATTTTTTTTTTAAGGAACTTAATAGTATACATAAAAAGAGTATGCATGCATACCATCATTATAATATAACTGTGATAAAGTTATATTTTCCTAAATAAAATATTATAATGTAAAGAAATAAATAACTTGATGACTTCAGTTAGTTACATAAATGTTTGTTTTTACTGACCAATACCAAAAATAAGAAATACTTATGAAGTACCACTTGTACTAGGTACTGGATATTCAAAGATGAGTAAGACTTAGTACTTTACCATGAAGAGCATACAGTTTAATGGAATGAACATTGACCTAAACCAATAATTATCTTTTAACTTTGTTGGTTCCATAATGGAGAACTGTATAACATGATATGAGGATAACTGACCAAGCGTATGAAGATGGGACATTTGAACATAGAGGATTTGACACCTAAAACATAAAAGAAATTTTGGAATTTGCCAAGGGGAAGAAAAATGTGGGATAGGGATTCCAAGCAGAAGGGATAGCAAATCAAATGGTGTGGACCCAAAACATGATGTCTGATCTGGGAGGGACACTGATCCTGAAACATGGACTTGGTTTATTTTCAGTTTCTGTTTTAAGGTCTTGGGCCTTATTCTGAACACATTAAGATATCTTAATGAAAGATGTCTTTGAAAACCTTTGATGAGAGGTTTTAACTAGTTTTTAGTAAAATGGTTAGATTGCTGCGTGGAGGCTGGACTAGAATGTATGAAGTCTGGTGAGGGAGGAGCAGTTAGAAATTTTTTCCAATAGCCTGGTTCTGAAATGAAGGGACCCTGAATTAAGATATATAGTAGTAAGATTAGAAAGAAGGTGATAAATTCAGTAATGTTTGTGAGAAAGATTTGGTGATTGGATGAGGAAGAGTCCAGAATAACTCAAAGTTTTTGTCTTGGGATAATTGGGTTATTACCAAATGAGAGAAAATGTGAATTGAAGAGGAGCAGAGTTAGAGGGGTTAGATGATATTGAATGTGTTCATTTTTATATATATATGTGAGCCATTCAAGTAGAAGAGGGAAGAGGAACATAAATTCAAAGGACAGACAGAACTGGTCTCAAATAAGAGGTTTTAGAAAATTAGCATAAGGGCCAGCGTTGTGGTGTATTAGGTTAAGCCCTGTGCATGATGCCAAAGTCCCATATGGGGCCAATTCAAGACCCAGCTGCTCTACTTCTGATCCAGCTCCCTGATAATACACCTGGGAAAGCAGCAGAAGATGGCCCAGGTGCTTTTGCCCCTGCACCCACATGGGAGACCTAGAAGAGGCTCCAGGTTCCTGGTTCTGGCATGTCCCAGCCCCAGCCATTGCATCCATTTGGGAAGTCAGCAGATGAAAGATTCTGTGTGTGTGGGTGTGTATGCGTGTGTAACTTTGCCTTTCAAGTAAGTAAAGAAAATCTTGGGGCCAGCGCCACAACACAGTGGGTTAAGCCACCATCTGCAGTTCTAGCATCCCATATGGCACTGGTTCTAGTCCTGGCTGCTCCACTTCTTATCCAGCTCCCTTCTAATGTGCCTGGGAAAACTGCGGAGGACGGTCCAAAGTCCTTGGGCCCCTGAAACATGTAGAGGCCTGGAGGGAACTCCTGCCTCCTGGCTTTGGCCTGGCCCAGACCCAGCTATTGCTGCCATTTGGGGAGTGGCCCAGCAGATGGAAGATCTCTGTCTCTCCTCTCTTGCTCTCTAACTCTGACTTTCAAATAAATAAATAAATCTAATTTATTTATAAATGTTTATTAATCTAAAAAGTGATAAATCTTAAAGAAAAAAAAAAGAAACTTAGCTTATTAAACCCATGCAAGTTTGAGGATAGTGTCATAGGTAAGGTAAAATGTGGACTGATTGGAAATCCTTAGGGGGATATTTACATTATAGGGGCATGTGTAAAAGAAATATGAAGAAGAATCGGTCAGAGATTAAAGAGGAGAATGAGGACAATATGAATGTTTTAAAAACCACAGAAAGAGAATATTTCAATGAGTAAAATCAAGGAGTATCCTGTGTAAGAGAGAGGTAGGGTGAGGAAAGGACTGCTGTGTCAGGAGAAACTGCTTAGAGTCCTGTGTGTCCCTTTCTGAGTTAATTGTAGTTACTTTTAAAACTATTTCTCTCTCAAGATTTGCCTCCAGTTCTTCTTTTCAGTGTTTTTGCCTGTGAGCTTTAGTATCTTGGTACTTTATACTTTTATGGCTGTTACCACATTAAAACAGTTTCTTCTTTGCTGATTATAAGTGCAATCTGTGTTTATTGTTGAAAAATCAGAAATTACACAGTGTAGGAATCCCAGGTCTTAATATTCTTGATGTTTGTTGATGAGAATTTTTTCAGATAGGTTATACAAATTTACATTCCTTCCAGTACTGTTTAAAGAATGTCTGGTTCACTATATCCTCATCAAATTTGAGTATTAAGAATGTCTTTGTCAATTTGATTAAAAGAAAATTTGGCCAGCGCCGCGGCTCAATAGGCTAATCCTCCGCCTAGCGGCGCCAGCACACCGGGTTCTAGTCCCAGTCGGGGCACCGGATTCTGTCCCGGTTGCCCCTCTTCCAGGCCAGCTCTCTGCTGTGGCCTGGGAGTGCAGTGGAGGATGGCCCAAGTACTTGGGCTCTACACCCCATGGGAGAACAGGATAAGCACCTGGCTCCTGCCATCGGATCAGCGTGGTGCGCCGGCCGCAGCACGCCTACCACAGCAGCCATTGGAGGGTGAACCAACGGCAAAAGGAAGACCTTTCTCTCTGTCTCTCTCTCTCACTGTTCACTCTGCCTGTCAAAAATAAAAAATAAGAATAATAATAAAAAATTTAAAAAAAGAAAAGAAAATTTAAGCAATGAATATTATTATGTCTGATTAGTAGTTCTGCTAAACTTTATTTTCTCTAGCTGTTCCGTGAGGTTTGGACAGTAAAGACACAAGAGCTTCAATTGTGGTAAACAGAGTTTATAACTTCTGGTTTTTTAAAAGACTTTTCAGAGTTACAGAGAAAGAAGGAAAGAAAGAGAGAACTCCCATCTGCTGGTTCACTCCCCAGATGGCTGCAATGGCCAGTGGTGTCAGGCAAAAGCCAGGAGCCAAGAACTTCATCCCGTTCGCCCATGTGGGTACAGGGGCCCAAGGAAGTGGGCCATCCTCCACTGCTTTCCTAGGCACATTAGCAGGGAGCTAGATTGGAAGTGAAGCAGCCAGGTCTCAATCCAGCACCCTTGTGGGATGCTAGTGTCACAGACAGAGGCTTAACCTGCTATACCACAATGCTGGCCCCTATGTATAATTCTTGATTTTAGTTTAATTTCACTGAACTTAAACTCTGGCTGGCGTATTAAAAAGTTTTGTCTGACCCTAGAGCCCTAAACTCTCTTAACCTTTATGTGATATTCTAAAGAAAAGTGCCAGTAAATAAATACAATGTAAACAAGAAAAAGCATTAGGATATCACATGTACTCTTGCAAATTACAATCATTAGTGGTCAATGTTAAGAGCATAAGCATTTATTTAAATTTTTCTTTCTTTTTTATTTGAAAAGCATTTAAAGTAAGAACAGTTACCATAAAGGAGAATAATTTGCTTAATGTTCTTTTCTGCTGTACATCATTGCTTATCTTTTGCTATTACCACACGTAAACTTGTAGGATTGTGTGTTTGTGGGGGTGGGTGGGTCCATTATACATTCATATTGTGTCTAAAAAAATTTGTTACTGTGTTATGAGACTACTACATAAGGAGAGATTTCTGAACTTAAGAAAAAGTGTAAATAGGTTTATACATGTAAACTTATTTCCATTATTACTATCAAGTAAAAATCTGTTTAAGTTAGAAATGCTGTGGTTTTAATTCCAATAGAAGTCAAGATTTTCTTCATTATTTAAACTAACAGATTTTTGCCTGAACCATGTGATGATTCCTGAAAATTCTTAACTTTAAGGGGTTGGAGTGAAGAATGTCATATACATTCGTTGCTTTTATAGTCATTTATATGAGAATATAGGATTCCCAAAACCTAGACATTGAACTATTGAAGAACAGTTTTTTTTTAATGTGATATGCTCAGTATGTACAAGGCAATTTTTTTTTTCTTCACTTAAGACTTAGTGTCATTATGATAATAAGCTGTTCTTTAAATATTGGAAATGAGAGTCCTCACTAAGCATTTGTTGTCATGTTTTAATTTTGCCCCTAACTTTGGACTCATCTAACCTCTTTCCATTTCAGTTTCTTTCTTCATAAACGATAAAGTGTTGCTATAGAATATCTCTCAAGCTCCATCTTATAATATTCTGTAGATAATTTTCTATAAGTTTTTTCCATATAAAAGCAACTGTTTATGTGTATGTATGTATATTTACTTATGTATGTTGTTTGTATATATTAAGGAATAAAATAGTAGTGTAAAAGTAATTTAAAGGATGAAGTATGTTTTCCATTGTATTTTCTATTGGAAATTAATACATTTAAAGAACATATTACTCAGAATCTTAATAAGTCTTGATGGTTGTTGTGGATTTAGGATGAATTGAAAACAAAATGCTTTTATGTGATAATATTGTTTTGGTTTCTTCTAGATTATGAAGTTAGAAATTGATGAAATTGCAGCCCCCCGATCATTTATATTTCTTTGGTGTGGTTCTGGGGAAGGATTGGACCTTGGGAGAGTGGTAAGATGTTGTCTTTTTTTCCCCCCAAAGAAACCTTTTATTTAAGGAATACAAACTTCATGCATTTTGTAAGTACAACTTTAGGAACATAGTAAAGGTGGTGTCTTTTTAAAGCAAATGTTTAAATTCGTAAGAAAAAATAATAATACGTTGCATAATAAATGTGAAGGTTAATGTTGTTTTATCCTTTGTTGCTTGAATAGTTCTAAAATATTCAAAAGAAAAAAAATGTTTAGAAAAAGAAGATTTAAAAAGGCAGTTACCTTAAATCAATTAAGGTAAGCATTAAAAATGTATCTAGCCCTTTAAAAATAAAATTTATTGCAACTCGGAAAAGAACAGTTTTCAAAATTTGAAGCTCCACATTTTAGCACAGTAATGAGCTGCTTCATGTCATTTGTTTTTCTATATTAGTAGCTGTACAATGTTATTCTGGATAGTATTGACAACTGACTTCCAAATGGAAGCTAGAAGTCAAATTGGAAAACACAGCAAATGTAACACATAGTTTGAAAAAATGAGTGAGCATGAGAAAGAAGTCATAATACTTCTATTTTAAAGATATTTAGTTGTGTTTCAATGCTGTGCTTTGTTTTCCTTCTTCCTTTTTTATTGATTAGAGTATTTTGCCAAAAGGAAACAAATTAATGTTTTAAACAAAGTGTAAGGGGAGCTTTCTGCTTAGATGTTAGCAGTCTTCAGTTTTGGTCTCAATTCAGTTGGTATCAAACACTGAGACTTTTAGACATACTTGGTAGGTTTCAAGTTCTTTGATGTCTTATTGGATGATAGTTTCCAATTTTAGAACATATTACCTGTTAAATAGCAAATGATCTCCTTTAGTCATGGTAATTTAGGGAGCCATCCATTTGACAGGTGAAGAATTTAACATTGTATTTGATAACAAGTAGAATTGTAGTGAGATAAATTTGTGCTCAAATTCTGAAATTCTGCAATTAGTTGATATTCTTTATATAAATAATGAGTTTGGGGCTTTTAGGTGGCATCATTGCTTGTCATTTATTAACTCCAAGGTAAGAATATAACAATATGGCAATTGGGTATCACCATTTTGTTTGGGGTAACTCAAGATGCTTTGGAAAAACAAGGAAGTAGAAAAAAATGCAGGTTTTAATAGGTATATTGGTATTATCCTTTTTAGCTCTAATGTCTGACTTTGGTCTTTTGGTCTTTTGTCTCATCACCACCCTCACCCAAATTAGGATGAAAATGATTACAAGGTTTTGCCTTTTTTTTTTTTTTTTTAAGATTTTATTTATCTATTTGAGAGGTGAAGTTACAGACAGTGAGAGGCAGAGACAGAGAGAGAGAGAGAGAGAGAGAGAGAGAGAGGTCTTCTAACTGCTGGTTCACTCTCCAAATGGCTACAACAGCTGGAGCTGGACCAGTCCAAAGCCAGTAGCCAGGGGCCTCCTCTGGGTTCCCCACATGGTACAAGGGCTCAAGGGCTTGGGCCATCTTCCACTGCTTTCCCAGGCCATAGCAGAGAGCTGGATCGGAAGAGGAGCAGGTGAGACTAAAACCAGTGTCCATGTGGGATGCTGTCACTGCAAGTGGAGGATTAACCTGCACCATAGGGCCAGCCTCAGGAGGTTTTATCTTAATTGCTTTTGCAGCAGTGTACCTTATTAGTGACTGCAGAGTTTAACCAAAATGATTACAAAATAAATATTTCACAAGAAATATTCATGAATTTTTGGTAAATTAATGGATTAAGGCATGTAGTATTTAGACCATTATGATATGAATACACACCCAATGCAAAATTAAGTGCTTAGCAACATGAACAGATAGAAGTTTCTCCTTATTCAAGATTTCACTTTTCGTGGTTTCAGTTTTCTTAGGTCAACCTTGGTTTGAAAATATTAAATGGAAAATCTGCTAAATAAACAGTTGCTGAGTTTAGACTGCACACCACTGTGAGCAGTCTGATGAAATCTCATGCTTCCCATTTAGTTCTGCTCTAGATGTGAGTCATTTCTTTGTCTGGATGTGACTCTTCTCTGTAAAATATGCATGCTGTATATTTTACCTGCCATTTAGTTAGTTGGTATCTGTCTAAGTATTAGATAAACTATTGTACATGTATGTTGTAGCAAACTGCAAGGGAAAACACATTCACATAACTTTTATTACAGCATATTGAAATTGTTCTACTGTTACTGTTAATTTTGTACTCTATCTAATTAACTGTTAAACCTTATCATAGGTTTATATGTATATGAAAAGATCTGATGTCTTTAGGTTCAAAACTATCTGCAGTTTCAGTCATTGACCATGGGGCTTAGAACACATCCTCACAAATAAAGGGGAGACTATGGGGCCTTTGAAGTTTTAAAATAAAAATCTAACTTTGATTTTGAAGTATATCTCACTTTACACACTAAGAGCATTCCTGAAAAAGGTGTATGTCTTACACTCCACTATATCTTTATGTATACTTGATCATAGTACCAGCAGTATTGCACTGCATAACCTACTTCTTTTTCTCTACTTAACTCTTAGGTTTACTACTTTACTCTTAGGTAGGGATTATATCTTTTTTTCCCCCCAGCGGCTAGCTAGCACATATATATATATATATATATAGAGTGGGTCCTCAAAATGTCACTCTGTCTATGGCTTATCTGGTATTTGTTATAACTTCATAGATAACAGAGTCTCTGTTTTCAAAATTATATAAAGATTCAAGTATAGTTTTACCCAATAAAGAGATGTACATAACCATTTTAAGTCTGAGCTTTTTGCTTTTGTCAATTCTAAATATAGAAACAAAGTTTTATAGACCTCTCATTTGGAAAGAAGTTATCGGGAATTTTCAAAACAGTTTTTAGTTTTTTCAAGATAAGAAATTGAAGTGGCAGGAAAAAAATTCTCTCTTGCATTATTTTGTAATTACAGAGGACCTCAGTGTTTTATAATTTAAAACCTAGTATCTGTTAGGCCGGCGCCACAGCTCAATAGGCTAATCCTCCGCCTGCGGCGCCGGCACCCCAGGTTCTAGTCCCAGTTGCCCCTCTTCCAGTCCAGCTCTCTGCTGTGACCCAGGAAGGCAGTGGAGGATGGCCCAAGTGCTTGGGCCCTGCACCCGCATGGGAGACCAGGAGAAGCACCTGGCTCCTGGCTTCAGATCAGCACAGTGTGCCAGCTGCAGCGGCCATTGGGGGTGAACCAATGGAAAAAAAGAAGACCTTTCTTTCTGTCTCTCTCTCTCACTGTCCACTCTTGCCTGTCAAAAAAATAAATACATAAAATAAAATTTAAAAAACCTAGAATCTGTTGATGTCAGTAGAAGGTAATACATGTTGAGAATCCCTTATCTGAAATGTTTGGGACCAGAAGTGTTTCAGATTTTGGAGTTTAGAATGTTTCCATAGACTTTACCCATTGAACACCCCAAATCCAAAATCTGAAATGCTCTAAAATCTATAACCTTTTGAGTTTTCTCTCAGCACTCAAAAACTTCCAAGTTTTGGATCATTTTGGATTTCACATTTGTGGATTAGTGATGCTCAATTGGTATTTTAAAAGTTGTGTTATGATGAAATCCTTTCTGTGTTTTGATGTTTAACAATATATAGTAAATCAGTATCCGAAAGATGTATGAGACTTCAAAAACTTTCTGAGAAATATTTATTATTAAAAAACTATGCAAGAGGCCAGTGCCACGGCTCAATAGGCTAATCCTCTGCCTGTGGCGCCGCGCCAACACACTGGGTTCTAGTCCCAGTTGGAGTGCCGGATTCTATCCCGGTTGCCCCTCTTCTAGGCCAGCTCTCTGCTGTGGCCCAGGAGTGCAGTGGAGGATGGCCCAAGTGCTTGGGGTCGTGCACCCCATGGGAGACCCGGAGAAGCACCTAGCTCCTGCCTTCGGATCAGCACGGTGCGCTGGCCACAGCGTGCCGGACATTGGAGGGTGAACCCACAGTAAGGAAGACCTATCTCTCTCCCTCTCTCTCACTGTCCACTCTGCCTGTCAAAAAAAAAAAAAAAAAAAAGAAAGAAAGAAAGAAAAAAAAACTATGCAAGAATTTCAAAATGTTTTGCCCCAAAATAAGCTGATCATTTAATTCTAATTTTCCACAGACGTTTTCGAGTACTCACCTGAATATATTCTATATTATGGCTGTATACATATTTATTTTTTAAAGATTATTTATTTAATTTTTTTTTATTTGGAAGGCAGAGTAACAGAAAGGGAGAGATAAGAAAAAGGGATCTTCTATTCTCTGGTTCACTATCCAAATGCCTGCAAAACCAGGTCTGGGTCAGTCTGAAGCCAAAACCAAGAACCCTATCTGAGACTACCATGTAGGGTGTCAGGAATACAAACATTTAGGTCATAATTTGCCAGCTACCAGATGTGTTAGCAGGAAGCTGAATCAGAAGCAGAGTTGGGACTCAAACCTTTGTACTCAACAAGGGATACAAGTGTACCAAGTGGTAGCTTAACCTGCTGCACACTAGTGTCTGCTTCAGGCTTTATAAGACTAGCATTTCTTATATTTCTCCACTAGAACAAAACCAAAACCATTTTGACACTTGGGAATTTAGTGTCTCAAGAAAATTGTTTAATGCTGGTTGGTTATTTGAAGTATTGCTTAAATTAAGCATTTCTTTTCGTTTATTTTTTATTTTTAGTGTTTACGCAAGTGGGGTTACAGAAGATGTGAAGATATTTGTTGGATTAAAACCAATAAAAACAATCCTGGGAAGACTAAGACTTTAGACCCAAAGGCTGTTTTTCAGAGAACAAAGGTATTGCCTTTTCTGTTTTGTTTTGTTTTTGCTCATTATTTTCTCTCATACTTTTCCAAATTTCTGTATACTGTTCAGTTACTTTTGCTGGAAAAAAAAGTCATTTTCTTCAAATTGTAAAAGTAGCCTTGAGCAGTATAGGAATATATCCAAGTTGGTTTAAAATGTTTTATTCACTATCTTAGATCAGTCTCCACCACCATGCTGGAGAGGGAAATATGTATGTTCCTGTATGTCTTACACTGCTGTATTTATACATTACATGCAGGCTTTTAATGCTCCTCATACCCTGAATTTTTTTTTGTTTTGCTAGGTTCAGAAAGAAGAGATATCGGCAAATTTCATAGCTGGCCAGTTTACAGACTTGTTTCTTCTTCTGTTCTTTTCCTACTGAAGAACTTCTGAGAACTTCTGCTTCATGTTGATTCTGCTTTGCTAGTATCAGTCTTTAACCACCTTTGCTCTTTACTCTTTAGGGAGCCACTGGTGGGAGATCTTACTTGTTCAGACTTTCTGGGGTTGGAATTATAGCTATGTAACAAAGTTTCCAAAAGAACAGGGTTTGGAGAGCTTCTGGGTGGTGAACCTATAGAGTTGCTGGGAGCATGGTGCACCCGGAGAGAGGGCCTGGAAGCTCCGCATCCCTTCTCCTGTACATTGCCCTGTGCATCTCTTCCATCTGGCTGTTCCTGAGTTACAGCCTTTTACAATAAACAGGTAATAGTAATTAAAGCAATTACTGAATTTCACAAGCCACTCCAGCAAGTGATTGAACCTGAGGAGGGGGTCTTTAGACACTCCAATCTGTAGCCTGCCAGTTATAAAAGCACATTGACAACTTGTGATTGGTATCTGAAGTTGAGGGTCAGTCTTGTGGGACTAAGTCCTTAACCTGTGAGGTACACACTAGGTATAGATTGTGTCAGAATTGAACTGAATTATAGTGTCTGAGGAAAAGTGTAGCTACTTGGTGTGTGAAAACCCACACATCTGGTGTCAAAGAGCTGTCTTCTGAAAGTACTAAATGTAGAGTGAAAAACTGTTTTTCCTGTTTGCCTGACAGTCTTTCTGCAACCATCCAGATGTTTCTAAAGTCTGTCCTCTTTTTGCCCACAGAACTATATCCCAAAGATTTGTAGAAATAAGGATTGTTTTGGAACTGAGAAAATCAGAAGTATAAATAAAATGTTATGAAGATTATCAATAAGAAAAAAAATTAATTGGTCTGTTCTTCTTATTTAGGAACACTGTCTTATGGGGATCAAAGGAACTGTGAAGCGTAGCACAGATGGGGACTTTATTCACGCTAATGTTGACATTGACTTAATTATCACAGAAGAACCTGAAATTGGCAATATAGAAAAACCTGTAGAAATTTTTCATATAATTGAACATTTCTGTCTTGGTAGAAGACGCCTTCATCTGTTTGGAAGAGATAGTACAATTCGACCAGGTATGACCTCAGTTTCAATAACAAAAACAACTTTGATTCTTTGAGATATGGTTATAAAGGAATCAGACACAGGGTGATATAAAGTAAAATTCTTATGTATTTGAGTCATCTTCTTGCTGGATTTCAAATGTGAACAATGTTTGGTTCATACAAAAATTGAGAGGAAGTTCCTGAGATTTCCCATAAACTCTATGCCCTAGACTCGCATCATCTCCTCTGTTATCATTGCCACCCCCACCACAATGGTATGTTTGTTACAACTGATGAATCTACATTGACGAATCATCACCCTGGTCTGTAGTTTACATTAAGGTTCACTCTTGGTGGTCTGTGTTCTGGGGAATTAGACAAAAGTGTGAGGACATGCATCCCCCACTGTTGGATCACACAGCATAGTTTCACTGCCCTAATAATCCTGTGTGCTCCACTTATTCCATTTGCCCACACCTCAAATCCCTGGCAGTCTTTATTGTGAATATGTCTTTTGTTCTTGTTGCTGTGTTGTTACAATTGTCTATATAGTATGTGACCTTTTCAGATCAGCTTCTTTCATTTAGTAATAGGCATTTAAGGTTCTCCCCTGCTTTTCCATGGCTTGAGAGCTCACTTTTGAATCGTATCCTACTGTCTAGTTGTACCCACTTTATCCGTTTACCTGCTGAAGGACACCTCGGTTGCTTTGAGGTTTTAGCAAATAAGAATAAAACTGCCATAAATGCCCGTGTACAGGTTTTGGTGTGGATGTAAGTTTTCAACTCCTTTAGGTAAAAACCAAAGAGAATGATGGCTGGATTAAATAGTAAGATTATGTTTAATTTTGAAAGAAACTGCCAAGTCCTATCTCCTAAAGTACTTGCACCATTTTGTTCCACATTCTCACCAGCATTTGGTGTCAGTGAGGCAAATACACCCTGAAGCCTGGCTGTTTTAAGCTTGCTCAGTGCTTGGTAATACCTTTAGAACACAAGGTTACAGTGAAGAATTTTGGGGAGAAAGAAATCCCTTGGGCTTATATAACAAGTTCACTTTGCAAAGATTCACAAAGAGGTAGTGTGGCAGGAGAGAGGCAGTATTAGCTCTTTTTAAGTTTTCTGTTCTCTTGTTTGTGATATTGCAGCACTACCATAAATATCCTGAAACAAAAAACTAAAAGGAAGCAAATAAAACTCTAACAGGGTTGAGCATTTGGCCTAGTGGTAAAGCTGCCAGTTGTGACACCTACATCACTTATAGGTGCCTTTGAGTTCCTGCTCTGCTCCTAATTCTAGCTTCCTGCTAATGTGTGCCTTGGGAGGAGGCAGATGATGGCTCAAGCAGGTGGAAGACGTGGATTGAGTTCCGGACTTCCAATTTAGCAACAGGCTTGGGAGGACATTTGGGAAGGGCACCAGCAAATGACAGCTAACTGTCTAGCATGTGCTCTTTCTGCCTCTCAAGTAATGCATGTAGATAAACTTTCTAAAATAGCTCATAGTTTCTGTAGTCAGTGAGACGATATAGGTGAGGAATGTGCTTCTCGATCTAATGTGTCTTCTCTATTTCTCTGGTGTCCCCCGGGTGCCACATAAAAGGCACAGTGTGATTTTCCTGATTTTCTTGCAGCTATAAATCTTGTTAAGTCATTCTTAGGTACTGTTATTTTTTAAACAATGGAAAAATATTTTACAAAAGTGGCTATAATATTTTAGAATATGTATAATATTCTATATATGTAACATTTTAATAAAATATATTTTATAAAATTTTATATATTTATAAAATATTTAAAAGATATTTTATAAAATATATTTTAGAATATGAGCTTAGAAAAATATTTTTCATTTTAGAGCATTTTATGGGCGGTCTCATATTTTAAAAAATAATATTGGGGCCGGCGCTATAGTATAGTGGGTAAAGCCACCACCTGCAGTGCCAGCATCCCATATGAGCGGCAGTTCAAGTCCCAGCTGCTTCACTTCTGATCCAGCTCTCTGCTATGGCCTGGGAAAGCAGTAGAAGATGGCCCAAGTCTTTGGGCCCCTGTACCCATGTGGGAGACTGGGAAGAAGCTCCTGGCTTCTGTTCTGGCTCCTGGCTTCGGATTGGCACAGCTCTGGCTGTTTCAGCCATCTGGGGAGTGAACCAACGGATGGAAAGCCTCTCTCTTTCTCTCTCTCTCTCTCTCTCTCTCTCTCTCTCACCCTGCCTTTCAAATAAATAAATAATTAAAAAATAATATCAAGATGATGGTACAGAGATATGAACCTAACCTAATTTTACAGATAAATAACATGATTCCTGAAAGATTATTTGTTCTGTCCCAGTGGATTTCATGTCTCTTAAAGCATATTTCCAGGATTTTCCTAAAGGACATGCTAGTTATAAGAATCACCACTCCAAAGGAACTCCCAGAGTATAGGCATTTATAGTTATTTCTCAGCCCTTCTCCTTCCAGATATAATGTAATCAGTTGGCAGTATAGCTTACAAATAAAAAAACCTTTTTACCTACAATGTATAATGGAAATTCTGAAGAAAGAGATGTAATTTTATGTAAGCAATATATTTGAATTGGATGTTGCATGGTGAGGTTTTCAGCTGATTGACAAAATAATGTGAGCACAAAAGTGGTTAATACAGAAGTAGTCATTGTAGTAGTTTATTATTTGCTTAAAAAAAATGTTGGTTAAAAAATAGTTGATGAAAAGCATTGATGACAAAAGTGATTGGAAAGTTCAGTATTAAAGATTTTTGGGGGGCTTTATGAAAAGGATTGGAATATTTTTGAACTGAGAAGTGACACGTTTTAAGCTTTCATTTTTCAGTTTTAGAGAGGAGAAACCATAAGCTGAGAGATGATACATATATGTGTATGTCTGTTCCATGTGTGTGGCATGGTGGAGAGCTGTCCTTGTAGAAAAAAAGGCTTAAAGAAGAGTATGGGAGGAAAAATAGAAAGGTGGGAATGAGTAGGAACAATATGGTGGTGATTGAATTTCTAGGACCTGTCAACTCAGAACATTTTGTGGTTGGAAAGAACAAAGTTGGTTCAATATTTTAATCAGATAACAATGGTACTATTTTTATGAACAGGAAAGTTGTAATTAATTTTTTTATAAGATTTATTTATTTATTTGAAAGAGATACAGAGAGGCAGAGGTAAAGGCAGGAAGAGAAGTCTTCCATCCGCTGGTTCATTTCCCAAATGGCTGTTACAGCCGGAGCTGGGCCAATCAGGAGCCAGGAGCCAGGAGCTTCTTCCCCATGCAAGTGCAGAGGCCCAAGGATTTGGGCCATCTGCTGCTGCTTTCCCAGGCCATAGCAGAGAGCGGGAGCGGAAATAGAGCAACCGGAACTCAAACCAGTGCTCATATGAGATGCTGGCATGGCAGATGGCAGCTGTACCCACTATGCCACAGCACCACCCCCTAATTTATTACATTTTTCACTGAGCCCAAACTTAGTGTAATGTGTACCATTTTTTTCTAAGGGCTATTCACAGAATGTAGAGACATAGATGGAGACAATGAGGAAGATGTATTGTAAAAATTACAGTCTAAAGGGAGAAACAAGATTATAAATAGGAAGTTTTCAAAATATGACCCACGATTAAGTGCTGTTCATTCTGTAAGAGATGACTATTGGGTTGGTGATGGAACATCTTTAAAAGAATGCATTGGGGATTTGAACTAGCCCCTAAAGAATCAGTAAGAGAAGAGAGGGTTGCAAATAAAAAGGATAATATTTTTCTCCTCCATTTCAGGCTGGCTCACAGTTGGACCAACACTTACAAATAGCAACTATAATGCAGAGACCTATGCATCCTATTTCAGCGCTCCAAATTCCTACCTGACTGGATGTACAGAGGAAATTGAGAGACTTCGACCAAAATCACCACCTCCCAAATCTAAATCTGATAGGGGAGGTGGAGCTCCCAGAGGTGGAGGAAGGGGTGGAACTTCTGCTGGCCGCGGGAGAGAAAGAAATCGATCCAACTTCCGAGGCGAGCGAGGTGGCTTTAGAGGGGGCCGTGGAGGGGCGCATAGAGGTGGCTTTCCACCTCGATAACTTTGGAAGACACTGATCCTGTTAAAGCCCTCCTACCCTTCATTATCGTTTGAATTTGTTGGCAGACTTACTTCAGAACTCAATTCCAGCTCACATTTTGCTTTAGTTTCTCTGAACTGCCAGGAATAGCTTCGTCAACCTCCACTGGAGTTGTCACACACACTCTCTGGATTTGTGCAGGACAGTGAGTGATTCTGCCTCTTGTCATGTGCAGGTCATGGAATAGAGTACAAGTCTCTGTCTTCAGAGAGTGACTATATTCTGATGGATTCCCGCTAACTATAAGGACTTTGCTTTTTTGAAGCAGGTGATCAATGAAAAAAATTCAGTGTATGCTATTGTACTGGTGCTGACAGGAGTTGATAATGACAGGAGCCTTGACAGAATGAAGTTGGGACAGGTCATAAGCTTTTGTCAGGGCTTTGGTATTTTCTTGATGAAAATGTGGAAGTAGACTTTTTTCTTTGTTTTTTAAATCGTAAGTGAACTCAAATACAATTTGACCACTGAAGAAATTGACTTTGAAGAAAATCACCCCGCAAATCTAAATCTGATGAGAGATAGAGCTCTCAGTCTCCAGCAAAGAAAAAGTTAGAGCTTAGTTGGCAAACTTAAAAAAAAAAAGGAAATTAAAAAGCTCATGATAATCTGAATTTTGTAGCTACCTATGACTCATAATCAAACTTAAGAAGCAAACAAGGACAAATATCCAAGCGCTAGGACTCAGTTGTAGACTTGAACTTGGATTGACCATCAGAGCAATTTCATATTCCTTAGCAAATATAAGTGTCAGAAGCAACAACAGAGAATTGATTATCAGGTGCTTAGTTGAAACATTTCGAGAAATAAAGTGATGTACATGATGAGGAACTACATACATCTTTAAACTTGTTTTGGAGAAAATTTAATGTGCTAGCAATGACAGAAAACCCTGAACTTAGAGTACAGCTTGGAAAATTGAATTCCACTTGCCATTTACTAAAACCATATGGCATGTTGTTTGTTTTTAAGGGGTCAGTTGTGCAGATCAGCTAATTGTGTAAGACTTTATGCTATCATTTCTCTTTATATTGTAACTCATGTTTTAAATGAATTTGCTGAATGAAATAATACCATTACTGTTCTTGATAAATACATTTTTTTATTTTATTATTTTCCTAATGAAAATTTAAATATCTTAAAGTTGAGAGTCTGTTTTCTGTAAGTGGAATTAATGTCATTCCAAATGAAATCAAACTAAAAGCAAACTCATCTTTTGGTCTGTGATGGATTACAGTGGCAACTCATTTCTTGTAACTAGAATGAAGTTATATTATATCCAGTCAATGTTACCAGATGACTGAACAATATAGGGTTGAGACCTTAAAAGCCTGATTTTTTTTTTTTATCTATTTATTTGAAAGGCAGAGTTACATAGAAAGAGGGAAAGAAAGATTTTCCATCTACTGGTTTGATACCCAAACGGCCACAACAGGTGGGCCAGGCTGGAGTCAGGAACCTCATCCAGGTCTCTGACATGGGTGGCAGGGTCCCAGGTACTGCTTTCCCAGGTGTATTAGTGGGGAGCTGGATTGGAAGTGGAGCAGCTGAGATGAACTGGAAGCGCATACAGGATGCCAGCATTGCAGGTGGTGACTTAACCTGCTTTGCCATAGCACCAGCCCCCAAAAGCCTGATTGATTTAACTTGCTAAGCCTATTGGTACTTTCTACAACAGATACTAACACCTCTCTTGATGTAGGTATTGTGCCTTAAAAAAGATTTGCTGAAATTATGCTGTTTCTAAGTCAGTAATTATACACTATCTAGTAGCAAAAATATGTATCTCAAGAGTTGAGCTGGAAAGGAAGAGGCTAGAGAAAAGTTCCAACTGCCTACTGGTGGGCCCATAAGTGTGTCAGCTAAGGAGTGACATTGTTCTACATACAGGACTGTGCTGTGTTCCACACTTGGGCCTACACAAAGGAAGACAATTCCTAGGGCTTACTTGGCCAGTGTGCCTTGAAGTCTTTCTCGCAATGTCATTTTGCAGTCAGACAGGAATGGCTTCTTTGTACAGTGAAGGTTAAAAGGAGCCACAGGCCACCAAGCCAGGAGCTTCATCTGAGTCTCCCACGCGAGTGGCAGGGGCCCAAGCACTTGGGCCATTAGCAGGGCAATGGGTCAGATGTGGAGCAGCCGGGACATGAACTGGCACCCATATGGGATGCCAGCTCTGCATGCAGCTGCAGCTTTAACTTCTGTGCCACAACACAGGCCCCCATCTGGCCTTTTAACAAAGGATAGAATTAACCCACTAGTTCTACTGTCCCCTTTCAGTAAATGCTATGGTATTATATTACAATAGAATGTTTAGTCGCTGAAAAAGGGTTCTATTCCAATGAAAGCTCATTACTCTGACCTCTTCTGATTTTTGATTCACTTTAAATTTGCATGCCTCTCCTTTCACAAACTTATGTAGAAATTTTCAATTGCATCAGATTTCCTTATTGGTAAGGTTTGACTGTAGCGGCCATTTGGGGAGTGAACCAGCACATGAAAGACCTCTCTCACTCTGCCTCTCCTTCTCTCTCTGGGTAACTCTGACTTTCAAATAAATCTTTATTTTAGGCCGGCACCTTGCGGCGCCGGCACACCAGTGTTCTAATCCCGGTCGGGGCACTGGATTCTGTCCCGGTTGCCCCTCTTCCAGGCCAGTTCTCTGCTGTGGCCTGGGAGTGCAGTGGAGGATGGCCCAAGTCCTTGGGCCCTGCACCCCATGGGAGACCAGGATAAGCATCTGGCTCCTGCCATTGGATCAGCGCGGTACGCACCGGGCGCAGCGCGCCGGCCGCGCCAGCCATTGAAGGGTGAACCAACGGCAAAAGGAAGACCTTTCTCTCTGTTTCTCTGTCTCTCACTGTCCACTCTGCCTGTCAAAAATAAAAAATAAATAAATATTTTTTAAAAAATTCCCTGGTTTGAGTCTAGCTACTTTTTTTTTTTTTTTAAAGAGTTATTATTTGAAAGAGAAAGAGAGGGAGAGACACAGAGAGGTCATCCACCTGCTGGTTCACTCCCCAAGATGGCTGCAATGGCCAGAGCTAGGCCAGGCCAAAGTCAGGAGCCAGAAGCTTCTTCCAGGTCTCCCACTTACGTGCAGGAACCCAAGCACGTGGGCCATCTTCCACTGGGCCCTTAGCAAGGAGTTACATCAGAAGTGGAGCAGCCAGGACATAAAACCAGCACCCATATAGGATGCTGGCATCGCAGGCGCAACTCCACAAAGCCGGCACTGGCTACTCTGCTTCCTTTTCAGCATCAGCTGAAGTGCACCCTGGGAGACAGCAGGTGATGGTTTAAGTACTTGCATCCCTGTTACCCATAAGGGAGACCCAGATTTAGTTCCAGGCTCCTACTGTTTAGCCTGGTTCAGCCATCGCTGTTGGGAACATCTTGGGAAGGAACCAGCAGGTATAAGATCTCTGTCTGCCTTTGAAATGAAATCAAAGTGATTTATAAAAAAAACTTCTACAAAAGATCTTAAGATTGCAAATCTTCAAGTCAGAAGAATCTTGTTTTTACAGGTATAGATTATTTTAATCTTAAAAAGCATACCCTAATATTTCCTGCAGTACTTAGATACTCTTGAGACTGCATCTGCAGTCACTGCTACAATTTTTCTTACTTAGACATGAATAATTTTGTCTCCCAAAACAGATTTTGTTCTTTATGTGATTTGGAACGGTTTTCATGTATTAAATTTCAATGATGATGGCTCTGGAAAGCACATTTTGGAATGAGGCAAGTTCAGCCTGGACAACAGACATGTGAGAGCCTTTGAACTACTTGAAACCTGCTATCAGGTGGAGAAGTTCACCTTTGGGCTCAAAAGACACAGAACTTGTACCAAAAGGAGAATTTTCAAGGGAACGGTTTACTGCTTATAAGTTTCTAACAAACAGAATCATTCATAAATGGTTGCTTGGGACAAAGCACCTCATCCATTTCTCCAGCAGAGGCCAGGAAAACCCCCATTAGATATTAAGACTAGGGATTTCTGCTGCCTCTTCTCTAAGATTTTTTTTTTTTTCCCAGTATTACATCTTGTGTTTTCACCGATTAAAATTTGCAGTCAATTCCCCTCCAAAGCATTGCTTTTTCTGGTGGATACTGACTATCATTTCTAGACGGAAGGTTTAGACACACTAGTGTATCTTACCTGATAGAACTGAAGTTCAATTTCAGATAATCTAACCATGTTAAAAAAATCACTTTAAATTTTTATCTTTGCTATTTATTGGTTTATTAATACAGAAACATGTGTCCATCTGTCCAAACAATAAAAAGTACCATTACCAGGCCATTTCTAACTAGTCTTCATTCTGTGGCCTGGGTTAGAGTTCTGGAGAGTGAAGTTCAGGCCATTTAGTGCCCTCAAAGAAGTACCCTGTTAAGTGAGTGAATTCCTATTGTTTCATAACAATTCCTCTTCATTTAAAATACAAATTCCTGAATTACTGAGGTTTTGGTTTGTAATTTAAAGCATCTTAGTCTACAGCTTTCTCACTGGTGAGTTTATTATAATCTCTGAAACCATTTGTTAATTGGACATTTTTATAGCACTTAAAAATAGCTGCTTGATTTTTTAGGATTTCAACTAGGGTACTCAGGGCATAGCAGCAATTACACTTAAGAGTCAGCTTAGTCCTACTTTTCAAGATCCTTAGCAAGTTAAAAACATTAACTGTGTCAAACACTGTTCTAAGTCCTTTACATTTATTCACTTAATGCTTGAAACACAGCAGGAAAACTGAGACACAGAAATGTTTCTAACCTGCCCTGGATGACACAGCTAGTGTCATTTGTTGGTTCCAGAGCCCATACTCTTAGCCTTCATCTTCTACTGCCTCTCAAGGCCAGGGGAGAGAGAGGGAGTAGAATACTGCAGAACAGCACTTTGCACCATTTTTGGCAAATGATCATTCAGGACCCACGGGAACCTTTCTATTATATTTTGGGTTTCTCCTACCATTGAAATAGTCACTTGAGATCACATTTGCTTTCATCTCACCACTAATGTATAATGACAAACACCCTAAGTATTTCTTTTTAATACCCACGGCTTCCAAGAAGACTCTCTTGCATGTGCAGTTATTAAATGGACATATATCTAGGAGCAGATATTTCTTCTTATTAAACCCATTCACTCTGTAGCAGCTTGCTCTACAGTGAATGTGGAAGGGGTTTTAATCCTCTCAGGGTATTTGTTAATCTACTCCATGACATCTACTAATTTATAAACCAACCTTACTGATGATATAATATAATAGACAGGCACTAAACTGCTTCAGGCCTGTGTCTCTTACAGGTCAACAGGGGGCTGACAATAGGATTAAGGTTGCTGTAAGATAAATGTGTAGGTGTTCACAAAATATGCAGCACAGTTCTTGGGATGTGATATGTACTCAACATGCTTTTATCTATTATTTATTTGCATCCTTGATAACAAGGTTGAACAGGCCAGTTATATGGAAGATGCCTGCGCTACACCACTCAAAGCCACTCTGCTAGGTTTATGTATATATTCATCAACAATGGCCTCATGTAGCCTGATTCTATTTTGCCCACAGGGCACGTTAGAGAACTTTTAACATGCCGTTCTAAGGTACACTGTGGTATTTTCTATATTTATTACCTAAAACTCTTCAACTGTCAAAATTTTGGTTTCCTGATTTGCTCCCAATGATCCAACCAAATAAACTGTTTTGCCAACATACTTTGAGGACTCTCCTTATTTCATTTTAGAATCTCAAAATACATTTTAAAAAAATAATAATTCTACCTACTGAGTACATGAAGTGATTTATTGATCTTTGTTAAAGTCCTTTATATACAGGTAGAAACCTTCAAAATTGTACAAAGAACCATCAAGAATATTGATAAAGACAGTTTTATAGACAAAACAACTCAAATCATTTTAACATACATAATATGTAATTATGGAAAAAATGTAGAACACAAATTGTTCCACCAGAGGGAGTCCAAGGTTATTAAAAGTCTGCTATGCAAACCTTAAGTTGAGAAATGTGTTCAGTGGACTTACATGGTTTTAAAAAATTAAGTATAATGTAAAAATTAAGTTGTTTTCCCTCATTGAAATGGGAGAGGAACCAACACAACATCTTACCCCAAATCTATACGGTTTGAAAAATAATTTATATGTTTAGCACAAAGAAAGAAAACTGAGAATGTTTCAGTCCTGTAAACTATGCTCTTCATGAAATGCAAACTCCATCAGTTTTAAAAATTAAAAAGTTGTGCAATCAGAAATAGACTGTTCCCTTTATGGTACAACTGTACCTTCACTGGCTTTATACCTGAGCACCAACGCTGAAGTTCTAAATGCCATCTTGGAAAGCCATTCTGAAAAATGAGCAAGAAATCAAAACTAGCCTGTTATCATTGGAAAATTAGGCACCAAGAAGGAGATTGTCTCCTTTGAAATGTGACATCAGTGACAGAGAAGCTTCCGTTAGTTCAGCAGCTGACAGATCTCCTTGTGAACACAACAAAGGAAGTCCACATAAGACGGCCCTCCATAAAGTCCTTTGTCTTCTACCAGGAACTGCCGGAAAACCATCTCTGGTTGCTCTCGCTGCTTTACTATCATAAGCTAGGGAGGAAAAAAACAGCAATGAAATGAGTTATAAACATTTGCTGAATGTAGCTTAATTCTATCAGCTCCAATTCCATCAAATACTGTAAGTGTCCTCTATGTGTGAGGCCTCGGAGGATGACGGGAAAATGCTGATTACTCAGAGTAAAAGAAAGGACTGACTGCAAAACCATGAAACTCAAGGACAATTTTAAGTGGCAAAAATGAAACACACGCAGAGTGCTAGGGCAAAGGCATCACAATGGGAATGACTCACCTAAGCCTTGCAGGACAGCAGTGGACCTACGGAGCATCCCCTACCACAATATCAGGTACCCTGTCCCAGGGTTGCAGATGTGGCTGGCAGGCAGATTGTATTGGCCTTCTCAAAGGCAGTGGCAGGTTAGGGACAAGTTACCGTAATAAGGAGTTTGGGTTTTTGGAGAATAAATGATCCAGTGAAGGTGCAGGAAAAATGAATGAACAGTAAACTGGGAGCAGCAGACACAACACCTTAGTGGGATGGGGGGAGCCTAAACAGGAAATGTTGGAAACATCTAGGTGGGATCTGAATTAGAGCAGTGGTAGTGGAAGAGGATACATGTGAGGTGTAATACAGATATTAACACACACAGAACTTGTGTTCCCTGCTCATAACTCTTCTCTAGGGCTGTGTTGTCAGGCACAGAAGCCACCAGCCAGCCACATGTGCTATGTGCACTTGAAAGGTGGCTTCTCCAAACTGAAATGTGAGGAAAGTCTAGATATACATGGAGTTCTAAGACTTAGTATGAAAAAGAAAATGTAAAAGAACTCAGTAACTGTTTATATTGCTCACATGTGGCAATGACTATTTTTTATATACTGGGTTAAATAAACTACTATTAAATGATTTATTTTTTTACTTTTTAAATATGTCTACTGAAGAACAGGGAATAGCACATGTGGCTTGCTTTATTAGACAGTGCTATTGTAGGGGAAGACACTCGTAGGGGAGAAGTCTAGAAAGGGGACAGGTTGGTCAACAACACTGAGCCAGGGGCTGTTGCTGTGGCATAGCAGGAAAAGGCACTGCCTGCAATGCCGGCATCCCATATGGGCACCAGTTTGGGTCCCAGCTGCTCCTCTTCCAATCCAGCTCTCTGATATGGCCTGGGAAAGTGGTAGAAAATGGCCCAAGTGCTTGGGCCCCTGCACCCATGTGGGAGACCCAGAAAAAGCTCCTGGTTCCTGGCTTTGAATCAGCCCAGCTCCAGCAGTTGCAGCATTTAGGAAGTAAACCAGCAGATGGAAGACCTCTCTGTCTCTAACTCTTTCTATCTGTACCTCTACCTCTCATAAAATACATAAAAATCTTTTTTAAAAAATCTACTGAGGCTACTCTCTACCCCCTTAATTCCATTAAAGATGTCAGGGTAGTTGATGTAAATGGCCAAAATTTGGTATTTATTGGGCCATCACTGGGGTTACCTGAACTGTCCATGCACAACAATGTCTCTCCAGCTGCTTCCTGTGTAATTAGGAGGAGGAAAGTTACCTCTCACTTTTCTGAGCCTACATGGGAGAGTCTGCAGTTAATAGCCTCGCCAGCAGCAGTGAAGCAGCCATGTGCAATTTTCACATACTCCCCCACCTCCACCACTTTTGTGTTATATGCTTTTTAGTTATCATGTAGAATTCTGTGAACACAGCTTGCTTTTTCCCCTTATGGTATTTTTGGCCTGGGTCATAGGCTTAAAAACTCTAAATTACCCCTGACCAATAAAAATAATAATGGATATTAATTGTTACTGCTACCACTATAGTTAAGCCAATTCCACACAGATTTAGATATGTGAGATGTGTTGGCTTTCAGATGTCAGACAAGGCACTGGGAAGGGGCAACAGAATAGCTGTGTGCATACAGATTCCATTCCGACATTGGAAACAAAACTAACCCCTGAATGGAAATTTCTCCAAAGGAAGTTAAGATTTGAATCCTGGCCAGTGCCATGGCTCAATAGGCTAATCCTCTGCCTGAGGCGCGGGCACACCGGGTTCTAGTCCCAGTTGGAGCGCCCATTCTGTCCCGGTTGCTCCTCTTCCAGTCCAGCTCTCTGCTGTGGCCCGGGAGTGCAGTGGAGGATGGCCCAGGTCCTTGGGCCCTGCACCCACATGGGAGACCAGGAGAAAGCACCTGGCTCCTGGCTTCAGATCAGTGCAGCGCATTGGCTGCAACGCACCGGCCGTAACAGTCACTTGAGGGGTGAACAAACGGAAAAATGAAGACCTTTCTCTCTCTTTCTCTCTCTAACTCTGCCTGTCAATAAATAAATAAATAAATAAATAAATAAATTTGCATCCTGAAGAAGCAAAGATAACTTCTTCTCATGTTTCATATAACCATGCTACTTTGAGTGTGCTACTGCTCATGATAGGCAGGGGCTATTGAGTTAGTCTAAAAGATGGAACTTGGGCTATGTTTGGGCATATGGCATGATTAAGATGGGCTGAAAAGAATGTGTTGTATGTGGAAAAAAAAAAGAGAGAGAGCTACAGACAGCACCTCAGGGGACACCAGCTCTTAAGGGGTAGCTGAACAAACAGAAGTCATAAAAGGGGAGTAGGGGTGGTCAGTGTGATGTTTTCAAAGTTGACAGGAGAGAGAATCTGAGGAAAGATAACATTTAATATCCTAAGTGATGTAAAGGGATTGAGAATCAATTCTCCTGAATGAACTGGCAGTTTACAGAGAAATGAAGAGATTAAAAAACGTAAGAAGTTGGGCAAGATGGTAGAATAGGAAGGGAGCACACTGATAGTCCAGAAAGAGACAGTTTAATAAAAGTGGAGATACTGCAGGTTCAAGGAAGAGTTGGGGAAGAAACAGCAGAGGAAACTCTTCTGGAACTAGTGATTCACGGTGGACCTGCATGGAGGGCGTGTGCACCCACAGCTCAGAGGACACCAGCTGTGGAATCCACGCACCAGCACTGGAAAGGGAGGTGAGACGAAACCTCAGTAGCCCGAGACACTGGTGGGAAAGCGGAAGGAGGAGCCTAGAGGGAATGAGGCTTGAAACCCCGTGGGGGAAAGTTCACCAGGCTAACTAGAGGAGAGAGGGGAAAAAAAAAAAAGGGACCAGTACGGACACGAGTCTCTCTCTCCTCTCACCTCTCAAAGGCGAGCAAGACAAAGAGCAGGTGCCATTTTCGACATACGTAGAAGCTGCACCCGCCATCAACCAAGCAGAAAAACCTGACTCTAGGGGGGTGAAATAACAGGAGGTTAGGACCTAGTGAATGTGTGCAGCTAATGAACTGAGATGGTGAAAAAAGAGATGGTGGGTGAGAGAACTCAGAGTTCATGTGAGTACTCTCCAGAGACGCTACAACTCGGTAACCTTGGCAACATGGTGGGAGACTGCAGGAGAACTTGAGTCCACACTGAGGGCAGCACAGATCCTTTGTGTGGTCCGTGGGAAAGAGCAGATGAATGTTATACCCACAGGAGCCAGAGATTGAAAGCTGACTACCTTCAATTCCACTCAGCTGTGTGGAATTACGTCCCTTCTGAATCAAAAAAAAAAAAAAAAAAAAAAAGAGAGAGAGAGAGAGAGAGAGATTTACCTTGCCTAACCTGGGTGTGTCACCTCTGGCACACCCTTAACCCTGAGGAACCAAACAGAGCTCTCTGGCCACACCCATCACAAGCCTCTAGGGCTCCATCAAAAGCAGACAGTCCACTTAATACATAGTATGAGAAAAAACACCACAGTGAGGGAAGAATCCAAAGAATATCTCTACAATGCCAAGCAACAAATGCAGAAACCAAGGAAACAAGAACAAGGAAGACATTATGACACCCTCAAATGAATGAGACACCCCAAACCAAGATTATGAAGATGATGAGATAGAAGAAATGCAAGATACAGAACTGAAAAAATTTATGATAAAAACATTTAGAAGTTTTCAAAAACAAATCCTTGACTACAGAAATCTTACTGGACAGGATAGAAAATCTCTCTCATGAAAATGAAATCTTGAGGAATCAAAATGAAATGCAGAAACTAGTAGAACATGAAACTGTGATAGTGAAGAGAAATCATAATGAAATGAAGAACTCAATAGATCAAATGACAAACACATTAGAGAGCCTTAAAAACAGAATGAGTGAAGAAGAGAGAATATCAGACTTAGAAGACAGAGAACAGGAAAGTATACAGTCAAACCAAAGAAAAGAAGAGGAAATTAGAAATCTAAAAAATACTGTTGGGAATCTACAGGATACTATTAAAAAACCTAACATTTGAGTTCTAGGAGTTCCTGAAGGCATGGAGAGAGAGAAAGGATTAGAAGGCCTTTTTAGTGAAATACTAGCAGGGAAATTCCCAGTTTTGGTGAAGGACAGAGACATCCTAGTACAGGAAGCTCATAGAACCCCCAGTAACCATGACCAAAAGAGATCCTCACCATGACACATTCTAATTAAACTCACACAATGAAACATAAAGAAAAGATTCTAAAATGTGCAAAAGAGAAACGTCATATTACTCCCAGAGGATTTCCAACTAGACTCACAGCAGACTTCTCAGCAGAAACCCTACAAGCTAGGAGGGAATGGCGAGACATAGCCCAGGTACTAAGAGAGAAAAACTGCCAGCCCAGAATATTATATCCTGCAAAGCTCTCCTTTGTGAATGAAGGTGAAATAAAGACCTTTCATAGCAAACAAAAATTGAAAGAATTTGTCGCCACTCATCCAGCCCTGCAAAAGATGCTCAAAGATGTGTTACACACAGAAACATGGTCATCAATATGAAAAAAGGTAAAGGAAGGAAATCTCACAGCAAAAGATCACAGGAAGTTCAAAGAATATATTAGAAAATATCTTTCAGAAAATAGCAGGGCAAAGTTACTACTTATCAATAGTCACATTGAACGTTAACGGCCTCAACTCTCCAGTTAAAAGACACAGATTGGGGCCGGCGCCGTGGCTCAACAGGCTAATCCTCCGCCTTGCAGCGCCGGCACACCAGGTTCTAGTCCCGGTCAGGGCACCGATCCTGTCCCGGTTGCCCCTCTTCCAGGCCAGCTCTCTGCTGTGGCCAGGGAGTGCAGTGGAGGATGGCCCAAGTGCTTGGGCTCTGCACCCCATGGGAGACCAGGAGAAGCACCTGGCTCCTGCCATCGGAACAGCGCGGTGCGCCGGCCGCAGCGCGCTACCGCGGCGGCCATTGGAGGGTGAACCAACGGCAAAAGGAAGACCTTTCTCTCTGTCTCTCTCTCTCTCACTGTCCACTCTGCCTGTCAAAAAAAAAAAAAAAAAGACACAGATTGGTTGAATGGGTTAAGGAACAAAACCCATCTATTTGCTGCTTACAAGAAATACATCTTTCTAACAAGGATGCATGCAGAGTGAAAGTGAAAGGCTGGAAAAAGATATTCCATGTCAACAGAAATGAAAAAAGAGTGGGCATAGCCATCTTAATAACAGACAAAATAAACTTTAACATAAAAACTGTTAGGAGAGACAAAGAGGGGCACTATATAATGATTAAGGGATCAATTCAACAGGAAGATATAACGATTATCAATGTATATGCACCTAATTATAGGGCATCAGTTGTCGGGGCCAGTGGCCCTGGCCTGACATGAGATGCAGCAGGCTGAGGCTGTCCCTTATCTAATCCTGTTTCCAAGACTTTTCGTCCCATATTCCTGCAGGCAGGATGTGACTTCTGATGAAGGTTTATGATGTTCTTTGCACTATCTGCAGAGCTTGTACCCTGATCATTGCTACTTTATAAACTTGCTCTGTTCCTGTGCTATGCATGATTACACACAATGAATGTTATCTGTATGGGGCCTGGGGTATATATCCTTGTGTTTCTTGGTGCTCGCTGCTGGAGACTGAAGGGTTTCCTTAGGGAGAGTGCCTCCAGTCCCTCATCGCCGGGCCCCCTACTTTGGCTTGGAACGCGATGAGGCAATAAACGTGGTGATGAATTGACTGAGTGCTGCGTGTCTCCATGTGGTTTGTCGGGTGGCCTCCGACAATCAGTTTATTTAAAAGATTTGTTAAGGGACTTAAAGGGAGACTTAGACCCCAATACAATAGTACTGGGGGACTTCAATACTCCACTCTCAGAAATAGATCAACCGGACAGAAGATAAACAAGGATACAGTAAATTTAAACGACACTATAGCCCAAATGGATCTAACAGATATCTACAGAACTTTTCATCATACACATAAAACATTTACATTCTTCTCAGCCTTATATGGAACTTTCTCTAGGATTGACCACATACTAGGCCATAAAGCAAGTCTCAGCAAATTCAAAAGAATTAGAATCATACGATGCAGCTTCTCAGACCATAGAGGAATGAAGTTGGAAATTAGCAACTCAGGAATCCCTAGAACATATGCAAACACATGCAGATTGAACAACATGCTCCTGAATGAACAATGGGTCAAAGAAGAAATCAAAAGAGAAATCAAAAACTTTCTGGAAGTAAATGAGGATAACAGCACAACATACCAAAACTTATGGGATAAAGCAAAAGCAGTATTGAAAGTTTATATCAATAGGTGCCTATAGCAAGAAATTGGAAAGGCACCAAATAGATGAGCTTTCAAGTCATCTCAAGGATCTAGAAAATCTGCAGCAAACCAGACCCAAACCCAGTAGGAGAAGAGAAATAATTAAAATCAGAGAAGAAATCAACAGGATTGAATCCAAAAAAAATTACAAAAAATCAGCCAAACGAGGAGGTGGTTTTTTGAAAAAATAAACAAAATTGACACCCCATTGGCCCAACTAACTAAAAAAAGAAGAGAAAAGACCCAAATCAATAAAATCAGAGATGAAAATGGCAACGTAACAACAGACACCAGAGAAATAAAAAGAATCACCAGAAATTACTACAAGGACTTGTTTTCCAGCAAACAGGGAAATCTATCAGAAATGGATAGATTCCTGGACACATGCAACCTACCTAAATTGAAACAGGAAGACATAGAAAACCTAAACAGACCCATAACTGACACAGAAATTGAAACAGTAACAAAGGCCCTCCCAACAAAGAAAAGCCCAGGACCAGATGGATTCACTGCTGAATTCTACCAGACATTTAAAGAAGAAATAACTCCAATTCTTCTCAAACTATTCAGAACAATTGGAAAAGAGGGAATCCTCCCAAATTCTTTCTATGAAGCCAGCATCACCTTAATCCCTAAGCCGGGAAAAGATGCAGCTTTGAAAGAGAATTACAGGCCAATATCCCTGATGAACATAGATGCAAAAATACTCAATAAAATTCTGGCTAATAGAATGCAACAACACATCAGAAAGATCATCTACTCAGACCAAGTGGGATTTATCCCTGGTATGCAGGGATGGTTCAATGTTCGCAAACAATCAATGTGATACACCACATTAACAGACTGCAGAAGAAAAATCATATGATTATCTCAATAGGCGCAGAGAAAGCATTTGATAAAATACAACACCCTTTCATGATGAAAACTCTAAGCAAACTGGTTATAGAAGGAACATTCCTCAATACAATCAAAGCAATTTATGAAAAACCCACGGCCAGCATCCTATTGAATGGGGAAAAGTTGGAAGGATTTCCACTTATCTGGTACCAGACAGGGATGCCCACAACCACCACTGCTATTCAACATGGTTCTGGAAGTTTTAGCCAGAACTATTAGGCAAGAAAAAGAAATTAAAGGGATACAAATTGGGAAGGAAGAACTCAAACTATCCCTCTTTGCAGATGATATGATTCTTTATTTAGGGAATCCAAAGAACTCTACTAAGAGACTAGTAGAGTTTGGCAAAGTAGCAGGATATAAAAATCAATGCACAAAAATCAACAGCCTTTTTATCCACAGGCAATGCCACAGCTGAGAAAGAACTTCTAAGATCAATCCCATTCACAATAGCTACAAAAACAATCAAATACCTTGGAATAAACTTAACCAGGGATTGTTAAATTCTCTACGATGAGAATTACAAAATCTTAAAGAAAGAAATAGAAGAGGACACTAAAAAACGGAAAAATCTTCCATGCTCATGGATTGGAAGAATCAATATCATCAAAATGTCCATTCTCCCAAAAGCAATTTCCAGATTCAATGCAATACGAATCAAAATACCAAAGACATTCTTCTCAGATCTGGAAAAAATGATGATGAAATTCATATGGAGACACAGGAGACCTCGAATAGCCAAAGCAATCTTGTACAACAAAAACAAAGCCGGAGGCATCACAATACCAGATTTCAGGACATACTACAGGGCAGTAGTTATCAAAACAGCACGGTACTGGTACAGAAACAGATGAATAGACCAATGGAACAGAATAGAAACACCAGAAATCAATCCAAACATCTACAGCCAACTTATATTGATCAAGGATCCAAAACCAATCCCTGGGGTGAGAACAGTCTATTCAATAAATGGTGCTGGGAAAACTGGATTTCCATGTGCAGAAGCATGAAGCAAGACCCCTACTTTTAACTTTACACAAAAATCCACTCAATATGGATTAAAGACCTGAATCTACGACTCAATACCATCAAATTATTAGAGAATATTGGAGAAACCCTGCAAGATATAGGTACTGGCAAAGACTTCTTGGAAAATACCCCAGAAGCACAGGCAGTCAAAGCCAAAATTAACATTTGGGATTGCATCAAATTGAGAAGTTTCTGTACTGCAAAAGAAACAGTCAGGAATGTGAATAGGCAACCAACAGAATGGGAAAAAATATTTGCAAACTATGCTACAGATAAAGAGATCAAATCTACAAAGAGATCAAGAAACTCCAACAACAAAACAAACAACCCACTAAAGAGATGGACCAAGGTCCTCAATAGACATTTTTCAAAAGAGGAAATCCAAATGGCCAACAGACACATGAAAAAATGCTCAGAATCACTAGAAATCAGGGAAATGCAAATCAAAACCACAATGAGGTTTCACCTCATCTTGAACAGAATGGCTTACATATAGAAATCTACCAACAACAGATGCTGGCGAGGATGTGGGGGGAAAGGGACACTAACCCACTGTTGGTGGGAATGCAAACTGGTTAAGCCACTATGGAAGTCAGTCTGGAGATTCCTCAGAAACCTGAACATAACCCTACCATACAACCCAGCCATCCCACTCATTGAAATTTACCCAAAGGAAATTAAATTGGCAAACAGAAAAGCTGTTTGCACCTTAATGTTTATTGCAGCTCAATTCACAATAGCTAAGACCTAGAATCAACCCAAATGCCCATTAACAGTAGACTGGATAAAAAAATTATGGGACATGTACTCAACAGCAGTAAAAAAAAAATGAAATCCAGTCATTTGCAACAAAATGGAGGAATCTGGAACACATCATGCTGAGTGAAATAAGCCAGTCCCAGAGGGAGAAATATCATATGTTCTCCCTGATAGGTGACAACTAACCGAGCACCAAAAAGGAAACCTGTTAAAGTGAAATGGACACTATGAGAAACAGTGACTTGATCAATCAGCCCTTGTCCTGACTGTTGATGTACAATTTAATACTTTATCCCTTTTAGTATTTTTTTTGTTCTACTTAATACTATTGGTTGAACTCTGTAATTAACACACAATTATTCTTAAGTGTTCAAATTTAACTGAAAAGCGATCTCTGTTAAATGTAAGAGTGGGAATAAGAGAGGGAGGAGATGTACAATTTGGGACATGCTCAAGCAGACTTGTCCCAGATGGTGGAGTCAGAAATGTACCAGGGGATTCCAATTCAATCCCATCAAGGTGGCATGTTCCAATGCCATCTCACTAGTCCAAATGATCAATTTCAGTTCACAATTGATCACACTGATAGGTCTAAAGTCAAAGAGAGTACATAAACAAGACCAGTTTCTGCTAATACCAATTGATAGAATTAAATAGGGAGAGAATGATCCAACATGGAAAGCAGAATACACAGAAGACTCATAGAATGGTAGACGTCCTAAACAGCACTCTGGCCTCAGAATCAGCCCTTAAGTTATTCTGATCTGGCTGAAGAGCCCATGAGAGTATTTTAGGCAGGAAAAGACAAGACACTCTGACAAAAAAAAAAAACTAAATGAAAGATCTCCACGAGTGAGATCCGAGTAGAAAGAACGGGCCATCAAAGAAGGAGGTACCTTTCAAAGAAAGGAGGCGAGAACTTCCACTTTGACTATGACCTTGTCTAAATAAGATCGAAGTCTGCGAACTCAAAAGGCTTCCATAGCCTTGGCAACTCATGACAAGAGCCTAGGGAGATTACTGACGCCATAAACAAGAGTGTAAATTTGTTAAGTCAACAACAGGAGTCACTGTGCACTCACTCCTCATGTAGGATCTCTGTCCTTAATGTGTTGTACAATGTGAATTAATGCTATAACTAGTACTCAAGCAGTATTTTACACTTTGTGGTTATGTGTGGGTGCAAACTGTTGAAATCTTTACTTAATGTATATTAAATTGATCTTCTGTATATAAAAATAATTCAAAATGAATCTTGATGTGAATGGAATGGGAGAGGGAGTGAGAGATGGGAGGATTGCGGGTGTGAGGGAAGTTATGGGGGAGAAAATCCATTGTAATCCATAAACTGTCCTTTGGAAATTTATATTTACTAAATAAAAGTTTTTAAAAAAAAAGAACTTAAAGAAAAAAAAGTAAGAAGTTAACAACTATTTCAAGAAGCCTGGTGGTAAAATGCTTGACAGGCCACAGTACTCAATAAATACATGTAGAATGAATGAAAGGAAAGGGGAGCTAAGTCTTGGAAAAGCTACAGCATCAGTGAAGGTAGATTTGAACAACTTGGAAACTATGGAAAAGAGCCAGTGTGGAGGGAGTGATCTAGATAATATTAAGGGATGGGAGATCAGGAAGAAAAAAAAAAACTTTGGAGTATGGAAAACAGTGAGTGAGCAGGGCAAGACTAGAATTCACCAGAACAGCATTTGATAGTTGTCATCTCGGAACACACTGCGGTAGAAATCTTTGCACATTCCCTGGCAAATGTAAGAATGGGTAGACAATGAGGTTTAAGAAGGTGATCCTCTGGAAAAGTTAGCATAACCAGAGGGAAAATTTCTAGAAGAGTTAGCATAACCTGGAAGGCAGCAGTGTCTTCCAGATTTTATTTGTTATTCTCCATCTTTCTATTTCAAACTTTATCTCCTATTCAGCATTGACTCTTTAAAAGTACAATTTCATTTTCTTTGTGTGGTTGATTTTCAAACATCAGAGAAGAAGATAAGACACTCAGTGCACAGCTGGTGTTGGCCCTCTGTCTGCAGTGACCCGGCTGTGAGACACTGACCACATCATGGGGCTCCTTTGAGTCTCACTTGCACACCTGTCGAATGTAGGTGGTAAGACTGAAAGTCTAGTGTTGGATCAGATGTCTCCTAGATTCCAGTTAGCACTGACATCTGTAGATTTTAGATATTTTAGATTCTTTTTTTTTTTATATTTCAGATTCTTTAAAGAAACAGAACCTTGGCTTACAAGTCAAAGAAATGTTATAAATAACATAAAATTTGCAGGTGGTAATCAGGAAATTTCATGTTAAATTATTTTATCACATAGCTGCTTAAATCTTATCAACATTCAAAGTTTATTCCCAAGCTTTTTTTTTTTTTAAGCAAAGGTGACAGGACCTTGATAAAGGAGTTGTTAGAGCATGTAGAGAAAGCAAAGGAGAGAAAAGTCATATTATTTCCTTGAAGGAAGAGCTACTAAACACATAGGTGTCCTCCACCATAGCCGCCATGCCTCTTCTATATATATGGGACCAGATGTAGGGCATTTGTGGAAGCTGGAATGAAGGTGATCACTAATTCTGCATATTTTAAGTACCAGAATCTTCTATTTGTGCTTCATGAGATCCTAAGATTTCATTATGTACCTTCAGGTTGTTCAGGGAGTGTTGTGGGAAGTATGTGCTTGGTTTCATCCTACTCTGCCATCTCTAAGTCCTGCCTAAGACCAAACCCAAATAGATGCTCTCTGTGAAAACAGTTCTGGAAATTTAGCATTTCCCCAGACTTCTGCTAGAAGCTATATAGTTGTTCACTGGTTCAGCTGATGGTTCAACTTGATATTTTTTTAATGAGTGATTTTCATGGTTAAGAATGTAGGTTTAGATTCACATCACTTTTATGTTTCAAGAGGAAACCAGTCTTATAACTCCCTCACCATCACAGGCCTGCCTCCAGGTTAGTGTTTCATGTCTCTGCCTTAAGTGATGTTAGCCAGAACATCATCATCTATATATTGCAATCCCAGGAGGCCCTGACATTGAACTTTGGAAAGAAGACAGGTAAGTAGCTGGCACTTCACAACAGAAAATTTTCTTGGGTTCCAGATGCTTTAAATTATTTTACATAAACTCATAAATAGCTAGCAGGGCTTGTAAGGACTAAAGTAATACACCTTACCATTTATCATTAAATCAAACATCATAAAAATCAAATTTCACAAATGTTGTCAATATATCCATAATTACTTTAGGCACTGAAGGAGAAGTCATTTCAAAGCCTTTTAATAATATTAATTGCTACTAAACTATCAATATCTTCATGATTACTAAATTACTTAGTAAGCTACCCCATGTTTTAACTCATGGTAATAACTATTTTTGTAGTTTTGTGACTGGTAAGTAAGAAGATATACCTAAGAGGTCAGTGTCAGTTTTCTATCAGAAAATATCATGAAAATATAGATCATGTATTTAAAAAGTCTACAAAGAAATAAAAAGCACTCAAATGAGATTTTTTACCTTCATTGAATATGGCTTCTTTTGTTGAATAATATTCATTATCATTTTGAGTTGTTGAGAATATGGGCTTCCCACTTCAGGCAGTAATGTCTAAATTTAATGAAGTTAAAATTTCAGTACAATTTAGATGAGATTAGAATGTTAAAAACACCCTTCTAAAACCATATCCTGGGGGCCAGTGTTGTGGCATAGCAGGTGAAGCCTCTGCCGTTGATGCTGGCATCCCATATGAGCACCGATTTGTGTCCCAGCTGCTCCTCTTCCCATCCAGTTCCCTGCTAATGGCATGGGAAAAGCAGTAGAAGATGGCCTAAGTGCTTGGACTCCTGCCACCCACATGAGAGACCTGGAAGAAGCTCCTGGCTCCTGGTTTCAGCCTGGCCCAGCCCTGGCTGTTGTGGCTACCTGGGAGTGACCCAGCAGATGGAAGATCTCTCTCTCTCTCTCTCACAAATAAATAAATTATACACACACACACACACAGAGTTGATTACTGCCTTAATTTATTTACCTGAGAACCAAAAACGTAGAAATAAGCACTAACAGTTACTCATTTTTATGGTGCACATTCCTATCAATGAAATAATTACCTCTAACTTTTGAAAATAAAAATCCTCCTCTAGGATCTGACACATGTGCATCACTAAAATGACACAACAGGTCTATCTTTCTGCACAGTATGTCTGTGGGCCAATCCCATGAAGATGTAATGGTATAAATGGTATAAAGCCTTTTGTGCACAATGATTGACATGCAGTAAATATATTTTAAAGTGATATATTTTGGTTGTTTGAGTAACACTATACAGATCCCTTTACACCAGTTAAATGCCATTCATCAAAACAAGAAATCCTCTCATTCTTATATAGAACTGTTGACTCTGCTGTTTTTCCTTTGTCAAATATGGTTACATATAAAGAGTATTTCAGAATTTATATTTGGCATATCACCACAAAAATACTTACCGTGTCTGTGTTGATGTGTGCAAAAGATGGCACATTAAATATTCCCTGGATCAGTTCTGGTGGGCTACTTACTCCCAGCCATAAGAACATGTTGAGACCATTAGCCAGGAGGAAGATTCCTTCTTCTGAAAGACGGGACTCAGAGCAACGAACAGCAGCAGGCAGCTCTGTGCTCTTCACATCTAATGTATGCTGTGCAGGCAAAGACAACAGGATTAGACACTACTTTCCTCCCCTTTCTTTCCACTCCCTCTATTCCCCCCTGAAGCACACCCCACAACACACCTCTCTCTGTCTTTTATGTTCCTTTCTCTTCCCTCATTCCCCCACCCCATTCATTCCAATGCATATTAATGAGTGTCTACAGTGTGTCAGACATTGTTCTAGTCAATAGACAATAATCTTTGCCTTGCAAAGCTAATGACTTTTGGAGAAGAGGAGACAATGTAAGTAACTAAAACGTATAGAATTGTAGATGGTATCAAGAGCTATGATTAGAAGCAGGAAAATGGAATAGAATGTATCAGGGTAGGGATGTGATATTTCAGTTCTAACTGTACCAGGAAGGTTTACTAGGTCACTTTGGAGTAAACTTGAGGTAAGGGAAGGAGCTCTCTGGGGAAGAGCATTCCATATGGAAGGAAAAGCTAAGGCAAAGGTCCTGAAGCAAAGGCCTATCTGAAACATCTCAGGACTGGTGACCAGTGTGGCTGGAGTAGAATGAGTAAGGGAGAGTAACAGAACATTAAGACAGAAGGGAGGCATAGGTAGAACCGACAACACTCGCAAGAGGAAGATGAGAGACATGAGCTGACAGTTACCTTCACAGCATCACCTTCACTTCTGTGCTGAAAACAGACAGAAGGAGATGTGGTGGTGGAAGCAGGGAGCCTAGTAGCCACAGTTCATAGGAGAAATGATCATGTTTGGAGCTGGGTGGGACAGATGAGGGCGTGAGAAGTTGTCAAACTCTGGAGAGCTGCGACATGCACTGACAGGTGAGCCGTGGGAGGTGAGAAAAGGAAAGCTGTCAGGGTGACTACAAGACTTTGAGCAATGGGAACAGGCAGGAGGGAGCAGTGATGAATGAAGATGGAGAAGACTTCGGGAGAAGTAGGCATCAGAGGGTGAACAAAGGGCTCAGTTTAAGATGCCTATGACACATCCTAGCAGAGGTGGTGCAGGCAATGGGGGCATCTGGAGTTCAGTGCTGAAGTGTGGCTAGAGACATGAATGTGGGAAGCAAAGTGCATAAATGGCATATCAGCATGAGAACAGATAAGACTTTCAAGTGATCAAGAATGGACAGAAAGGAGAAACCTCCCCATCACTCCAACAGGGAGAATGGGATGAATAAGTGAAGGAAGCAGCATGACGGGACACCAAGTAAAAGAATCAAAAAAAGACTTTCAAGGAGTTATCAACCCTGTCAGACACTCTGGGCAGGTGCTCATGGGATTTAGCAACAGGCTGGCCACTGGTGACCTTGGCTAAAGAATTTCAGCAAAGTAGTGAGATGCCCTTGCCTTTGTAGTTCTGGTTTCTTTGGTTTCGCTGGATGACTACTGATCATCCAATTTTATCTGAAAATAAATCATTAATAATAATTTGCAGCTAACCTTCTTACTGACTGAAGTAGTAACTTTTTTAAAGATTTATTTATTTATTTATTTATTTGAAAGTCAGAATTACACAGAGGGGAGAAACAGAGAGAGAGAGGTCTTCCATCCAATGGTTCACTCCCCAGTTGGCCGCAACGGCTGGAGCTGTGCCGATCTGAAGCCAGGAGCCAGGAGCTTCTTCTGGGTCTCCTACATGCGTGCAGGGGCCCAAGGACTTGGGCCATCTTCTACTGTTTTCCCAGGCCATAGCAGAGAGCTGGATCAGAAATGGAGCAGCCAGGTCTCGAATCGGCATCCATGTGGGATGCCGACGCTTCAGGCCAAGGCGTTAACCCACTGCACCACAGCGTTGGCCCCAATTAGTAACTTTTAATTCCCGACCCTACTGAGTGCTGATTACACTGTTACTAAGAGCCTGAGGGTGAGTATGAATTTGGGAATTAAAAATCAGCTATCAGCCTGCTCCTCTCCTCTCCCTCCACTAGAACCCGTTAAGTCTCAGCACAAAGGAGGCTAACTGCAGGATCAGGAGCTTTCAAGCCATTAAGGACAGACTTAAAAAAACAAAGAGGCCGGTGTTTTGGTGTAATTGGTAAAGCCATCGCCTGCAACACTAGCATTGTATATGGATGTTGGTTCAAGTCCTGGCTGGCTGCTTTACTTCCCATCCAGCTCCCTGCTAATGAGCCTGAGAAAGCGGTGGAGAATGGCCCAAGTCTTTGGGCCCCTGTACCTATGGTGGGAGCTCTGGAAGAGGCTCCTGGCTCCTGGCTTCAGCCTGACCCAGCCCTGGCCATTGAAGCCACTTGTGGAGTAAACGACCAAATGGAAGATACCCCTATCAGCTATTTATCTCTCTTTCTCTAACTTTGCCTTTCAAATACATAAATAAATGTTAAAAAAAAAAATAGCAGAACACTTTGTCATAGAAATTCTCTAAGGGCTAAAGCAGGGGAGTGTAGGGGTCTTCAAATATGTGCTCACTTGTAAACCCCCAACTGCATTTGGCAATGCTAATCACAGCCATTCTGATTACATACGATGAATACTAGCCATTTATATATATATATATATATATATATATATATATATATATATATACACAGACTTGTGGGGCTTGGGTTGTGTATTCTCTACTTCTCTGTCACTCTGTCATTCAAATAAATAAAATAAATAATATCTTTACCGAAACAATAGACTTATGTGCAATCAGATCTCATACACCCATTCATAAGTTGCCTTTATTCTGAGTACAAAGTAGATTTCTTTAACAACTAAAGCTTAGCTTGCCCCAACTGGCTGCCTGACTTCTCAGTAAACCTATTCAACTGAAGATTACCAATTTGGGAATGAGGAAAGCGAAGCAGTTACCAAACAATTCAGTGAAGCAGGAAGTCCTCAACCTCCTACCACCTCCAAACACACACCACCATGGCACCATGCTGAGCACACGCTGATGCACAAATAAAACTCTCTCAAAAGAACCTGTGTGCTAAATCCCATGCAACACATTTTGGAAACTTTTGTGACTTTGAGTTTCTTAAGAAACTCATATGTTAAAGTATACATTGCAATTCCCTCCAGGCTCCTGTAGAAGTGCACCCCCGCAGCAGGCTTACTATGGGCAGGAGTTGTGGGTAGAAGAAAAGCTGGGAGTCCGCCACGCCCATTGTCATGACCAGCTGTCTCTGGTATGCCCGCTCATCTGTGGAGATCTCTGGTCTGCTGAGCAGCACACAGTTTTTTAATAAACAGTTCATGTACACTGGGAATACTTTCATGGAATCTGGTAGAATAAGCTGAAAAAAGAAAGATTTGTTTCATATGCTTGACCTTTACTGAGAAAGAACTCCTGAGTTTATCTATAAAATAGAAACATATTTGTTCTTAAGGTTGTTGTAAGGATCACTGGTAGCCCATGCAAAGCACTATAGCACAGTAACTGGCACACAGTAGGTATTTGGAGAAAAACAGTTATCTTTTAAAAAAAAAAAAAAAAAAACTAGGGGTATAGCAGCCTGGCATGGTGGTTTTCAGCACAGTCTGCTAGATGTAATTCCAGCCATGCCTCTTACAAATTGCTGGGCAAATTGCTGACTCTCTCTTCCTTCGTTTTCTCATCTGAAAACAGAATAACTGTACATCCACTGCATGATGATTAGCTTATAAGGTTTAAATGATTAATGTATAAAGCAATTACAATAGTACCTGGCACCTAGTACTATATATGTTCATTAAATAAGTGACATCTTAATCTGCATTTCCAATGTTGACCTCCTGAGTTCAAGAACAGCATTCCCAATGCCCACAAGATATCTTTAACTCTTCATGGATTTAAAATTCACATGGTTGCTCATAAACTCATCAAACACACTGAATGCCACTGTGTCACAGGTTCCCTGCACAGCATCAGGATGTAAGGAGGAATATCCAACCATCTATATTATATAATGCTTGAAGTCCATTGGAGACAGCAGACATAAGTAGATCAAATATAAAAAGAGGACTGTAATACTAGAGACATGGACTGCAAAAAAGAAATGTTTCATACATTCAGATGGAGGTGTCATTTCTGAATGAAAACGTGTAAAATCAAACTCTTACAATTTCACAAACATGTTTTTCTCACGTATCCTATTCAGTGAAGAATTACTAGACAAATCCTATTTCAACCTTTACCTGCAATTACTGAATGAATCCTTGTACTTCTACCTTTATAATCCACCTGTATCCTCCTCACCAACTCTCACTTTGGCTCACATATCTGCATTCTACTGCCTCAAAGTACATATCACTATCAACTGTCAAGAGATAACACAATATGGCCAGCACCGCAGCTCACTAGGCTAATCCTCCACCTGCGGTGCCGGCACCCCGGGTTCTAGTCCCGGTTGGGGCACCGGATTCTGTCCCAGTTGCCCCTCTTCCAGTCCAGCTCTCTGCTCTGGCCCGGGAGTACAGTGGAGGATGGCCCAGGTCCTTGGCCCTGCACTCACATGGGAGACCAGGAGGAAGCACCTAGCTCCTGGCTTCGGATCAGCGCAGCGCGCTGGCCGCACACTGACGGTAGCGGCCACTCGGGGGGTGAACCAACAGAAAAAGGAAGACCTTTCTCTCTGTCTCTCTCTCTCTCTCACTAACTCTGCCTGTCAAAAAGAAAAAAGAGATAACACAATGCATGCAGCAAGTCTAGAAACATAAACTGAAGGTTTAAAAATTATTAACAATGGCCTATGTGGAGTAACCTTCTCCAAATTAATTTTATAAAAGGATAGCTAATAAGTCAGTTTGACTGACTTGACTGTCAGTTCCTTCCAAATATCCAAACGAAAAATTTATACATAGGAGATAATAATATGCACAGAGATATCTGAAGTATGTGCCCTATAAAGTCGCCATTTCTTTATGCTTTTCTATCTTAATGATGAAAAAGAATATCTACACTAAAAAAAAATTTCCCTTAGGGTTCATTGGGAAATTATTCCTCAACTTAAATCTCTTTATACCACAGATCTCTTCTCATGAAACATGTAAGAAACAGGTAAGAAACATGTAGGACACAACTTTCCTACTGTCTCAGGCAAACATTTTGCAGAAGGACTCTCCTTTGCAGTTTTGTTTCCCTTCTCAACTTCTAATCTCTTCTCAAAGAACCAAAGACAATTAAATGCATATTTGCTCCTAAGAGCAGAACATTCTCTGCTCCTTGTAATGCTTTCCCTTGCATAAAAATTTTCCTCTGGCAACACTTGGTACTACATTACTTTCCCAGTCAAGGAAAACTAACATCAAATGTGCAGTAACCAGGTTCATGATCAAATTCCAGAGCCATGGCACTCAATGCTATTTTTGGTTTAGCGACCAGTTAGGCATTTTATATGTTATTATAGATTAAAAATGACCTTGGATTCCCACTTAGAAGCATATATGTATTTTTACTATTATCTTGAAATTTCACTCGTTTCTAATTAATCTGGTCATATTAAGACACTTCAGGAATCTGTCATCCTAAATGCCACAAATAGGTAAGTTCACCAACAAAGACACCACAAGGACAAAAAGTTTGCTTAGATGAGACTGGACTATAGAGAGCAGAAGGAAGAAAACAGAACGCGTAAATTGATGATGATGAACAACAACAATGGAGTTAAAGAATGAAACAAAACAAGAGGATAGTCTTATTCAATGATTTTGGGGTGGGGAAGAAAACATGACAAGAAATTACCAATATAAAATCTTCCCCCTGCTTTCATAATCCCCTCTATAAGTAAGTATTTTTAAAACTGTATGTTTATTATTTGAAAATCAGAGAGACAGACAAGAAGAGGTGGAAAAATCTCCCATCCTTTGGTTCACTCCCAAAATGCCTAAGACAATCGGGGCTTAGCCAGGCTGAAGCCAGGAGCGAGGAACTCAGTCCAGATGTGGCATGGATAGCAGGAAAACAATTACTAGAGTCATGGGGCCAGCACTGTGGTGCTGCAGGTTAAAGCCCTGACCTGAAGTGCCAGCATCCCATATGGGTGCCAGTTCTAGTCCTAGTTGCTTCTCTTCTGATCCAGCTCTCTGCTACGGCCTGGGAAAGCAGTAGAAGATGGCCCAAGTGCTTGGGCCCCTGCACCCACGTGGGAAGTCAGGAAGAAGCTCCTGGCTCCTGGTTCCTGGCTTCGGATCAGCGCAGCTCCATCCGTTGTGGCTATCTGGGGAGTGAACCATCGGATGGAAGACCTCTCTCTCTGTCTCTACCTCATTCTGCAACTCTGCCTTTCAAATAAATAAAATAAATCTTAAAAGAAATTATTAGAGTCATCACCACTGCCTCTCAGGGAGAGCATCAGCAAGTAACTGGAGGTAGAAGTAGAGCCAGAGCTCAAATCCAGGCACTCTGATATGGGATGTGAGTATCCTAAGTGGTGGTCTTACTGCTTTCACCATATGCTGCTCCAAATAACTAATTATTCTTTGTGGGTGAAAGGTGCAAGTAATGAGGCTAGTTTTATTGGATTTGGACTTGGGTTTTGAAACAATAAAGTAATGAATAAAAAAAGAACCATCATTACTTTGCATTTAACGTCATCTGGTCAGCCTTTTGAGGACACTGTACTCCCACATGATGTAATATATTTGGGTTCAAATCAGTGAGCCACTAGATTTAATTAAAAAGTGATCCTGCTTACTACACCTGTATATTTGCTTTCATATTATTTCCAGTTATATGTCTTAATCCACGATCAGAGCAGGTACCTCCTTGAATTTTTTCCTGCTCTTGCCTCGGCCTTATCTTGGCCCTGGCAATTCAGTACAAACAGTTCTGCTGAGCTCAGCTTCATATCATCAAGTGTATGCTCCTTCATGTTCAGTTTGGTCACACCAGGAGAACCTGCACTCTATAGGAAATGGTGGAATTCCCTTAGGAATTTCTCCATAGTTACTGTTCTCACAAGGGACCTGTGGAAGGGCACCAAGTTTCCAGTTAATTATCTAAAGAGAACCTGAAGTTCAGCTAATCTACAACTAGGGGGCTTCAAAAAGTTTGCTGAAAATGTAATTCAAAGATAAGGTGAAATTTTCATGAACTTTTGAAGCCTCTTGTATATCCAGTTCATAGTATATATTAATATATTATTGTTACTAATAGTTTTATAGTCTCTACATTTTTTAAACTTCATGATAGATAATCACAAGACATCTAAGTTATATCATTTTTAAAACATATCATAATGAAGGCTACATTTGAAATGTACTAATGGAAAAAAGGAGTCTCACTGTAAGAATAAGAATAGTATCTATCAACTTATTCAGAGATAATCTGGCATCACAGTGTTTTTAAATCCATAAATAATTGTGTTACCAGATGATCTAATAGTACAGAAAATGCACTTAGCTATCAATGCAAAGGAAACTGACATTTTTTTCCCTTAAATAGGCAACAGAATCATTTCTAACTTAAAGCCTTTGAATTCAGTGGTTTTAACACCAGCAAATAAACTTCCAGAGAAGACACTAACTGTACTGTACCTGTTCTGCTTCAACTAACCATTCTGAAGTGTGAGACACTCCAGACAGAATCACGTTTCCAGAGCTCTAAGACAAACAGTACAACTGGGGTGGGAAATGCTCGTGACTGGACTGCAGCCAGGCTGGATTCCAGGTGCACCTGGTGGGCTCTGCCATTCCTTGAGCAAGCATGCTATGAAACTGTACTGATATTTGAGTTAGGTGGCAAGTTTTCTGTATAACAAAAGGGACTGAATACTCACATTGCTTGAAGAGTTGTTTATATGATCATTAGTACAAAAGCACACACACACACACACACACAAAGATGACTAATTTAATCACTTAGGATAACACACAAAGGAACTTTTCTAAACAGCCTAATAAATACATTTGTTTTGTTTTCCTTCTTTACCCATATTCTGAATTTGGACTCAAAATTTTAACTGCAGCGTCCTTTCTGCTGAGGGCTCACTTTTGGGAGTTGCAGAAGTTCTTTTAGTAGTCACTGTTGACATTTCCCTAACTGTTCCTCACTGTCTTCTTTTTTCATCAAAATTCTATACTAAGATATTCAATACAAGACGATGAAAAATACCATCTAAATTATGTTGGCATAGGGATAATGTGAATTGGAGAATAAATGCAAAAATAAATGTGCACTTGAGTTTTTACTTTTTGTATTATAGGAGGCTCTAAATGAAGTATATTTAAAGGATCTTCTAACTTTTGAAATGACTAGATAGCCAGAAACAATTCTTCTAAAATTCATAATATCTATTAATAACTTTTAAATACAAAACTCTAATGTTTATACTTGTAAATTATATTTGCACTTACAAAATATAATATTATTACTGCCATCAGCTCATGGGGGCTTTGCTAACATGTATTTAAGCATATATATTTCACAACAAAATATTCATCTCTATATAAAAAAAGGTAATTCTGTTGATACAATATTTTAAATTTTTTAAAAGATTTTATTTATTTATTTGAGAGGTAGAGTTACAGACAGTGAGAGGGAGAGACAAAGATCTTCCTTCTGTTGGTACACTCTCCAAATGGCTGCATCAGCCAGAACTGCGCCGATCCAAAGCCAGGAGCCAGGTGCTTCTTCCTGGTCTCCCTCGTGGGTGCAGGGGCCTAAAGACTTGGGCCATCTTCTACTGCTCTCCCAGGCCATAGCAGAGAGCTGGATTGGAAGTGGAGCAGCCAGGACTAGAACCGGCACCCATATGGGATGCCGGCACTGCAGGCGGAGGATTAACCTACTACGCCATGGCACCAGCAATATTTTAAATTTTTAAATATTTATTTAATTGCTTATTATTTGAAACATGAGGGAGAGACAGAGAGAGAATATGAGAACCAGAGAAGAGTGAAACAGACAGATCTCCCATTTGCTGGGTTATTATCCAAATGCCCACAACAGCTAGCATGGGGCAAGCTGAAAACAGGAGCCCGCTACTCAATCCAGATGGCAGGGACTCAAGTATTCAAATCATCATCTGTTGACTCTTGGGGTGCACAGGCTGGAATCAAGGAGCTCGACTAGAAGTGCAGAGCCAGGATTTCAACTAGGCAACCCAATATGAGATGCAGATATCACAAGCAGCATCTTTACTGCTTTGCCAAACATTTATCCCATGATACCTGTTACAGATAATATTATTTTGTTTATAAATAAATATCTACCAAATGTATACACACTTTTTTTTTTTTGTTGTTCAAAAACCTTATAGAGCCATGCTTTTTAGTGTTGGTTATAAAAAATAACACGGCCTCTCGGCTGGTGCCGCAGCTCAATAGGCTAATCCTCTGCCTTGCGGCGCCGGCACACCAGGTTCTAGTCCCAGTCGGGGCGCCGGATTCTGTCCCAGTTGCCCCTCTTCTCTGCTCTTCTCTGCTATTGCCCAGGAGTGCAGTGGAGGATGGCCCAAGTGCTTGGGCCCTGCACCTGCATGGGAGACCAGGAGGAAGCACCTGGCTCCTGCCTTTGGATCAGCGTGGTGCGCCGGCCGCAGCAGCCATTGGGAGGTGAACCAATGGCAAAGGAAGACCTTTCTCTCTCTCTCTCTCTCTCTCACTGTCCACTCTACCTGTCAAAACAAAAATAATAATAACACGGCCTCTCAAAACTGCATTCTCAATTTCTTGGCTGTATGGTTTACTATATATCATTTAAATGCCTGCAAAATCCTAAGTCTTAAGCAGTTATATGTTATAGGAATGAGTAGTTGTTTATTTTTTTTTTAATCTTTGTCCAAGCTTCATTTCTGAGAAATTTTTCTTCTTTTTACTTTTTTTTCAATTTAAGTTAAACAAATTTCATGTATTTCATATATACAGATTTAGGAACATACTGATACTTCCCTTCCTCCCACCCACAGTCCAACTCTCCTTCCTTCCCCTTCTCCCATTCCCATTCTTAATTTTTACAGAGATCTATTTTCAGTTTTAATGATCATAAGGTTAACCCTACACTAAGTAAAAGTTCAATAAATAGTATGAAGGAAAAGAAAAACTGTTCCTCAATAGAAGAGACAAGAACTGTAAACAATCATTGAATCTCAAAATGTCAATTTCATGCCAATTCATTATATTTTAGGCACTCTATTAATTATCCCTGGGTCAGGGAAAACATATATCTGTCTTTTCACGAATGAAATATTTCACTAAGTATAATGGTTTCCAGTTGCATCCATTTTGTTGCAAGCAATAGGATTTCATTTGTTTTTTACAGCTCAGTAGTACTCCAAAGTATTTATTATATATATATACATATATGTATACCATAATTTCTTTATCTAGTTTTCCTTTGATGGACATCTGGGTTGATTCATATCTTAGCTAATGTGAATTGAGTTGCAATGAACATGGGGGTATAGATAACCCTTTCATATGCTGACTTCCTTTGGTTTGGGTAAATTCCCAGGATTGGGATGGCTGGGTCATATGGTAGATGTATGTTCAGATTTCTGAGGTATTGCCATACTGTATTCCATAGTGGCTGTACCAGTTTACATTCCCACCAAGAGTGGATTAGAGTCCCTTTTTCCCTACATCCTCGCCAGCATTTGTTGTTTGTTGATTTCTGTATGTTAGCCACTCTAACTGGGTGAGGTAAAACCTCACTGTGGTTTTGATTTGCACTCCCTTGATGGCTAGTCATCCTGATCATTTTTTCAAATGACTATTGGCCATCTGAATTTCTTCTTGAAAAACTCCTGTTCAGGTCCTTTGCCCATTTCTCAACTGGATTGTTTGTTTTGTTGTTGTTAAATTTCTTGAGTTCTTTACAGAGTCCAGATATTAACCCTTTATCAGTTGCACAGTTTGCAAATATTTTTTCCCATTTTGTTGGTTGCCTATGCAATTTGCTAAGTGTCTCTTTTGCAGTGTAGAAGCTTCTTAGTTTGACATAATCCCGTTTGTCAGTTTTGGCTTTGATTGCCTGTGCTTCTGTCAAAAAGGAAGTCTTTGCCTATGCCAATGTCTTACACAGTTTCTCCAATGTTCTGTAGTAATTTGATGGTATCCGGTTGTAGAATTAGGTCTTTAACCCATTGTAAGTGGATTTTTGTGTAAGGTGTAAAATAGGGGTCTAGTTTCATACTTCTGCATGTGGAGCTCCAATTCTCCCAGCACCATTTATTGAAGAGACTGCCCTTGCTCCAGGGATTGATTTCAGCTGTGGGATCAGAAGTGGAGCAGCTGGGACTTGAACCGGCACCCATATGGGATGCTGGCCCTGCAGGACGAGGCTTTGCACACTAAGCTATAGCACTGGCCCCACACATAAACATTTATTATCAAAATATGCCCAGAACTTATGTTGGGTCATCTGAAAATATCCCATAAATTTCCATACTGTTTTTAATTTTTCTAATTTTTTTTTGGTCTGAAAAAATTTCAAAGATTTGTCTTCCAGCTCAGATGTTCTTTCTTCTGCCTCACCAAATCTGTTGTTAAGGCTCTAGATCACATTTTTCATTTGATCTATTGCATTCTTCACTTCTAATATTTCATTTTGATTTCTCTTTAAAAATCTCAATTTTATGGGAAAAATTTCCATTCAAGTCATGCATAGATTTCTTTATTTTGTAGCTTTGCTTCTGATTGCTTTAGAGTAATCCTATGATTAATCTTTTGAATTTTATTTCCAGCATTTCATCAATCTCTTCATCTTCACATTCTAATATTGAAATATTGTTGTGTTTCTTTGGGGGGGGTCATGATGTCTTTCTTATTCTTGTTTACAGAACTTCTGAGTTTACTTTTAGGCATTTGTGGAGATACTTGCTGGTTTTTTTTCCTCTGATAGCTTTTATCTTTGAACTATGCCTCTGTGGCTTAGTGGAACGTCTGCACTTTCAATGACTACCAAGAGGTGTGTGCTGGGTGTGGCCAGGGAGCTCTGGTCAGTGCTCCAGGGTGGCACAAGCATCCAGAGTAACATCCAAGTTGGACATGGGAAATGGTCAATCTGTTTGTGTGATCACAACCTCACCTCCTCTCCTCTAAGGTAATCTATGTTCAGGTTTTAGCCCCAAGAGGGTCCAACACTCATCCACACCGCTGTATGAACTGCACAATGATCTATGCAATCCTTACTCTAAGTATGAATCTGGATGCAATGACCCGCCCCAGGCAACCAGGAAGCTCTGAGCACGTAGAGCCAAAGTGATTGTCCAAAGACCCAGTTATACATTGCATCCTCTTGTGTAGCCACCAAGTTCCCATAGTCTCAGCACATTAGGCTCCCATAGTCACTGAGTACAGAGGTTCCACTCTGCCCACCAGCCTGTCCAGTCCACAGAGAGGCAGATGGTCCTTGAGCCAGCAGTCTGTAGGTGCTCTGCCTAGGCAGCTTGAACCCTGGAGCCTGTAGTATGTTGGGAGGCTAGGGGTGCCTCTCAGTCCTGTGTAGGTGCCCAGCCCTGTGTATCCTCCCAGCCAGGCTCAAAGTCATTGAGGACCATGGATTTTTTTTCCCCATTAGAATCTCTGGATCACATGTGTACAGAAGAAACACTGGACGAATGTTGCCCTCTCCCCTTAACTGCCACCAATACTGCCGAGAAGATGGCCTTCTATATCAGTCAGTTGTGCACATACACAAGGGCTTCTGCAGCTGCCATCACAACCCAAAATGGCATCCAACCTCTCAGCCAGGTGCCAGCAGTTATTGTGGGGAGGATGGGGTAAGAGCAATGTGCCCCTTTGACTTCCATTGGATCATGGGTACTCACTAGCCCCTAGGGCTCCAGGCCAGACTGATGCTAAACTCTCTCTCTGCCTATATCACCACGGGCTGCCACCATTTGGTCTCACCTCCATCTCCAAGCTGCTGCCTGCTCCAGATCTCAGCTGCTCAGTGTTTTGTGTTCGTGCTGTACATCCACACCTTGCATACAGGTCCACAGCACTGCTCTTCCTTTCATAGAATTTCCACTGTGGTTTCTCTCTAATTCTCCCTTCAGAGTACACTTCCTACACTATTTTTTTTAACTACTTATTCCTAGCCTATAGCATGGTATGTTGTGCCCTATGCTGCCATCTTGGAATCCTCTCTCAGTAGTTGTTTCTAATATTTTTTTTTTTACAGGCAGAGTGGACAGTGAGAGAGAGAGAGAGAGAGACAGAGAGAAAGATCTTCTTTTGCCGTTGGTTCACCCTCCAATGGCCGTCGTGGCCGGCGCGCTGCGGCCGGTGCACCACGGCCGGCGCACCACGCTGATCCAAAGGCAGAAGCCAGGTGCTTCTCCTGGTCTCCCATGGGGTGCAGGGCCCAAGCACTTGGGCCATCCTCCACTGCACTCCCAGGCCATAGCAGAGAGCTGGCCTGGAAGAGGGGCAACTGGGACAGAATCCGGCACCCCTACCTGGACTAGAACCCGGTGTGCCGGCGCTACTAGGCGGAGGATTAGCCTATTGAGCTGCAGCGCCAGCCCTAACACTTTAACATCTAACTACAATAGGTGTCTTACCTGGCTCGCCGCAGATGGACTTGCACAATTCTTTCGGTAACATGCCAACATGTGGGCAGTTTGATTTACTAGAATTTCCCGAATGACCTTCAAAGGCTGGTGCAGAACTGCTTTAAATGCTGCATGTACAAAATAATGAAAAAGACATCAAAGTCTTAGCTCAGAAACAGGTATTTTCAAATAATAATATGAAAAGGAAGGAAGGAAGGGAGGGAGGGAAGGAAGGAGGAAGACAAAAGAGCAAATTGCTACAGGCCACCAAGTAAGACTAACAGCATTTATAAATGTTCAACTTACTTGCTATTAGTTTCCTTTTGAGTAATTATAATAAAGAAGCCAATAAAGAACAGCCTACCTATAGCAAAAGGTTATGCTGGCCCAGATTTATATTCAAGATATTAGTAATTCTACACACAGAGAAGTTTGCTGTTTTCCAATTCCTTTGGATTGGATTGTTACTTCTTCCAAACATACTGTAGAATCTTAGGAGGAAAGCCAAAGAAAATTCCACCTTTGGGCTAATCCTGTTTCACAGCTATCATGGCATGGGTAAGTGAGTTCAGTTGAACAGTAGTGACAGTCTCATTTCATTATCTTCATGTGTTGGGGGCACGCTCACATATCATAATAAAAGTCTAAGCATCCCTTTTCTAAATTCCAACTCAGACTCTTTCCCAGAAGGGAAATGAAATCAATCTTTACAGCCTAGTTCTAAACTGAGCTATCTCATTTATTAGTCTAGAGTTGGAAATGCAGACCATTCTCCTTCACCCTTTGCTTTTACGAGTTCTGACTCTCTCCACCAAATAGCTGCACACTACTGTTCTTTTTAGCTACTGATTCCAATAATCCAAAAGTCCTGTCTCAATGTAAGGTTTACTGAACCTTGTAATTGGCAAAGTGTTACCTGACTTGGCAAAGAAGTTGATAAGGGCATCTGTCTCACAGCTCTTATAAAGATCAGCTAACTGCGAGCTGCAGTTTAAGCCAAGGTTGTGAATCCGAAGTCTCCTCTGACCACTGATGGTGGTATAAAGCACAGCACACTGCAAAAGCAACATTAAAGTCATGAGTTTGTCTGGCTCACATATCTTACTTGCATTTATAAAACTGTCCTCATATAAAATACCTCTAGATTTTCCCACAATGTTTTCTACTATTGAAGATTGGGTATCAGTAAGCAAGGGAGAATAATGACCAATTCATCCCCTGGGTTTTCTACTGTTGGGCTAATCACAAGTAAGTATCTGTTCACTTTTCCACAGCTAGTCTACATTTCACACATCTCAGACTGTATTACCAAGGATCTAGATCCAGAAACAATTTTCATGCTCACAGCACTAACCAACGCCCACATCCCTTGATAACATATGAATCAGTTTGACAATGTCTTTAGGTCTGATGCTGATGAGATACACATTTCAAGAATGCCCAGATGTGACCAGTTCCCCAAAATTATCTGGGATTAAAAAATAAACATCAGGGGTCAGCACGGTGGCACACTAGGTTAATCATCCGCCTGCGGCGCCCAAGCAAACAAGACATATACAATAGGAGTGAGTGGGTGCTGCAGCCAGAAAGCAATGAACATTGGTGGCAATCTGTGTTGATGCCCATGGTGCTCACCGAAAGTATGTAGGGCTTACATGTATGATACAGAGGTATGACTTCCTGTATGTGAATTGATGCATGGAGAATCTGTACAACTGAGTATTCTAATCTAATGACTTTTGCCTTTAGATAAACACAGTTGAATTTCTTTATGATAAGACTAATACATTTGATTGTATTTTAGTGTCTCCACTGATCATTGTCAGTAATGAACTAGAAAACAAAAGATGAGAAGTAACTTTAAATCACCTGGATTAAAGCGCCACTGTCCTCACCAAGTTTGTCATCGTGCTTGAACTCCACCGTCACTGCCTTGTCACAATCAATGGCTGCCATTTCTACATCAGTGGTGTTGTTCATAAAAATTCCACCAAAGAAATCAGTGGCTCTGAAACCTAAAGATAAGCAAAAAGAGAAATTTTGCTTCTCCTTAATTTTACTGTAATTCTTTGTTGGACTATTAATCTGAAGAAGAAACAACTATTTAAAAAAAGAGGACTGAAAATGGCATTAATGATAATTACCTGTGCTGGTACGAACCCTCATAATAGCATCAAAGCCTATTTTCTTTTCAATATCATTTCTGAGGTCATTCAAAAACTGTTGGCTATCCAAGTGCATCTAAAAAACAAAGTATGATTAATGCCCACCAGATGGCAGTAAAATACTTAACATCCTGACTTTAAATAATTGTTATTTTTTAATGGTTATTTAGCATATTTATGTACACATTATGTGTTTCTCTGGTTAGAAAATATATATAATACCTTTACACAGTGATTCTTAGCTTTTCAAATTAAACTCACATATGTTATTTTCTTTCTTTTTATTAACACTAGGACAGGGAAATCAGTTATTAATTTTAGGTTGCAGATGGGGAACTGAGAGTGTCTAATTGAGCCACTTGGGGTGTAGGGTTAAAGATAAGATCAAGATCCAACATAGAAGCATATAAGGAGGTTGGGGAAGACTCTCAATGGGAATTCTTTGATCTGACCATACTCAGAGCTTGGTGAAGCTGAGTGAGGTGACAGTTCATGCAGAATTAGAACCTTTTCTCTTAGCCTTGTTAACCCTCAATTGTCATTGTATTTCTGGAAGTTATTCACAATCCAAGGCTAAACAGCATTTGTACATCATGCACATGTGCACAATACCAGCCTGAGGGCTCACCTGAGACAGAGTAAACAAACTAGTGGAGCAGGAACTCCTACTAGTGATCAGAAGAAATTGTCATCACTACAGCTTGACAAGAGAGACACCCATTCCTCCAAACACAATGGGAATGAGGAAAGAAGGGAATCACAAACACAATTTTTAAAATAATCTCTGTAGTTGTGTGCATACATTGGATGCCTGCAAAGCTCCTGACCATCATTTTTATGATTTCTTCTATATAATATTGAATGGAAGCCACCATTAAAAATTTTTACTTGGGGGCTGGCGCTGTGGTGCAGCAGGTTAACGCCCTGGCCTGAAGCACCGGCATCCCATATGGGTGTGGGTCCTAGTCCCGGCTGCTCCTTTTCCAATCCAGCTCTCTGTTGTGGCCTGGGATAGCAGTAGAAGATGGCCCAAGTCCTTGGGCCCCTGCACCCACATGGAAGATCTGGAAGAAGCTCCTGGCTCCTGGCTTCGGATCGGAACAGCTCCAGTCATTGCAGCCAACTGGGGAGTGAACCATCAGATGGAAGACCTCTCTCTCTCTGCCTCTCCTCTCTCTGTGTGTAATTCTTGACTTTCAAATAAATAAACAAATAAATCTTTAAAAAATTTTTACTTGAAGATGATAAAGAAATGCTACAGCAGATTCTGTTTGTGCAATAATGTGACATAAACAAACAAACACTCTCAGACCATAAAATATTTTATCTCTGTTTACAGCTTATAGGGCTTTCTTCCACTGGATTATAAAAGACTGTCTTTTTCAGTAAGATGGAAGGTATCAGTAATAATTATTCACATATTGAGACAGATAAATATTATTATATAGGAAACCATACAAGTTAAGTACATAACCCAAAAAGTTACAGAACCCTTGCAGTCCCTTGCAGTGTGCCCACTGCTTATACATCACTTGGTAGTATGTTCCTTGAAGTTAAGTGAATATAAACAGTGGTTAAGAGCCCTACTGACTACCCTAATACTGTTCACATATGCCAGGGCCTCAAGACAAAGAAATGGAAGATGACAGAGTCCTTTCTGGGGAAGCAAAAAAAAAAAAAAATTCTTTTTCTGATAAATTTATCTCCCTACCAGTCCATGAGCATTGCTATGCCTCAATCTCCAGAATCTAAGCAGAATGAAGAACAGAAAGAATTCTACATGATTGTTTAGGATTTAATTTCTGGAGTGCCTAAAAAGACATATTTATCCAGAAGTTTTAGAAAGGGCTCTGGAAGCTTTTTTGATTTTATTTCATTTGCAATCTTTGGTCTAGTCATGTTCCTTAAGGAGAGTATAATATAAATATGAAGGCACTTGAAATAGTACACAGAAAATATGTATTATGAAAAAAACTATGTATGGATTTCAAAATCTCTTACATACAAAATGAACTTATTTTTAATTACATTTTCCACAAACTTATCGAAGAATAATTTCATTGATGATTAAAAAATAGGTGATGACTAACATTTGTCATTTATGTTGGGGGAAAATGCTTTCCACCTCTGTTTTCATGTGGAGGTGCATATTTTAGAGTCCTACCCCTGAGTCCTTCTCAGCTGAGGAAAGTAGCCCAGCAATACAGTAAGTTCCGGAAAAGGAATTGGATGGGTATAGGTCAGCCTTTTCTGGGTCCTGTTTCTGGGGAGTCACCCTACAATACAGCAGGTTTTCCAGGTATAGGTGTCCACAGGGCAAGGTTGTAACTGAGCCTACCTTGTGCCTGAGTGTACATTTATCAACTACAGGATGAAGCCTAGGCAGGCCCGCTTGCCACAGCTTTAGCTCTGCTGTTGCTGATAATTCTCACCACCTCCTGACACTCTGTCAATTTGGGCTTGGAAGAGAGGGGTGTCATGACATGACCCTCTAAATGCTAACCATGTAAAATATTTAGTCACTTTTTCAAACATTACCTTAAATACATTTGATTTAACATCTACTTTCCCCATTTTGGAAGCTTACACTGATATTTTAACTCTGAGGCTGAATGAGTTCAATCTGTTGCCAAACTCAGGGAGTGTGAAATATATGTTTCTATCTGCTCTTAATTTACATTTATCTGTGGCCACAAGGGGGAACAACTTTCTTAACCTGTGATGGAAGAATCAAAATTAGAAGGACAGGAGAGATCTGAGATGATGACACTTACCTGGAAATTGTTGTATTTGTAAAGGGTTCCCCCAGTGAGCTGAGGAACAAGACCCAAAGAGGCCACATCCACATACTGACTGGGAAAGAGGAAGAGCGTCACAGAGCAGCCGTGGGCCACGCAGTCCTTGGCCAGCGAGTCATAGACACTTGTTTGGGGCTGGAAAAGTATCTGAAGAAAAAGATGCAAGAAAGAAAAATATCACAAAATGTTTTTGTATTAAAATTTAAATTTTCACTGAATCCTTCTTTTAAAAAAGATTTATTTATTTATTTTTTTTTTATTTGAAAGTCAGAGATACAGAGACACAGGGAGGGACAGAGAGACTCTTCCATCCACTGGCTCAGTTCCCAGATGGCCATAACAGCCAGGGCTGAGCCAGGCCTACGCTAGGAGCTTCATTCGGGACTCCAGGAAGGATGACAGGTGCCCAAGCACTTGAGCCATCATTTGCTACTTTTCCCAAGCCATTAGCAGGGAGATGGATAGGAAGTGGAGCAGCCAAGACACAAACTCGCACCCAAATGGGATGTCAGTGTCGCAGGCAGCAGTTTTACCTGCTACACCACAAAACCGGCCCCTCCACTGAATTCTTAATAAATTTTTAAGTGAAAAAAAAATTAATTTTCCAGTTAAGTGAACTGCACTGAAGAAATTCATCATAATCATTAGTGCTGTAGCCATTTATTGAGCACCCAGTCTATGCTAGGCTTGCGCCTGTGAAACGTTTCTATGTGTGCGATTTTATTTGATCCTCCGCCACTAGGCCTAATGAAACTAACTTTGCTATTTTTGCTTTACAGACCTAGATGAAGCACCATGGTGTCATGTGGCCAGTGAATGAATGATTACAGCTATGGTCTTACCCTTCCCCCTGACTGCTATGCTCCCAGAGTTTTGAGCAAAGATATATTTTGCGTATCAGGCTCCTCTACTTTCTGCCTCTAAAGAGTGCTGTTACATGGTACAACCTACCTAGTTCTCTACCCTTTTAGCTTTTGGCATTTCTCCTACTTCCTTCATTCTACAACAATCCTATTACTCAGTCTCTCTTATACAGAGTATACATGAGACATGTGTGGGCCCTTATTTTAATTGACATTTCAGACTTCAATTTTTCTAGAAGTGTGCAATTTCTGAAGGTATTTGCAATTTGCAGTATTCCTATGCTAAATGATGGCCTGCTGGGGCCAGCACCATGGCTCACTTGGTTAATCCTCCGCCTGCAGTGCCAGCAACCCATATGAGCACCGGGTTCTAGTCCTGGCTGCTCCTCTTCCAGTCCAGCTCTCTGCTGTGGCCCGGGAGGGCAGTGGAAGATGGCCCAAGTGCTTGGGCCCCTGCACCCACATGGGAGACCAGGAAGAACCACCTGGCTCCTAGCTTTAGATTGGCACAGTGCCGGCCGTAGTGGCCATTTGGGGAGTGACCCAACGGAAGGAAGACTTCTGTGTCTCTCTCTCTCTGTCTATAACTCTACCTGTCAAAAAAAAAAAAAAAAAAAAATCCTAGCCTGTGATCCACACATGAGATTTAGTTTCTCCCTTTTCTTACACAAAGGACACACGGCTTCTTCCTTTCTCCATCTTTTTTTTTTTTTTAACAGGCAGAGTGGATAGTGAGAAAGGTCTTCCTTTCACCCCCCAACGGCTGCTTTGGCTGGCGCATCGCGCTGATCTGAAGCCAGGAGCCAGGTGCTTCTCCTGGTCTCCCATGCGGGTGCAGGGCCCAAGGACTTGGGCCATCCTCCACTGCACTCCCAGGCCATAGCAGAGAGCTGGGCTGAAAGGGGAGCAACCTGGACAGAATCCAGCGCCCCAACCGGGACTAGAACCCGTGTGCCGGCGCCGCAGGCGGAGGATTAGCCTATTGAGCTACAGTGGCGTCGGCCCTTTCCCCATCTTGATAATTGACAGATGGAAACTTTCAAGTGTAATTGTTTACAACACACCTTCTCCTTGTCTGTATTAACCAGTTTTTTGTCATCTCTGTTTTTCAGCTTCCCTGGTGCTTCAGCAGTTGGCAAGGAGGAATGGAAAATGAATAGCTTCCCTGGACAATCAGCTGCCTAAAAAAGAAAAAGGGGAAAAAAGTCACACAAAAATGCCTGGGAAGGCTTCATTTTAAGAGAATCAAAAATAAATTAAAATATCCAAGTTCCTTCCATAAGTCAAGCATCATATTCATCTAAGTCAATCCTCATAATAACCTTTGGGTCAATGGGCAGGTACTATTCTACTTGATAGACTAGAAAACTGAGGCTTGGTGAGGATAAGTCATACAAGTTGCAAATCAAAGAGTCGACATTTAAACACAGGTTTGTATACCAGGATGCCTTTAAAAATATATTAAAATGATTTGTGTTACGTTGAGAATCCTTTCTTGGTTAGCCTACAGTGTAGCTTTTCAGAACCAACTGAATTCCACGATGCAAAGCAGTGATAGAATTTCCAGGATCACTCGCTCTCTCTCCACCTTGTGGACCCCAGGACAAGCACAGAAGGGTTTACAAAAGATACTGTGAGGTTCATGGATGAATAAGACATCACAAAGTTAATTTGTAAAAGTTTCTGGACTACAGTATTCAAGAAACAAATTGACAATTTAAGGAAAAAATCATTCAGGGCATCTACATGCTTCAGGACAACAAATTTCATTTGCTTACTCAGATACCTGAGGGAAAACAGTGTTTGGAACACATGTCTAAGTATTTAGCATTTACAGGTGGCTTAATCAGAGGTGGCTTGTCAAACTTGGCGATAAAAAGGATTGTAAACAGCTGCACTGTCATCAATGCCTGCCTGCAAATTTCCAGTGATGATACAGAAGCTGTAGAACATTCTGGAATACAGGCTTCAACAATGTAAAGAGATAAATGATTCATGTGTAAAGTACTCAAGTAGTATGAGTAAACTACACTGTTGAACATTTGTACAGTACTAAGGGTGTATTTTATCAATCTAATAAGTTAAAGCAGATAAATGAACATCTACTATGACTTACACTTTACTGGAACTATTCAAAATAAAACCCAATTTCAAACAACCAGACTCCAAGATGTAACTCTTTATTTTAAATATTGTTGTTTGCTTAGAGTGATGTGTATTTAACCAAAGATGGAAACACAAAACTCAGGGCTTGTTGAGTTAGCATAAAGAAAAGTACGACCAATCCGATCATCTGTATTAGAATTAATAAATTTTGATAAAGTAAAAAAAAAAAAGAAATTCCAGGATCATGGTGCAATGTAAGCTTTTATTTCAAACTTTTGGTAAATGTGATTAAAACAAAGGTAGTATTTCAAGGAAAGATGCAGAAGAATGTAGTGGTGGTGTGCCAATAGCAGACACCTGAAGCAGCTATGAGGTGTGATGACAAAAGGAAAAATGTGTGTTCAATTTTATGCATTTGTAGTCTCTGGGAAACAATTAAAAGATTTGGGTTCCACGCAAGTGTATTCAGCATTATGATTATTTAAATCTGTTTGAAGGAGCTTAGAAGCAACATACCAAGTATAATTTCCGGAAATTAAATGTGATTAAATATATTGTCCCTCCACCTGCATCCTGCCTTTCTCCAAGCCACACTGCACACCGCTGCCTCTGAAATGGAGGCAACAGTGCTGGTCAAGTAGGTGACTTTTCTCTTTTAAGAATACTGATGACGGGGCCAGTGTTGTGGTGCAGTGGGTTAAGCTACCGCCTGTGGCTCCTGCATCCTAAGTCCCAGCCGTTCCACCTATGATCCAGCTCACTGCCAGTGTGCGTGGGATGGCAGTGGATGATGGTCCAAATACTTGGGCCTCAGCCATCTATGTGGGAGGCCTGGATGGAGCTCCTGCTTCCTGGGTTTGGCCCGGCCCCGCCCCTGCTGCTACAGCCACTTGGGAATCAAGCCAGCAGACTGAAGATCTTCTGCACACACACACACACACATACCCGTAACTCTGCCTTTCAAATAAACAGATCTCTTTCTTAAAAACAATCCTGGGGCAGGCGCTGTGGCGCAACGGGTTAACACCCTGGCCTGAAGTGCCAGCATCCCATATGGGCACCAGTTCTAGTCCCAGCTGCTCCTCTTCTGATCTGGCTCTCTGCTGTGGCCTGGGAAAGCAGTAGAAGATGGCCAAAAGCCTTGGGCCCCTGCACCCACGTGGGAGACTTGGAGGAAGCTCCTGGCTCCTGGCTTTGGATTGGCACAGCTCCAGCCATTGCGGCCAATTGGGGAGTGAACCATCGGATGGAAGACCTCTCTCTCTCTCTCTCTGCCTCTCCTCTCTCTATGTAACTCTTTCAAATAAATAAATCTTTAAAAAATAAATAAATAAAAACAATCCTGAAGGTTTTCTAGGGCAGCATAGAGTCCACAGTCCTTTATGGTGATGGGAGCAGGAAGGGTGGAAACAGTAAGATGAGCTGTCACTAGTATCTGCTGTATCCAAGCCCTTCACACATGGTTTCTTATGTGACTCACACCCCTGTACAGTATAGGTACTGCTGTCTATGTTGTAAGGATAGGAAAACTGAGGTTCATCTGACTTGACTCAGACCACACGTCCAGTAGGTGACAGTTCAAGGTCTGTGGAAGTTTAGCCTGAATCTGTCTTCCCAGTCTAATCCCCTGGCATCCTTTGCACTCAAAGTTTCAGCCATGTAAGTTTCTTGCTTTCCTGGAATACACCGCATGTTTTAAACACCTCCATGTCTTTGCACATAGCATAGAATCATTTTCTCTCTTGTCTGCCTGGAGCTGTTTTTGCAAAGGCCAGTGTGGGTGGCAAACATTGGTGTGCCTGGGTTAAGTTGTAAGCTGTACTTTAAGCTATGTTACTATAAATTGAGTGGGGAGAGCAGGAATTTAGCCTGGCAGTTAAGAGGTCAGTTTAGATATCCATATTCTACAAATCAGAGTGCCTGGGTTTGATTTCCAGCTCCAGTTTCTGCTTCCAGCTTCCTGCTAAAGTGTCCTCTGTGAGTTATCGGTGATGGCTCAAGTATTTGGATCCTTGCCACCTGGTTTGAGTCCCTGGCTTCCAGGTTTGTCCCAGCCCCGCCCTGATATTTGGGGAGTGAACCAGTATATGGGTCTTCATCTTTGTCTCTCTGTGTGTGTCTCAAATAAATAAATATTCAGAGAACTCAAGGTTATCCCTGTCCTAATGTGTCTCTGAGTGCCATTCTGACACACTTTGTGAAGTGGGTCACAAAGATGGTGTCACAGCTAGCATGCTTAGATCTCATCTTAGCAGTAGTGAGCAAGAAACTGAGTGGTAACCTTAATGTTCCACATGCCTTCTACTGAAAAGTTATTCACAGAAATACCATTGGAAAGGGGCAAGTGTTGTGGTACAGTGGGTTAAACTGAAGCTTGGGATACCTGCATCCCATATCAGAGTGCCACAGTGCCAGCCCCTAGTTGAATATTTCAGACTTTCAAGAAAGCATGAAGAACTTTCCAAATAGTCCCTGTTTACTTTTGTGACAAAGTAGCTCATGTTTTTGTTGTTGTTAGTTTTTGTCTCTGCTTCAAGCAGTTTAGATTTTACCTGGCATCTTTCTGATAGAAAGTAAAGTTGTAACTCAAAGAGTGAGTCCACTTCTAAAATGTCATTATTTAGATACACAATAAGGAAAACTTCATTTTGATGTGCTTCCTGTTTGTACTCCCTGTCCACAGGGGATGAGATTTTCATCTCTGGCTTCCTGTGCAGAACATTTTGGGCTACTGGGCTCACTGGCCACACTTCGGGGATTTCTGGAGTTATTCTAAGTCCTCTCTTGTTCCCCTCCCTCTTTTAAAATAAAAACAATAAACATGTCTTCTAAAAGAGTCATATCTCTTCTACTATACTCTAAGCAACTTAGAAGCAGAGACAGTGGTATTTATCTTGCCTTATACAAAACGCAGGCATTTAATAAATCTTTGTTGATTGAAAGAACAAGTCAATGAGTGACCTGGCCTTTCAATATTTTAATACTACCTTGCAAATTCCCCACCTGGTTAGCTCTTAGCCTAATAATGACTTCAGGCAAGAATTTTAGTGCCCTTCTATGTAAGTTATACAAATTTAAGTCTGAAGAGATAATGAGATATTTAAGACCTTAAGAGGCAATGATATAATATAACTCTCAGAGGTAGCTCAAGACACTCACACACCCTAAAAATTTATACAGACACACATTTATCCTAGTTGGAAAACTTTTTTCTTCATCCAAAGCTGACAAAGTTGCTATAAAGCTAAAAGCTTCAACTGGAGGCAAGCTCCAATTACACCACAGCAGTTTCTGCTCTTACACAATGAATTATAATCATCCAGAATTTTCCTGACAGGCCAGAATAAACTTCTTAATTAACTTATTAATCATATTAACAGCCTATTTACAAAAAGGCTTTGAGGAAACTTATTATGATTAAAACCACATATACAAGAGAAGCACTAGGGGAAAGTAAAGAACTGGCAATCAGTAATGAGATCGGGAAAGGAGACAGTTGTGTAGAAAATGCACTGTAAGTATTTGCAATATTTTATTGATAGTCCAGGCTAGCGAAAACATTTGGAAACATTATGAGCTAGAACTGCTTGTAGTAACTGACTACTGACTCTACAAAAGCAGCTAGTAAATCTACACGTTAAGAAATTGAATAACTCCAAGGATATCTTCACTGCACATTCTGCATAAGACAGAAATTTTCTTCACAGGTTTTACTTTAGATTTATTTATTATGAGTCAGAGTTACAGGGAGAGAAAGAGAGAGAGGGAGAGGGGGAAAAGAATGAAAGAGAGGAAGAGAGAGAGAGAGAGAGAGAGAGAGAGAGAGAGAGAGACTTCTATATGCTAGTTCAACTCCATAGATGGCCAGAGCAGCCAACACTGGGCCAGGCCAAAGCCAGGAGCCAGGAGCTTCATCTGGGTCTCCCATGTGGGTGGCAGGGGTCCAAATACTTGGGCTATCTTTCGCTGGTTTTCCCAGGCTATCAGCAGGGCTCTGGATTGCAAGTGGAACAGCCAGGACATGAACTGGTGCCCATATGCGAGGCTGGCATTGCAGGCATCAGCTTTATCTGTTGTGCCACAATGATGGTCCCTTTTCATAGTTATTTCTTATTTTGGGCATGAATTAAAAACTTAGGGCTGATGAAGTAAAAATATTATAGCACAAAACTTGCATATGAAATTCATTGGGTGGCCGGCGCTGCGGCTCACTAGGCTAATCCTCCGCCTTGCGGTGCCGGCACACCGGGTTCTAGTCCCGGTTGGGGCACCAGATTCTGTCCCGGTTGCCCCTCTTCCAGGCCAGCTCTCTGCTGTGGCCAGGGAGTGCAGTGGAGGATGGCCCAAGTGCTTGGGCCCTGCACCCCATGGGAGACCAGGAGAAGCACCCGGCTCCTGTCATTGGATCAGCGTGGTGCGCCAGCCGCAGCGCACCTACCGCGGCGGCCATTGGAGGGTGAACCAACGGCAAAGGAAGACCTTTCTCTCTGTCTCTCTCTCACTGTCCACTCTGCCTGTCAAAAATTTAAAAAAAAAAAAAAAAGAAAGAAAAAAAAAGAAATTCATTGGGTAATGGATGTAATTTTCTAGTGAGTTAACATAAAGATATTCTCAGAGACTGTGGAACAAGTCACAAAATTCCTCACACTGGGAGCTCCTAAATATGGACAATCATCAGAATAAACTGGGGGCTCTCATGCTCACAATCTCTGGGAGTCTACCAGAAATGTGCATTTTTGAAAAGCACCCTCACTTTACCACATAACCATATGAGTAGTCAGTTGAGGAACCACTGCCTCATCTCTTGGCAGTGGAGGAGCATGATTCAAGCCCTGTGTGAAGACCAGTGCTGTGGGAACAATGTTGACCCTGCTGGCAGCAACATGACAATAACTGCCATTCACATGATGTCCAACAATGTTATTTTATAAATGCAGTTCTGGGGCCAGCACTGTGGCGTAGTGCATAAAGCCACCACCTGCAGTACCGGAGTCCCACATGGGTGCCAGTTCTAGTCCCAGCTGCTCCTCTTCCAATCCAGCTCTCTGCTGTGCTTGGGATAGCAGTGGAGGATGGCCCAAGTCCTTGGGCCCCTGCACCCACATGAGAGACCTGGAGGAAGCTCCTGGCTCCTGCCTTCAGATCGGCCGTTGCGGCCATCTGGGGAGTGAACCAGCGGGTAGAAGACCTCTCTCTGTGTCTCTACCTCTCTCTGTAACTCTTTCAAATAAATAAAATAAATCTTTAAAAAAAATAAAGGCAATTCTGTATCTTTTTAGAAAAATGGTTCTTTACCATTTATAAAAACAGTTAATTTTACTTCATAAGAATACTATTATGCATTAAATTTATGGATAAAATTTTCTGGATTATTATCTTTAAATCTTAGGTTCTTCTCATTTTGAAAAGCCAAGGTAAAAATACACTATAGTACAATGGTAAATTCCAAATACAATGAAGGATAACATGTGAATGATACAAAAATACACTGACTTAAACAAACTGAACTCTGATGGACTGAGGATACCCAACGACCTAAGTGAACATTATGGTTATTAAGAACACAGCAATTTTTCAAGATTGCATAATAATCAACAACAAACATCACATACCTAGAATGCACATACACAAATCAGCTTACAAGGAGCCTCTAGACCTGTCATGGACTGCTACTGTTTTAAGACAGTAATGTTCCTTTCTAGACATGAAAGAAGGCTGAACTGAGATTCTATATGCCAGCCCACTGGATGCCAGGTCCCCATACTTATTTCCTCTGCACTATGTTGTCTTCATTGAGGAAATGGTAGCGTATGAATATCCTCTCAGGCATATGATTCCCAGTTCTAACTTCTCAGAGGAGAAAGAGTTGTAGGGTTATGTATGACTTGCATATGTAAGGAAATTTACTTACGGACTTCTAGATATCCTAATGGAAAACAGAAAAACAACTTTTTCAAATTGAAATAGGAGATAACTAACTTGTTTACAATGTAGAATAAAAGAAGAATTCCCAGAGCTGGCACTGTGGCATAGTTGGCTAAGCCTCCACCTGCATGGCCAGCATCCCACATGGGGCAATGGTTAATGTCCCAGCTGCTCCTCTTCCAATCTAGCTCTCTACTATGGTCTGGGAAAGCAGTGGAAGATGGTCCAAGTCCTTGGGCCTCTGCACCCATGTGGGAGACCCAGAAGAAGCTCCTGGCTTCAGATTGGCCCACTTCCAGACATTTAAGGAGCAAACCAGCATATGAAAGACCTTTCTCTCTGTCTCTCCCTCTCTCTGTCTGTAATTCTACCTCTCAAATAAATAAATAAACCTTTTTTTTTTAAAAAAAAAAAAAAGAGGAATTCCCAAGTTTTCCTATAGTTCAAACAATGATCATTTTTGGCTTCTACTGGGTTAGTACTAAAATCTCAAGTTGCTGTACAATATAAATTTATTACCAATTTTATATTAATATGCATTCTAATACTTTTTGAGGGACACCCATAATAGTCTTTGATCCCATAAGTGAATACTCTACAGATCAAAAAGTGTAGGCAAGAATTGCTGTACTAGGACTATACTCTAAAATTGGACAAATTTATGTGGTAAGTACTTCATAAATCAGTTCTGCACTATTATTTTGGATGTTTATTTTGTTATTGTTAATACCTATTTATTTTATTTATTTATCTATTTGAAAGGCAGGAAGAGAGAAATAGAAAGCTCTCCTATCCACTAATTTACTCCTCAAAATGCCTGTAACATGCTGAGCCAGACTGAAACCAGAAACCTGGAACGCAATCCAGATCCTCCATGTGGGTATCGGGGACCCAAACTCCTTGAACCATCATCTACTGCATCTCAAGGTAATATGAATGGGAGTGGAGGCAGGACTTGAGCCTGGGTACTCTGATATGGGATGGTGACATCCCAAGCAGCATCTTAATTGCTGTGCCAAATGCTTATCCCTAGCCACTTTTATTTTTTTTTAATATCCAAGATATATTCTGTTTATTTAGTTTCTTGATTGACATAAAGCTATTCACATATATTCATGGGGTAACAATGTAATGTTCTGATAGGTACCTACTTGGTGTAATCATTGAATTAGAGTAACTAGCACAACCATCACCTCAAAGACTTATGCCTTCGTAAAAAAACATCAAATCCTCTCCTATTTTTCACTGTACAGTACATTATCATAAACTATAGCCATTCTGTTAAGCCATAGAACACCAGATCTTATTCCTCCTATCTAACATTGTGCCCACTGACTGACCTCTGTCCATTCCATCAACCCTCCCCCGTCCCTATCTTCTGGTAGCCACTGATCTACTCTGAACTTCTATGAGGTCAACTTTTTTAGAGTCCACATATAAGTGGGATCATGTGGTATTTGCCAATCTGTGCATGACTTATTTCATTGAATATAATGCCCTTTGGTCCATTTAAACATTTATTTTTAATGGTTGAATAGTATTACAATATGTGTTTATATGCCACATTTTCTTTAACTGTTCATGTGTTGGTGGACATTTAGGTTGATTGCATATATTGGCTATTGTGAATAGTGCTACAATAAACATGGGAGTATACGTTTCTTTGACATTGTCCGATGATTTACTTTTCTTTGGCTATGTACTTAATAAAAGAATAGCTCTGGGGCCAGCACTGTGGTATAGTGGGTGGAGTTGCCACCTGCAGTGCCAGCATCCCATATAGCTGCTGGTCCATGTCCCAGCTGCTCCACTTCCAATCCAGCTCTCTGCTACGGCCTGGGAAAGCAGTGGAAGATGGCCCAAGTCTTTGGGTCCCTACACCCGCATGGGAGACTTGGAAGAAGCTCCTGGCTCCTGGCTTCAGATTGGTGTAGCTCCGGCCATTGTGGCCAGTTGGGGAGTGAACCAGAGGATGAAAGACCTCTCTCTCTCTCTCTCCCTCTCTCTCTCTCTGCCTCTCCTTCTCTCTCTGTGTAACTCTGACTTCCAAATAAATAAATAAATCTTTAGAAAAAAAAAGAAAGAGTAGCTCTATTTTTAATTTTTAAAAGGATGTTAATCAACTTTATGCCAACAACTTTGGCAACTTATGTGGAACATACCTATTTCTTCAGAAACACAAATTCAGGGGCCGGCATTGTGGCATAAGGAGTTACACTGCTATCTGCGATGCTGGTAGCCCACATGGGTACCCATTTGAGTCCTGGCTGCTCTGCTTCTGATCTAGCTCCCTGCCAATGCACCTGGGAAAGCAGCAGAAGATGGCCCAAGTAGTTGGGCCCTGCACATTTATTTTCAAAGTTAGCTTAAATTTAACATAATAACATTTAAAAATTAATTATAGGAACTACCCATCTTGGTCAAACAGGCTTGACTCTTGTGCTAGGGTATTAATGATGCAGAGTAAGTGCTTTTTAATCACCCTGCCTTCTTTAGTTTGCTGTCTCTACTACTGTGAAAACGACCAGAATCATGTGGGCTCAGCTTGCCAGTAAACAGGCATAGCCAGCCTCTCATCTTCTCTCAGCAATCGGCAAGGCCCGGAGCAGCATTCACATCTCTGTACATGAGTGTCACAAGGCCTTGCCCTTGCATGTTTGAAAACCCCAAGGAAAGGGACAGTCTTATGGGAATTTCTTTCCTCTAATCTAAGAGTTCAGATATTGCAGAACTAATTTTAAAATAGATCATATAAAAGTTCATATAAAAGCCAAAGGGAGGAGCCAAACTGGAAATCCTGACCAAATCCGTTGCTCAGCTGCTAATGGTGCTGGAATGTAAACGCTGGGAGCAGTCTGTCCTTTTGGCCACTTCCTCCTGAGATTTGTTGGGAAGTCTGGAATAGTCTCTTGCAGCCTACATGTTTTAATCAAGACTGTATTTTCTTTTATAAATAAAACTTTTCAGTTGTGTTTGTTGGTCTCTGTTTTGCTAGCAATTAGAGTAGAAGTGACTTCTCACCTTGAGTGCCTCCATGCCAGCCTGGATGACTGGAGCAAAAACAGTCTCATTTTCATTGGAATCTGCAAACATCTCTGGAATCTGGTCCAATAAACTGTAAGAAATGAATGAACAAAAGATTTTAAGTATTTAGCATATTAGTAACAAAATTCAAGAAATAAGTCACTGGCCATTTCAAAAAGTCTAAACATATATGGTATTTATTTTAGCCTCAACACTATGGGTGAGTTTCTCAGATCATTCCTTAGAGAATGATATCTTGGCATGGCCTGGCACCAAAATCCATGATTTGGATGGAACATTTGCTCACAAAATCTAATTTCTTTGTAGATACATTTTTTATTTTGTTATTATTATTATTATTTTTTTTTTGGACAGGCAGAGTGGACAGTGACAGAGAGAGACAGAGAGAAAGGTCTTCTTTTTCTGTTGGTTCACCCTCCAATGGCTGCTGCGGCCGGCGCACCACACTGATCCAAAGCCAGGAGCCAGGTGCTTATCATGGCCTCCCATGCGGGTGCAGGGCCCAAGCACTTGGGTCATCCTCCACTGCACTCCCAGGCCACAGCAGAGAGCTGGACAGGAAGAGGAGCAACCGGGACAGAATCCGGCGCCCTGATCGGGACTAGAACCCGGTGTGCCGGCGCTGCAGGCGGAGGATTAGCCTATTTAGCTGCAGCGCCCCCCATGCCCGGCCTATAGATACATTTTTATTTACTACATTTGTCATCTCTTTGATTGTAAATTCTTAGAACAATGACTACATCTTTAGTTATTATTGCTATTAACCTTGAATATGCTCATAAACATGCAGAAAATATCTTCTTTGCAGTACTTTGCAACAAAAAGAAAAGATCTAACACAAATGACATAATCAATATTTATAAAACTCCTTTGCTAATGAGAAAACAAAAAATGCAACTGAGACACAACACAATGCAATTAAAAACAGACTCCTGATGTGTATTTAAATTATAAAACATTTGATACTTACTTGTGAATAACAGCTTGGGATTCCTGATAATTGACAAGGAATCCATCCAATAAAGGAACAAAGACCTCTCCAACATCGGTCACCACCATCATCTGAGGCTGAGCCAAATTACTTTTCACATTGAAGAAATGGAGAACTTTGTTATATGTGATAAAACCAACACGAATTGCAGATGTCTCTTCATGTTCTTCCCTGGAAGGAATAAAAAATGTTTGCAGTCCTTTTATAAAGTTATAATGAGAGAGAAGTCTCTATCATATATTCAGTAAGGTGTTCTTCTACAAGTTATATGGAAGACATTCTGGTCTTAATTTCAGAGGCATGGTAGGGGGTTTCTAGGTAAAAAAAAATTAAACAGGTATTATGAAAATATTTGCTCACATTTTAATATATTTATTAAATCTATGCCAAATTATGAAGATTCTTTGGTTTTTTTTGGTGAACAAGCTATGCCTATTACATTCTTCATAAGCACAGCTCTCTCTGAAGTTACCAGAATGTCAGAAGAACAAACAGAGTATCTGAGGCAATAGAAAGGAAAGGTGTAGTCACATTACTAACAGGACAGCTGTCTTTATCAAGAAAGGTCTTGCTCCTCCTGTGATCCTTTTCTTACACATCCTAATGAATTTCTATAGGAAAACAGGTTACTTTTGAGATCTATATACCATATAAACATACACTATAAATATATAAAATGAATTACAATTTATAAATTGACAATGTAATTCTTAATAGGTGATCATTTGTGATGGTATGGCAAAGCAATAAAAGCTCCGAAACTTAACAAAAACTGTAATTTTTAAAGGAATCCCAAAACAAGGCCTTAGTATTCTGAAAGGATAAAAGGATGAATGTTCTCATTCCAGGCCATACTAAGTATATTCAGAATTCAGTGCTCTACACTCTAGTTACAAGTTTACTGAATGTACTATTCTCTCTTCCTCTCTCCTTTCTTCTCTTCTTACCTCCCTAAACACTACATACTACTGATCTCCTTGCAAATTTTCAGTGCTCGACATCACAGCATGCTCAACAGTCGAGAAAGCTATAAAATTTATTTGCCATTTTCTGTGGCCCTTAGGTATGCACAAAATTTATTTTTTCTAGGGGACAACTTTTTTGAAGAAGAACCCAATTTGCTCAGTTTCTAAATTTTTCACTTGGCATAAAGAGTTAATTGAGGACAAGAAAAAGGAAAACAGAAGCTCAAATTTCTGATTCCCCAGCAGAAACAACCCAATTACTTTGACATTTCAGCAGAGTACAGACTGACAAAGCATGGACTGTCAACTATTTTATTTCTTCTCTACTTCTTTAGCTGACTCACAGCAACTGTGTTACACTGGCTACTTCGTAACTGTGGCCTGGATAAATGGGTGGACAATTTAAATAGGTTTTCCTAATCTCTCCCAAACACACTTGGGAAATGTTTATACTCTGGACACTTACATAGCTTTCAGAACTGGGAATCCTATTCTCTGGAACTACACATACAGAGCCACTGAACACACTTCAGTATCCTCTACTGCAGGATTTCATGCAGCCCACCCTCTCTACACTGCATCCACACTTTCCTCTCCCCACCATATTCAACAGAATCTCACTCTTCCACATCAAACACAAATCTCTCCTCCTCTGTGAAACCTCCCTGAGGCTACTAACCAGAAGTCATGTCCTCTTCCAAATTTCTATAAATCATTCTCATCAGGTTCTTATCAGAGGATGCCTTTTAATTCACATTTCATGAGTCCTGGACTTTAAGGTAAAAAGAGCAGGGCCTGTTATCCCCATAGGGTTTAGTATGATATGAGGAATTAAGAGTTTCAAGGAGAATGATTATCTTGAAAAAGAAAATCTCAATTTGGGATGGCAAGTCAGAGCCCAAATGCATAAGTTACTGCACATCTCTTCCCAATTCATTTTTGCTGACAGTTAAAGATCAGCCTGGCTAGAATTCTGTACTGACATCACTACAAAAATCAAATCTTTATTAATTGAGAAATGATTGAGCAGCACACCCCTGGCTAACCCATTTCCCGGTAAAACTTTTATTACACAAATTGAAAAAATGTTCAGCAAGTCATGAAGAACTTCAATTGTTTTAATAGTTACTTTGGCATCAAGTAGGGCAAAGGACACAAAATCTATAGAGAAAAATATGGGTTGCTATTTCTATGGGATCTGGAAATATTTAAGTGAGGGGAAAGAAGTATCCTGGGATTCACAGAATCCACTTAAAATCCACATTAACATTTTTTTAAAAGCATCTAATCTGAATATATCACATTTTGGCAAAATATTAGTATTTGTTTCCATGGCAATGTACATTTTTAAATTTATAACTATCTCATTAAATCACACCCAGAAAAACTTACAGCCTCTTTCATACTGATTTCATACAAGTTTTGTGAAGTTATACAAAGGAAAAGACTAAGACTAACATGCTTTTTGTTCTGCTTTTTAACTACCATTTTCTCAACACTTGCCCCTATCACTTTAATTGAATGAATCTGATACAGCAACAATGAAGATATTAACAACTATATAAACCAGAAAATTCCAAAATCAAGCAAGCTGAATGAACACCTTTAACTATAGCAATATTAAAGGTGAAAAGCAAACAAAAACTCAAAGTAACATGAGCTTGACCTGAATAACAAGTGAAACATTTCACATTTTTCATTCCTATTCCAAAGAAGTCAGAAAAGTCTGGCAACCTTGCAAGGCTAAACATATAAATTCAAAGTGAACAGTAAAGAATGGGGCTTTCCCTTTACAAAAGATTAGCTAAGAGATGAATCTACCTTAAGACATTATTCAACACTTCAGACTATGCTTCACAAAAACTATTTGGCTATTTTGTGTTTTAGTACAAAGAAGTTAATAAAATGATGGAAATCTTACCATAAAAATATAGTTATATACAACCCAAAACAAATTCCCCAGGAGAAAACAAATCCAAACTCATTTTAAAAGATGAAAGAGTAAAAGGTAGACGGCATGAATAAACATTAAAAAAAAATTTAAATAGTGGAAGAGAATAACCAGCAGTATCCTTGTATTTTTCTGCTGTGTCTTCTGCCAAAGCCACACAACTGTTCCAAAAGGGTGTGAGGGAAAGGTTGTGATTTCCTAATTTATGCAAGAGTGCTTCAAAAAGTTTGCAGAAAATGAGCATCATGATTTATGAGTAATTGCACGTTTCCATGAACTTTTTGCAGTACTCTTTCAACAATGGGTCTTAAGCTTCACATCACCACTCTGTTGAAAAAAGTTTGGTGAAGCACCATCTTGGAAAACAGGCTACCCTAATTTGAACCAATCTGAGAGAAGGGTGAGATCATTTCTAGAAGTTACGGTAGTTTTCTTTCAAACTAATCAAGCTCAAAAATTCAGATTTGGAATTTAAGGTGCCCTGAGACAGAGCTCTGATAAAATACATCAGATTCAGCATAAAGTCCATACCTCAAGTTTCCCTAAGAATGCAGTAAGAGAACTACAATCACAAATTAAGTCTGTAGGCATCAGATGCCTTCCTTAGGCCACTATCTTCAACGTGGTCCCAGTTCATTCTTCACTTGAGAATTCAGGTTGAAATCACCTCTGTGTTTTTTAAACATCCCCACTTCTTTTCCAAACCATCCTCAACAGTATTATGACTTTGGCTTCACTGATGCAAACAAAACCACTCCTGGGAGGTTCAGAGTTTACTCAGCTGAGCCTCACATGGACCAAAGCTCCACTCTTAATGTACAAAGGGCACAGAGGAGCAGGTACCTAAACCTACATGGAGCCCTAATGGCTGGAGCCTAGCCCCTCAGGACCCCCAAAGTACGCAGGACACAACTGGTGTTCATGGAGATGAGGACAAGGTAGAAGATGTGGAGATCAGGATAGACATTTCCTAGCCCATTTTCTCTCCCTATGCCTTCCTCACAGGCATTCTCCCTGCTTCCCAGTCTCCTCACTAGTTGCTAGTTCCCTGTTCTCAATGACTAGTTTGTACGCTAAGATAATTTAAAAATAGCCACATGCTATCAGCTTTAAGAGAGCAAAGAGAAGACAAAAGTAAAAGGATACCTGGAGCTATTCCCTGCCACTTTTTAAATCTCTCAAAAGCTTCTATTCAAGCCCAAATATCTTTTCCCTCTATACGGTTTCTAACAAATGTTGCTATTTTTTACCCCCTGAAATTTATTTTGGGCTGTGTATGTGTATTATTTTATGGTTTTTATGCTAAAATTGCCATCATTTTTATTTACTTATGTGTACAAGAGTAAGTAACAAGCCAAATAGTTTTTTTATAAAGCACAATCTTAAGATTTTTTTTTTAAGATTTATTTTATTTATTTATAAGTCAGAATTACAGCGAGAGAGATATCTTCCAGCCACGGGTTCACTCCACAAAAGAAAGTAATGGCCAGGACTGAGTCAAGCTGAAGCCAGGAGTTTCTTCTGGGTCTCCCACATGGGTGCAGGGGTGCAAGCACTTGGGCCATCCTCCACTACTTTCCCAGGCACATAAGCAGGCAACTGGATTGGAAGTGGAACAGGCGGACTCGAATCAGCACTCTTATGGGATGCTGGTGCTGCAGAGGGTGGCTTACCCGCTGCACCACAGTGCTAACCCCAGTCTGAAGTCTTGATTAACATCTAGGGCATGCTTAATTGGTAGCTATTAGAATTCACTGTCACTGTCCACTTGCAGCAACAGCAGATACTCATGCGGTTCAATTACAAGATAGAGAAGCAATTTACTTGCAAATGGTTTAGACAGTTTATCATAAGGGAAATGGAGATCAGATTTCAAAGTTATCCCTCTGTCATAAAGCATCAGTACCATTATCTGGCACTCCTTAGAAATCTCTGCCATGCCCAGTAACTGCCCATTTCCATTGGAAAAGCAATGCTTTGGAAAGTAAATAACTGATTTCCAAAGTCTTTCCCACCACACAGTTTGTCCTTATAATGTATTTTGAATGATGCTGCTTGTTTTTGTTTTTTTTTTTAACCATGGTATTTCTTTTTATCAGTTTGTTTCTTTCACTTTGTACAAAAGATCACTGACTTTTTAAGGACTCAATGATGCTGTTTAATTTCTACCTAATCATCCAATGGCCTCATCAGTCAATCAGAACCTCTTTTCTGGCCAGTAAATTAATTAAGAAATATTATAGAAATTATAAAAAAAAATTAGTTTCCTTACTTTGGAAGTTTTTCTAGTACAGTCTTCAGTTCTTCGCATATGAGTTTGACAAGTCCATTCTTTATGTTACTGTATGAAACATCAATCATGAAGATAAAGGCTGGTGGGTTTGGAGGCTTGTTTTTCTACAGGAGAGCAAACATATCACATGAATAGATATGATTATAAAATAATACATCATGAGCAAATGCTCACTAGAAACTCTTTAAGGTCATTCAATGTTTATTTAATGTTTAGGATATAACATCAGTGGAGTTAAATCATTTTCTAGAACACAGTCTCTGATGCTATAAAACGGATAGAAGCAGCTGTTCATTTTCCAGGGTCTGACCTGCGTTGGCAGTATTATGCTAGCTAGCAGAGAAGGCTCACTGTTGCAGAGCTCCAAAGACTTCATCAAAAGGGAGAGTACAGTACTGCAGTCAAACTTGCTTATAACATTCTGCCTCATGGCTCAGAATGTGTTTGGAATCCCAGCAAACTATGCTCAAGAAAAAAAAAAAGCACATTCAGTAATTAGCATTTGTTTTTGAAATGGTAATAAAAAACTATATTGAATTGAGTATCACTATTTTTAAGTCTCTTATCAGCTCTTTTAGTTTAAAGGAATGAAATTGTATACTAAAATTTAACTGTGTTTTCAAAATATTGTCCCATGTTATTAAATGCTCTCTAATTTATTACATATTTATGGTAAAAATGGAATGTTAGGCCTCTTCTGTATGTGTTTAAAACAATCACCATAACATAAAGCAGCTGCTACAAAAAGCTGTTGGTCCTTTCACTGGCTGGTGTTCAAACAGCCCTTAGGAAGCAATCCTTCAGTTGGAACTTACAAAATATTTAGAAAAGAAAGTCACAGGCAAAAAACTTTAGTGACTTACACAAGAAAATAGAGCTCAGTTCAATTTAAGTTTCAACTTTACAATATATCATAAAATTATTCTATAATATTTTTTAATTATCACAAAACTAGGATAATGTCTGTATCCACCACAAGGATAACAAGGATAGGTAACACATTTGTCTCATAAAAGTCCTTCATTTTGAATTTAAAAGAGTATTTTAAGATTGCAGCACACATTTGGTGCAGTGGTTAACCTGCTGCTTGGGGATGCCCTTATTTTTTACTGGAGTCCCTGGGTTCACATTCAGTTCCACTTCTGATCCAACTTCCTGCTAATGCACACTTTGGAAGGCAACAGGAGATTGCTCAATCACTTAGATCCCAGCCACCCACTTCTTAACCAACTTCTTGATAATGCACACTCCAGGAGGCAGCAGGAGATAGTTCAATTACTTTGATCCAGCCACCCACATGGGAGACTCAGATTGAGTTTCAGGCTCTTGGCTTCAGCCTGGCCCAGCCCTGGCTATTGTAGACATCTGAGGAATGAGCCAGCAGATGGAAGATCTGTCTTTCTCTTCCTCCCTACCTTTCAAATAATTTACCACAGTCTATGGGAGTAATTTTTATTGCAAATCATTCCTGATTCTCACCTAAACTAACTCAGAACATAGATTCATGCTGATTTACACTAAATGAAAATAATCATTTCTATTTATTAAACCAAAACCTTTGTGAACAATCTATTCCTGTATTTTCTCCTTAGTTTAGCATTACCATTTATCCATTGAAAATTTTCTTTCTTTCCTCATGCATTCTTATTATTTATTGTTAACAATTAATTATACATATTTAGGGCACAGTTTGATAGTTCAACATATGTCTGTACAGTGTGCACTGATTATATCAGGATAATCAGCATTTCCTTCTCACTGATCTTTATGTTTGAAGCCTTCAAGCTATTCTTATTTATTTTTTTAAATGTTTACTTATTTTGATAGTCAAAGTTACTGAGAGAAGGAGAGATACACACTGTGAGAGGTATTCCATCCATTGGTTCACTCCCCAAATGGCCACAACAGCTGGGACTAGATTTCATTTATTGGAAAGACATAGAGAGATCTTCCATCCACTGGTTCACTCCTTAGATGGCAGCAGTGGCCAGGGCTGAGCCAAGCTGGAGCCAGAAGTTTCTCCTCGGTCTGCCATGTGGGTGACAGGGGCTCAAACATTTGGGTCATTTCCCACCACTCTCCCTGGTGCATTAGCAGGGAGCTAGATGGGAAGCAGAGTAGCCAGGACTTGAACCAGCACTGAAGGTATGGTGTAGCATTGATCCCAATAAAATAAGTCTAAAAGGGGGGGGGGGGGGAGGCTCTGTTTGGCACAGTGCTTTTTAGTTTTAGCAGATTCTAGGGGAAGGAGGAATATGAAGGCACCTCCAAAAGCTTATGGAAAAATTGAATTAAATGATAAGCTTATTCTGGTACAAAAAATTTAGGAATCAGGGCCTGTGCTGTGGCACAGCAAATTAAGCCACAGCTTATGACATCAGTATCCCATATTAGAGCTCCAATTTGAGTCCCAGCTGTTCTACTTCCAATCCAGCTCCCTGCTAATGTACCTGAGAAGGTAGTGGATGATGGCTGAAGTGCTTGGGCCCCTGCACCCATGTGGGAGACCCTGATGAGAGTTCCTGGCTCCTGGCCTCAGTCTGGCTCAGCTCTGGCTGTTGCAGCCATTTCTGGAAAGAACCACTGAAATCTCTCTCCCTCCCTCCTTCCCTCTCTCTCTCTCTCCATCTCTCTGTTGCTCTGCCATTCAAATAAATAAGCATTTTTTAAAAATTGGAAATCCATGAATAGCTTTGTTTCACAATATGCATCTTCCATGGCCTTTTACTTGAGAGACAGAGAAATGGGCAGGGGGAGACAGGGAGAATGAGCACATACATCCACTGAGCTGCTCCCATCCACTGGTTCAAGCCCCCAAAATGTCCATAACAGCTCTGGGCTGGACCAGGAGCCAAAGCTGGGATCCAGGAACATAATCTAGGTCTCCCATATGGAATTTCTGCAGGTATCCCAATCACTTGAGCCATCACTGCTGCCTTCCAGGGTCCACAATAGCAGGAGGCTGCAGCGAGCAGCTAGAGCTAGGAATTAAACCTAGAACTCCAATATGGGATGTAGGTTTCTTAACCTGTGTCTTAAATACTTAAATTGCCCAGCCCTCCACCAACTTTCTTAAGACCCCTCATATACTTTCCAATTACCTAGTCCTTACACTAGATCAACATCACTCATCTACCTCTTCAACCACGGAAGAAACCAGAGTAAGTTGCCGGTATCTTTGTGAAACTGTTTCTGCTCACTGTTCAGTTCTCCCTTCCCATTTCCACCTGTGAGTCCCCTACTCATGCATAGATTCACGCAAGTGTCACTCTTCTTTGAAGCCTTTCCCATCCTGTTCTCTTATGGTACTCTGATTATTCTACTCCTAAAGTAGTTACCATATTTGAGTTTGTATCATAACAAATGCATGTTTCTTCCCAAGCCCGTACATGGTAAATACCTTGTGAGCAGGCTTACCTTCTTGCTAATTCTAGCAGCCCTCAAAGCACAGACAATTGCCTTGGACATGTCCAATAAATGTCATCCAATAAATGTCCAATAAATGTCAAAGGGAATTAAAATTAATCAAAGAAACTACATTTGTATTCAGAAAAAAGAGGCTGATTTAACATTTTATTATTTTAGGTACACTTTATATGTACATGTATTCCATAAAGCCTCAATTACATGACAAAATTTAAGGGTTTTTTTTCCCCCGAGGAAACGCCATAGTGATTTTGTAAATAGTCACCTAAATATTCACAATGTACTGAAAGGAAATATTCACAGTGTACTGAAAGGAAATAGGGGTCCTGTTGCCATATAAATGTCACTTTCTGTCTGGCCAGAGCCCACTCATTTCTTTTTTTTTTTTTTTTTAGATTTATTTATTTATTTGAAAGACAGAAAGAAGAGAAGCAGAGAGAGAGAGAGATCTTCCATCCGATGGTTTACTCCCCAACTAGCTGCAATGGCCAGAGTTGTGCTGATCCAAAGCCAGAAGCCAGGAGCTTCTTCTGGGTCTCCCACACAGGTGCAGGGTCCCAAGGACTTGGGCCATCTTCCATTGCTTTCCCAGGTCATAGCAGAGATCTGGACCATAAGAGAAGCAGCCGGGACTAGAACTGGCGTCCATATGAGATGCCGGTGCTTCAGGGCAGGACATTAACCCTCTGCACCATGGCGCCAGCCCCAAGCCCATTCATTTTTTTTTTCTTTTTTTTTTTTTTGACAGGCAGAGTGGACAGTGAGAGAGAGAGAGAGAGAGAGAAAGGTCTTCCTTTGCCGTTGGTTCACCCTCCAATGGCCGCTGCGGCCGGCTCATCGCGCTGATCCGAAGCCAGCAGCCAGGCGCTTCTCCTGGTCTCCCATGGGCGTGCAGGGCCCAAGGACTTGGGCCATCCGCCACTGCACTCCGGGGCCACAGCAGAGAGCTAGACTGGAAGAGGAGCAACCGGGACAGAATCTGGCGCCCCAACCGGGACCAGAACCCAGAGTACCGGTGCCACAGGCAGAGGATTAGCCTAGTGAGCCTGCGCCAGCCCCACTTATTTCTAAGACTGAGTTCCTCCTATGATGGTGGTACTCACTACATGGGTTCACTGGAAGAACTGAATGATACAATACACAGAAAGCACTTAGCATAGATCCTGACGCATGGTAAATGTTCAATATGTTAGTTTTATTATCTAAAATTGGCATTAAGACAAACTAAAAAGAATAGGGGAAAATGTGAGTCTGTCATTCTCCCTTTGGCGTGTATGGTGTCAAAATATACACATACAAATTGAATAAGTTCTTTTTCATCCTCCAAATCCCTAAGCCAACTGATTATTATACCTTATTGATATTTTAAATTATAATTAAATTTGAAGATATTTATTGTAAGTATGAGCCCTATTTAGAATAATAAAAAGGAGATTAAGCTTACCAAAACCTCTCAAGATGTACAATTTTGTTTGGTTTCTTGCCTGCTGGGTAAGATTCCCCATCAATTAGACTTCTAGAGTATTTCTAGATAACAGAGTTTGAAGAGCTGAAGACTTTTGTTCCCAGAAACAGATTTGACTCTCTGCCTAAGTTTTTACTAAAAATAGCAACAAATCTAGATAATATAGCCTTTTGGCAAAGAATTGAAAACTCAAAGCATTGTTAGATTTATGCTAAGGTTGAAACGATCAGTGAAAAAATTTCCCACAACTAGTTTCAAAGACTTTATATATTTAATTAGAACAGCAAGTGCATATGTTTGCCTAATGAGTCTCCTTCAAAGAATAGGAGGAAGGAACAAAAATCCTAACCAAGCTTTATTGTACTTCTGAGCATGCTTTTTTTGCCTCAAATACAGCATTTATACCAAACATGCTCTTATTTTTCTTAAAATACATTCAAATGTTATATTAAAGCACAATTTCCTTGAATAACTGGTTCAAAACAAAACTATAGAACTAATCATACACAACAACACTAAATAGATTATACCGTTTCTTCAATTCTACACCAGGTACTTTAGATATAAGCTGAATGCTGAATTCATTCTCTTTTCTTTTTTTTAAATTTTATTTGAAAGAGTTACAGAGAAAGGGGGATAGACAGAAAGAAATCTTCCACCTGTTGGTTCACTCCCCAGATGGCCCCAACAGCCAGGACCCAGGAACTTCTTCCAGGTCTCCCATAGCAGGGGCCCAAGCACTCTGCTGCTTTTCTCAGACCATCAGCAGGGAGCTGGATAGGAAGTGGAGCCAGGACATAAATGGGCCAGACATGGGATACCAGCTTTACAGGTGGCAGCTTTATGCACTAAGCCAGAATGCCAACCCCAGAAAATATGATTTTCAAGTCACTGAGAAGTTTAAAACTCAGCAAGTAATCATAATGATGACACTGTCACCGTGACATAGGCAAAAGAGAATGGTCAGTGTTGAAAATAGTAATAGGGGCCAGTGTTGTGGCATAGCAGGTAAAGCAGATGTCTGCAGTGCCAGCATCCCCTATGACTGCCAGTTCAAATCCTGGCTGCTCCAGCCAGTTCGAATCCTGGCTGCTCCAGCCCTCTGCTATGGTCTGGGAAAGCAGTGGAAAATGGCCCAAGTCCTTGTGCCCCTGCACTCTCATGGAAGACCCAGAAGAAACTCCTGGTTTCTGTCTTCGGATAGGCACAGCTCTGGCCATTGCGGCCAACTGGAGGGTAAAACCAGCAGACGGAAGACCTCTCTCTCTGTCTCTCTCTCTGTCTCTGCCTCTCTGAAACTCTGCCTTTCAAATAAATAAATCTTTTTAAAAAAATAGTAATACCAGGGCTGGCGCCATGGCTCACTTGGTTAATCCTCCGCCTGTAGCACTGCCATCCCATATGGGTGCCGGGTTCTAGTCCTGGTTGCTCCTCTTCCAGTCCAGCTCTTTGCTGTGGCCCAGGAGGGCAGTGGAGGATGGCCCAAGTGCTTGGGCCCCTGCATCAGCATGGGAGACCAGGAGGAAGCACCTGGCTCCTGGCTTCAGACTGGCACAGCACTAGCTGTAGCGGCCATTTGGGGAATGAACCAATGGAAGGAAGACCTTTATGTCTCTCTCTTTCACTGTCTATAACTCCTACCTGTCAAATAAATAAAAAAAAAATTGTAACACACCCATAAATCCATTCATTCTGTGTATGTTGATCTGCCTACCCAGTGCCTGACACTGTGGTAAATGTCATTGAGACAGGGGTCTCAAGGATACCAGAATCTATAAAGAGGGCAGATAAGCACCAAGATTTGAATTCCATGGTGTGGAATGCTGTGTTGTGGCACAGAGAGTTAAGTTGTCACTTGTGATGCAGGCATCCCCTATCAGAGTACAAGTTTGAGTCCTGGTCACTGCACTTCCAATCCAGCTTCTGCTAGTGTGCCTGAAAATGCAGCAGAAGATGGTCCAAGCAGTTGGGCCCCTTTCACACATATGGGAAACCAGGAGTGAATTCCTAGTTCCTGGCTTCAGCCTGGCCCAGACTTGTAGCCATTTGAGTATGAACTAGCAGGTGGGATCTCTTTCTGTGTCTTTCCCTTTTTTCTGCCACTCTGCCTTTCAAATAAATGAATAAAGAAATATTAAAAATAACAAATTCCACAGCATATATGTTAAAAGAGTTATAGATAAATTCCATGGGAAAACAGAAGTTGTAATAAGGAACTACTACGATGAAGACAGAGAAAGTTGTGCCTACCCACACAATAAAATTTCAGCCAGGCTTCACAGAGTAAGTAGGAGTTCACAAGTTGGGGTATGCATAGGCTTAACAAAATGAAAAGAATCTCATCAAAAGAACACCTTATATATAGGTAAGGAGTTGGCATAGGGTTAATGAGTTTGGAATGTGTGGTGTACACAGTTGAAGATACACAATTGAGATAGTAGGTTGGAGTCTAATAGTTAATGGCCTTATAAGGAAAATTATTTTTTTAACTTACTTTTTAGAAAATAATAGAGGTATGTGGGAGGTAGTGAGAGGAGTCACATGGTCAAATTTTTGGGCTTAGAAATCAGAAACCAGGTCCCAGGCTATTATGGTTAACAACTGCAGTGGAGAAAGGAGGAACACAAATGTAACTAAGTCCTAGTGATCACTTTGGTTGAGTTTCTGCCTTAGAAGGAAACTTTTACTAAGATGACTAACCAAAAAAAAAAAAAAAAAAAAAAAAAAAAAAAAAAAAAAAAGAGGCAAAGATACTATACAGGGCTGTTGCATTAGGAAGCCAGTATAGTTTATTTATTATATCCTAATTTTGACACCATATTTCAGTTTTTACAAACAACCACTCCAGTGGATGGTTTGGCAAGTCAACCAGGTCACTAACCTAGAAGGTTTGTTCTGTTTTTTAGCCATTTCTCCATCCCCACAACATCACCGAAATGCTTCGTCTAGGAGTTGAGATTTAGTTCTTTACATATGAAAGTTATTTAGCTGAATTTGACATTCATATATAAACATCTGAAGTCCTGGGAGCACTTACTCTGCAGTAATCCAAAGTAGCAACATATTCATAAGATCCTAGAGATAACTCTGGCTTCTCATAGTGGTCCAGTCTTCTTCCAATGTGGTCCAGATGTTGGAAATAGAATGGTGGAACTAATAAAAACAAAACAGGAAAAGGAATCTTTTTTTTTTTTTTTCATAAACAGAGACAGTTTAAAACATTCTCAAAATTTATTATGGGAAAAAGGAGTTAGCATAAGAAAAAATATTTTAAAGTTGGAATGTAGTATATTCTAATATCCTCTCTTTTAAAAACATAATTCGGAAAGTAAAATGGTTTCTGAAAAAACTCTTCACCCTTCTACAAGTTATTGGTGACTAAAATATATATGATTTGGACCATTCTACAGAAACGGGATGAAACTACTGGTGTTTTCATTATGTGAAAACCCAAATTGTCCCAATTTATCTATTTTTAAAACAATTCTAAATTTTATATTTGAATTTTCAATATATTTAATAAAAATAAACTTCAATTTCTTGGGCTATACTAACAATAATATGTTTATGTTAATTTTGACAGAGATGGGAGGAAGGGGGGGAGAGGGAGGGGGAGGGGGAGGAAGGAGGGAGGAGGGAGATGGGGAGAGAGAGAGAGAGAGAGAACGAGCTCACATTCACTGGTTCACTACCCAAATGCCCTCAACAGCAAGGGCTGGGCTCAGGCTGGAGCCAGGAGCTGGTAATTTAACTCAAGTTTCCTGGTAGGGATCCAACTACTTGAATCAGGGTCTGTATTGGCAGGAACTGGCATTGGGAGCTGGAACTAGGAATCAAACCCAAGCACTCTGAAATGGGATGTTGGTCACCTGAACCACTAGGACAAATGCCCATCCCTGCAAGGTAATCTTTTAATGTCTGGGTTTAAGTGTGGAGAGGATTACTGTATTAGGGAAAGACTACACCACTAAGATCTTAGCTGAGGAACTCTAATTTGATTCAAATGTCTAAGAAGGTTAGTTCTGGCAAAGACCTGGAAGTCATCCAAAAGCCCAGGAACACTTATGAGTCACATACTGAACACTTGGACAAATATGGCCTGGTATCTCTGTGAAAATGAACTCCTGTTGCCTTGAGATTAATGGGGCTGGCTATGAAACCACTGCCAATACAAGTATTTAGAAAAACTAGCAATGTCATGGTTTCAAGTATTTTGTAAAGAACATTTCTATTTGTACAAAACACTGAAGAAATTAGTTTTGTTTTTAAATCAACAACTCAGTATTCACTATTCTTAACTGTAAAAGTGACATAAGGATTACAATAGGACTATTTTCTTAGGTGAGACTTTTCTTTCCTAATCACTGAGGCTTGATTTTCTATGTTCTTATTATATATCGGCCATTTCTTTTGAAGAAAGCTTTATGAATTTTGTATGTACATATGGATCTCTGAATCTGAAACAATCAGTGTCTTGAAAAGATCAAAGAAATGGAAACTGACAGTCTCAGCTCAATTAAGCAAACAGTGAAAGCCTTAAACTGCTCTTCTGTTAGAGTTAGCTGAGATGGAGGATGATTGCCTAGCTGTCTTAAGGTACAGCTACAGAGCATGACCTATAATTCATCCACATTCACACAACATGCACTATGAGAATTTTTCCCTTTAAAATTAATTTATATTCATTAGCATTTAAAATTACCTGCCATCTTCATAAGCCAAAATTTCAAGCCACATCATAGATTATGCACTGCCATGTAACTTCTGTCTTCCTGTGTGCCTACTTTTTTCTTTTTTCTTTTTTTTTTTTTTTAAGATTTTATTTATTCACTGAGAGGTAGAGTTACAGACAGGGAAGGGAGAGACAGAAAGGTCTTCCATCCTCTGGTTCATTCCCAAAAAGGCCACAGTGGCCAGAGCTGGGCCTATCGGAAGCCAGGAGCCAGGAGCTTCCTCTGGGTCTCCCACACAGATACAGGGGCCCAAGTACTTGGGTCATTCTCCACTGCTTTCCCAGGCCACAAGCAGAGAGCTGGATCAGAAGAGGAACTGGTGAGACATGAACCAGTCTCCATATGGGATGACAGCACCGCAGGTGGAGGCTTAGTCTACTATGCCACAGCACTGGCCCCACTGCATGCCTTCTAACATGGTAAGCTTCCTACTGGTTAATCTCTGGACACTCTGCAGGGAAATGAGTAAATCACATGACAAAGCCTGCTGGGCTCTTTTTAACTCCAATAAAACTCTGTCTTCATTAAACCTAAAGGAAGAATACAGGGGTCTACATAAATCTAAGGGAATTTGGCAGCCTTACAATATGAGACAAATATATGAGCCTAGTATAAATAATTACTAGAAAATGAGCAAGGCAGCCTCCTAGGAGTGGATAACCAGAGGAATGGGATCTGTTGTGTAGGGTACAAGAGTTCTGAGTGGTTTTTCTTTCCTAGGAAGTGGCAGGGCCTATTAATGCCCTGAGCTGACACTTCAGTTGTGAGGCCAGGGAAATGGAGCCAATTGAAGATCCTTCAATTTTACATGCTGGATAAACTCCTGATCACTTTCCTAAAAAAGCTGAGGGCTTGGGTTAAAACACTGAGGAGATGGTAGATTTGTTGAAGCACAAGGGGTTTCTGAAATCCACATCCCAACACTCACTGAGTGATAGCCAAGGATCTGGCTGCAGATTTCATCAAGAACGAGAGATGCATAAGATCTTTCTCAGAAAGATAACTAAGGGTGCAGAACTAAGAGAATCTGCTGTTATGAGGATGTACAATTTGCTCTGAGTAAACATTGCAGTTGGCACAAGGAAAGAGACATTCCAAGAGGGCTACAGTCTTTGGGACGAGGCTGCACACTGGTGATTCAACAACACAGCAAGGAAATTTTAAGATCTAGTCATAGGACTTCATGAGGAAGACTCCCGATGCCAGGCTCTGGCATTTGAAGCTGGCTAAAGTTGTGTACCATGTATGATGAGGGGGCAAGCAAACAAGGAGACAACAGTGCTTTTCCAACAGAGAAAGTTCACAGAGCCAGCATGCTGTGAATGCAGTGACACAGGCACAAAGTCGGGCCCAAGCTCAGATGCCACTGGTGAATAGCCAGCATCCTTGGGAGACAAGGCTTACAGGCAGAAAAGAGTGCTATGCACTCTTCAGATCTAATTACCCAAAGGGAAGCTAGTCTACAATGATAAGGACCAGGGGAAAGCTCTTAGGATACTTACTCTAATAACCCACATGGTTCAAAATAACCAAAATCTACAAATGTAAATGAATGTGGAAATGTTCTCAGTCTCAGCATGTCTTATTTAACATCAAAGAATTAAAATATACAGATGTAAGTGTCATAAATGTGAGAACACTTTGAGCCAGTTTATAGTATTTTTCAGTATCAATGAATTCTTCCTGGAATGAAAGCTTAAAATACAATGAATATGGGAAAGCTCTTCATGATAATGGCCCTTCTTTCTTAAATAATTCAATATTTATATCAGAGAGAGAAAATCTATATAAGTGTTAAATATCTTAGCTATCCTGAACTTTTCCTAAATATCAATGAACTCATATTTAAGAATGACCCTGGCCGGCGCCACAGCTCACTAAGCTAATCCTCCACCTGTGGCACCAGCACCCTGGGTTCTAGTCCCGGTTGGGGCACCAGATTCTGTCCTGGTTGCTCCTCTTTCAGTCCAGCTCTCTGAAGCACCTGGCTCCTGGCTTCAGATCGGTGCAGCGCGCCGGCCGCAGCACACCAGCCGTACCGGCCATTGTGGGGGGGTGAACCAACGGAAAAGGAAGACCTTTCTCTCTGTCTCTCTCTGTCTCTCACTGTCTAACTCTGCCTGTTAAAAAATAATAATAATAACAACAATAATAATGACCCTAAGGAAGGATGACAGAGGAAAAGCTTTTCAGGTTTCTTTTTTTAAAACGATTTGCTTATTTATTTGAAAGGCATAATTACCGAGACAGAGGTACACACAAAGAGAGAGAGAGAGAGAGAGAGAGAGAGAGAGAGAGAGAGAGATTCCATCCTCTGCTTCACTCTGCAAATGATCACAATAGCTGGGGCTGGGCCAGGATAAAACCAGGAACCAGGAGCTTCATCCAGGTCTCCCACATGGGTAGCAGGGGACCAAGTACTTGAGCCATCTTCTGTTGCCTTTCCAGACACATTAGCAGGAAGCTGCATTAGGAGTGGAACAGCCAAGCCTTGATAAGTACCCATAGGGATGCTGGCATCACGAGTGACGTCTTAAGCCACTGTGCCACAAAGCCAGCTTTATCTTTCAGGTTTATCAACTCTAAACACAAACGGTAAAAATCTCTTTCCACCTCCAACTGAAGGTTTGTGGAAGAAAACTGCGAAATAACTTATCGTTGCCTTCTTTTTAGTTTCCACAGGGGGCTCAAATAGTTAAAAGTTCTAGTTGGTTTCCTTCTAGGGAAATTATAAACATGAAGGTATTGCTGTACCTGAAAAAAATATTGTTTTTTGTCAGCTAAGAAGTATGGTATGATATACTTTATCTAATAAAGAGTTCTCACAACAAACATCTGATGGCACCACTTACCATCATTCACACAGTTGCAAAATCCACACTGGTATCTCCTTCCTCCTTCAATGAACTGCATAAATGGGCACATGTAGGCCTTGCACCTGTTGCATCTTACTGGCCCAGTCTCTCCGTGATTCACCAAGTAGAGGGGAGTCTAAGAAACACAAATGAAATTAAATGAATATGTGGGTATAGAATATCTAGGTGTTAAATTTGAAAAGTATTCTAATGGGACTCATTAAGGAATTCTTTTTTTTCAAACTTTTATTTAATGAATATAAATTTCCAAAGTACAAGCTTATGGATTACAATGGCTTCCCCCCCCCATTACTTCCCTCCCACCCACAACCCTCCCCTTTCCCGCTCCCTCTCCCCTTCCATTCACATCAAGATTCATTTTTAATTCTCTTTATATACAGAAGATCAGTTTAGTATATATTAAGTAAAGATTTCAACAGTTTGCCCTCACATAGCAACACAAAGTGAAAAAATACTGTTGGAGTACTAGTTATAGCATTAAATAACAGTCTACAGCACATTAAAGACAGAGATCCTACATGATTAATTTTGATTAATTTTGTATGCAATTTCCAATTTAACACCAGGTTTTTTTTTTTTTTCATTTTCAATTATCTTTATATACAGAAGATCGATTCAGTATATGCTAAGTAAAGATTTCATCAGTTTGCACCCACACATAACCACAAAGTGTAAAAATACTGTTTTAGTACTAGTTATAGCATCACTTCACATTGGACAACACATTAAGGACAGAGATCCCACATGAGACATAAGTACACAGTGACTCCTGTTGTTGATTTAACAATTTGACACTCTTATTTTTTATTTCATAAATGTGAATTTACAAAGTGCAACTTTTGTATTGTTGTGGCTTCCCCCACCAACCTCCCTCCCTCCCGTGGCCCTCCCCTCTCCCTCTCCCATTCCGCCTTTATCGAGTTTCATTTTTAATTACCTTCATATACTGAAGATCAACTTAGTATATACTAAGCAAGGATTTCAACAGGCTGCACTCACACAACCACACAAGGTATAGGGTATTGTTCAACTAGTAGTGTTTTTAAGTTTCATAGTAAAACACATTAAGGACAGAGATCCTACATGAGGAGCATGTACCCAGTGACTCCTGTTGTTGATTTAACAATTGGCACTCTTATTTATGACGTCAGCAATCACCCGAGACTCTTGCTATGAGCTATCTAGGCTATGGAAGTCCCTTGAGTTCACCGACTCTGAACTTGTTTAGTCAAGGCCGTGTCACAGTGGAGGTTCCTTCCTCCCTTCAGAGAAAGGCGCCTCTCTCCTTGATGGCCTGTTCCTTCTGCTGGGGTCTTGTTCACCAGGGTCTTTCATTTAGATTGTTTTTTGCCACCGTGTCATGGCTTTCCATGCCTGTGAGACTCTCATGGACCTTTTAGCCAGATCCGAATGTCCCAAGGGTTGATTCTGAGGCAGGAGTGCTGTTTTGGGCATTTGCCATTCTATGAGTCTGCTGTGTGTCCTGCTTCCCCTGCAGGATCATTCTCTCCCTTTTAATTCTATCCTTCATTATTTGCTTACACTGGTCTTATTTGTGAAATCTCTTCGACACATACCATTAAGGAATTCTTAACTTCAGCATTCACCAGGAGAGTTAAAAATGCCTCTATTGGTAACATGTGAATTCAGAGTAAAAAGATACTGTCCAAAATAAGCAAAAACTAACAAATTTATATCTCATTTATAAGCATATAGGAACATATGCATATCTGTATCTACGTGTAAACATCTGACTACATGTGTGTGAAAAGAGGGAGTGAAAATATAATGATAGTAATAATACTTAATTATGCCTACATGAAAAACACCCTGGACACTTTGTGTTATACACTTTGCTAAGTATGTTCCTAGATTATCAATAAAGAAATGAATTGGGTCTGATCTTAAAAGCTCTAATTTTGCACAGCAGTATTCTATTCAGATAGTTCCCTTGAAATACACAAAATATTTCATCAAAAATACAACTATCTGAAAAAATATACAATAATGTTCACTTATTTAGGCAAGGAAGCTGATTCTGCCTTTTCTGTTACTTTGTCAGAGGTAAAACTGTTTCAGAGTACTCAGAACATGGCTGATCATGCTTTGCCAGAACTGTAAAAATAAATAATTCAATTGCTTCTTCCTCATAAACATACACAGAAACCACTGTGTATCTTTCACAACTTGAAAGTGAAATAATTCAGCATTGAAAGCTTACTTGATTTTCAACTCCTCCAACTTTTGGCATAAAACCACAAAGATCCTTGTTTTTATAAATCTCCTTAAAGGTAACATTTTAAGAAAAGTTTAAGAATTGCAGGGTTTGGCATGTCAATTAAATTTTTCTTTAAAGAGAAAGATGCACATAAAGCAGACTTCTTTAGAACAGAGACCTGAAGAGCAGAGAATGTGGGGTGGCACGGAGTCATCAGTAGTTTTCTGCTCCCCTCTTAGAAAACTGAGACTGGGGGCTGGTAACGTTGTGGCACACTGGGTAAACCACCACCTGTGACTCTGGCATTTCAGCTGTTCCAGTTCCTATCCAGTTTGCTGCTAATGAACCTAAGAAAGCAGCAGAACATGGCCCAAGTCCTCAGGGCCCTGCAACCAAGTGGGAGACCTGGTATAAGCTCCTGGCTCTGGTCTGGTCCAGCTCCTGGCCACTGCAGCCATTTGGGTAGTGAACCAGCAGATAGAAGATCTCTATCTCTCCCTCTCTTTCTCTTTATTGCCTTTCAATACATAAAGTAAATCGGAGAGCAGAGGAGAGGGGAGGGGAGGGGAGGGGAGGGGAGGGGAGGGGAGGGGAGGAGAGGAGAAAAATGAGACCTGCTGTTTGTCCTTGCTCAGAGGTTCAGTGTGAAAACCAAATGCCTGCTGAGGTTTCAGAAAGCTGTGTGAAATCTCAGACAGAAAAAACAGATTGAGCACAATAACCAAAAATAAAAAGATATAGACAAATATATCTCTTCAGTGCCCCTGCATTGCCCTCTCTCCCTATCTCTTGCCTAAGCAAGCCGGGAGATAGACTGGATTTTCTTGTTTATGGTCTTTTCTGATCCACGGCATAGGCATAGCTCTGGTGTCCCATGGTTTGTGATAAACATTAAATGATGAATGTGTGTAATGTAGGGCATTCTGCCAGGTGCAAAATGGCTGGACAAAGGTAACTGCTGTTATCATTTCTAGGCAACTGCTGTTATCATTTCTATCTAGAACGATTTGTCCTCTCAAAACCACTCAGCACAGGAGAGCCTATCTTTAATAGGAGAAATGTGAAAACAGGCCTGAGTTCCTGAAAGTTAACCAACTTCTCAGTTACTGTAAAATGCTATTGTAAAAATTATCTCAAAGACAGAAAAGCTACTTTTCAGAAGATTTTGATAGGCAGAGTAGATTTCTAAACATGCAAAGAATTTATATATTCACAAAAAAAATCATACATTGACTCATATAATACTCTTTTCCCTAAACTTTTTGTTGCAAAGCATGGAGTGATAAATGTTGATTCTGTTTAGTAGTTAAGAAGAAATGATCTGAGGGGACAAGAAGGAAAAAAAAAAAAAAAAGACACAGGTACACATGAGAAATCCTTAGGACACTGAATGGAAGATTGGGAGAGTAAGTTAAAGACAGCAAAAATGTCCTGAGCAGGCAGCTTCTTCTACATGGAAAGTCCAATGATCATTCATGGATCCAGTCACTGTTCTGCTCTACAGCCTGAGTTTTTGAGTTCAAGAGATCTCTCAGAAGTTAACACAGGAAGAAAGTCTGCACTTTGAATTCACTCCAGCTAAGTTTACTTCTCTCATGCCTTTCAAAGAGTTCAGGGGCTATCAGCAACTTCCTGACAGAACAAAATGTGATCCAATTATTTGGTAGACAAGCCAGATGTAATGGGAAGAAATTTGACCTTATTTTTACTGGTATGATTTGCTCAAAGGCAAGCCCAGCCCAAAATTACTATGAAATTGTCAGCAACTAACACCTAAGCATTCCAGTCCTGGCAGATTCAAACTTGCAGATCTGAAATTGAATGTCAAGCAATAAATGGATTCAAGTCATGACTGTATCTAGGCTATTAAATACACTTACATTTTTTCTATTTCCACTTTTTTGGAAACCAGATGATAGATAGGTAAGTAAGGTCTTCAGACAATTGAGGTGACAGTAAAGAATGTTAAAAGCTTTTTAACTGTTTACATTTTATTTTCAGGCAACAGGGCAGGAGCTTCTCAATTACACTGCCTTATTTCAGCTCTCTCAGGCCATGCGGAAATGCATCAGAGATTTCTTTTTGCTCCCTCCAGATGTCTGCTTATCTGCTCTACAGTAGTGTGCATGAGCTCATAAATAGCTAATCTCGGGTTTTTTCTGAGTTTAATCTTAGTGTATATAGCTTTTGAAAAAAAAAAAAAGTATCAACTTGCCAAAAAAAACTGCTAAGTTTTCCTTTTCCCCTCAGCAAGGGCAGTATGTCATATTTACTTCAGAAATATTTTCAGATTTTTAAATATTTATTTATATCTTTCACTGCTAGTACACCCCTCCCTGTTCTTTCTTCTCCTAAATGAAAAAATGAAAGATGGAGAGACTGACTCTAAAAAAATCCACATGTGGCAATCCTTGGTTCTGGCCCTGGGTGGCTTGAATTTATACATCATGAAAGTGAGGGGAAAGCTGAGGAAAGAGAGGACAGAGCCTAATTTTAATCTCTTCCTTGACTATCTGGATTAATCGGGGAAGGTCAAATAGTAAATTGGTCTACTTCTTTTTTAAAAGATTTATTTACTTATTTGAAAGTCAGAGTTACACAGAGAGAGAAGAGCAGCAGAGAGAGAGAGAGAGAGAGAGAGGTCCTCCATCTGATAGTTCACTCCCCAATTGGCTGCAACGGCCGGAGCTACACTGATCCAAAGCCAGGAGCCAGGAGCTTCCTCCAGGTCTCGCATGCGGATGTAGGGGCCCAAGGACTTGGGCCATCCTCCACTGCTTTCCCAGGCCACAGCAGAGAGCCAGATCAGAAGAGGATCAGCCAGGACACAAACCGGCGCCCATATGGGATGCTGGCGCTTCAGGCCAGGGCCTTAACCCGCTGCGCCACAGCACTGGCCCCTGGTCTACTTTTAATTTAAATACTTGAACTGAATCAAATGTGCTCTCTTTTTGAGTATATATAATGCCATGGGATCAATTCTGGACCACAAGCAAAAATATAATTCACAAAGAAATGAAGTTCAGTGTTAAAAATGCTATCAATAATATAAAAACAAAACACCTTTTGGTTATTTTTCCACATTAAAGAAGTAGACATGACAAAGTATCAATCGAAGTTTCTACTAACATAATTCTTAAAAGTGTTCTTATTTTAATATATTATCAGATTTCAGGTATTTCTATCATTCTCACCAGTAACCTTAACAGGTGTACAGTAGGACATGAGCATACTGCTTCCCTTTGGAGGCTTATAATGTAGTAGAATAGAAAGTAAATAAACAAGCACACACACATACAACTAAGAGAACAGGGTAAGGGTAGAAAGAATACGTGTGACAAGATCATTTACTAAAACTCTTTTTAGCTCAGACAAGTGATATTAAAACTTTTCACAGATTGTATTTCCTAAACAAAAGCAGATGCTCAAAGAAAATGAAGCACAATGTAGAAAAATCCATAATAACAAATTTTTTATAAAGTTTGCAGGTTATGTATTTTTTGTTTTGGCATCCATATTATGGAGAAAAATCTGAATATATGAGTCTGGCTATAGATTTACTCTTTTAGGAAAGAGCTGAATTACAGAAAGCAACTAAATACCATATCTGGAAAGAAAAAAAAATGATGGTGTTTTATAGCATAGTTCCAGTAGGTGGCACTATGCAACTAAAAACTAAAACAACGCTGTGTAATTTAATCAGCTGGTGGTAATACAACATCCAAGGTAATAATATTATATTCATTTTAAATGTAACGACACTTTTTTAAAGTATAATTTTGGCAAGCAGTATAATAACACTTAAGCAAACTTACAGCATCACAAAATTAAGAAATCTAAGCTTTTCTTTAAAAAGTACTTTATAAGGGCTTAAAAATATTTGTGGGTGAAACAAAATGAAGTTAAACATGCTACTCAGGCTATTTTATATCTAAATTATACAGAAATTACAGTTATTTGATTACAATTAATGTATCAAGTGTACTAACACAATAGCCAAGAAAAACTTATTTTTATTTTTTAAGTCTCTAATCCTCTGCAGATTTTTCCTTGACTATAATGTAGGAAAACAGAAGTACTGTTGGGATAGACAGCCCCAAGGACAACAAGCAGACCACAGACCTCCTGGGCAGCGAAGTTTCTGCTCCCGCTGCCAGCACCCCTCCTGCTCTCCACAATGGCAATCGGTACAAAAATAACAAAGCAAAAGGGAGGGAAGCTCGCTGTGTTGAGGTACTCAGCAGTCACCATGACAGAGACATGATTTTCTCAAGCAAAAATCCGCCTTCCTGGTAGAACATCAAATAACAGGCAGCAATGATGATGAAGAATAGAGATGGAAGAGTCAAATCCCACATCTCAGGAACACCCTAAATTAGTTGTGGTTCATTTGCCTTTCTCTATCTAGGATATTGTTAGTGAAACTGCCCATTACCTATCCTTTCTTCTCACATTTGCCCACTGGCCACTTATTTTGGAAGTTCATGTAAGTTCTAACACACACACACACACACACACAAAATCTTTAATTGCCTGCTTCTCCCTTCATTTTTAAAGCTTATTTCCTAATTTAAATATATATATATCCCCCTCCCCCATTTTCAATGTACACTTCTCTTCCCCTTTCTTTTCTCCTTCAATAGAGGTCTCCGGGAAAGTAATCAGTGTCCTGGAACTTTGCCATTGTCCCCAGTGATCTGTGCTCCTAAAGCCAAAAGGAAATCTTCCGGCTTCACAATTACTAGCTACAAGAGACAAAGTTTTGCCTATATTGGGACCTAGGGTAGATGAGAGGATTCAAAGTGAGAAGGCCTGCCAAACGGTGACACATCCTCCCCTGGAAGGACCGCATCCAGCAGGAGACTACACTCCCCAGGAACTCCCTGTAAATCTCTCTCGCTGGCAGCAATGGTTTTGCATACTCGGTAGGATTTTGGCACACAGCTACTTGGGATTTGGAGTACTGCTTATTTTTTGGAACCACCTCAAGGGGAGATCAGGTGGTAATTTGGATTAATAGTAGGTTAAAAGTAGAAGCATGGATGGGGTATGTGAAAAGATAATCCAGAACCTGTGATGCACAACTACCCACTAAAAATGTTAAACATTCAGACTATCAGGCATGCTGGAGGACCAGTGGAGTCGGATTCCCAGGGGATTACACCCAGAAGCTAAAGGCAAGAGCATTGATATCAACTGCACATATTAAAAGGCATTTCCACAGGAAAGAGAAATGAGAAGCAGCTTTGCATGAGTCTTCTATATTTAGTGTTAGCATTTATGACACTCAGCCAATAAGCACAGAAAATGCAAAGCTCGATACCTTACTTGCTATACATGTACGTTCTAGAGGGCAATATTGTTTTGTTTGACTTTTTAAAGTAACAAGTAGAAGTGGGTATTTGGCAGAGTGGTTAAGATGCTACTTGAGATGCCCATATCCCTCACAGGAGTGCCTGAGCTGAGGTCCTGGTTCCACTTCTGATTCCAGCTTTCTGCTAAAGCGCACCCTGGGAGGCAGAAGATGAGGGCTCACGTAGTTGGGTCCCTGCCACCCATGCGGAAGACTGGGGTTGAGTTCCAGGTCCCTGCCTTTGGCCTGACTCAGCCTTAACTGTTGTGGACATTTGAAGAGGGAACAAGCAGCGAGATCTGTTTCTCTGGCTCTGCCTTTCAAATAAGATAATAAAATCCATAAAACAACAAACGTGAAATGGAAACAGTATTTTCTGAGTGCTTTTCAAAGATCATGTTCAATTTCTTCTAAAAAGAAACAGAGCTTATTAATAAGATACTAAATGTATTGTATTAATTTTAGAAATACATTTATTTACTTTCTTTTTGTTATCCATACAAGAAACTGCTTGCAGGGGCATGTTATAGCCCAGCAGATTAGGCCATCACATGAGACATTTACATCCCATATCAGAAACCAGTAGCTCCTCTGTTTCCCATCCAGCTTCAAGCTAATGCTCCTGAGGATGATGATGGTCCAAGTACTTTAGTCTTGACCACCCATGTGGGAGACCAGGAGACCTAGATGGAATTCCTAGCTTCTGGCTTCACTCTAAATAACATTTTTTTTTTTTTAAAGAAAGCTACTTGCAAGATCACTTCTGTAGAAAGCATGTAGTTTTACAGAAGGGTACAATTTCTTCACGATCTGCAACTGAATCAAGCCCTCAGTGTTCCCTGGTAGTCATTCTAAGTGTTTCCTGTCATCACTCACTCTCATTCACTTTATACCTTTGTAACCCTATTGGACCCTCCACATAAGCTACCCCTCCACTTCCCTTAGCAGATGCTTTGTACTCTTCTTCACAAAGAAAATAGAAAACCTTAGAAAAGTAACTGCTTGGATACTCCCCCTCTAATTTCCTAGCATTAACCCAACATTTCCCTTCTTCCGCCTCCTGTTACAATATGCAGGTTTATTCCACTCTTCTCCCCAACATCTCAAAGTCCTTAAGTAATCCAGGACTATATCTATGACTGGTTGCTGGAGACCCTTTTGTCCTTAAGAGAGATTCTTATCCTGTTGTCTCATTGCAGGCCACTTACAGAAGACATAGGTATTTGCCACAGGTTCCCACATTACTTTGTGCCTGATAACACTCATCACCTTACTTGACTTTTTGGAACTCCTGCTAAATTCTCAAATCCATGATTTCCAGATCCAGGTATTGTGTGGTAGCCAGTTGTATTATTGTGTGAGTTATTAGCCAGAAGTTTTTTAATGAACAAACAAAATGTTATTGAGGTACCCACAAAAATATTGTCATAAGTTCAGGGAAATGTCCAATAGGTGCTAAAACAAAAGGCAAAAATAGAAGAGATCATGGGTAGGGAGGGGGTCCAGAAAGGCTTCATTCAAGGACAAGATGGGCAGTTATGATGTGCGTGGGGTTGGGGGAGGGGATGGATTTTATTAAGTGAGGACAGCATAAGAGGAAGGGAAGCCCAAACAATGTTGGTGGTTAGTAGGCAATTAACCTAAAGTAACCTAGGGGGCTGGCATCCCATATGTGCGCCGGTTCGAAACCCTGCTGCTCCACTTGTGATCCAGCTCTCTGCTGTGACCTGGGAAAGCGGTGGAGGATGGTTCAAGTCCTTGGACCCCTGCACCCACGTGGGAGACACGGAAGAGGCTCTTGGCTCCCTGGCTTTGGATCAGTGTAGCTCCGGCCATTGCAGTCAATTGGGGAGTGAACCATCAGATGGAAGACCTCTCTCTCTTTCTCTCTGTGCCTCTCTTTTCTCTGTGTAGCTCTGACTTCCAAATAAATAAATTTTTAAAAGAAAGTATTAAATGTAAAATAAAATAATGTAATCTAGGTCAGCTGAGAAGGGAGAGAAACAGGAAGGTTGGAGTCATTTTGTAGAAAGTCTTCAGGCAGGGTAGAATCCTGACCTAGGGTAGGTTTCAGATAGACTCAAATAAATATACACACACACGCACACCCCACACTCCTACTGCAAAATCTGTTGTCACTACAGCAATTCTGATAAAAGATAGGTAAGAGATTTTACAATTCACTAAAAAACATCCTTGGGAAAATTTTGGAAATTTATACGCAGATTTTGGAATCTATAAATTAGAAATTTTTATACTATGTTTTATAATTACAAGAGATTTTAGAATTTCTGTTTCATCATTTCCTGTATTCTACTTGATTCGCAAAACTCAAGTGTATTTCCTAAATAAATTCAAAAGATGCTTTAATAATTGTGAGCTACTTTTTTTTTTTTCCTGTGGATCTTCACACCTGAACAGCAGCATGGAACCTTCAGGTTTACACTGATGTCCAGGGTGTAAGCAATAAATTCTCAATAAGGCTTTGTTCAGTGGTTAACAAGAAAGAAAGAAAGGAAAAGGAGGAGGGAGGGAAAAGTTGAAGGACTGAAGGAAAATAGAGAAATTATCTTTAGACTTGAGGCTATCAGTAAGTTTTTGATCACAGAACGCCTGGGTGTGATAAACCCTAATGTGCTAAGTTTATTCCCAAATATGCACAAATGACTATGCTACTTGAGACTCCTCTTGAAAGTGTCTTAATGCAAACACAACTGTGACCTTTCTGCCCAGTCCTCTAGTGCCAGCAGGGCTTTCTGGTGGGACGGTCACATCGGACTATATGCTGAAGTCTAGGAGAGGGTTACTCCCCGTGAGCAGGCACCCTCAGCTTCAAAGCAAAAATAAATATCAGTACAGTTAAAAGCACACTTGAATATCAGGTTTTTTTGAATGGCAACCCTGGCTCATGACTGAAGTATATAAATGACAGGTAACAATGCTTCAGCAGTAAGTGGTCTTTTAGGATTGGGTTCTGCTGACCATCTTTCAAAAACATTTGCCAAGATCAGCACTATTTTTCTTGCTGGAACAGATGTTGGAAATTTTGGAGTAACACGCTCCCACAAGGAGCTGTGATATTCGGGCATTTTATAGTTGAGGGACATTTCTCTACAATTCTCATAACCCTTGACCTATGATAATTTTACTCTTATCCCTAAAGGAGAATTATATTTTGTTTATAATTACAGGCCACTTTCAGAAGACATATTTAGTTGCTACAATAACACACACTGTTCTGTAGATAATAAAAATATAATTTAGTATTAGGACTCAAACTCTGACTCAAATCTGTTCTTTCCATAACAGAATAATTGGTAGCTTTCTGTTCCTCAAAGAAAAGCTGTGAAACAATCTAAAGTGGATAAGATTAAAAATAATAAGCTGAGAGGCAAACTCCCTTTTCTCTCTGAAAGAATTACAAGCCAGCCCAAGTATTCTTTCTATTTCTCTTACTTCTTTATATGGCTTAGAAACATCTTCCAAAGACTGTTCCTGTATGCAAGGCTCTCTATCTAAACAACACCTTCTCAAGCAGACCTACCCTGAACACCTGATTTAATCAGATATACACTGTACTTCCTCCAAAGCAGTTTACCCACCATCATCCTGCTCTACTGTTTCCATTCTTTCTCCACAACATTAGGGAATCTTAGCATATATACCACCTTGTTTCTGTCCAGTGAGAAGGTAAGCTCCACAGGGCAGGGATCTTTGCTTTGTTTGCTGACGTATTTCAAGTGCCAACCACAATGTCTAACACATACTGGGGGAATAATAAATATTCCCTGAATTGAATGAATGGCTTATTTTTAAATCCTTTTTGAAACATGTAGAATAATATATTAATAATCCTTTAAAACAGACATGTTATAAACTACCAAGTCAAATAACAATGTCAAAATTATTGTTCAGATTATGGCAAAAAGGTGAGTAATCCACTGCTAAAACCCTAGGTGTAAATATATAATCATAAAGCACTCTGTAAAGAAATGTACTGGAGTCAAATCAAATTATCATTCCTGTTTTCAGAGTAGATAACTATATAAGCAGAAACTTTTTTGACAAATTGCTTTCAGAAGGGCCCTAAGAGTCATGCAGTCCACTCTGCTATCAATGTCAATATTGGTGACTAATCCTCCCTGGTGCACTGCTTGGGACACTTTCAGTGATGTAGCATTTGGTCTTTTGTGAGTTAATCTTTTTTTTTTTTTTTTTTGAAAGGCAGAGTTAGAGAGAGAGAGACAGAGAGAAAGGTCTTCCTTTTCCGTTGGTTCACCCCGCCCAGTGGCTGCTACGGCTGGCGCACTGTGCCGATCCAAAGCCAGGAGTCAGGTGCTTCCTCCTGATCTCTCATGCGGGTGCAGGGCTCAAGCACTTGGGCCATTCTCCACTGCCTTCAAGGCCACAGCAGAGAGCTGGACTGGAAAAGGAGCAATCGTAACAGAATCCGGCGCCCCAGCCGGGACTAGAACCCGGGGTGCCAGCGCCACAGGCAGAAGATTAGCCAAGTGAGCTGCGGTGCCGTAATCTGTCTTGCACAAACAGCCAAAAGTGATTTGTCAGAGTTAAAAACAGGTTTAAAAGAAAACTCTGAAAAAACTTTAATTTAAAAACTATTTGAAAGCCTCACGAGAAATATATATATATATATATATATTTAGAACATATCAGAAACAAAGTAGAATGAGAATATGACTACTTAAGATACTAAATAATAATAAACATGATAAATAAATACAAGCCAACATACATTTTCCTATAAAAAGGAAGCAATACATTTAAATACTTTAAAATTGTATGCTTGAGGCCGGCGCTGCAGCTCAATAGGCTAATCCTCCGTCTGCGGCGCCGGCACCCCAGGTTCTAGACCCGGTTGGGGTGCCGGATTCTGTCCCGGTTGCTCCTTTTCCAGTCCAGCTCTCTGCTGTGGCCCAGGAGTGCAGTGGAGGATGGCCCAAGTCCTTGGGCCCTGCACCCGCATGGGAGACCAGGAGGTAGCACCTGACTCCTGGCTTCGGATCAGCATGGTGCGCTGGCTGCAGTAGCCTTTGAGGGGTGAACCAACGGAAAAGGAAGACCTTTCTGTCTCTCTCTCTCACTGTCTAACTCTGCCTGTCAAAAAATAAAAATAATAAATAAATAAAATTTGTATGCTTTAAGTATTTAAATGAAAAGCTTCTTAAAAGTTCTTCAACAGATTTTGGGATGTAGTAAACAAAAATAAATTTAAATCTCATCTCCACATACACTTCAGTTTACATCCATGGCTCAGTTTAGGATTAAGGAAAAAAATCTTTGTAATAGATGAGCTCCAGGATATCTGCATACACTACATTTTATATCATGACTTTTCTGCTGCCTCTGTATTTTACAGAAATATTTTCAAGAAAGTTAGCGATAACCTTGTTTTCCCGAACAATGAATAACAACATTTTAAAGATTTTAATTCTCTCTCTTTACATATACTGTGCATGCATCCCCACACATAAATACACACACACACACACCACACACACAAACACACTATATACTTTCACAACATGAGATGATACTGACAGAAATAAACATTGTTGGAGAAAGGGGGTGCAGAGTAAGAGTGAAACCTGAGCTAAACGTATAAGGAATTTTACCAACCAGGAAATTCCTTAAACAACTGTTATTCGAGTTAGCACAGCTGTTTTTATTTGCTCGTAATACCAAAAGCAAGAATAATTTGCAATGAGTCCCTGAATGGCTATTTTTCATGAGAACATATGTGTAGGAAATAAAATATTTTCACTGATAGAAAACATGGAAACTCAAGCAAATGGCTGAGCCTGGATAAAGAAATTATTCTGAAATGCAGGCCCTTAGCCCTAGCTTGGCTCCTAGATTCCAGTTCCTTCTCATTTACTTTGCAATTCCACAGACAGTATGAGAGATAGCTTTTTTACACAAGGTAGCTGTTTGAGCATAGAGCACCATGGTAAAAAACCTCATCAAATCATGTGGCATCAAAACTCTATAGTTTTGGGGCCAGTGTTGTGGTGCAGGAGGTTAAGCCACAGCCTAATTACAAGTCTTTGGGTCCCTGCACCCATGTGGGAGGCCTGGAAGAAATTCCCAGCTCCTAACTTTGGCCTGGCCTTGCTCTGGTCATTGCAGCCATTTGGAGAGCGAACCAGCATAGAGATCTCATTTTCGGTGTCTCTCCTCTCTCTCTGTGACTCTGCCATCCGAATAAATAAATAAATATTAAAAAAAAAAAAAACTCAATAGTCCCAGAGAGAAATAATATCTGGCAATAAAAATACAATATTCAAGTTTGTTCAGCACAAAAACATTCCAGATGTTATTTTAGGTCCTGAGGATGCAACAATAAGAAAAGTCAGGCAGGGTCCCTATCCTCACGGATCCTAGTAGAAGACATTAATCAAATACATAAATATGAAACTGCAAACTGTGATACATGAGGTGAGGGCAGCTACAGGGTGTTGAGGGAAGAGAGAACTCCTCTGAGAAGTGACTTTTGAACAGAAATCTGAAAGATGAATAGGAAGGAATAGGCTGAAAAGATAGGAGAGAGGGGAGGGGGGATTATTCCAGCAAATGCCCATTAAATATCCTATGAAAAATCAAAACCACTACAAATACAAATGGGTACTTATAATTTGAATAGTAAAGAGAGAAAACAGTGGCATATATCATATAACATTACTTTAAAATGCAAACAAATAACTCTCTTTTCCCAGTTACATAGGAACATAAATTGTGTAATCTACAGCAGTTTCCTTCTCCTTATATCACTCATGCTGTGAGAATCACTGAAAGGGTTTGATAATCTTTCTCCTAACCAAATACACTTCAGGTAAATGCAAATTACCTGAAGTTTTCATATTTTCTTTTCCTCCCCTGTACACAATGGACACCCCAAATCAATGATTATCAATTTAAAATATACACGACTTTCCATGTAGAAATATCATAAAGCAAATAATATTAATATGATAAAGATGATAGTAAGAGTAACTAATAGATCATATATCAGCTTATTTATAAACAGCTAAGTGAACTTAAGTGATTTATTATAATTTTTTATGTAAGAATTAAGGCTCAAAAAAGTTAAGTAGAATTTTCAAGGTCATATTAGAATTAATAGAGCCAATGTATGTACCTAATTTCACCAGACTCCCATATTCCTGCCCTTACCACCATACCAATAACAATGCTACCTACACTGAACAAAGAATCACTCCAAAAATCATCTGCTTCAAACTTGGGTGTCATTTTCAGATATCCCAAACAACAAACCCAAATTAACAGGCTATCTAGAGTTTTCACTTACTATTTTCCTTCCTTCTTAAAAACAGCATTTTATTTATTATTGTTTAAGGCTTTTATTCAATGAGAATTTGATGCTGAGGACACTTTCAAATGCCCTTCTCGGACCTGATCACAGGGAATAAATAGATGGGCATACATCATAAGACTGTAATATCAAGTGTCTACAAAATCTGACTAAGCTTAGGATCATGAAATGAAACATAAATAGCATATTTTTTAAAAAGATTTATTTATTTATTTGAAAGTGAGACTTATACAGAGAGAGAAGGAGAGGCAGAGAGAGAGAGAGGTCTTTCATCCTCTGGTTCACCCCCAGATGGCTGCAATGGCCAGAGCTACGCTGATCTGAAGCCAGGAGACAGGAGCTTCTTCCGGGTCTCCCACATGGATGCAGGGGCCCAGGGACTTGGGCCATCCTCCACTGCTTTCCCAGGCCCCAGCAGAGAGCTGGATGGAAAGTGGAGCAGCCGGGACTCTAACCGGTGCCCCTATGGGATGCCAGCACTGCTGGCAGTGGCTCTACCTGCCATGCTGCAGTGCTGGCCCCAATAGCATATTTAATTCTAAAATCCAATCGATTCTAAGAGACTGAAGCTTCCAAATGAACAAAACACAATGCTAAGACTTTTGTTAATAAGATATTTCGATTCAAAATTTTAAAACATGAGGAATTGTAGGTTTGAGAACTGATGGAAATGGTATTAAGGAGGCTCTAAAATGTTCCTCTCTCAGGTAGCAAGCATCTCACTAACCCCAGAGTCATGACCAGGCTCCTCTTGGCTCACACTTAATGGATACCATTCACTCAATCACCACGGCACTGAAGGTTATAAACTCTACCTTACTGTCCCTGAAAATTAAATCATGGCAGAACCTGGTTTTTTGTTTGTTTAATTTTTGTTTCTCCTGAAGTTATTCCCCACTTAATAAAAAATAAAAGATTTACATGAATAATTCTGTGATAAAGAAAATAAGATTAGTGGGCCAGCATTGTGGCATAGTAGGTTAAACCTCCATCTAACACTGACATCCTATATGGGTGCCATTTCGAGACCCGGCTGCTCCACTTTGATCCTGCTCCTTGCTAATGCACCTGGGTAAGCAGCAGAAGATGGCCCTACAGGGGCCGGCACTGTGGCACAGCAGATTAAAGCCCTGGCCTGAAGTGCCAGCATCCCATATGGGCGCTGGTTCTAGTCCTGGCTGCTCCTCTTCCAATCCAGCTCTCTGCTATGGCCTGGGGTAGCAGTAGAAGATGTCCCAAGTCCTTGGGCCCCTGCACCCACATGAGAGATCTGGAAGAAGCTCCTGGCTCCAAATTGGTGCAGCTCTGGCCACTGCGGCCATCTGGGGAGTGAACCAGCAGATGGAAGACCTCTCTCTCTCTCTCTGTCTCTCCCCTCTCTCTGTAATTGTCTTTCAAATAATAAATAAAATAAATCTTAAAAAAAAAAAAAAAAAAAGATGGTCTTACACCCACATGGGAGACCCAGATGAAGCTCCAAGCTCCTGGTTTCAGCCTGGCCCAATCCTGGCTGTTGTAGCCATTTAGGGAAGTCAACCAGTGGATAGAAGATTCTCTCTCTGTCTCTCCTCTCTCTAACTCTGCCTTTCAAATAAATTTACAAAAAGAAAAGAAAAAAAGATTACTGCATTTAGCTCCTAAATAAATTCCTTTGAAAGTCTACTGTAGTGCTGTAATACACCAAAAAGGATCCATTCCTAACAGGAGACCATTCTGTTTTTCAGGTACCAAACTTTGATAGTACTTCTTCATAGCACTAGATAAACAGTGGCCAAAAGCTTTAAGGCATTAGAGTCAGTTTCTTAAATAACTGTACAATAAAGGTACTTTAAATGTTACATCCATCATTTTATTTCTATTTGAGTATATCATTTTATTTTTCCAAGCTTTTTTTTGCTAACACTTTGACAATACTGCATGAAAGCTTCGACAAGATTGTAATGTGCATCTTAAAAAATTAACTCAGCTTTTTCAAGCTTTCACTTAAAAACAACTCAAGTTGTATAATTTCAGTTCTTCACAGTCCTCATGTCATACAGTTAGTATAGCTATGTGTAACCATACTATAAGTAGAAATAGCAAACTATCTATAGAAATAACTGTATATAAAATACACAGTTTCACAATCATGTATTCTATTAAATTTAGAAACATACTACTAAATATAGTATAATATAAATGAGATGACTCTGAGTTGGGATATGTAATGTGTTCACAGGAATTTCAAGTACATAAAGGATTTCATTTCAAACAGTAACACTGAATGCCCAATAAAGATGGAAAACTTAAGACAGAGAGTAGAAGCCTTCTAGATTTTTTAGGATTATCAGAGTCAGACTTTTCCCTCTTGAGATGGAGGCTTAAGGACATAACACAAGGGAGCAGTAGAGACCTGAAATAAGATCCTAGCTCCTAATCTACTGTTTAACCATTTGGCTACTACCTATTGTGCTTAAAAGTTAGTACTTATTGGTTCCTAAAATATCTTGATTAAAAAAATTTCCTAATTGTTCCAGTGTTCTGTCCTTTATAATGAAATAAAATATCTCTTAATATGCAGTGTAACAAAATGAGTTGTTTCTCACACACAGTATTAATAAACTTCTAAAAATCACATCAATGCTCTCTCCAATGATTTTTTTCTTTATCCATAGTTAATTAAAGACGTGAATACAGTTATAAGTTTGTAGTCATTTAAAACTATGAAACGTAATAGTTGAAGTAGGACAAATACTTTTACTTTATTAGCAACATGTTTATTAATAGACTCAAGACTGCTGCCAAAGAACAATTAAGACTCACTGTGCTAAAAATATTAATCTAGGGGCTGGCACCGTGGCTCACTTGGTTAATCCTCCACCTGCGGCGCCGGCATCCCATATGGGTGCCGGGTTCTAGACCCAGTTGCTCCTCTTCCAGTCCAGCTCTCTGCTGTGGCCCGGGAGGGCAGTGGAAGATGGCCCAAGTCCTTGGGCCCTGCACCCGCATGGGAGACCAGGAGAAGCACCTGGCTCCTGACTTCGGATCAGCGCAGTGCCAGCTGTAGCGGCCATTTGGGGGGTGAACCAACGGAAGGAAGACCTTACTCTGTGCCACTCTCTCACTGTCTATAACTCTGTTACAAATAAATAAATAAATAATAAAAATATTAATCTAAAAAAATATTAATCTAGAGGCCTAAAATACCTAGAAATGAACCACCATTCTGTGATTTGGTTTCTCTTTGTCCCTTAAGTCTATACAACCCTGCGGAAAGTCCCTTTATTCAACTAAGTTTTCTACTGTATGCTTAGTCTTTGCCTTCACGAAGTACTAAGCAACAGCTGAAAGTTGAAGACTATAGGAAAAGAGTCTAGAGTGGAAATTTCAAGGGAACTCATAAGCTTGCAGAAGCAAGAGCCACATTTTTAAAACTTTAGCCAAAAGAAAACAGAATGCTATTTTATGTATTTCAAAAAAATTTCCACAAGGTATTTAAAGACAGATGGAGTTGAAATAACATGGAATTTGGAGTCTGACATTCCTGTGGATCAGTTACTAGCTGTAGGACTTTTATGGCTCCAGAACGTGAGAGCTTCCTCATCTATAAAAGAGGGCTAACACTTCACAAACTGTGATCTTCCTAAGAGAAACAGGGCACATGGTCAGCATGACATAAGTTACTAGCGTGAGGCAGCATTTTTTTCTTTGATGGATTAAACATCAGTATAGACTTTGCCAAAATTGTGTCAACTCATGCAAACAAGATTGGCTGAAAAGTTAATGCATGACTAGCAATTCGTTTTGCAGGCAATGGGTGTCAATCCATCCCCGACATAATGAAGTGGTGTTAGGTTCATTCCCTGACAATCTTTTTTTGTCAACCCCTTTTATTAGTCCTATAATATCCATTCCTTTTTCCTTCCAATATTATCTTCTTCATATCTAACAAATCTAGCAGGAAATGAACAATCATCAAAAAGAATGACTGTGGTGCAGTTAAGTTAATCCTCCGCCTGCAGTGCCGGCATCCCATATGGGTGCCAATTCGTGTCCTGGCTGCTCCTCTTCCGATCCAGCTCCCTGCTATGGCCTGGGAAAGAAGTAGAAGATGTCCCAAGTCATCGGGCCTCTGCACCCGCATGGGAGACTGGGAGGAAGCTCCTGGCTTCTGGCTTCAGATCAGCTCAGCTCTAGCAGTTGCGGCCATTTGGGGTGTGAACCAGCAGATGGAAGACCTTTCTCTCTGTCTCTCCCTCTCACTATCTGAAACTCTACCTCTCAAATAAATAAATAAAAATAAAAATCTTTTAAAAAATGAATTCAAACAGTATTTTAATAAAAAGACAAATTTCTTTATTTATTAAATCACATCTCAGGTAAAACTTTCCCTGGAAGTATGGTTAACTTTTTAGAATTATACTTATGAAATACATGAAATCTGTTCTTTATAGTAATAAATAATAAAACTTGCCTTGAACCTAAACTCCAAAGGACAAGGCTATCCCCATTAAACCTTTTTCATACTACATAAAAATTAGCGTATACTTGTAAATTTTCTCTGAGTCCTAGTCAAAGTAACCAGTCTTATTTTTCTCCATATCCCTAAAGTCCAGCTCATTTCCTAGCACAAATTAAACAGAAAATCAAAATTCAAGTAATATTTTAAAGACTTGTATAAAACATTTTCCTTGCTAATTAATTAAGCAAAGAAATTGCTTTGACTATTGTATCTGCTTATAATCTAAAAATATACACAGATACTCCAGAGTCTGATCACAGATGGAGGCAAAAGCTTCTACCATCTGGTTTATAGGTAAAATTACTTAACTGCATTTATATCTAGATGTGTGTACGTGTCCAACATGAAAAAACTTCCTGTATTACAGAAATAATATAAAAAATTAAACTAGTTACAATCTTAAATCATTTTACATTGGAAATGTACAGCATTCCTACCATAGTTCCTAAAACACAGCACCAAAAATTTTAAGCACACAAAATTTAACAAACAAAATAAGTCACAATATAACCATTGACTGTTCTTAAATAAATACTTGATACATAATTATACTGAATGTGGTAATGGACTTCACTTAAAATATTTTTATAAATTAAAGTCTATGGTAAGGAACATGAAATGTTAAACAATGATGACATAGAAATGTCCTTGGAAACAGCACACATCCCCAAAGCAGATGCTGACAGGGAACATTCCCTGATAATCACCGCTTGGGTCAGGTTTATTTTTACAGGCCGTTGCTAACACAATGGCAAGTATAAGAAGGTTCTGTCAAACAATGGAACCAACTTCTAAAAACACCTCCAAAAACCTGTGCTAAGTAAGCCCTTTTGGTAGATGTCAATTCAGACTATCTCTCAGAAAGCTTTTTTAAATTGCAATAATGAAAGCAAAGTTTAGCCAAATAAGCAATAAAATCCTAATGTTTTACTAAGCTAAAAATAAAGTATACAGAAAAATACTACACCAAATAAAAGTATTCTTACAAACCATTTGCCTTTAAGAAGGAAACCTTGAAACTTACTTCTTTGATCATAGGTTATAAATACCTAAAATCTGCATATCCCTAATTTTATTTTACTTAATTATATTGCTTCAGTTTTGGTTTCTGGCTTGAGTAATTAGATAAATGATAGTGCCGTGTATTAATAGGTGGAATAATGAAAAGATCTATGGTGTAGAGATCAGAAATTTACTTTTGGATATGCTAAGTTTGAGGTTTCCATAGGGTCCCCAAGGAGATTTGAGAGGCATTTGGGTATGGGAATATGCGGCTAAAAACATAAATAAATAATGAGAGCAGGAGAGAGAGAAAGAGGGAGGAAGGGAAGAAGAGAAGGAGGGGGAAGAGGAGAGGGAGAAGGTGAGGGTGAAAGAGAGGGTGAGGGAAAAAGAGAGAGAGAGAGAGATACAGCAGCATGGTGATTTAGAATAAGCAACTGCCAGACTGCCTGGGTTTGAATCCGAGTCCTGCTGGTTAGTACTTGTTGACATAACAAGTTATCTAACTCTGTAACTCAATTTCCTTACATTTAAAATGGAGATAACAAACAGGCTGATGTGAAGATTAAGTAAATGAGCATATATTTTAAAAAATAATTGTGCTCAACATGTGCTCTATAAATGTTGACTATTGTTATTTTCCTCAGTAGTAGCAGCAACTGTTAACAATGATATTTACCCTGGAAGGTCCTGGAGTCTAAAGAGAGAAGGAGAGAAGACCCTAAGCTCAAGTCTGGACCAACTTCAAAATTAGAGACTAGGGGCTGGCGCCGTGGCTTAACAGGCTAATCCTCTGCCTTGCGGCACCGGCACAAGGGTTCTAGTCCCAGTTGGGGCGCCGGATTCTACCCCGGTTGCCCCTCTTCCAGGCCAGCTCTCTGCTATGGCCCGGGAAGGCAGTGGAGGATGGCCCAAGTCCTTGGGCCCTGCACCCGCATGGGAGACCAGGAGAAGCACCTGGCTCCTGGCTTTGGATCAGCGAGATGCGCCGGCCGCAGTGGCCATCGGAGGGTGAACCAACGGCAAAAAGGAAGACCTTTCTCTCTGTCTCTCTCTCTCACTATCCACTCTGCCTGTCAAAAAAAAAAAAAAAAAAAAAAAAAAAAATTAGAGACTAGGAAAACAAGAAAGGCAACTAAAATGTTTCTTGCCTATGAGGCAGAAAAGAATACACTAGGATTCTATTACAGAAGTCACAGAGGAGGTCCAGGCGGTCCAAATACTTGGTAACACATAGACCTATACCTCATTGGTTTGTGTAGTACAGCAAACATTTACCTCACACCAGTGGCTCTCCAAGGTTAGGTCCAGTCAAATCCCAGAAATAGAGACATGTTTTGAGAACACACTCTGGGAACTCTTTCTGTTGCTTTAGAATGCCTCCCACAGTCCTTATTTTTTAACCCCTAAGTCTGCTTCAACAAATAAAAGTATTACTTTATTTTTAGGTGTACATCACTGAAAATTTTCACTGTTAATACTAACGATGATAACAAGAAACTTATAGAGCATAATTTAAGGTGTGAAGAACTGTTGAATTTTCACTGTTCCAGGTGAGTTTTTTTTTTTTTAAGATTTATTTATTTATTTAAAAGGCAGAGTAACAGAGAGGCAGAAGCAGAGAGAGAGGGAGAAAGAGAGAGGTCTTCCATCTGCTAGTTCACTCCCCAAACGGTTGCAATGACCAGAACTGAGCTGAGCTGAAGCCAGGAGCCAGGAGCTTCTTCCGGGTATCCCACATTGGTACAGGGGCCCAAGGACTTGGGCCACCTTCTACTGCTTTCCCAGGCCACAGCAGAGAGCTGGATGGGAAGTGGAGCAGCTGGACTCGAACCAGCACCCATATGGGATGCCAGCACTGAAAGCAATGGCTTTACCCACTACGCCACAGCGCCAGCTCCCCAAGTAAGTTTTTTAAATAAGGAAGAAGAGGGAAGTTTTTGCTAATCCATAGCTAGAAACCATGCAAACTTTTTGCCATGAACAAGAAGCATCCAAAACTGAAACTGTTTACAGGCACCCATTCCATACATCCACAATACTGGTATACAACAGAGCTGCTACCTACAACATGCAGTTATTTTATAGATGCTGCATATTTCTTTCAAAGTAGAAGAGTTATCTTCAGGGCCAGCACTGTGGCATAGCAAGCTAAGCTGCCACTTGCAGCAATACATCCCATATGGGCACCATTCATGTCCCGGCTGCTCCACTTTTCATCTAGCTCCCTGCTAAGAAAGCAGACGCAAGATTTTTTCTGTGTGTGTGTGTCTCTCTCTCCCTGTAGCTCTGTCTTTCAAGTAAGATACACAAATCTTTTTTTTTTTTTTAAAGTATCTTCTGATCATGAGAAATAACAGATGACTGTGAAAAGATTTAGACAGCTCAAGAGTGAGTGAGGGAGTGCACATTTGTAGCAATCCCATCCCAGAAGGAATCTACATCAAAGGTTCTCCAAGGCACCTTTGTGGTAATACATTTCAACTGTAGAATTCATATTTTTAAAGTTTCACATTTTTAAAATCAGCCTGCACCTCAAAATTCATGCCTACAGCTACAATAGTGTTTCTCTGATGAAAATGTTATTCTACACAGCTATTCTTAAAGAATGAGGCTACTCTATACACAGCAATATGAAATGACTGCCAGATGCATTAACTGAAAAAGAAGAATGGGAAAAGCAATATGCATGCTATGCCATCATTTATATGTTTACTTTTTGAAAGGATGGACCTTAAATTCTGGTATTTGCTTACTTTATTTCTAGAAAGAATTACAAGGAACAGATAAAGGTTGTCTGAAAGGGGGAGGCAATAAAGGTTGGAATGAACTTATTTTTCATTGTCAGCTCTTTTCATCTTTTGCATGTTTATTTTTTTTAAAGATATTTATTTGAAAGGCAGAGTTACAGAGAGAGAAGAGAGGGAGAGACAGAGAAATCTTCTATCCGCTGGAACACTCCCCAAATGGTGGCAATGGCCAGGACTGGGCCACACCGAAGCCAGGAGCCAAAAGCTTCTTCCAGGTCTCCAACATGAATGCAGGGGCCAGAGCACTTGGGCCACTTTCTGCTGCTTTCCCAGGAGCATTAGCAGAGAGCTGAATCAGAAGTGGAGCAACTAGGACATGAACTAGTGCCCATATGAGATACCAGGGGTCTGGGAGGGGGCTGTCAGCTTTGTCACAGCACAGGACCCTGAATGTTCATGTTTTACTTATTTAAAAGTGAATGGCTCTTTAATAAGCAAAGAGGAATACTACCTATTGTTACTGATGCTTGCAGATGAAGGGGACAAATAACAATACCAACACATACAGAGAGATACGCATCAAAGCTCATTCTCCTGTTTGCCCCGGGAGAATACGGGAGAAAACGAAATGGGCCTAATTAAAGGAGACTTATTTAAACCCAACAAATTTTAATTCTCTAAAAAACCACTCTAAGCAAATATGATGACATAGAATACTTAGTAAGGATGGGTGGCATGTATATGAATGTTATCCACAGTACCCTTTTGAATTTAAATTTTGTTCAAAGCATAATAATTTAAATAAAATATATATCACATGGATACTCTTACACACTCTTCATAATTGCTAGAAGTTAAAAAGTTAATGATATAAACTGCTTTAGAGGATGAGGAGCCACTGGAGTTGGAGAGATTATGAAATGGTACAGCCACTTTGGAAAATGACCTGCCAGTTTCTGCCAAACAAATATGCATCTAATGAGCAGTAACTATCCACAGGTATTAACCTAAGAAAGATGAATAGAAGCCCATGGAAAGACTTATAGAAGAGTGCTAATAGAAGCTTTATGCACAATAGAAAGAAGCAGACACAGCTCACATACTCATCGATAGGAGACTAGTAAGCAAACTGGTATATCCATACAATGCAATACTTTTAGCAATAAAAAATAGACTATTATCACATGCAATAATACGATGGCTTTCTAAAACATGTGGAGAGAAGCTGCACACAAAAGAGAACATGATCTATGATTCTAATTATAACAAAGTCCTATATAAGCAAAACAAATCTATCACAGAAAAAATCAGAATAGTGGTTGCCAGGGAAGGGAATTTGTGGAAAGGGGTGGGAGTTGGCTTAGAAGGGGCGCAAGCTTGACTATAATCTCTGTATTTTGAAAGGGATTTAGTTTATACATGTGCAGGCTTTCATCCTCTGGTTCATTTCCCAAATGCCCACAATAGCCAGGAATGGGTCAGCTGGAAGTTAGAAGCCAGGGATTCAATCCAGGTCTCCCTTGTGGGTGGCAGGTACCCAACTACAAGAGCCATCACTGGCTGTCTCCTAAGATCTGCATTGTCAGGAAACTGGAACCAGGAATGAGAGCCAGGAACTGAACCCAGGCACTCCAATATTGCATGTGGGTGTCCCAACCAGCTTCCGAACTGCTAAGCTGAATACCTATGTATGTTGGAAATTTAGTGAAAAGTACTCATGTTTTCAATTTTCCTGATACATATCAGGAAAAAAATGGATATACAAAGGAGAAAACAACAGTAGTTAAATGTTAATGGTAGTATCTAAATAAAAGGTATGTAAATGTTCACTACAAAATTCTTTTCATGTTCTGTAAGACTGAAACTTTTCATAATAAAATATTGAAAATAGTTAAGGAGTACTTCTAGTTAAACTACTCTAAAATTCCCATACAAGGGCCGGTGCTGTGTGTAGCAGGTCTATGCCATCTACTGGGCAGAATCCCAATTGGGCGCCAGTTTGAGTCCTGGCTTTTCCACTTCAAATCCAGCTCCCTGCTAATGCACCTGGGAAGGCAGAGGAGGATGGTCCAAGTGCTTGAGCCCCTGCACACACATGGGAAACCCAGAAGAAGCTCCTGATTTCAGGCTTTGGATAAACATTATATCAAATTTCTATAACTATCATAGAAGAGACCATAATCAAAATAAGTAAATCCTGAATGTATTTTTAAGAGTTTCACAAATGAAACCACACCATGCATAAGGGTAACTTCTAAAAACAGTTCAATGCTTCCTCAGGTAGAATTCTAACCCAGTTCATTCTACTTCTCAAAGAAGAGATGGCAGGGCTGGCAGGATACAGCAAGTTAAACCACAACCTGCAAAGCTGACATGCCATATGAGCACAGGATCAAGTCCTGGTTGCTTCACTTCCAAACCAAATCCTGGCTGATGTACCCGAGAAAGCAGTGGAAGATGGCTCAAGCACTTGGAGCCTGCTACCCATGTGGGAGACCCAGATGAAGCTCCAGCTCCACTGGCTTCGGCCTGGCCCAGTCATGGTTGTTGTGGCCATTTGAAGAGTAAATCAGCAGATGGCCCCCATCACTGAGCCTTTCAAATAAATAAATAACTCTTAAAAGGAAAAAAAAAGATGAAGAAGAAGAGATGGAAGCACTCTACTATATTCAGGAAGGGGGTTGGTGATTGGAGACCCCAAAGAAGATGAAAGCCACTTTACACCTGGTGGTCACCTCTTTGTTCTTTTCCTCAGGTGACATAAAGCAGGCCCCAGTAACCACAGCTCCCTGCTCCCCTTCCCCATGGTACTTTACTCCCAGTGCCGGTTGGCATGGCCAACCTGAAAAAAAAAGGTCATGTTTCTTCTCTCTTGTGGATGCTCTGTCTCTTCCTGATTTGTTGCTAGTGGAAATTAGCAAAGGATCATTAGATCTTTAGATCCAAGACAGGTTTTTGCTGGGAGAGGAAATTGGGCCTTTGGTCTCTAAGTACAACAAAAGGAATCCATGGCTCAGTCTCGCTAAGTGGAACTGCAATGGGACATGGTCAAAGCTGCAGCCTGAAACACAGCTTTTCTTCATCTCCTATTTGACTTGCTCTGCTATATGGCCTTTGTCTTTGTGTACATATGTATATCCATCAGTTAGAAACATGAAAAGAAGGAATAGCAGCAGCAAAGAATGGAATTAAAGTTATTTCTGAAATCCTGATCTGATATCCACTAACAGTGCCCTAATATCACAGGTTTTATATAACATCACTTGTTATTTTTTTCCCCCATTTAGACATACATTGGACACATTTTTCCAAATGAATACATACAGATTTACCTACTATACACTTTCTAAAAGTAGGAGTTCATAATCACATGAAAGTAGATGTAGAACAATGAATAACTAAAGGATCTATCATTTTCCCCAGTGGAACACACAGATGTCAAATCCTCAAACCAGGACATAAAGGCCTCACAACAGATCATGAAGTCTGTCACTATTTGACATTCCACATTTTACATATGCAATTGTTACAAGAATGAAACAGTGACTCATCCAGGATGCTAAAAAATACAGCTTGTAGAGTTTTGTTTCCTAATGAATTAAATGCCTGTATGTTTTTTTGCATTAAATAAATATATTCATTTCTTGTTTACAGCATAGAATAATATAAAAATTATGAACTTTGAAATTTGTAATATGATGAATTGCTATTATTTATCATTCTTACCTCATTTGGAGGAACGGTGGCAAAAGGCTTGATGACAGCAGCTAATGGAATCTGAGCTTGCTTAGCCATATCTGATGTGCATGGGAAACAGTATGTGGTGCAACGGATGTAGCGAGGGCTAGCATTGCCTGAAACAATCAGAGGACACAATTAAAATGTGCTTAGAAAAACTATCTGTCATGAGATATTTATAAAGGTACTTCTAGATAATGTATTGCCTTATTTGTAAAACCTTCATGGTCTCTAAAAAGAAATAAAAAACAGTAGTATTGTGAAATTTTACAATCTATATTCTAGGCACACTGTAATTTCTTATATAATAAAACACTGAATTCTACTGCAAAGATATAAAATAATTTTAATTATTTTTCCATAAGCAGGTTTTTAATAGATTTAATGGGCCGGCGCCACGGCTCAATAGGCTAATCCTCCGCCTGCAGCGCCGGCACACCGGGTTCTACTCCCGGTCGGGGCGCCAGATTCTGTCCCGGTTGCTCCTCTTCCAGGCCAGCTCTCTGCTGTGGCCCGGGAGTGCAGTGGAGGATGGTCCAAGTCCTTGGGCCCTGCACCCGCATGGGAGACCAGGAGAAGCACCTGGCTCCTGGCTTCGGATCAGCATGGTGCTCCGGCTGCAGCGGCCATTAGGGAGTGAACCAACAGCAAAAGGAAGACCTTTCTCTCTGTCTCTCTCACTGTCCACTCTGCCTGTCAAAAAAAATTAATAATAATAATAATAATAGATTTAATGGAATATATAAAACAAAGATGCACAAAAATATGAAAAAATAAAATTTGGGGATCACAATAATTTCTTTTTCATCCTTTTCTATCAACATCTGCTGTAAAGGCAAGTATTTGTATACCACTTCAATATAAGTAAGTAATACTTTGTCAGATGATTCCATCTCACTATACTTTTTTCTAAATCTGGAAGAATTTAAGAATAAGAATTTAAGATTAAGAATCTTACTCATAACAGAAATTTAAGTCTTTTTTAAAAACACCTTAATCTGTTTTTAACTTATATTAAGTTTCCTGATCAAGTATCTTATAAGTGCTAAGACAATATCCATGGCATGGAGAATTTTTTTATTGTCTGAATAACTTGTCTGGAATAAATGTTGAAATTATATTATTATGTATTATCACCAAAAGAAGATAATCAAACAATATTTATTGAGTTATACTACGTTTCAGGCACTGTCCTTGGTGCTTCCTTGTAGAGCTTATATTCTTACAGAGTACACAAACAACAAAAATTAAACCTGATACATTAGGAAATTATATAGGATTTTAGAAGGGAAGAAGTGCTATGAAAAAAAGGATATCTGATTCATGGGAACCAGGTTGCAATTCAAAATACAAGGTAGGCCTTATCAAGAAGGAAAAATTGAGCAAAGATTCAAAGGAGGCAAGGTATTTACCCAAGCAGACATCTGGGGGAAGGATGTGCCTGGCCTAGGAGAGGAACAGCAGGAGGTCTGGGTGACTGGAATGGATCACCAGCTGGTGATGAGCATGGAGAAGTAACAGCAGCTAGACCAGGCAGACTCTTGAGATCATTTTAAGTTAACTGACTTTGACTCCAAATGAAATAGGAAGCCACTGCCAGGGGTTTTGACGAGAGGAGTATCACAGTCTCAACTCAGGTCCCCCCTTGGTGGTTTTGACAATGAGTTGCAATGGTGAAAGGCAGAACAGGGAGACCCCTGAGGAGGCTGCTGCAGTAACTGGGTGGAAAATGGTGGTGGCACAGAGCAGCTTGAGAACAGTAGCGATACTGAGAAGCAGCCAGGTTCTAGATATATTTTGAAGGTGCAGTGAACTACTTGTTGATAGGTATGTTTGAGGTATGATAGCAAGGTAGAATCGCAGGAAGACTCCAAAGCATTTGACTGAGGAACTAAAAACATTTTTAAGTGGCCATCAGCTAAAAAGGGAAAGACTGCAGGAAGAGAAGGGATTTTGAAGGAGTGTGTGGGTAGAGAACAGACACTTGGTTCAGGACATGTCCAATGTGGGACATCTATTACACAAACAAAGGATATGTGAATTTGGAGATGTCTGGGCTAGAGGTAAATATGTTCTTAGCATATTTCAGAGACCCTCAAAAGTTCAAGGAAAAACAGCTTTTAGGAAAAAAACAATACATGGATTTCAAAATTTTTTTGGCACTAACATATACTTATCATCTTTTAATTCCATTTTTCTGTGACCTTTGGGAGTATCCTCATAGATGGCATTTGAATCCATAAAACAGGATTAAAACCACCAAAGAAATAACTGGAACCAAAGAAGAGAACACAACTGAGGACCAAACTTTTGGGGTCTCCAACATAAAGAGGTAAGAGGAAGAGAAGGCAAGCAGCTCAAGGACTGAGGACACTGGCCGGCGTCACGGCTCACTTGGTTAATCCTTTGCCTGCGGCGCCGACACCCCAGGTTCTAGTCCCGTTGGGGCACCAGGTACTAGCTCCTCTTCCAGTCCAGCTCTCTGCTGTGGCCTGAGAGGGCAGCGGAGGATGGCCCAAGTCCTTGGGTCCCTGCACCCACATGGGAGACTGGGAGAAAGCACCCAGCTCCTGGCTTCGGATCGGCACAGCCCCAGCCGTAGTGGCCATTAGGGGACTGAACCAACGGAAGGAAGACCTTTCTCTCTGTCTCTCTCTCACTGTCTATAACTCTCTCACACTGTCTCTCTCTCACACTAACTCTGCCTGTCAAAAAAAAAAAAAAAAAAAAGGACTGAGGAGGAAAACAATGAAAATTTGGTGTACTGCAAATGAAATGGAGAAAGCAAGGAAAAGGCATGCTCATCTGGGTCAGGTGGAGCTGCCAGAGCAGTATGACCACTGGCTTTAGCATCATAGTGGAAGCTGCTGGAGACCCTTAGTGAGAATTTCAGTGGAAATTCAAGCAACAAAGGGAGAAGAACTGGCAATAACCTTATCAAGTTTTGTTGCAGTGGGGAGCAAAGAAAAGAGGAATAGTTGATAAAGTAGATCAAAAAGTCATTTTTATTTTTGAATTTTTGAAGATAAAACATGTTTTTTTAAATAGGAATAATTATGCATACAGAAACTTTGTGATTATGTAAGATAAAGAGAGGAAAGTTCTTGTAACAGTATGTATGAGTAATACACAGAGAGGTAGGCTTTTGACTCAGCACTGATGGTCAGAGGCAGGACAGTGGAACGGCAGAACATGTTGCTGTTGCAGTGGTGGGGTCCATGGAAGTTCTCTTCTGATTTTAAAACCTTTTCCAGAAAGGAGGAGGAAGAGCAGATAAAACAAAAGATGGGGGGAGGGGGCGGTGGCACTGTGGCTCAACGGGTTAACGCCCTGGCCTGAAGTGCCAGCACCCCATATGGGCGCCAGTTCTAGTCCCGGCTGCTCCTCTTCCAATCCAGCTCTCTGCTATGGTCTGGGAAAGCAGTAGAACATGGCCCACATTCTGGATAGTTCTGGATAGTTTTCTGTGCTTTACAACCTGGGTAACTTTCAAGAATACAAAGCAATTTTAAGAATAAGAATGTCCTGGGGCTGGTACTGTGGCGTAGTGGGTAAAGCTACTGCCTGTAGTGCCTGCCTCCTATATGAGTGCTGGTTCGAGTCCTGGCTGCTCCACTTCCAATCCAGCTCTCTGCTGTGGCCTGGGAAAGCAGTAGAAGATGGCACAAGACCTTGGGACCCTGCACCCACATGGGAGACCTGGAAGAAGCTCCTGGCTCCTGGCTTCGGATCGGCTCAGCTCTGGCCGTTGCAGCCATCTGGGGAGTGAACCAGTGGATGGAAGACCTCTCTCTCTGTCTCTACCTCTCTCTGTAACTCTGCTGGTCAAATAAATAAAATAAATCTTTAAAAAAATAAAAACCAAAAGATGGGAGAGGAGGTACTCCAGGTTTGTGGGGGAAACGTGAAACAGTCACTAAGGAGAGTAGAAAAGTGAAAAGAATTTGGGAAGTATTATGTGCTGGGAAGTTTGTGGTCCTGGTTGAAACAAGGACTGCAGCATGACTGGGAGTCTTTTCCTAATCATACTGTCTTGCACAGATATAGGACTGGAGAAAATGGAGGACAGACTAAAGAAAGTTGAGTTTATTAGATTCAGCTCCAATCTACTATAATCAGATCTCACATTTTTCAGGGCAAGCTAGAAATTTGGATTTTGACATAAAATGTTCTGACTACTATAGCATGCTAACTTATCCAAATAGAAACAAAACAAAATATTGTGTATGTCAAATCAGTGTCACTAAAGACTGAATCCAGTCTTTGGGCTCATATGCAGTACACAGAGAGAAAAGGGAATTGTAGTACTAACAAGGATAATAATAGTAATTGACAATGTATGAGGCATTGTTATGATACTATTAAATACAAACTCATTTTAGTCCCACAATAACTCTGTGAGGTTGATATATTTATGATTCCATTTCACTGAGAAGGAAACTTGAGGCACCAGGAAGTTAAAGGACTAGTCAAAGGTCAGAGAGTTATTAAGTGATAAAAGTGAGATAAGAACCTATATAATTTCCCACAACATCTCAGAAAAGTTGGATTTATGTCATGAAGGCTTTGAATGTTAGATGAGTGCTTGAAACAACTTTGGTGAAATGAGGAAATGTGATTTTTAGCACAGGAAGACAGTCAAACAAATTTTTGAAGGATATCAATCATTTGTGGGTATAGCATAGCTTTGGAGAATAGGAAAAGATTAAAGACATACAGACTGTTCCATTGCTCTAAAAGACCAGGAAAACACTAACTGAGGGCAAAACTAGAGTTCTAGCAATGGGAATTAAAGAAAAGGAAATATTGTATATTGTAAATATCTTGAACCAATATTAATGTTTATTCAGATTCAGATGAAAACCCTCCTTATTATCATCACCTCACAATGTTAAGCAGACCATAAATTAAGAATTTGGGGAGGATTTTTTCAAGATGGTGGAATAGGAAGGGAGCTTACTGCTCTATTCTAGGGGAAGATAGTTTAAATAAAAAGTGGAGAGAGTGCAATCTCAGGGAAGAGTTAGGGAGAAAACGGCAGAGGAAACTTCACACAAATTAGAGGGACAATGTGGAACTATGTGGAGCATGTGGACAAACACAACTCAGGACCCCTGCAGCTGAACACCTCAACATCAGCTTTGGAGTAAGGTGAGACCAGACTGCAGCAGCCCAAGCCACTGGCAATAAAGTTGTAGGAAGAACCTCTCATGAGTCTGACTTGGAGCCCTGTGGGGGAGAGTATATCTGCAACCAGAGGAAAAAAAAAGGGAAGGGTATGTTTCTCTCTCCCTGACTGCCTGGCACCAGCGCCCTAAAACTAGCTGAAAGAGGGTAGGCGTCATTTTGGACTTACGTGATAGCTGCAACAGCTCTTATCCACGCACCCAGCAACAGCTAAGGGAGACGCCTGAGTTTGTCTGGAAGAATTGACAAGGGGCTGGGAGCTCATTGATTGTAGGAGCCTTGTGTGCCAGGATTGTGGGAACACTGTAGCTGTGTGGGAGGGCACAGGGTGTGGCTGGGACTTCGGGCAGTCACTGTGGGCGGCTCTATATACTCAGGCTCCCTGATTCTCTGTTGAGGGTCATAGCTGCAGGATGCATGCTCACACCAAGAACCGCAAAGATCCTTTGTGTGGTCCTTGTGGCAGTGCTGATGAAAATTGTAGCCACTGGGGCTAGTGCCAAGGCATTAGTCTCTTTTGAGGAGAGGAGCTGAATGTGAGAATATGCCAACAGAGCAGAACATACCTCCTCTCAGATTAAAAAAAAAAAAAAAAAAAAAAGACTTACCATGCCCAACTTGGGTGTCACCTTGGATGCTCCCCTCACTCTGAACACTGAACAGAGCTCCCTGACTATATCTAGCACACAACTCTGAGTATTCTCTGAAAGAGGGGACACTCCACTAAGTCACAGAGGCATAATCCAAAGATAAAAGCCATCACAGGGGAAAAAAAAAACAATAACAATAATTATCACCACAAATATCTAATAATAAATACAGCAATTCAAGAAATAGGAATAAGGAAGGCAACATGACACCCCCAAAATAACACAACACTTCAATACTAGAATGTGAAGATGAAGAGACTAACGGAAATGCCAGAAATGGAATTCAAAAAATTGATCACAGGAATACTTAGAAGTAAACAGAAGCAAATCCATAAAGTAAAGAAATCCATACATGACATGAATGAAAATCTTTCCCATGAAATTGAGATTTTAAAGAGAAATCAAAACAAAATATTGGAAGTGAGGAATTCAATAGAACAAATAAAAAATGTGGTGGAAAGCCTTAACAGAATTGGTGAGGCAGAAGAAAGAATATCCGAGTTAGAAGACAAATCTCTGGAAAGTTTATAGTCAGATCAACAAAAAGAGAAAGAACTTATAAAACTAAAAATCAGTATGGGAGATTTATGGTCTTAGGAGTTCCTGAAGGCGTGGACAGACAGCATGGATAAGAAGGCCTTTTAAGTCAAATAAAAATAGAAAACTTTTCTAATTTGGAGAAAGAAAGGGATGTCCAAGTACAGGAAGCACTTGGAACTCCTAGTAGACGTGACCAGAAAAGATCTTCACCACAACACATTGTAGTCAAACTCTCCACATTAAAACATACAGGAAAGATTATAAAAAGGTACAAGAGAAATGTTAGATTACTTTCAAAGAATCTCCAATTAGACCCAACAGTTGACTTCTTACCAGAAACACTACAGGTTAGGAGAGAATAGCAAGATATATTCCAAGTCTTAAGAGAAAAAAACTGTCAACACAGAATATTGTACCCTGCAAAGCTCTCATTTATGAATGAAGGTGAAAGACAGACCTTCCATAACAAACAGTAATTGAATTTGTCACCACTCCTCCAGCCTTACAAAAGATGCTTAAGGAAGTGCTACACCCAAAAACACAATCATCACTATGAAAGAAGGCTAAGGCAGAAAATCCCCCAGTAAATATATAAAGGAAATCCAAAGTAAACAATCAGAATATTTATACAAAAATGGCAGGGCCAAGTCATTACTTATCAATAGTCACCCTAAATGTAAATGGCCTCAACTCTCCAGTTGAAAGATAGACTGGCTGAATGGGGGAAAAAAATCTATTTAGTGCCTACAAGAAACACATCTCACCAACAAACATACATGCAGACTGAAAGTGAAAGGATATAGAAAGATATTCCATGCTAACAGAAACCAAAAAAGAGCTGGTATAGCCATCCTAATATCAGACAAAATAAACTTTAATACAAAAACTGTCAAAAGAGACAAAGAAAGGCACTATGTAGAGGATAAGGATCAATTCAATAGGAAAATGTGACTACTGTAAATGTAGATGCATCTAATCACAGGTCACTTGGCTATTTAAAAGAAATGTTAATGGATCTGTGGTGTATCGTGTAAAGCCACAGCCTGCAGTGCTGGCGACCCATATGGTCACCAGTTCAAGCCACAGCCTGCAGTGCTGGCGACCCATATGGTCACCAGTTCAATTCCCAGCTGCTCCACTTGCAATCCAGCTCTCTGCTATGGCCTTGGAAGGCAGTGGAGGATGGCCCAAGTTCTTGAGCCCCTGCACCTGTGTAGGAGACCCAGAGAAGGCTCCTAGCTTCTGCTTTGGATCAACACAGCTCAAGCTCTTGTGGCCAACTGGGAAGTGAACCAGTGGATGGAAGACCTTTCTCTCTCTCCCTCTGCCTCTCCTTCTCTTTGTGTAACTCTGACTTCCAAATAAATAAATAAATAAATCTTTAAAAAAAAGAAAGGTTAATGGACCCAAAGGGAGATACAGACTCCAATACAATAGTAATGGGGAACTTCAGTACTCCACTTTCAGCAATGGACAGATCAACCAAACAGAAAATCAGCAAGGAAACAACAGAGTTAATCAACACCACAAACCAAATTGACCTAACAGATATCTACAGAACTTTTATCCTACAGATGTAGAATACACATTTGTCTCAGCAGTGCATGGAACTGTCTCTAGGATAGATCACATGCTGAACAGACACCAAGTCTCAGCAAATTCAAAAAAATTAAAATCACACCATGCATCTTCTCTGACCACAATGGAATGAAGCTGGAAATCAACAACTCAGGAGTCTCCATGTGCAAACACATGGAGATTGAACAACATTCTCCTGCATGAACATAGAAGAGTCATAGAAGAAATCAAAAAATTTCTGGAAACGAATGAAGACAACAATAAAACATATCAAAACTTATGGGATGGGGCCGGCACCATGGCTCACATAGCTAATCCTCTGTCTGTGGTGCCGGCATCCTATATGCTGGCTGCTCCTCTTCCAGTCCAGCTCTCTGCTGTGGCCCGGGAGGGCAGTGGAGGATGGCCCAGGTGCTTGGGCCCCTGTACCCGCATGGGAGACCAGGAAGAAGCACCTGGCTCTTGGCTTCGGATTGGCGTTTTCTGGCTGTAGCGGCCATTTGGGGAGTAAATCAACAGAAGGAAGACCTTTCTCTCTGTCTCTCTCTCTCTCTCTCTATGACTCTACTTGTCAAATAAATAATAAAAAACAAAAATTTTTTTAAAAACTTATAGGATACAGAAAATCAGTGTTAGAGGAAAGTTTATAGCAACTGGTGCCTAAAGACACTGGAAAGGCACCAAATAAATAACCTATCAGTGCATCTCAAGGACCCAGAAAAACAACAGCAAAACAAACACAAAATAAGTAGGAGAAAAAAAAAATAATTAAAATTAGAGAACAAAAGTGAAACCAAAAAAAAAAAAAAATACAAAAGATCCATGAAACAAAAAGCTGGTTTTTTGAAAAAATCAAACAAAACTGATACACCATTGGCACAACTAACGAAAAAAAGGAGGAAGAAGATCCAAATTAATAAAATTATAGATGAAAAAGAAAATATAAAACAGACACCACAGAATAAAAAGAATCATTCGAAATTACTACAAAGATGGGGCCGGCGCTATGGCACTGTGGGTTAACGCCCTGGCCTGAAGCGCCAGCATCCCATATGGGTGCCGGTTTGAGACCCATCTGCTCCACTTCCAGTCCAGCTCTCTGCTATGGCATGGGAAAGCAGTGGAAGATGGCCCAAGGCCTTGGGCCCCTGCACCACGTGGGAGACCCAGAAGAAGCTCCTGGCTCCTGGCTTCGGATCAGCACAGCTCTGGCCATTGTGGTCATTTGAGGAGTGAACCAGCAGATGGAAGACTTCTCTCTCTCTGCCTCTCCTCTCTCTGACTTTCAAATAAATAAATAAATCTTTAAAAACAAAGAAATTACTACAAAGAATTGTATGCCAACAAATTAGAAAGAAATGGATAGATTACTGGACACACACAACCAACACAGCCTACCTATATTGAGCCACAGAAATTGAAACACAGAAAATCTAAACAGACCAATAATCAAGACAGAAATTGAATCAGTAAAAAGACTCTCCCTGCAAAAAAAGTCCAGGACCGGATGACCTCACTGCTGAAAACATCAGACATTTAAAGGGGAAATAACTCCAATTCTTCTCAAGCTACTCAAAATAATTTAAAGGAAGAGAATCCTCCCCAAACTCTTTCTATGATGCCAGCAACACCTTAATCCCTAAAGCTGAAAAAGATACAGCAGAGAAAGAAAACTATAGACCAATTTCCCAGATGAACAGAGTTGCAAAAATCCTTAACAGAGTACTAGTCAATTGAATCCAACACATCAGAAAGATCATTTATCAAGACCAAGTGAGATATATCCTGGTATGCAGGGACGTTTCAACATTCTCAAATCAATAATGTAATATATCACATTAGAAAATTGAAGAACAAAAATCATATGATTATCTCAATAGATGTATAGAAAACATTTGATAAAATACAATACCCTTTCATGATGAAAACTTTAAGCAAAATGGGTATAGAAGGAACATTCCTCAACACAATCAAGGCAATTTAAACCCATAGCCAGCATCCCATTGAATGGGGAATAGTTGGAAGCATTTCCACTGAGATCTGATACCAAACAAGGATGCCCACTCTCACCATTGCTTGCTATTCAATATAGTTTTGGAAGTTATAGCTAGAGCCATTAGTCAAGAAAAAGAAATCAAAATGTTACAAATTGGGAAGGAGGAAGTCAAATTATCCCTATTTGCAGATAGTATGATTATATATTTAGGGGATCCAAAAGACTCCACTAAAAGAGTATTGAACTCATAAAAGAGTTTGGTGAAGTGGCAGAATACAAAATCAACACACAAAAATCAACAGCCTTTGTATACACAGACAATGCCACAGCTGAGAAAGAACATCTAAGATCAAATCAATTCACAATAGCTACAAAAAAAAAAAAAAATCAAAAATCCTTGGAGCAAATTTAAACAAAGATGTCAAACATTAAAAAAAGAAATAGAAGAAGAGACAAAAAAAATGGGGAAAATCTGGGCGCACTAGGTTAATCCTCCTCCTGCAGCGCCGGCATCCCATATGGGCACCGGGTTCTAGTCCCGGTTGCTCCTCTTCCAATCAGCTCTCTTCTGTGGCCTGGGATAGCAATGGAGGATGGCCCAAGTGCTTGGAAGCACATGGGAGCGCATGGGAGACCAGAAGGAAGCTCCTGGCTCCTGGCTTCAGATTGGCGCAGCTCCAGCCGTTATGGCCATTTGGAGAGTGAACCAACAGAATGAAGACCTTTCTCTCTGTCTCTCTCACTGTCTGTAACTCTACCTATCAAATAAATTTTAAAAAGGGGGGTGGAATCTTCCATGTTCATGGATTGTAAGAATTAACATCATCAAAATGGCCATACTACCAAAAGCAATTTACAGATTCAATGAGATACTCATCAAAATACCAAAGACATGCTTCTCAGATCTAGAAAAAATGATGCTGAAATTCACTGGAGGCACAGGAGACCCCAAATAGCTAAAGCAATCTTTGACAACAAACACAAATCCGGAGGTATCACTATACCAGATTTCAACACATACTACAAGACAGTTATAATAAAAATAGCCTGGTACTGGTATAAAAACAGATGGATAGACCAATGGACAGAACAGAAACACCAGAAACGAAGCCAAACATCCACAACCAACTTATATTTGACAAAGGAGCTGAAATCAATCCGTGGAGCAAGGACAGTCTCTTCAACAAATAGTGCTGGGAAAACTGGATCTCCACATGCAGAAGTATGAAGCAAGACCCCTACCTTATACCTTATACAAAAATCTACTCAAAATGTATTAAAGACCTAAATCTATGACCTGATAGCATCATTATTAGAGAACACTGGGGAAACCCTGCAACACATTGGAATAGGTAGGGTTCTTAGAAAAGGCCCCAGAGGCACCAGGCAATCAAAGCCAAAATTGACAAGTGAGATTACATCAAATTGAGAAGCTTCTGTACTACAAAAGAAACACTCAGCAAAGCGAAGAGGAAACTGACAGGAGAAATTATTTGTAAACTATGCAATTGATAAAGGATTAATAATCAGAATACATAAAGAGATTAAGAAACTCAACAACAACAATCCAGTTAAGAAATGGGTAAAGAACTTCAACAGGCATTTTTCAAAAGAGGAAATCCAAATGGCCAACGGACACATGAAAAAATGTTCAGGATCACTAGCAATCAGGAAAATGAAAATCAAAACCATAATGAGGTTTCACCTCACCTTCCATTATAAAGGCTTTTATATAGAAATCAATAAACAACAAATGCTGGCAAGGATGTGGGGAGAAAGATACACCCTAATACACTGTTGGTGGGAATGTAAACTGGTACAGCCCTACCATATGACCCAGCCACCCCACTCCTGGAAATTTACCCAAGGGAAATGAAATGAGCATATAAGAGTTACCTGTACTCCATGATTATTGCAGCTCAGCTCAATTCATAATAACTAAGACATGGAATTGGCCAGTGCAGCGGCTCACTAGGCTAATCCTCCACCTGCGGCGCCAGCACTCCAGGTTCTAGTCCCGTTTGGGGCACTGGTTCTGTCCCGGTTTCTCCTCTTCCAGTCTAGCTCTCTGCAGTGACCCGGGAAGGCAATGGAGGATGGCCCAAGTGCTTGGGCCCTGCACCCACATGGGAGACCAGGAGGAAGCACCGGCTCCTGGCTTCGGATCGGTGCAGCACGCCAGCCGTAGCAGCCATTTGGGGGGTGAACCAACGTAAAGTAAGACCTTTCTCTCTGTCTCTCTCACTGTCTAACTCTGCCTGTCAAAAAAAAAAAAAAAAAGATATGGAATCAACCCAAATGCCTGTCAACTGAAGACTGAATAAAGAAATTATGGCTCATGTACCCAACGGAATACTACATAGCAATAAAAAAAAAAAATCCTGTCATTTGCAACAAAATAGATTAAACTGAAAAACATCATACTTAGTGAAAATAAGCCTGTCCCAAAAGGACAAATACCATATGTACTCCCTAATCTGTGATAACTAACAGAGCACCTAAAAGGTAATCTAGAGAAGTGACATTAGCATTTCAAGGGGTCAGTGCTGTGGTGCAGTAGGTTAATCCTCCACCTGAGGCAACAGCAACCCATAGGGACGCCGGTTCTAGTCCCAGCTACCTCTCTTCGGATCCAGCTCTCTGCTATGGCCTGGGAAAGCAACAGAAGATGGCCCCAATACTTGGGCCCCTGCCCCCATGTGGGAGACCCTGAAGAAGTTCTTGGCTCCTGGTTTCAAATTGGCTCAGCTCTGGCCACTGTGGCCATTTGGGGAGTGAACCATCAGATGGAAGACTCCTCTCTCTCTCTGTCTCTCCCTCTCTCTGAACTGAAAACAGGGATTTACACACAGATACTTGGACACTAGTGTTCACAGCATCCATTACTCACAGGAGCCAAAAAGTATTAAAGAAGTCAAATGTCTTTCAACAGAATAGATAAACAAATAAAGGAGTATATATATGTGTGCAAAGGAATAGTATTCAGACTTAAAAAGAAATGAAGGGGCCAGCGCGGTGGCTTAGCAGGTAAAGCTGCCACCTATGGTGCCGACATCCCATATGGGTGCCAGTTCAAGTCCTGGCTGCTCCACTTACAATCCAGCTCTCTGCTGTGGCCTGGGAAAGCAGTAGAAGATAGCCCAAGTCCTTGGGCCCCTGCACCTGCCTAGAATCCTGGAAGAAGCTCCTGGATCCTGGCTTCTCATTGGCACAGCTCTAGCCATTGCAGTCAACTGGGGAGTGAACCAACGGATGGAAGATCTCTCTCTCTTTCTCTCCCACTCATTCTCTCTCTGTGTAACTCTGACTTTCATGTAAATAAATAAAATATTAAAAAAAAAAAAAAAAAGAAATGGGCCGGCGCCGTGGCTCAACAGGCTAATCCTCCGCCTTGCGGCGCCGGCACACCGGGTTCTAGTCCCGGTCGGGGCACCGATCCTGTCCCGGTTGCCCCTCTTCCAGGCCAGCTCTCTGCTGTGGCCAGGGAGTGCAGTGGAGGATGGCCCAAGTGCTTGGGCTCTGCACCCCATGGGAGACCAGGAGAAGCACCTGGCTCCTGCCATCGGAACAGCACGGTGCGCCGGCCGCAGCGCGCTACCGCGGCGGCCATTGGAGGGTGAACCAACGGCAAAAGGAAGACCTTTCTCTCTGTCTCTCTCTCACTGTCCACTCTGCCTGTCAAAAAAAAAAAAAGAAAAAGAAAAAAAAGAAATGAAAACCTGACACATGCTACAGGGTAGATGAACCTTGAAAGTATTAAGTGAAATAAACTATACATGAAATGGTGAATATTATATGAATCCTCTTAAATGAGATACCTAGAGCAGGCAGATTCATGGAGACAGAAAGTAGAATCGTGGTTACTAGGGGTTTTCAGTAAGTGGAGGAATGGGAAGAAGTTGTTGCATAAAGTTTCAGTGTAGGATGATAAAAATGTCTCAGAAATGGGCAATAAAAAAGGTTGTACAACACTGTGGAGGAAATTAAGGCCACTTAATTGTATACTTAAAAATAGTTAAAATGACAAATTTTATGGTACACACACATGTGCACACACCCAGACATGCATACACACACACACACACATATATATGTTAAATATATATATATTTAACAACAAGAAATCTCAAAGTCTCCAAACATAACACTATGCACATGCTGTCCCATGACAGGTGCACTCTCTTGCCACCACACCAGCATATTTTATCTCTGTTTCACAATCCTTTGTCATTCTAGCCTCCCCACCTCTCTGGTTTACCCTGGCTTACTCAAGTCTCAGCACAGTGTCCATCACTCTTGCAGGAGAGGCTGGGCCAAATATTCTAGCATATGACCTCACATTTAACTTCCCCTGAAAACATGCTTTTTTATCCTTCTATTTTAGTAAGTATCATACTGCATTAATATTTAGTTATCTCTTGTTTCCTGATTGTTCATTCATTTTAAATATATATATATATATATATCTTTTTTCTCTTTTTAAATTTTTTGAAATTTATTTTTAAGTTTTAGATTAACATGTAATACTTGCACATTTTTAAGGGGTATAAAACAACATTTATTTCTAAACAGAGGCAGTGAAATGGGCTAGGAGCATGCTCCCCTAGCAACAGAAGGCCAGGCCTTTAATTCTAGCTTTGCTTCATATCATCTAAGATCTTGAGTAAACTACCTAAGCATTCTGTGCTTCAGTTTCCCACTCTGTATAAGAGGATGACACAAATGCCTATCTCACAGTTATGGAGCAGATGAAATTAACTCGTTCACATAAAATCCTTAGAAGATTGCCTTGACACATGGTTAGCACTTAGAAATATTAACCATGGTAATAATGTCAAGTTGTAGATGCTGTATTATATTACTAATCTCAGGCTTAGAATAGCAACCTAGCACATAACAGATACTGAACAAACCAATTTCTGAATTTATACATGAGTGAGTAAATCAAAGTGGAACCCTGCTGCCATAGAGTTCACAGATTTCTAGGAGACAGAAGCTTAAACCATTGTAAAATATAAAGTGATGGGTAAAATACATATGAAGCACTATGGGAGAAGAAATTGTGGAAAGATTTCAAAGAAAAAAATTTAACTGGGTTTCTAAGAATTAAGAACTTCCAAAGTAAAGGGATGAGAGTTATATATTCCTAGCATATGTGTTCAGTAAATATTTCTGACACCCAATATTCTAGATACTAAGTAAATTTCTAGGGAACTGTGTTGAAGAAACAGTCCTTATTCTGTTTCAGAGAAAGCAGCACAAAGTGAAATTCCGAGACATGAGAAGAAAGGGGACAGTTTGCTATGGCTGAGAAGTTCCAAAGAAAGAAGCAGCTGGAACATGAGTCTGGTCAGGAATGTTCTGTTGGCCAAAAAGAGCCTCAAACACTATTTTTTATATTTATTTGAAATATTCAGTAAATATTAACATACACATAACACTCATTGTTAGGCTGAAATAAAATTGCCATTTTTGCTGATCACATGGTAGAAAAATGCCCTAATCTATTATCCATCATTTCCTAAGCGCTTGACATTTACAAACTCATCTGACTGGTTTTTGTTGGTGTAGTAAGTAATAAAGAGCAAATTATTTTTAAAATAATAATAAAAGAGGTAATCTGAATTGTTCTTAATATTATTATCTATAACAATAATATCATTGTAATTTATATCAATCCTTTCACTCTACACACCTAAAAGCATACTTAGAACACACACAGTCACCTCTGATCCTTACATTGTATCTGGCGGCACTGAGACTTAGAGAGGTGAGATGAGCAAGCTTGCCCAGACAGTAGGGAGGGAGTCTGGATTCTCCCAAAGCCCTTTCTGCCTCCCTGTGCTGCCTGTTTTGTGTGGATAGCTCTGCAGATAGCACAGAGAATTGACTAATGAGGGGTGTTCCAAACCAGAACCTGACTAGCTTGACAACTCTGAGCTGAGACAGAATGCTTGTTTATATACTGTTATACCTCTAGAATTGAGTGCATGATTTTTTTTTTTTTTTGACAGGCAGAGTTAGACAGTGAGAGAAAGAGAGAGACAGAGAGAAAGGTCTTCCTTCCATTGGTTCACCTCCCAAACGGCCGGCGCCACAGGCAGACGATTAGCTTATTGAGCCGGGGCGCTGGCCGAGTGCATGACTTTTAAATGGTATACACAGACTCTCGGACATCAGATTGTATTTTTAACTTGCCATAAACAATATAGTAACATATATACAGCAAGCAGGTATGGGACAGGGTCAGCACGGAGGCTAGTTTCTCCTCATCCCAGTTTAAAAGAGGGAAACCAGAACTCAAATTCTTAAATAACCTTCTTTAAACAATGTCACTGAAGCTAGAACCATGTCTGCTGATTTCTCAAGAACTAAATCTCCTACTGCCCTTCCTGTACTATGCTGTCAAGTTTCCAATACAGTCAATAAATTAGAGTCTGAACTAACTGAAATCCATAAATCACAATGAAGACTTTTCTTAAGCATATATCTTACATTATAACACACTAAAAACACTCTAGATTTCTATAATACATATTAATAGATAGTAGATATTTATAATATATTGTTAATATATATTATATATTAATATATAATATGTAATCATTATATTATATAATATAATAGTCTATAATATAATATATAATCAATTATATATAATACAATTAATAATATATTATATATAGAAAATATATAGTAAGTCCAAAAGAGTGAATTCAGTTGACAGCACCTTCTCAGTACCTGAATGATTAGTGAAAAGTTAGTTGGTCCCCATTATCAATTGTAACAGGATTTCCCAGAAGTAATTTAAAATCTGAATCAAAAATATCACTGTGGCTGGCACTGTTACTATCAAAAAAAGCCACTGTCTACAGTGCTGGCGTCCCATAATGGTACCAGTTCGAGTCCCAGCTGCTCCACTTCCAATCCAGCTCTCTGCTATGGCCTGGGAAAGCAGTGGAAGATGGCCCAAGTCCTTGGGCCCCTGCACCTGTACGGGAGACCCAGAAGCAGCTCCTGGCTCCTGGCTTTCAGATTGGCCCAATTTTGGCCATTGCAGCAATTTGGGGAGTGAACCAGCAGGTGGAACGCCTCTCTCTGTCTGCCTCTGCTTTTCTGTAACTCTGTGTTTCAAATAAATAACTCCTTAAAAAAAAGTTTTGAAAATAAGTACCTTGGTCTTGTATAACACAGTCTGTAGTGACAAGCGGAGGGACTTGGCCTCTGGTGTTGGTGGCATAAACTTGTCCTCCTCTGATGGCTCTATCATTCTCAATCACCTGGATCTGTAAATACATCAAGAACGAGATAAAGTAAATCTAAAGGCTTTCTGAAACACCAACAGGTACCCTTGGTCTCCTTCCCTCTCTTTCATTGTCTCTCTCTCTCTGTCTCTCTCTCTCTCACACACACACACATACACACACACACATACACAACTAGTCATCCCAAATAGGCATGTCTGAAGTTCACTTTGTATCAAACTCCCATTGAGAGAATACTACTCTACTTTCCTTTCACAATTTTAGATAATTTCTAAATTCCAATCTGTAATTCTGTCAGCTCCAACCCTGATCATACAATGAACTTTAGTTTAATCAGTTTATTGAGACCATAAATAATCATTAAAAAAAATTCTTGAAAAAAAAGAAATTGAAAACAACTTTTTAAAGAAAAATACTTTTTGCAATTAAAATTCTAAAAGGGAAAGGTCTAGGAAACAATATTTCTATTATATGACCTAATGAAGCCTTTAAACTTTTCAACATCTTTTTCTATTATTTTTTTTTAAGGACTAAGCAAACAACTTTAAGTTCTTATTTCTGAAGCATTATTTAACAGGAAAAACATTCAACCAAATTTTTAAAAAAATTAAGATTGTGGCTGGCACCACGGCTCACTAAGCTAATCCTCTGCCTAAGGCTCTTGCACCCCGGGTTGTATTGTGGTTGGGGCGCCAGATTCTGTTCCGGTTGCCCCTCTTCTAGTCCAGCTGTCTGCTGTGGCCTGGGAAGGCAGTGGAGGATGGCCCAAGTGCTTGGGCCCTGCACCTGCATGGGAGACCAGGAGGAAACACCTGGCTCCTGGCTTTGGATCGGTGCAGTGCACCGGCCGTGGCAGCCATTTGGCAGATGAACCAACAGAAAAAGGAAGATCTTTGTTTCTCTCTCACTGTCTAACTCTGCCTGTCAAAAAAACATGTACTCTATAGAATACTATACAGCAGTCAAAAACAATGAAACCCAGTCATTTGCAACAAGATAGAGCAATCTGGAAAACATCATGCTGAGTGAATAAAGCCAGTCCCAAAGAGACAAATATCATTTGTTTTCCCTGATCGGTGACAACTAACTGAGCACCAGAGGGAAACCTGTGGAAGTGAAATGGACACTATGAGAAATAGTGACTTGATCAGCTCTTGTGCTGACTGTTGATGTACAATGTAATACTTTATCCATTTTAGTATTTTTTTTTGTGAACTCTGTAATTAACACACAATTATTCTTAGGTGTCTAAATCTTAACTGAAAAGTGATCCCTGTTAAATATAAGAGTGGAAAAAGAGAGGGAGGAGATGTACAATTGGGGACATGCTCAATCAGACTTGCCCCAAATGATGGAGTTAGAAAAGTGCCAGGGGATTCCAATACAATCCCATCAAGGTGGCATGTACCAATGCCATCTCACTAGCCCAGGTGATCAATTTCAGTTCACAATTGATCACACTGATAGATCTAAGAGTCAAAGGGATCACACAAACAAGACTAATGTCTGCTAATACTAACTGATAAAACCAAAAAAGGGAGAGAAGGATCCAACATGGGAAGGGGGAGACACAGCAGACTCACAGAATGACAGATGTCCTAAATAGCACTCTGGCCTCAGAATCAGCCCTTAAGGCATTTGGATCTGACTGAAGGGCCTAAGTGAGTATTTTAGGCATGGAAAGCCAAGACACTCTGGGAAAAAAAAAAAAAAGAAGAAGAAGAAGAAGAAGAAGACCTAAATGAAGGATCTCAGCGAGTGTGATCCCAGTGGAAAGAACAGGGCCATCAAGGTAGGAGGTACCTTTCTCTGAAGGGAGGAGAGAACTTCCACTTTGACTATGACCCTATCGGAATAAGATCAAACTCAGCGAACTCTAAAGGCTTCCATAGCCTCGGCAACTCATGACTAGAGCCTAGGGAGATTACTGATGCCATAAACAAGAGTGTTAAATTGTTAAATCAACATCAAGAGTCACTGTGTACTTACGTCCCATGTGGGATCTGTCCTTAATGGGTTGTCCAAAGGGAAGTAATGATATAGCTAGTACTGAAACAGTATTTTTACACTTTGTGTTTCTGTGTGGGTGCAAACTGATGAAATCTTTACTTAGTATATACTGAAGCGATCTTCTGCATATAAAGATAATTGAAAATGAAAAAAAAAAAAGAAAAAAACAAACCTTGGTGTTAAATTGGAAATTACATAGAAAAGTAATCAATCTTTTTTAAAAAATATCATGCAGGATCTCTGTCATTAATGTGCTGTACACTGTTATTTAATGCTATAACTAGTACTCCAACAGTATTTTTTCACTTTGTGTTGCTATGTGAGGGCAAACTGTTGAAATCTTTATATATACTAAACTGATCTTCTGTATATAAAGAGAATTGAAAATGAATCTTGATGTGAATGGAAGGGGAGAGGGAGCGGGAAAGGGGAGGGTTGCGGGTGGGGGGGGAGTTATGGGGGGTTAAGCCTTTGTAATCCATAAGCTGTACTTTGGAAATTTATATTCATTAAATAAAAAAATAAAATAAAAAAAAATTAAGATTGCTTAATTTACAATAAAATAACCAATCTAAAATAACCCTTTAATTTAGGGACAAGGAGGCCCATAATTCCCAATTAAAATAGCAGAATTGCATAAATGATATTTTCATCCATATACAATGACAAAGAAATATAAATGTCATAAAACTTCCACTGAAACCCATCCCTTCCCTTACAAACAGAGTTTATACACTTGCTTTAGGTCGGTACTCAGCCTTTTAAAAATCAATTGCATTTTGAAGTATATCTGAAACTGCTCTGATAACATTTTTAAAACAATTCCTATATAAAACAAATACCTTAAAAAGTTTTTTGAGGCACAAAAACTTGCTTAAAGAAATAGCAAGATGAAAAATCATGTACAAGAATGATAATCCAATTGTCCGTGTTTACCCTGATTAATTAATGTTGCTTCTTATAATTTATTAACAGAGAAGAATTGTAAGAAGCAGATTCACTATGTTTTGATTCTTGATTTAGCTTCCAGGTTAAGAGTTCTTGACTGTAAATATGAAGCAAAATATGATTATGTTCACAAATTCTGGAATAGGAAAAAATCAAAATCTCTCTTGAAAAGTTTTCATCTATCTTTGCTTTCAAGTCATTACAGAAGATTTACAGCAGTTTAAATGATGATAAAATACTAAACATGCCACCCACTAAAATAAAATTGGGATTAATTTTACTTGTTATACTCCTAAAGTGAAAATTATAGTAAGTATGATCTTGTATTCCAAAGTTAAAATGATATAGTAAACTTCTGGCCGGCGCCATGGCTTAACAGGCTAATCCTCCGCCTTGCGGTGCCGGTACACCGGGTTCCAGTCCCGGTTGGGGCACCGGATTATATCCCGGTTGCCCCTCTTCCAGGCCAGCTCTCTGCTATGGCCCGGGAGTGCAGTGGAGGATGGCCCAAGTCCTTGGGCCCTGTACCCGCATGGGAGACCAGAAGAAGCACCTGGCTCCTGGCTTCGGATCAGCACAATGCACCGGCCGCAGTGGCCATTGGAGGGTGAACCAACAGCAAAAAGGAAGACCTTTCTCTCTGTCTCTCTCTCACTATCCACTCTGCCTGTCAAAAAAAAAAAAAAAAAAAATTATATAGTAAACTTCTGAAGCAAACAGAGCTTTTAACAGATTCACTGACAGATCAGGCAGAGTAGCCTCCAGACAGAACATCTTTATTTTCAAACTCCTGAAGGTGTAACCTTTAAAAAAAAATAAATACATGTAATTTAGGATACCTGACCAGGCACTTAACTTGGGGAAAGTGACGTGAGATTTTGAGGTAAATTAGAATCATTTTCCGCAATCACAATCTAAAAAACACATTTTATACCACACTAATTATTCAGCTTTTTAACTCTAAGCTTGTCACTCTATTGTGCCAAAATTCACACCTAAATATAGCTTCTTAGGAAGCTATTGAAAGAGCATTTTCAGGTCTGAATGTTGGCTCCTTTTTGATGCTTGTGTGCTTTTAGAACATACTTGAGAAATTTATTAAAGGTGCATACATTCAAGAGTCCAAATGGGTAATTATGTTTCTCCATAAACTGACATTAAACGTGATAGAAGTTTTTTAGAAAAAGAGTCACACAGCCAGTCACATAGACATTTAGGAAAAGAGAACACAACCGAGGTGATAAGCCTCCATCTAACCTGAGGAAAATCAGAGATCAATGCATCAAAAGGAGCAGACTCAAAGAAGCAGAGTCTGTTTTATACACGAAGGCAGTGCTGTAAAAGCTCCCAGAATGAGCCAGCCAGAAGGAGCACAACTCTCTGCATTTATCAGACTCTGGGCTGGTATATGTTTCTTGCCCTCTTCTGAATTCATTTCAAGGATATGTGTGTGCTTAGCAAGCAAAACATTTTATTAGAGCAGAAGGGACCTCAGTAAGTATGTCGACATTAGAATACCAGAACAGAAAGTGGCCATTTTGGAATTAGTCTTTTACCAAAAGTTATCCAGGTCCATTTCTCATTAGAACTATTAGTGTACTGCCTGCAAATGGAAATGTCATGCCTCTGAATCTTCATCACAATTTATTGTATTTTTCATCCTTTTCTCAAACAGCAATTTCAATCCAAAGCTATTTCTTATTTTGAATAGCTTTCATTATCTGCTATCCACAGATAAACTTATCAAAATCCTGTTTTAAACACTTCAAAAAACTACGAATAAAGAAAATTTTTAAGAATTTTTATTAGAGGTACCCTCATTCTTAAAGAAATGAGAAAATATAAGGGTTTAGAGTTTCCATGTGGTTAAAAATTTGGTCTAAATATTCTATTTATAAAGACTTCTAAATTGACTGCCTTGGGATACCATACTTTTCCAGCCATGGTAAAGGACTCATGATAATTTATTCTTGTTTCTTTATAGGACCAACAGCAGGAATCCAGCAAAGCCAGCAGCTGGAGTTACTGATACAATGAGCTTATGTGGGAGGATTTCTATCTTTGCGATGCTAAATGGTTCACTCAAGTTTTGAAACTGTGGCCTTGGCAATCAGCACCATGCTCTACTCAGCTGAAATACTAAATCTCCTATTGCTGTGGAAGAGGGCCAGAAGGCAAGGTGAGAAGATTGAGGAAAATTACATGCATCACTAAACCAGTATGTGCAGTGAAAATGTAATATGTCTGTTAATATACTATATTTGAGGTTTGAAAATCATTGATCGCAACTACTAAATAACACATCACATTTTTATAATATTTGAACATCTCTAAGTGTAGAACTTTCTGGCATGACCCAAATTTAATGTTCACTGAACATTATCAGTAAACTAGAAGAAACAAATCACATTTTGTAGAGAGTAAACCACATAAAAAATAGAGCTTAGGTAAAAATTAAGTGAAATTGGCCGGCACCACAGCTCACTAGGCTAATCCTCCACCTGCGGCGCCAGCACCCCGGGTTCTAGTCCCAGTTGGGGTGCCAGTTCTGTCCCGGTTGCTCCTCTTCCAGTCCAGCTCTCTGCTGTGGCCCGGGAGGGCAGTGGAGGATGGCCCAAGTGTGGGCCCTGCACCTGCATGGGAGACCAGGAGGAAGCACCTGGCTCCTGGCTTCGGATCGGTGCAGCACACCGGCCATAGTGGCCATTTGTGGGGTGAACCAATGGAAGAAAGACCTTCCTCTCTCTCTCTCTCTCTCTCACTGTCTAACTCTGCCTGTCAAAAAAAATTAAGTGAAATTATTCATAATTGTTTCTATGTTCATCTTTCCCCTGAGAGAACCCAAAAACAGGCCTCTGGAAAATCATCTTCACACATGTCAGAAATGGCATCTGCTATCACACAGGTTATCTATCTCTCAATGATAGACAGCTCAGAGATATATCTCAGACATTAATTTTTACATACAATTATATGTTTTGAGTAATCTATTCCACTGAAACACTGTAAAGGAATTCTACAAACCACTTTTCAGAAAAAAGCACCTTGCAGTGAAAGTTCGATTTAATTTCATAACAGTTCAGAAGACTAGGATAGACTCAAAACTCAGTACTCACTTTTGTATTTATGAATACAGAAATGATGCAGTTAATAGAATATAGTTGATAATATTACAAACAAACCAAACAGCAATATTAACTATATTCTTGCCAAACAGTAATTTATGCATTTCTCTAAAAACTGACATAGTTCCAAGTTTAACAGTTAAAAAAAGAAAAATCACCAGCAGTTGCTACTGTAGAGCTCAACACTGTTTTCAACAGAAGTTCATGTCTACAGTTGGATTCTGTTTCAGAGCATAAATTCATTTTCAGATGAAAAACCTGGGGTGGTAGAAGTGTGTCTCTGGGGATTGGGGAAGAACCCAGTGCAGAATAATACTGGAGAGTAACAATAGGTGCATTTCTCTGGTCTGACAACCAAGTGAGGAGGTAGTAATTCTGAGGACTTCTCAAATACAGAATATTCTGCTGATCTCCTAAGAGCTGGGGAAATAGCATGAGCTTCTCTATGAGAATGAAGACAGCAACAGGAATATTTCCCCTCCAGGAAAGTCAGAACCAGGGTGTGAATATAGCTTACAAGTGGCTCTTTTCTGATGACAGAGCTTTGTAATAGTTTGTCACATTACCACACAGGGCAAACCCATACAACTTTGAGTCCCATCATCACTGCTGTTGAGCTAATTCCATTGGTGTTGTCCTATTTCTCTTACCAGAGTGCAAAAGGCATCTTCAATACCCTGTCTGGTCTTCGCTGAGGTTTCAATAAACAGAATCCCTTAACTCTTACCCAGTTCATCAGCTTGTTTCATGTCAACTGTCCTTGTTGGTAAATCACACTTGTTTCCTACCAGCAACACGGGTACACCATCTGAGTCTTTCACATGCTTAATCTGCTCTGTATAGAGGTTAATATCTCTAAATGACTTGCTATTATTGATGGCAAATACACAGAGGAAGCCTTTACCTGTCCTCATGTATTGGTCTCTCGTGGCACTGTACTCCTCTTGTCCAGCTGTATCCAGAATGTCCAACAGACAGGCTTTTCCATCTATAATCACCTATTTTCAGTAAGAATTCTCTATGGGGGAATCATATTTATCCACAAAGTGGTTCTGGATCAGCTGGATTATCAGTGCACTTTCCCAGCACCACTTGCTCCAACCACCACCAGCCTTTATTCAGTCATTTCACACCAGCAAGAACCTCAAGCTCCACTGCCTCCACTTCAGATTTAGAGCTACAACCAGGAAAAATGTTAGAGACCCAGGATCCACCATGAACAGCTCCCAACAGGGAGTGGCATTTTTCAAAATCTCTCTTCATCTTCAATTTGTCTTTCAAGTTTCCCTCACCATACTCCTGCTCTTGAAATATGAGAGTAGCATAGTTTTCCATGTAGTTTTTACCCACTCTATAGAAATCAAGAGGCAAAAGTCCCTAAGTTTTGTCATATGATTTGGAAACATCTAAAAATATTTGTTGGGATTAGCATTGTGAACAGCACATGAAGTCATCACCTGCAATGCGGGCATTCTATATCAGCACCATTTGGTGTTCTGGATGCTCCACTTCTGATCCAGCTCCCTGCTAATGGCCTGAGAAAAGCAGCAGAAGATGGTTCAAGTGCTTGGGCCCCTGCTACCCACATAGAAGACCTGGAAGAAGCCAATGGTTCCTAGCTGCAGCCATTATGGCCATCTGGGGAGTGAATCAGGAGACAGAAGACCTCTCTCGGCCTTTCTGTCTAACTTTCAAACAAACAATTAAATAATTAAAACCACCTGTTGATGGAGAATATAAAACTTAAAAATTTATGTTTCTGTTGTAACTGAGGATGAAAATTATGAACAAAATCTTATGATCTGATAATACAGAGTCAAGAAAACAAAGTTGAATCGTAATTATTATTTCCTCCTGTTCTTCTCCATTCTCATACTTCTTTCATCATTGGAGGGGGAAAAAAAGGAAGAAAAAAAAGGAGTAAGAAGAGAAGCGGAAAAATTAACAATTGGGATTGCATCAAATTGAGAAGTTTCTGTACTGCAAAAGAAACAGTCAGGAAAGGGAAGAGGCAACCAACACAATGGGAAAAGACATTTGCAAACTATGCTACAGATAAAGGATTAATAACCAGAATCTAGAAAGAGATCAAGAAACTCTACAACAACAAAACAAACAACCCACTAAAGAGATGGGCCAAGGACCTCAACAGACATTTTTCAAAAGAGGAAATCCAGATGGCCAAAAGAAACATGAAAAAATGTTCAGGATCACTAGCCATCAGGGAAATGCAACTCAAAACCACAATGAGGTTTCACCTCATCTCGAACAGAATGGCTTACATATAGAAATCTACGAACAACAGATGCTGGCAGGATGTGGGGAAAAAGGGACACTAACCCACTGTTGGTGGGAATGCAAACTGGTAAAACCACTATGGAAGTCAGTTTGGAGATTCCTCAGAAACTTGAATATAACCCTACCATACAACCCAGCCATCCCACTCCTTGGAATTTACCCAAAGGAAATTCAATTGGCAAATAAAAAAGCTGTCTGCACCTTAAAGTTTATTGCAGTTCAATTCACAATAGCTAAAACCTGGAATCAACCTAAATGTCCATCAACAGTAGACTGGATAAAGAAATTATAGGATATGTACTCTACAGAATACTATACAGCAGTAAAAAAACAATGAAATCCGGTCATTTGCAACAAAATGGAGGAATCTGGAATACATCATGCTGAGTGAAATAAGCCAATCCCAAAGGGACAAATATATGTTCTCCCTAATTGGGGACAACTAACTGAGCACCAAAAAGGAAACCTGTTAAAATGAAATTGAATGAATTGAAAATGAATCTTGATGTGAATGGAATGGAAGAGGGAGCAGGAGATGGAAGGGTTGCGGGTGGGAGGGAAGTTATGTGAGGGAAAAAGCCACTGTAATCCAAAAGCTGTACTTTGGAAAGTTATATTAAATAAAAGTTAAAAAAAAAAAAAAAGAAGAGAGGCAGAAAAATATAAATGAGAAGTGTCCAAAAGCAGAAGAAACTTTGTGGGTTTTAATATTAGTAAAGGAACAATTAATATAAAAACTGCCTTCTTCATGAAATATTATCTTCCCCATTTTTCCTCCCTATCTCATCCAATCAAGGCCTCAGCTGGCACTGACATCATTAATTTCATGGAATGTTGGTGACAGATTTAGTATGCCTTTAAATTTACATTTCTGTCTTCCTAATATCATAGATGTGATATATTATTAAATTAAGATATAGGTGTGTTCCAGATATAACTAATATAAAAGACAATATTAAAAGTTACCATAGGCAGAGAAAAGAAGCAAACAGAAATAAAAGTACAAGTATTATATTATAAATATTTTTAAAGACTTATTCTATTTACTTGAAAGGTAGAGACACAGACATAAAGAGAGAGAGCTTGATCTTCCATTCATTGGTTCATTCCCTAAAAAGCTGCAGAATCCACATGGGATGCAGGTGCCCAAGTACCCAGGCCATCATCTGCTGTCTTCACAGGTACACAAGCATGGAGATGAATCACAAGTGTATACCCAGGACCTATAATGGTGCTCTGATATGGGATAACAAAGCACATGCAGCAGCTTAGACTACTGCATCACAAGGCTGGCCCCTACATTCTATGTCTTGATACAAACTCAATCAGGTTCATCCAAAAGTAGGGTGGTTTTTATATTACCTACTACTATTGGATGATTTCAACTAACAAAGAGTAAAAAAAAAAAAAAACACACACACACACACACAAAGCAAAAGTCATAATGTATTAGTGTGCCTAATACATGAAACGTACATATTGAACATAGTCTTCAATTTTCAAAATTTCTATTTTTAAATTACTCATTTAAAAATTTCCTATCTCTGGATATTATGATACAGTATTAACTTACTATAAATTACTTATATCCATGACAGCCAGGGGTGGACAGAGGCCATCTGAACTGGGAACGTGATCCAGGTCTTCCACATGAGTGGCAGGAACCAAGTCACTAGAGCCATAACTACTGCCTCCCAGAGTTTGCATGAGCAGGAATCTGGAGTCAAGAGCCAGAGCTAGGTACTGAATGAATCCAGGTAAGGTGATACGGGATGCAGGCATCCTAACTGGTGTCTTAACTATTGGACTAAATACCTGCCCCCAATTTTTTCTGTCCTATTCTATTTTAAGAACCCAGAATATTCTTTCATAGCAGGTTAGTATGAAGATAATAAATACTTGATATTAGTATGAAGATAATAAAATACTTGTGTAGCATTTTTAGTAATTGCTAAAAATATACTATACCTTCTTAACTCAAATACAAATCAAACAGAAATTTCAGTAGAGATTTTGACTATATTTAGTATACAGAGTTTATGTTTAATAAGTCATCCTTGACAATGTCAAAGACTATCTTAAGGGGCATGGGTTTCTTTTTCCTTTAGAAGATTTTCCACAAAAATTATCTTCAAGTTCCCAGTTCAGGTGGCCTCTGTCCACCCCTGGCTGTCATGGATATCTGGGAAGTGAATAAGTGGGTGGGAGATCTGTCTGCCTGCCTTTCTCATTCTCTCTCTTAATAACTAAATTTGTAAAGATTATTCTCTTTAGAGCAATGAATAAGAGGAAAACAAGATGTGTGGGCCATATGAGGAAGGCTGCTTAACACAGAATTATTTAACTTTGGAGCAGTGAGATGAAGTAGAATAGCGAGAATTCAACTTTGGAATAATCCTCCGGATTCTTGATGAAATCTGTTTCCTCACTTTTTTTTTTATTTTAAGATTTATTTATTTATTTGAAAGTCGGAGTTACACAGAGATGTCTTCCATCCACTGGTTCACTCCCCCAGATGGCTGCAATGGACAGAGCTGCGCCAATCCGAAGCCAGGAGCCAGGAGCTTCCTTCGGGTCCCCCACATGGGTGCAGGGGCCCAAGGACTTAGGCCATCTTCTACTGCTTTCCCAGGCCATAACAGAGAGCTGGATCAGAAGCAGAGCAGCTGGGACTCAAACCGGTGCCCATATGGGATGCCGGCACTGCAGCAGGCAGCTTTACCCACTTTGCCACAGCACCGGCCCCTGTTTCCTCATTTTCAAAACGTGGTTAAGACTACCACCTTAAGGGCCATAACAAGCACCTCACTCAGTATTGAAGTATATCAGCAATTCAGTCAATGTGATTTTTACATCTTTCTTTCCAGAAGAAAGAATTTATTCAGTTAGTAAAGGCATGCTATTTTGAAGTAAGAACATAAACAGGCTCCATCTGGCATTGCTATTTCATTAGTTTAAAGACAAAAACAAAGACTGGATTGATTCACATGTAGGTATTTTAAGGATATTGGATGAATCACAACATCTACTGATCCTTTCTTTTGTTGTCAATATTCAGTCATTCATCCACTTAACGAATATACAAATGGATACTATGGCTATATACTATAACCAGGCTCTGTTCCGGTTAGAAACACAAGAGTTAACAAAACCATATCACTGCCCTGATAGAGTTAATAGAGATCAATCCTCCCAAGAAAACCACTTGAGTGGAAGAGTTAAGTTATGGTTCCGATTTTACATAAAACATTTTTATATGTGCAAAATACTTCAGATTTTCACTCTCTATAGGTCCCTCACCCTACTGAAAATGGTCTTTTAATTGCTTAAAATAGCATGTTTACACCAGAATGCTAATTATTCCTTGAACAACAATAGATTCTGCCAATAAATGTCAATACAAACATCAACATAGATTCTATCAAGTTTACATGCAACCAAAAAAAAAAAAATTAAAAACCATACAGACTATTCTATAGAGACCCCCAGCAAGTCTTTAATCTTGGCATGCCTCCTGCCCTACACACACACGAGGAAGCCTTCTGCATGCAATGAGCATCTCCTAACTTCTACAATAAAGGACAGAATAAACGCTAACAAAGTTTGAGAACAGTGCGGGAAGAATGGTCCTTTGGTGGGGAGCCCATCAGAGTGGGAAGAGCACTTACTGGGCTGGGGATAGAGTCAGGATCCAGCTTCTTCTGGGGCTGTGGGGGACCTGCCATCTGTGCAGGACCTCCAGGGAAGCCTCCTGGGTAGGAAAGTTGTGCACCTGCCATCTGGGGCCCATAGTTGGCTGCTCAAAAAAAAAATTTAAAAATCAATGGCTGTAATCCCAAATCCCAGACAAATCTCACTGACAGTAGTAAGCTATTCAGTCAAGCATGCTGTACTTTTTATCTTATTAAATAAGGCAGAAGTCAAGTATGAACATCTACTATTCCCTTTTCTTGGCTAATGCCTCACTATTCAAAACCACCAAGCCTGAACAGTAAGCGACAGATACCTAGTAACAGCAGAACAAAGCTGATCTTCAATTCAGGATTCCCCCAAGTAACCCACGGCCTTCCTCCCTCTCACCCTGCTGCCAACCTTACCCTGCTGTGGAGGAAATCCAGGGCCCAAGGTCTGGCCTGGAAGAGGCGGGGGCTGGTACTGGGCTGTCGGAGGAGCAGATGAGGCACCAGGGCCATTAAGTGTGGTGGGTGGCGGTGGGAGAACCTGAGATCCAGGCTGCAGAATGGATGGCTGTGGAGGCCGCGGAGGACCCTGGAATGCTGCTGCTGATGGAGGGCCCGGGGGCCCCTGGCTAGAAGGAGCCATGCTGGATCCTGTGCAGGAGAGAAAAGCAGCCCACCTCAGCACTACAGTTCTCAACTCTGACTCCTACAATGTATGTGACACAGATACTTGTCTTCCCAACATAAAGCAAGAGGGTACCTTTACAAATTACAATCTTCATTCAGACAGGGATATAAATGCCATTTGAGGCATATCATACAAGTAAAAGATCCCTGTTAAATTTAAGAGTGGAAAAAGAGAGGGAGGAGATGTACAATTTGGGACATGCACAATCAGACTTGCCCCAAATGATGGAATTAGAAATGTGCCAGGGGATTCCAATACAATCCCATCAAGGTGGCATGTACCAATGCCATCTCACTAGTCCAAGTGATCAATTTCAGTTCACATTCGATGGCTCTGATAGGTCTAAGAATCAAAGGGATCACACAAACAAGACAAGTGTCTGCTAATACTAACTGATAAAAGTATAAAAGCAACATTTATAATTTTAGGGAATTAAATGGATACATTTTAACCTGGTTATATTATATGATATACACATTAGTTAAGATAACTGTACCTGGTACAAAATCTAGAAAATCATAAAGAAGAAAATTTTATTACAAAACAATCATTAACTTCGTATCCTCTGCATTCAATAAAATTTGCATTCTATGCTTGATTCATCAAATGGATTTCAGAGCCAGGTAGAAATAACCAGAGATAAAAAAAAAAAAAAAAAGAAAAGAAAAAGAAATAACCAGAGAAAGGTCGGCTCACTGGCATGCTTCCTAATCGTATAGGAAACAGCTGCAAAATCAGATTTTTTTTTTTTTCTTTGACTATGTGAAACCAAACTGCTTTTTTGGAGACTTAACTATTTTGAAATCAGTACAAGATTCTAAGGGGTTTTTGCTGATAATTCTAAAATTAACTTGGGTGATAAGGAAATATTCTTCATCATGATAGATGGCTGATTGTGCTGTTATGACAGTGGAGCCCTCTATAGTTCCTACAATGTATAGCATTTCCACTGATGTAGAGCTCAGCACTATAATTCCTTTCTTTCCTATTTTCTTCCTTGCCTTATATCTGAGCTTCTATTCTTACAGTGATTTTAAAATGATTAAAGTACACTGTAAAACACTGAGAATTATATTTTTCATCTGGGGGCCCTGCACTACACAACAGATGGTTAAAACCATCCTTATGTTTTAAAAAATAGGGGTTTTTTTAATTATTATTTATTTATTTGACAGAGTTAGACAGTGAGAGAGACAGAGAGAAAGGTCTTCCTTCCATTGGTTCACCCCACAAAAGGCTGCTACGGCTGGAACTACGCCAACCCAAAGCCAGGAGCCAGGTGCCTCCTCCTGGTCTCCCATGCGGGTGCTTGGGCCCAAGCACCTGAGCCATCCTCCACTGCCTTCCCGGGCCACAGCAGAGAACTGGACTGGAAGAGGAGCAATCGGGACTAGTAGAACCTGGCACCCACATGGGATGCCAGCACCACAGGCAGAGGATTAACCAAGTGAGCCACAGCACCAGCCAGCCCCTTAAAAAATAGTTTCACCGTTCTAATGTTTATTTGTGAGACAAGCATTTTCTGTTTTTTATTAGTTTGGATTTGAATGTAAGATATTCTAAGGGTGCTTCAACTATCATGAAATAAGTAGCGCATGATCAGGGGAAATAGCCACATTTAATACAAATGATTTACATAAAAATGTCCAAATACTACTTCAATATGATATGCTAAAGTTGTATCTATTTTTTTTTTTTTTTGGACAGGCACAGTTAAACAGTGAGAGAGAGAGAGAGAGAGAGAGAGAGAGAGAAAGGTCTTCCTTTTTCCGTTGGTTCACCCCCTAAATGGCCGCTACAGCAGGGGCACTGCGGCCAGTGCGCTGTGGCCAGCGCAGATCCAAGGCCAGGAGCCAAGTACTTCCTCCTGGTCTCCCACGTGGGTGCAGGGCCAACTGGAAGAGAAGCAACCGGGACAGAACTGGCGCCCCAACCAGGACTAGAACCCAGAGTGTGGGCGCTGCAGGCAGAGGATTAGCCAAGTGAGCCACAGTGCTGGCCTAAAGTTATATCTATTTTAAAAATGAAGAAACCTTTTCTCATTCAAATTGATCATAATGCAGGCAGTCCATGATAATGAGACTGTTACCATAACTGTTGATTTGCATGGCACCCAACTGATTTCCCAACTGGGTAATGGATGAAGTAGACACAGGACTTGGATAAGATGACTGTGGAGATGGCTGGTACGGTGCATAAGAGGAAGCCACATTGTTGACAGGTGAAGGGCCTGGAAATCTGAGAGACAAAAAGTGTATGATATTGAACAATATCACAGCGTCTCATAAGCATATGACATACAACAAAAATGTTAATAACTTATAAAATTAACTTAACCTACCTAATAGGCACTAGAAAAATGACTGATATTGTATGATAAATTTTAAATTAAAATTGAAATGAACTTAAAATGATTCCTGCAGCATTATTACATATCTATGCTAACATACTAAACACGTAAAGACAGCAGAATATATATTCCTAACATGAACACAGAATCAGCATTGGAAAACAATTTGGGAAGATAAGGCCACCACTGCCTCTTTTTATACTAAGGTCAATGATCAGTAGAAATCAGGAAAACTGAAAGCTTTATAGTTGTATCTTTGTGATCATTCACTTTATATACTACCCAGCTTTCAAAACAAAAGTCAAATTCACTATAATCTAAAGTAAGTGGGACAGTTCCTGCAAAATAGGACATGAAAGTGAGAAGTTTGGGACTTACTCATCTAAATATTTCATCATGATTTACCGTTGATTTAATTTCATCTTGCATGCTTATGGCCACCATCTGAACAGAGCTCCTTTTCTGCATAATCTGTCAAATGAGGTTAAAGCCTGCCTTTAGGTGACAGGATGGATCTATCAAAACTAAAGTTTTGTTTTTTTTTTTTAATTAAGTTTTAACATATGGTAAACTCTAATTTTTTTTTTTTTTTTTTTTTTTTTTTTTGCTTGCAAACTAGAAACCCCCTAGTGATCCGCATATTGCCTTCTGTCTCCCATTGCCACTTGCAAGGTTAGAGGCAGAGCCTGAGAGAGCTCAGTGGCTTGCCTAAAGTCTCACATCTTATCTCTGACAGTACTGGAACCAGTCTTTCCCTGGGTCCTAAGTGATTACACTTTCCAAAAGTCACACTAAGTTCATCTTATCATTTTCTCCATATATTTTGAATTTTTCAACCATTTTTCTTTTTAATTTTAAAGAGGCAAAGACACAGACAGTCGAATCTTTCATCTGCTTCAAACTCTGCAACTGACAGGTCTGGGCGAGGCAAAGCCAGGAGACTGGAACTCAATCCAGTTTCTCACATAAGTGGCAAGGAACCAAGCACTTGAGCCTCTTCTGCTACCTTCCAGGATGCACATTAACAGGAAGCTGAAATTGGAAGTGGAGCCAAGACTTGAACCCAGCCCTCTGATATGGGATGCTGGCATTCTAATAAGTATCTTAACCGGCCGGCGCCGTAGCTTAACAGGCTAATCCTCTGCCTTGCGGTGCTGGCACACGGGGTTCTAGTCCCGGTTGGGGCACCGGATTATATCCCGGTTGCCTCTCTTCCAGGCCAGCTCTCTGCTATGGCCCGGGAAGGCAGTGGAGGATGGCCCAAGTCTTTGGGCCCTGCACCTGCATGGGAGACCAGGAGAAGCACCTGGCTCCTGGCTTCGGATCAGCGAGATGCGCTGGCTGCAGCGGCCATTGGAGGTTGAACCAACGGCAAAAAGGAAGACCTTTCTCTCTGTCTCTCTCTCTCACTATCCACTCTGCCTGTCAAAAAAAAATAAGTATCTTAACCACCATGCCAAATTCCTGCCCCTCTATATACTGAACTGAGTAATTATTATAAATTAACCTTCAGTCTATTATACTGTAAAATATTAGGCTTATTTCCAGAATGATAATATTCTATACTTTGGGTTAGATGGACAAATAATCAAAATGCTTTTCCATGTAACTTAGAAGTACAAACTATCTTATATCAGACAATTGGTTATAAACAGTCATAAAGTGAGAATAAATAATGTTCTAATCCAAAAATACTACTAAACAAAATAGTCAAATTCTTCTTCTGGCAAAATTTTTAAAAGACCAGTACAGGGGCCGGAACCATGGCTCACTTGGCTAATCCTCCGCCTGCAGCACCAGCATCCCATATGGGTTCCGGGTTCTAGGCCTGGTTGCTCCTCTTCCAGTCCAGCTCTCCACTGTGGCCTGGGAGGGCAATGGAGGATGGCCCAGGTGCTTGGGCCCCTGCACCCGCATGGGAGACCAGGAAGAACCACCTGGCTCCTGGCTTCAGATCAGCGCAGCGCCGGCCATGACAACCATTTGGGGAGTGAACCAATAGAAGGAAGACCTTTCTCTCTGTCTCTCCCTCTCACTGTCTATAACTCTACCTGTCATAAAAAAAAAAAAAAAAAAAAGACCAATACAATTACATTAACCATTTTAATTTAAATAATTTAGGGAACAAATTTAAATAAAGACAGAAATCAAAAGTTAACTTTTCAGTGAAAGCTTTCTTTGTATCTCTAATCAATTAATGATACTAGCAGTAAAACCTGCAGGGCAAAAGAAAACTCCTGTCTTGACACATTTGAAATATGCAGTGGCCACCGGAAACTGATTTCAAAAACTGAAAGACCTGTTGTATAAATCCACTGCTTCTGAGAACAAAATCATTTGTTTTTTCAAGAAGTAATACTTACTGTCTTCTTTGGCAACTCAGGGGGAAAGATACAGAGTTATGGCACACAGGTTGAGTGTCATGCATCCTGAGAATATGTGAATGGAGGCAGTGAGGTATGGTTACAGAGCCTGCATCTGAAAAGCAGGAACTAGGAAAGCAGCATATGTTATAGAGAGAAAAAAAAGGTGCAATTCAGTCGTTTGAGAAAGAAATACCCAAAACCTTTCAAAAGTGTGTCACAAATGTTCATCATACTTTTTTTTTTTTAATCAGTCAACGCCCAGAGCGCAGCCAAGTTCTGGACTTTATTGGGAGGGGGAAAAGCTTTTATAGACACAGAAAGGGGGCCGTCCAGGGCACAAGGGAACCAACCCAACCAGCTGAAAGGTAAGGCAGGACACAGCCAGGCACGCCCTCAAGGGCCTATCACAGCCGAGGACACATACTGTTCACGAATATGGAAGTCTCCTGTCAGGCTAGGTACCTCCCTCGGGGGCCATCTTGGATTGTTGGAAATGCAGAGTCACTGGGATGCTGAAATGTGTAAACTGGAGCGAAGGCTTAGCAACTTTGTTTCCTTTTCGATTGGAGCCCCCGCATCTCCTCCTTTTCTTTTATTTGGAGGATAACTGTGCCTGTCTTAGGTTGTCCCCGTCAGGAATCGGAAGTTGCCCGTCATCGGAGAAGCCAGGGTCGAGAGCCTGACCATCCTGTCTTAGGTCGACCATTCCCGGGGGATCTTACCCGTCATTGGCTACCAGTCCCTTATTTAGGAGATGAGGGGGTAAGCGGAGAGGTTTGGCTAGTCACCCAGGGGGGTATCTTGTTGACTAAGTCAGGGCCTGGTACCTGACTTCCAGCTGGTTGACGTGCATTGAATGAAGCTGTTTTCTAACAAAGGAACCTAAAGTGTTAACCACACAGGGGCCTATGAGCAGAAGTGCAATTATGGCAGTGATTGGACCAAACAACAGCAGGAGGTAGGGCAGCCACCCTCCCCACATCCCTCCCCAGCCATTCTAAGAGTCCATTAGGCACCGCTGGCAACTTTCAAGGCTGTCTTGGAGTTGTTTAATTCGATCCTGGACAACTCCAGATTGGTTAACAAAAAAGCAGCACTCCTCCTTGAGGAAGACACAAAGGCCTCCCTCTTTTGCCGTTAGTAAATCCAATCCTCTTCTATTTTGAAGGACTATCAAGGCCAGGGAGATCTGTTCCTGTAAGACTGGGTTACTTCTCGCAGGTTCCCGACAACCAGGGGACCGTTTCAATAGCAGGGTTGGGAAGACCGCCCCTGCAACAGGTAGCCACAGGTGTCTCATCATTCCCGTAGTCCAATTAGCCCATCGGCGACTTCATGAGTCCTCAAACGGGGCACCAGTTGCTGCTCCCTATGGGGCAGCAGGTCTGATAGAGCACCTCAGGGCCAGCCTGAGGAGCTCGGGGGCCGAGCGGGATGATGAGTGTGGACGGCAAAGGAACCACACCAGAGGCAGGGGCGCAGCTGGGTTCTCCCATCATACTTTTAAAATATAAATTCTGTGAGTCACTTTTTACACAGAGAAGACAAAATTATTTCAAATGTGGACAGACATTTAAACATCACATCAAGGGAGATTTTCTTGCTTTTTATGTTCATTTAAGTTGATGATTAAGAAACGTGTTTGTGTAAACACAGAGAGAACGGCCAGAAAATCAAGATGTTTGTAGAAAGAAATCAAATGAGCCCGTAATGAGAAATGTCCTCAAAGAGAGAGGTATAATGGTATAATGTACTCTCTGATGTTTCAGATGATGAATTTTGCAAGGAATTATTTTTTTAAATGCTAAAAAAAAAAACTTTAGAAAAATCAGTGTTTTCAAAATTGAGTCATACTGCCTGTCTTTTGCTGTAGTAATAACAGGCATTCTAATTTCTGCAGAGCAGAGTATCTCTTATAAAAGAGTGTCAAAGCCTGATTCCACGTATTGGACAAGGACAAGCAATGAGGTGTTCTCAATCTAGTTTAAACTTTAGAGCTGCCTGGGATGCATTTTAAAACAAGATAAGGACAAAATATATTTCAAGTAGAAATAATGACACAAGAAGGCTTATGCATTTTTTAATTTAACAACAGTTTAAGTATTTAAATATAGAAAGAGAATATACAACCTTTAGCTATTATTTTTGAATCATAAATTATGTCTACTTAACATTCATTGCTTAATAAGCATCCTGGGAATTAGGCTTCAGAAGTTCACAAGTAAATTATTTTTCTGACCAACATAAATTACATAAGTCTTAAACAATTTAGCTTTTAAAACAATAACAACAATTTAAAAATAAAAATGAAGGCAGGAGTTTGATGCAGTGGTTACAACATGGCTTAAGACATCTGCATCCCCTATTGGAATCCCTGAGTCTGAGTCCCGGCTCCTCCACTTTCAACCCAACTTCTTGATAATGTACATGCAACCTGGGAGGCAGCAGAAGATAACTCAACTATTTGGCTCCCTGCCACCATGTGGAAGACCTAGATTGAGTTCCAGGTTCCTGGTTTCAGCATGGCTCAGTTCTGGCTGTTGCAAGTATTTGGGAAGTGAACTAAAGGATGGAAGATCTCTCTCTGTCTCTCTCTCTCTCTCTCTCTTTCAAATAAAATAAAAATAAATAAATCTTTTAATAAAAAGAGAAAAGTATTAAAGGGCTAACAAAAACCCTGGCATAAAAAGGTAAAAGAGATGAACAGAACATCTTAAACGTACAAATTAGCTTAATGTTTTTCAATTTTATTACTTTACCAAATTAGTTTATCCAAAGTCACTGAGCATATAGGTGTCAGAATTTGGGCAAGAAATCTATGTCCTCTGACCCCCCCAACTAGAGATCTGGTGTGCTTTCAAATTCTAAAACTGAGCAGGTAAACACAAAGATCCTTTCTCTACTATAAATAGAAAATGTTTAAAAATGTAAACTAGAGAAAGTTAAATGGTCCTCATATTGACAACCTCTATTTAACCTGTTTCTGAACTGAGAAACATTCAAAAACATGTTTTAACTTACCAATTCACTGAACATCAGCTAAGTGCTGATTCACCATCAAAAAGCAGTAAATAAAGAATTAATATGAGATTATTAATAAAATATGTAAATCTGGGCTCAATTTTACCCTAAATCTCTGTAGAGTTCAGTCTCTTGTCTGTGGCCTGTTCAACTTTAAACGCTACCAATATTCAAGTTTGCTACAAACTGTTCAAGATAGGAGATGTATGCTGAAGTTTGCTGGGATGTGGGAATAGACACCAAATTTTTCAAGATTTGATTTAAACAAAATCTGAATTTTAAATACCAAGTCCATAGAATAGAGAAAATAAAAGTTCTGTAGAATCCTATAATTGCATTCCATATTTAAAAAAATATTTTAAAGCCCTATTTGCATTTTTACCCCTTTTTCCATTACAATCAATTTCTTAGTCAATGATTCACACATCAGCTTCAACTTGGGAAGCTGAGTCCCTTCTCCCTGCCAATTCACTGTCTCTTACACAAAATAGGGCATTTAGAATTGACAAACTGATTTTTCCCCATTACAGTAAAAAAAAAATGATTTTTAGTAAGATTTTATTTATTGGAATCATTCTACCCAATAGCAACTCTACTTAAATAACTTCATCACTACTTATAAGTGTCAGAAATTCATTCTGCTTCAGCCATGATTAAAACAGTAAACGACTAAGTATGATTTATCAATTTTATGAAACATTACCCTTAAAATAGCAATATTTTAAAAGTAAAAAATTATACATTTTAAATTCAAATGAACAAAGTGATTGAACTGTATCTTATTTTTATCTGATGGTTTAGATATGGTCAAATTTAGGGGCTTTATTTGGTCAATCCTCTCAGTACAAATGACAGAGATGGAATGCTTAATCCATAAAGGCTGCATCCCATCTATGTTCTTTGACAAAACTGGTATAATTCACCTGCACAATCACTGTGCCCTTTGCCCTCACACTGCTCTACAGACACAGAAATGTGTCACACGGGGCAAGGTAGCATGAACTGTTGGGGCTTAGCCTGAAATACTAGACTTCGCTAATATTTTTGCTTTCATTTTTCTTATCTGCACTCCCAACCTTCAAGTCAGTATTCAAATTGTATAAGTGAGTACAGAGGAGAAGGAGCAAAATCTGTCAGTGCTTCCCTGGGAGTGATAACAAAAGCAGATTTTTACGTGGAGCTATCCTGAAAAGAGACTGAGCTCTATGGAAGGACAAGCTATGGCGGCCTTTCCACATCTAATGGAAATGGTATTGGAAACTGCTAACAGGAGTCTGTCATGGGCGCTGTGCACTGTGCAGACCACTTTGCATGAATGCACGAAGCACCAAATTCCTCACAACCACTTATTGTCACAGCTTTCAGGAGTAAACAAAGGCACATAGAGGCCAAGGGACTAGCTGTTTAATCTGCATTTCTTTTTAAAATCATTGAAGATGTCTGGAAGTTCACAAGGATGGATTTTTCCAAACTGTCCCTTTTATATCTGCACCATGAGCTCTATTTCCTCATTTTATTAGTGAGCAAAATGAGACCAAGCATGTGGTTAGTCCACTCTTGACCCAGAAGGGGCTTGTTGGTCCTCAGTCATTCTGCTCTCCCCCTCTCCCTTCCATCACTCTTTTGAAAGGAGGAGCAACAGGTTCAGATTCCCACTAAGGCAATTGGACTTCCTGCTCCAGGCTCCAACCATAGTTACACTTAAACTAGACTCACCCTCTGTGTCCTGAATTAATCTTCCCTCTATATCCCACAACCACATCCAAGAGGTAAAGAAAGATTACCACAACCAACCAGAGCCAGGAAGTGCCCAACCCACAAATACCATATGGGAGAATAAACTTGATGATTTTTAAAATCTCAGGAGGCGAGAACTACAGGATCCCTGGAAGGGTAACTAAATGGGTTCACATTAGATGAGCATTTGGCACAGTGGTTAGGATGCCAATTGGGATGCCACATCCCATATCAGAGTGGCTAGGTTCAAATCCCAGCTCCACTCCTCAATATAGCTTCCTGGTAATGTGTACCCTGGGAGGCAGCAAATGACAATTCAACTACTTAGGTCACTCACTGCCACTGATGTGAGAGAACTAGATTGAGATCTAGGCTCCTTGCTTTACCGGCCTAGCCCTGACTGTTGTGGGCATTTAAGGAGTGAACTATTAAATGGAAGACCTCTGTCTGTATCTCTGCTCTTCAAATAAATAAAAATAAATGAATAAAACTTAAATGGCTTCATCCTTAGCCAGGTCCAGACTCACACTTTAGGGTTACCTGCCCCCCAACTCACTGTCCAGCCTAACAGCCCTTGGAAAGGAAACCTCTAGGCAATCCTTGGAGAAAGGCCAAAGGAAACACTGCTGAAGGCTTGGCACTGTGGTTCTCAGCAGCAACACCTCACAGGGCCAACAGCAACGGGACTTCCAACAGGGAAGGTGTGATGCTGGCTCCCTTCCCAGGAACAGTCCCTAGTGGGCTGCAGGCTCTAAATATTTCAAACATCTCATACTTTGGCATTTCCAAGCCTACTTTCAACTTCCTCCTTCCTCGATTTATTAGAAACGTAAACACCAGACTTATTTCTTAGTTGTTTTCCCATACCCTTGCCCTTTTGAGAGTCCATCACTTGGTATGCTGCCTTCCACATCAAACTCACAAACCGTACCGGGAGGTCACAATCTGACTTAATTTAGAAGTATTTATTAAGTAGTTAATGGTATTCAGATCAGTTCTGCAAAGGATCCAAGAAAACATGGCAATTTAAAATTTTGTTCAGGAATACAGGTAAGTCATCAGTATTTAGAGGAATTAGATTAACACAAAATTCTAAAATAAACTGAACATCACTCAAAATGAAAACATGAAGTGATGATTCAAGTAACTTTAAATATATTTTTAAATATGTGCTTAAAGTTTTTTCCCTGCTAACTTTTCTAGGTGCTTTGTTTCCTGGGGCAGTTTTCCAGGAGATCATTTCAAAGATGTGGATATTAGCAAGGGGTCAAGTTTTCAACCAACAAACATGCATGTTTAGAAGGTATTTCTGAAGCAGTCTGAATAGTATCTATACATGAGGACTAGAATCCACTGAGCTCACCTTTGGGAAGGATGACTGGAGGCCTGAGCTCCATTCTGGCCAAATTGATGGGATCCAGGAGGTGCAGGGCCAGGAGGCAACATCATCCCAGGAGTGGCAGCCCCGAGAGGTCCTGCTGGCTTCATCATACCTGCAAGAAAAAGGCACAGACTTAGATGTGTATTAAAGTGCAAAGAGAGGGAAAGCAAATATAACAGGTTAAAAATAAAACAAGGTAGAGGATAGAAACAAAAGGATTAGAAAAAGATCCCCTCCTAACTTGCTTCAAGCATTATATGTACATCTGTCAATGCCAAGCTTAGTATGGTTATATGACCATCACAATGATAAAAGAGAAGAAAGGAATAATTTAAACACTAGACAGAAACTAAAACAGAATAAATAACCATGGCATATGTACAGGCATCTTTACAGAATTCACTATTACACAAAGAATACTAAAACACACAATGAAAAATTCCAGGTGGACATCAGAAAATAAATCTGGAAAAAACAGTAAGAGGTATGATAGATATCCTACCTATTAACTATGGGGGTGGGGGTGGGGGAATACCACTGAAAGGGCAGGCATTTGGCACAGTGGTTAAGACACTGGTTGCAATACCTGCATCACATATACGTATACCTGGGTTTGAGGCCTATGTCTGCTCCTGATGACAGATTCATACTAATGTGCACCCTGGGAGACAGCAGGTAATGGTTTAAGTATCCGGGTCCCTGCCACCCACGTGGGAGTCCTGGGTTGACTTCTTGGCTCTCAGCTTTTGCCCAGTCCAATCCTGGCTGTTATGGGCATTGGGGAAGATGCAGATGGATGATCTTTGTCATTGTATCTCTGCCATTTAAATAAAATTTTAAAAATTATTTTTAAATTGAAAACATCTTTTAATTATAGCATGAGGAAAGCCAGTCAAGAATAGGGTGGGCTGGCGCCGCAGCTCAACAGGCTAATCCTCCACCTGTGGTGCCGGCACACCGGGTTCTAGTCCCGGTCGGGGCGCCAGATTCTGTCCCGGTCACTCCTCTTCCTGTCCAGCTCTATGCTGTGGCCCAGGAGTACAGTGGAGGATGGCCCAGATCCTTGGGCCCTGCACCCGCATGGGAGACCAGGAGAAGCTCCTGGCTTTGGATCAGCGCGGTACGCCAGCCACAGCGGCCATCAGAGGGTGAACCAACGGAAAAGGAAGACCTTTCTCCCTGTCTCTCTCTCGCACTGTCCACTCTGCCTGTCAAAAAAAAAAAAAAAAAAAGAATAGGGTGATTTCTCCACTGATTCTAAAGCACAGGGCCAGCACTGTGGTGTAGATAGTAAAGCCACTGCCTGCAACATCTGCATCCCATATCAGTGTCTGTTCATGTCCCAGCTGCTCCACTTCCCATCTAGATTCCTGCTAATGGCTTGGGAAAAGCAATGGAAAATGGCCCAAGTATTTGGGTCTCTGCCACTCACATGGGAGATCTGCATGGAGCTGCTGGCTCCTAGCTTCTGCCTGGCCCAGCGCTGGCCATTGCAGCCATCTGTGGAGTGAACCAGCAACCTGTCTCTCCCTCTCTCTGTAATGTGACTTTCAAAAAAATCTAAAGCACATTTTTCAAAGTTTAATAATTTATCTAGGATTCAAATGATCGACAAACAGTTGGGGGACTCCTCAAGTCATTGATAATACAAAATATGGGATCACTTGCAATTTACCAATATTCTTGGCACTAACTGTTTTTAAGCAGCTCTTCTCAAACACAGATCTAAAGGTTTCTCTCAGGAGCTGTTTGCAGGCATTTTTCTATTTTCTTCTAGAGAAACTGTAGGACAGGACAAAAGTAACTAGGATTGGATGAAAGCTGTTCAAAGCCTCACTTGTCACTTGTAGGAAACTATATGGCTGTTAAGCAGGAAGTTTGTTTTTGAGGACTTCCAACTCTTCTCTGTTTCATTATCTAGGAGACCTCTGTTACCTTCTTAAAAAGAAAACACAGAACAAGTACAACTCTGTTTGCTCTTTCTACTTCTGCTTCCATTCTGCTTGTTCTGATGAAGCCATTCAGTTTACTCTCAAGCTCATCCTCCTCTCTCACACGGCCACCAGCGACCTTCCACCATGCCTGCTGTGTGTTCCTCCACTTGACCTCCTGAGGGTATCACACCAACATCTGCTTTCTTCTGTCACCTTCCTACAGAAAGCACATTCCTTCAAACAGAAGGGACTCGCTGGATGACCTGCAGTCACCCAGGCAGAGTTCCCTTATTATCATCAGGACAGGTTCAAGAGGCAGCTTTGACAGGTGTGGGGAACCCAGAGTGATAGGTAATCAGTGAAGTGCCAGTTTTCATGAATTGAAATGTTTACAAAGGCTTTTTCTCTTAAAACATGATTCCTTAAACTAAATAAAATTTTTATATTAACTCTACAGTCATATTTTTATTAAGCAAATTTTTATATACCACTATTTTCAATAAACATTATTCTAGCATAGGTGTTAGCACAACAGTTAGGATGCCACTTGGGACTCCCACATCCCATACTGGAGTGTCCAGTAAGAATCTTAGATCTTCCACTTCAGATTCAGCTTCCTGCTCCCAGATACCCAAGGAGGTAGCAGGTGATGGTTCAAATAATTCGGTCTCTGCCATCCACCTAGGAGACTGGATTAAGTTCCAAGGCTTCTGGCTTCAGTCTGGCCCAGCAATGACTGTTGTAGGCATTGTGGACTGAGTGAGGAAATGGACTTTCTCTTTTTCCCTTCCTTCATCTATCACTCTGCCTTTTAAGTAAAATGAAAATAAATAAAAAGTGGCAGGCGCCGCGGCTCAATAGGCTAATCCTCCACCTGCGGCACCAGCACACCAGGTTCTAATCCCAGTCGGGGCGCCAGATTCTGTCTCGGTTGCCCCTCTTCCAGGCCAGCTCTCTGCTGTGGCCCGGGAGTGCAGTGGAGGATGGCCCAGGTCCTTGGGCCCTGCACCCGCATGGGAGACCAGGAAAAGCACCTGGCTCCTGGCTTCGGATCAGCACAATGTGATGGCCACAGCGGCCATTGGCAGGGTGAACCAACGGAAAAAAGGAAGACCTTTCTCTCTGTCTCTCTCTCTCACTGTCCACTCTGCCTGTCAAAAAAAAAAAGATTTAAAAAATAAATAAATAAAAAGTCTCAAGTTATATTATTTCTAATGAAGGCTAAACCTCAAACCTAACAAAGTTAGAAAAATAGAGACTTGCAATCTCACAGATTTGGATTTGAATTCCTCCTACACCTTGTAATAGCTGTGACTCTGATAAGAAACTTTATTTTTCAGAGTCTCAATTTTTTTTTTTTTTTTTTTTGATAGGCAGAGTGGATAGTGAGAGAGAGAGACAGAGAGAAAGGTCTTCCTTTTTGTCGTTGGTTCACCCTCCAATGGCCGCTGCGGCCGGCGCATCTCACTGATCCAAAGCCAGGAGCCAGGTGCTTCTTCTGGTCTCCCATGCGGGTGCAGGGCCCAAGAACTTGGGCCATCCTGCACTGCCTTCCCGGGTCATAGCAGAGAGCTGGCCTGGAAGAGGGGCAACTGGGATAGAATCCGGCGCCCCAACTGGGACTAGAACCCGGTGTGCTGACGCTGCAAGGCGGAGGATTAGCCTGTTAAGCCACGGCACTGGCCCAGAGTCTCAATTTTTAATACTGTGTCTTGACAATAATGTCTCCTACTTCCAAGGACTGTTCTAAGAATGAGAGCATCTAGAACAGTCATTTCCTCTCCCTAGCCATAGCCCCTCTCCTTTTTTTCAAAGATTTATATTCTAACAAAATATATAAACCATAATTACATATTCTTGAATTTTCACTTCTTTAAAACATTATTTTGGGGGCCAGCGCTGTGGCACAGTGAGTTAATGCCCTGGCCTGAAGTGCTGGCATCCCATATGTACACTGGTTCAAGACCTGGCTGCTCCACTTCCGATCCAGCTCTCTGCTATGGCCTGGGAAAGCAGTAGAAGATGGCCCAAGTCCCTGGGCCCCTGGACCCACGTGGGAGACCCAGAAGAAGCTCCTGGCTCCTGGCTTCGGATCAGCGCAGCTCCAGCCATTGCAGCCAATTGGGGAGTACGGCCAATTGGGGAGTAAACCATCAGATGGAAGACCTCTCTCTCTCTCTGCCTCTCCTCTCTCTGTGTAACTCTGACTTTCAAATAAATAAATCTTTAAATAAAACATTATTTTGAACAATCTACAACAGTAGCACTAAAATATTTTCAACTTAAATAATTAAAGCACTGCAGAATTAATATTCTTATTTTTTAAATAAACAGGCTAATAGCAATTTTCATCAACAACCTCCATAGATATGTCTACAGAATGGAAAACTGTTCTGATATACACATGCAGGTAAACATCAATCTTCCTAAAAAATGTTTTTATTTTTGAAAGTCAACTCTACAGCAATGATTAAAAGTCATTCAACATCCCTGCAACATGACTTTGAAGCATTTGGGGCTGTCAAGGAAGAGACAACCATGAAACAACCACAAGACCATGTGCAGTTAGGATAGGCAGAGGCACTACCTAACTTCTTGGAGGAATCAGGAAGAGTGTGAAGGTGAGGAACTGCTGGAGCTGAATCTTAAAGTAGAGCAGAAGCTGTCTTAGGAAAGATGACAGGAAGACAGTTTCAGCCAGAAGGCAAAGTTCCAGGCAGGACAGGAGAGGGTGCCACCTGGTTAGGGCTGGCAAAAGGTTCAATGTGGAGGGACTGTGGGACTAAGTGGCCAGAGTGCTCATCTTGGTTGGGGTCAGACTGCAAAGTCCTGTGCCATGTGGACTCTATCCCCAGAGCAAACAGAAATCAGTATCATCATCACCTGCAGAGTCATAGTATTCCTGGCCGGCGCTGCGGCTCACTTGGCTAATCCTCCACCTGCAGCACCGGCACCTCGGGTTCTAGTCCTGGTTGGGGCGCCGGATTCTGTCCCGGTTGCTCCACTTCCAGTCCAGCTCTCTGCTGTGGCCTGGGAGTGCAGTGGAGGATGGCCCAAGTCCTTGGGCCCTGCAACAACATGGGAGACCAGAAGGAAGCACTTGGCTCCTGGCTTTGGATCAGCACAGCGTGCCGGCCGTAGTGGCCACTTGGGGGGTGAACCAACAGAAAAGGAAGACCTTTCTCTCTGTCTCTCTCTCTCATTGTCTAACTCTGCCTGTCAAAAAAAGTCATGGTATTCCCCAGCCACATTACTGGCATTTTCAAAAGTGATCAGACACCGAGTGAATCAGGGTCTTTATAGAGCATATGAGATTTTCAAGAGGAAAGGAACACCATACCATGAAAACAAACTAACACAATGCTTACGCCTAAAGGAAAAATAATCTGGCCGGCGCCGCGGCTCAATAGGCTAATCCTCCGCCTTGCGGCGCCAGCACACCGGGTTCTAGTCCCGGTCGGGGCACCGATCCTGTCCCGGTTGCCCCTCTTCCAGGCCAGCTCTCTGCTGTGGCCAGGGAGTGCAGTGGAGGATGGCCCAAGTGCTTGGGCCCTGCACCCCATGGGAGACCAGGAGAGGCACCTGGCTCCTGCCATCGGATCAGCGCGGTGCGCCGGCCGCGGCGGCCATTGGAAGGTGAACCAACGGCAAAGGAAGACCTTTCTCTCTGTCTCTCTCTCTCTCACTGTCCACTCTGCCTGTCAAAAAGAAAAAAAAAAAAAGAAAAATAATCTAAAATCACAAAGCAGTTACTACAGGCTTGTGTACTCCACAGCAACCCCAATGCTTTCTGGCTTCCTTCTCTTTATAATACTGAGTTAGAAAGGTACCAACCATGTCCTAGGCTCCCTTATTATTTGGGCTGCCACGTGCTCTGAGTTCAGCAAGGCAACACTCCTGGAAGACTCTGGCAACCCTGGCAGCAGAGACGGTTCTGCTGGGTGGAAAGGTGGTGATTCTGGTAGAATGGTCCTGTGTGGGACTGTACAAGTCTATGACCATGTAGTCCTGGGTATGGTTCTCTGCCTTTCTCTAATAATCTGTTCACCTCCTGATACCTTTTAAGAACTCCTTTCCACTAAAGCAGAGGAACTCTGACCAAAACATCATCACAGAAAAACAAACCTCAAATATGACCCTGGATCTGACAAACAAATCAAAATTTAAAAAGAAAAACTGAAGAAATAAAAGAGTTTATCTGGCACAGTGGGAAAAACTGCCACCTGCAGCACCGGCATCCCATATGGCCCCTGGTTCAGAGTCTCAGCTGCTCCACTTCCAGTCTAGCTCCCTCCTAATGTGCCTGGGAAAGCAGAAGATGGCCCAGGTGCTCAGGCCCCTGCCACTCACGTAGGAAACCCAGAAGAAGCTTCTGGCTCCTGGCTTCATCCTGGCCCAGCCCTGGCATTGCAGCCATTTGGGGAGTGAACCAGTGGTGGAAGATCGATTTCTCTCGTTCCTTCTGTAACTCTGCCTTTCCAATAAATAAATAAATCTTAAAAAAAAAAAAAAGTTTACAAAAAACAAAGACCAGCTCCCTGTTATGTGGTCAGAGTCCTAATTCCTGAAGCACAGTGCTGACACCATATCTATGTGAAGTCACTGTTTAGTAGGGCCTTAGCAAAGCCATGGCTGCTGTGTTAGGACACTAACACATCTTGACTCTCAGTTTCCGGACCAAGGGTCCTCAATCAGGAATGATTTTGTCTCTGAGGGGGCATTTGGCCATGTCTGGGACATTTTTGCTTCCCACAACTCTCAGAAGAAGGTGTGAGGAGCTACTAGTGGCATTGAGTGAGTATAGGAGCCAAGAATGCTGTCAAATCCCACAATGCACACCACCACCACACACACAGCAAAATATTAGTTGGCTCCGACTATCAATGGTGCTAAGGTTGAGAAGCCCTGCTTTGAGAGAAGAGTGGGCCTGCCCTAACTCCTTTACCACACGTTCTATTACGCAGTATAGCTCTTTCTAAAACACGGGCAGGATCATGATCCTTCCCAGCTGAAATCACTTCCATGGGACCCTAATGCTCGTAAAACAAAATCTAAACTCCTTGACATGGTCCAGCTTTCCACTCTAGGGGCAGCTCTTACTGCCTACACGCTATAGCTAAATTTCTTGCAAGCTTCCAATGTGTCAGCTCCTCATCCTCAGCAAGCTGCCTCCCTACCTGATCAACCTTCCTTCACCTTTTAGTCTGTTCCCTCTGGGAAGATTCCTTTTCCTGCTACATCTTAGTTAGGGACTCCTGCTGCATGCACCCACATCACCCTCCATTTCATTTTTGCCAGTGCTACCCCATGAACTGTAATTAGCAATACACTTAAAATATTTCTCTCTAGACAAGTGCGTGCCATAATGACTGGGTTTGGGTTTTTAGATTTAGTGTTGTATCACCACACATATTTTGCTAACTCAATAAATCTGTTAAATATGTTACTGTATAGCAGTAGACACAATTAATAGGCACAAGTGTTACATGACAAACAGAAAACAGGAGTTAGCGCTGGCCACATCTATGGTTGAACAGACACTTCAAGGCACCACAACTAGGTTGCCTGTGTCAACCAGGAAACCAACAAAGGGATCAAGAGAAGACCACATGAGAATACAAACAATGATGAAGGTTAAGGCTCTTCAGCACAGAGAAATAAAGGTTGAGGTAATTTAGTGAACGTCTTAAATAATTAAACAAAACATCATAATTTACAGAAAAGTAAACTGCATAGAAGTACATTACACTGAATAAAATATGATAGCCTGGCTATCTATCTGAGAACTGGGTAAGGAGAAAGAGGTTTAAATTAAAGTATGAAGAATTTAACCCAACAAAAACACCTTTTTGAAATATTGGGAAGTACCAGAGTGCTATGCTAATGAATACTGCAGTTGGTCACTCACTCCACTCATTGAATAAGCATTTACAATTAGCTCAAGCTAACCACTATATATGTGTACTTCAAAACAACATTTTGTATGTGATAAATATACATTTTTGTCAATTTTTTTTTTTTTTTTTCAGATTCAAGAGTGCCTTCTCTGCTCCAAGCACACCTTATCTTATCCGTGTGCTAAATGGGTAGAGGCCTTTCCAGGTGTTAGAACACACAAGGAGAGAAGGATTTCTAAATACGCTTGAGGAAGAGTATGGTGAAATGCCTACACCTGAACGGAGTCTGAAGGAAGAGGGTGTTATGATGACAGCATGGCAGCACACTGGCACTGAGGAACACCACCTAGGAGTAAGCACAAGCCAGCCACCAAATAACAAAAACTTAGTATCGATGGAGGAATAACAATGGGAAGGGGGCAGCTGAGCCAACAAAACAGAAAATGGATAAAATAATGAAGTCCTTATGAATGCAATATAATATAGGGATAAAGGGCATCCATAAAAGATTTTAAGTTAAGTCCACATAAGTTTGCATGCCTTTAGAAAAAATATTCCTCTGGCTCAAAAGTTGATGGTTTGGAAAAAGCCAGTATTGTAGAGAAATAGAAAGGCTTAAAGACCATTTTAGTAATCCAGGGGAAGAGATGGATGGGTTGAACAAGAAGAGTGACAAGAGGATGCCAGTAGGAAAGATGTTTACAACTCCTTCCAAAAGATTCAAGAGACCAATTAGATTGAAGGATATAAGAGGTGTTTTTTTCTTTTTTTAAATACTGAAAGTCTCTGATGTGGAACACTAAATAAATGGTGCTAATGAGTGAGATATGGAATGCAAAGAAAACAGGTTTTTATGAAATACTGAATTTATTTTGTTCATGATAAGTTTGATGTGTCTAAGTCAATGGGGTGGTGGGGCAGTGGCATTGGAAGTATGGATCTAAGGCTTAGGAGAGACAACGTGGGCTGGAGAAATAGACCCGAGAGACAGGCACTTCATTCAGGAAAACACAACTTAGAGGAAAATCTAGCAAGAGAAAAAAGGGGTGAAAATGGGACAAGGAGAAACAGCAACTCTTAAGGGTCATGCAGCAGAAAGGCAGGCTCCTTCAAAAGAAATATCCAAAGCAACCAGGAAAAACAATGTAAGGATAGTGACCCTGAAACCAAAGAGTGGGAGACACTGTCACATACAAAAGAGGAAGACTGGGACATTGTCTGTCACATTTAGTAACAAGAGGCCACTGATATTCCAGACAGAGAAGTGGAAGGGTGGATGGGTCAAGCAATGAAGTACAAACCACACTGAGCCATATTAAGAAGCAGAGGCAAGGGTGGAGGACTAGAAGTGCAGTGAGTACCTTCACAAGAAGAGGGCTGTGAAAGCAGCAAAGAGGAGTGAATAACACTGAGTGCTGTTCTTAGGTGTGTGTGAGAGTTTGTTCCCTTTCTTGGGGACCTGGATATGAGTACTGGCTCCACAACATGCTATGTAACCTTGGACACATCATATTATACCATACAGTTTTCTTGGCTACAAAAGAGGGCTATTCATCTACAACATAATACTATATAAGGATTGAATAAGATAATACATGGAAAACTTCTAAGTTTTTTGAAACTTTTCTAGTTTTTGAAACATGGCACACACCAAAAATAGAAATTTATAAATATCATTGTATATAAACCACCAGGTAGAAACTAGAGTCAAGTTAATGGTTCCCACAGGTCCAGAAAGGCAAGAGTAGAAATGATACAAGGAGGACCAGTCCAGAAGAGAATGATGCCTCACTGGGAGGTCTTTAAAACTGGTGGGAAGACGAAATCATCAGGGTGGCATTACACAAGAGATTTCCAATCTCAGGGCATTTGCTACGGTGAACTATGTGTGGCTGCTAACATCCACTGTTCCTGCAGGGCTTTCTGGAGCCTTCACTGACTCTGCACTGATAAGTGCTACCAAGTGCAGACCAGTGTTGCTCTAAGAGTTACTCGTGGTTTACACAGAACATACTTCCACCATGGATTATCATTATATATAAATATATATAGTGCATCCAGTTTCAGTCTTCTCCCTAGCACTTACAAAAGTGGCCATCTGGATTCTGTAGAAATCATTAATCTAGCTTTCTCCAGTTCCTAACTGATGGTTCATTCTTCTTCAGCATTTATATACAATGACATTTCCATTGTGTGGATTGAGTTGAATTCCCTAGCATTCAGAATCCCAGCAACTGCCTTACCCAAATATTCTTAGGGTATTTGGGGCTGTTAGATCCGAAACAAGCTATTATTAGCTCTATCTCCAGAAGCTTGGTTTCTTAGAGCAGCCCTTTGATAAAATGAGGTGGCCTCACAGAGTCAACTGTATAAGAACAATAATTTTCAGTACTGTCCATTATTCCTTCTTTGTGCAATTCTGTCCCTAAAGCTAAGATTCTCTGTAGCTCTGCTGGATACCATATGTTAAAGCAACCAATACTGATCAATAACAATTTCAAGGACAGGCTGCATTTTTCTTATTATTATCAGTGAGTAATTAGTGTGCAAATCTAATAGTACTTTTCCAATATCAAAAGTGGTTTTGGGCCGGCACCGCGGCTCACTTGGCTAATCCTCTGCCTGCAGCGCCAGCACACCGGTTCTAGTCCCGGTTGGGGCGCCGGTTCTGTCCTGGTGGCTCCTCTTCCAGTCCAGCTCTCTGCTGTGGCCCGGGAAGGCAGTGGAGGATGGCCCAAGTGTTTGGTCCCTGCACCCGCATGGGAGACCAGGAGGAAGCACCTGGCTCCTGGCTTCGGATCTGCGCAGTGCCGGCCATAGCGGCCATTGTGGGGGTGAACCAACGGAAGGAAGACCTTCCTCTCTCTCTCTCTCTAACTCTGCCTGTCAAAAAAAAAAAAAAAAGTGGTTTTGTGGGGCCAGCACTGTGGCATAGCAGGTAAAGCCACGCATGCAGTGCCAGCATCCCATGTGGGCGCCAGTTCGAGTCCCAGCTGCTCCACTTCCAATCCAACTCTCTGAAAGCAGAAGATGGCCCAAGTCCTTGGGCCCTTGAGCCCATGTAGGAGACCCAGAAAAAGCTCCTGGATCCTGCCTTCGGATTGGCTCAGCTCTGTTGCCATTTAGGGAGTGAGCCAGCGGATGGAAGACTTCTCTCTCTAGACTCTGCCTCTCTGTAATTCTGCTTTGCAAATAAATAAATCTTTTTAAATAAAAGTGACTTTGTAAAATTACTGCCCAATCTACCTTAGCATGTCTGTGTGTATAGACATACATACATACATACACACATATATAGTGTTTACAATAACCTCATACCACTAGTTAACAGCCAGAACAAATCTAACAGTGAAAAATAATAAAGTATTCAAGAAAGCTTCTTTATTTTTTGCCTATGCTTCAAAACCAAATCTGTATTCCATGCAGTAACCAAACTGATGATGTAGGGTTCTGTAATGAGAATCTTTTCCAAACGATCCTAAAATCTCAAACCATTGCACCATACTAGAATCATTCAACACTTTCATAGACCTTCTTTCAAAATGTCTTAGTCTCTGAGCCTGGTCGGTAAACAGTCATGTACAAGTCAAAGTCACACACTTTACCTGGTGGAGAAGCTGCATGCGAGGGATCACCATAGTGCCCATAATGAGGTGAAGAAAGGCCTATTCCAGGCTGGGACTGGGAATAGGGGGGTGTGGCCACATACCCTTGTTGACTCATCATGAAACTATCATTCCAAAGAACAGTTCTACAAAAATCCCCTGCAACAGAAAAAAATAAACACATCAACAAGAGAGTTTTAGTCACTGGGTGCTACTAAAACAAACAAACAAACAAACAAAAAAAACTGTGAATAAATGCTTACCATAATTTGAGGAAAAATACAATTATCAGGTACATGAGATACCCTCATATCATACAATGTAATATATATTATTACGCCATACAAGGTGTAACCGTAGCTCTCTACAACTTGGTAAATCAGTCCTGGGCAAATTCTCAGGCATGAAACCTGACTAACAGTTGCCAGCCACTTGTTCACTGGACACTTGAAGTATTTCACAGACAGTCTCCCATATGGGTTCCTACTATTTTATTCTTTGGGTTCCTAGGGCCACTTTTTACCACAAAGCACATCGTGCTTACTACTGTAACTACAGCAGTCTGCTATCAGATTCTTGACATGTCTTTTTAGCAGAATTCCAATTAGTAACTTTGAAACAGAAACATGAGCCAACAAATACAGAATATAAAGTTGATAAAGGACTTATTTTATGAGTCATAATTTGATCAAGCCAGGTGGCAGCTGAAACCACTTCCAAGTTGTCAGCAGTTTCTCAAGAGAACAGAATTTCTTCCTGACTTAAATGATATCACACCTCTAAGAACACATGCTCTTATATTTAAGGAGCTAAGAAAAAAAGCGTAATTTCATGTGTAAGCACATACATTCACAAATAACTATAATAAACCGACCTTGATTCTACTCAAAACCCAAACATCAATTTGCTGTAAGCTTCCTATTTTCCCAGGTTTTCACCAAGTAAGAAAATTTTCATTATTAAAAAGAAAAAAAAAAAAAGAAAACATTTTATAACAAGCCAGGAACTGCCCTGAATGCTGGCAACCAATCATACTGGGTTTTGATTCTACACCTGTCAGTACTCAGCGGTGTGACACAGAATCAGTGGAAGAATCTCTTTGGGCCTCCATTCCCTCTTCTACAAAAGGAAGCCTCCAACAGCCTCTCCAGATAGAAGACACTGAGTCTACAGTTTCTTGACAATTTCTCCACCCAGCACAGACATATTCCTTATTCTCTTATTTACTGCCTTGCAAGATAAAAGATTGCATGATATCTGCTAAGATTTGGAGTCTGCCTACATTCAGAAAATGGTATTTCAACTTTTAAAATGTCAAGTCTAAAATTCATAATTTGCTTTCAAGTCATCTCAAATTGTGAATTTCCAAAAATCAAATCAACCAAGTAAAACCGTTATGAAATCACTTTCTTTCTGCACAGAACTAAGGAGCAGCGCGGCCGGCAAAGGCCTTGTGGTCCTCCTGGCTCCAGACAACACTTTTTCCCTCCTCCCACTCAGCGGAGGGAGACGTGGCAGCCTGAGCTTTGGTCGAGCTCATCCAACCAAGCACATCTCGGCAAGCGGGCACCAGCCCACCTACGCGGCAGCCTGTTGCAGAGCGAAAAGAAAAGGCAGGCGGGGATGTTCGCGGCGCAGAACAGGAAGCAGCCCGGCCCCTCGGAACCGGTCCCGGGAGGGCTGTGCTTCCCCACGCAACCCGGTCTGCCACGTCAAACTTCCTCACTGACGGCACCAAGTTGGAGAAACCTGACTCAGCTGCAGGCGGCGACATGGCAGAAAGCCACTTGACCCCGGCAGGCCGGGACCCAAAGCCGGGGCGCGCGGCTCCCAGAACGACCCCTCACCCCAGGCCACGGTCTCCCGGCAACTGTAGCCATGGTGCGCTTCTCCCCTTGGTGCAAGTTCGGATTTGGCCCAGTCACTCTCCCTCCCAGGATGTCCCGACGCTTAAAGACACAGTTGCCGTTTTTACTGTGACTATTTGGAACATCCCCTTCCTCCAAGAAAGAGAAAATTTAAGTGGATTGCGGAGACAGTGACACCGGCACCCGTGGCGACCTGGCGGTTCCGGCATCCCAGGGCGTTAAGTGGGGGCGGGTAAAAAACTCCCACGCCCACCTCCCCCACCCCCCGGCCCATTATTAAACTAAACAGAAAAGGCTAAAGAAGCAAGTGTGCAGTCTCCCCTCGCTGGCCCTGCTGCAGGTGGGCATCCAACCTCTCGGGCCGGGTACCGCTCCCGGTCCGGCGGTGCCCGGGAGAGGGGGCTGTCCCTCCTCAGCACGTCCGCGCAGGGCGAGGCATTACCTGGTCCTAGTCCCGCGCCTCTCCCGTACGCTGCTGGGCATCCGAGAGTCTGCCTCGCGCCCGCAGCCCTCCGCTGCGCCTCTTCCCCCGCGCGGTGTCGGCACAGGCTCTTCGGGCGCACGGAGTTGCAGCTGGGCTGGGAAGTGCCACGTCAAACACTCCCCGGCTGCGCGCGCCCGGGCCGAGGTTCCGACCGGCTGCCGCGCGCCCGCCTGCGCACGCGCACTGGCTCCCGCGCGGCGGGCCGGGGCGGGGCCGGGGCGGAGCCTAGCGGCCGGGGCCGCGCTGGGGCTGAGTGACCTCCCTCTTTTTTCGCCTTTTTCCGGTTGTTTTTTTTCCCTGTGTTTTTGTTTCTTCCCCGGTCCCTTCCCCTCTCAAGCCAAGGACTTTGACGCCCTTGCTAAATCAGAGCAATGGTTTCGCGGTGTAGCCTCGTGGGGAGGAGAGGAGCGCGTGCCTCAGGTTCATTCATTGTACTGTTCAACAGGTTGCCGCTGTTCATTCATTACGTTATTACTTGAATAACTGCCGATACACACAGGTCCATGACGTATTCGTGCCGCACCAGGCAGCCTGGCGACATGTGAGGTAAGAGGGAGAACAGATACCCCCGCCGAGAAGTGGGGGCCGAGGTAGCAGCGTCTCCAGGGACGCTGGGATGCTAACGTGCTGTATCCTCCGGTGCATAGTCCAGGGTGGCTGATCACAAACCCAAACAGCGTTGTAGCTCACTGCCCTGTGAGAAACCCTTGAGAAATGAAGGCAACCCCTGTGAAACCTGGGACTTGGCCTCTGCATCTCAACCAGGACCATCTGGCTGGTTTCCCACCCACTTGGCTCAAACATTTTTTTTAAAGATTTATTTTATTAATTTTAAATAGAGAGGTAGAGAGAGAGGTCTTCCATCCTCTGGTTCACTCCCCAAGGCCACAAAGACGGGAGCAGAGCCCGTCTGAAGCCAGGAACCAGGAGCTTCTTCCAGTTTCCCACATGGGTGCAGGGGCCCAAGGACTTGGGCCATCTACTGCTATCCCAGGCCGTAGCAGAGAGCTGGATCGGAAGAGAAGCAGCTGGGACTAGAACCAGTGTCCATATGAGAGGCTTGCGCTTTAGGCCAGGGCTTTAACCTGCTGCGCCACAGCGTCGGCCCCCAAACTTTTGAAATAAAACCAGCCCAATGTTCTTTTTTTTTTTTTTTTTTCAAAATGTACTTTCTTCTTGGCTACCAAAACTACATAAATAAAAGCTACTTACCATGAACTGCCAGGTAAAAAACTTATCTAGAGATCTTGCCACTGCTAGGAATGCTACACGAATTGTGTGTGAATTTTCAGGCATTTCAGCACTGAAGAGTTTTGGTCCCTTTCCCCACTCATAAATTTCAGCTCTGGTCAGGTTTGAAAATGTTGTTTTAAGTCATTCTTATATTCTCAACATGGTAAAAATGTTTGCTAGAGGTTTAGAAAGTTTTGGCCTGTGCTGAAGGAGTTTTTCTATCACAGCTGTATCCCAAGAGAAGCGTGACAGTAATGACAAGCACAGGGCATGATAGTCAGAAACAGTCACAGTGTATGATGAGGTCGTTGGCTTGTGCCCCTCTAACACTGTTAAATTTGAGTTGCTCAGGGACCAAACTTGTCTGGAAAAAGGATGTGGCTTCAGTTTTGAGACAGTTTTGAATTCCTCTCTGCGAAGCTGGAAGGGACTTTTCAGGTGTTAAGTGTTCAACTCAATATTCAGTGAGGACTGAATTCAGAAACAGAGTAATTCAGAAAATGAATTAGTAGTCTTAAACCTAGCTGGAAGCCATGCCTCCTGATTCTAATTCCAAAGCTCCTCACTTCTATTTTTTTCTTTTATACTACTATGATTTGCTATTCTTTATTCACCATTTCTGCCCTTTTTCTCCTGAGAGTGACATAGACAAGTTCTCAAATAACTAAAAATTAACTGCCACTGGTGATTGGCTAGTGAATCAGAAATGTCTTTTCCTTAGGACGTGGCCTTCTAGTTTCAGTCTTGCTTCCCTTCTTCTGACCCAGGAGCCCACCCCTTCAGTAACTCCTGAACTGGTTCCTGTGGTTCGGTCTCTGGCCTTCACCAATCTCAAGCAGCAGCCAGGAATCCCAGCCTTCCTTGGCCTGACCTGTGTTGTTGCCACCTGAGCTGAGCTTCTGAAGTTCCACATGTAATTAATTTGATCTCCCGGGAAACCATACCCTAATGGAAAACTGATATCACAAGGAATGTCCGTGTGCTAAGGTTCTGTGTTCTTTAGGGTTCTTTCTCTTCCTGAGATTCTTTCTGTTCCAGCATAGGAAAGGAAAACAGTTAACCATGCAAATGACTATATAGAATTCTATGGAAGAGATGTCCTGACAGAGCTCTTGGCTCCTTCTAATTGAAAGCCTTTAAGATCATAGCTACAGAGGCTGGCGTTGTGGTGTAGCAGGTAAAGCTGCCGCCTGTGATGTTCGCATCCCATATGGGCACCTGGCTGCTCCACTTCCAATCCAGCTCCTTGCTAATGGCACTGGGAAAGCAGCAGATGATGGGCCAAGTGCTTGGGCCCCTGCACCATTGTGGGAGATCAGGAGGAAGCTGCTGACTCCTGGCTTCAGCCTGGCCCAACCCCAGCAGTTGGGATGGCCATTCTTTTCCATTGTTGTATTCTCAATGGTAGCTTTTGCACCATAATGGAGAGTAGAGTAGTTGAGACAGAGGCCCAAAGCCTGCAAAACTGCCTGGCTTTCCACAAGAGTTTACCAACCCCTGATCTCATAAGACCTACAGTTATAATGCTGTTGATTATCATTTTAGGAGACTTGTAGTCATGGAAATATGTAAGGGACTTGGAAAGTGAAAGCTGTCTCCCTAGTTGGGGTGGCACCGGACCTGAGGCTCTGAGGCCTGAAGTGAATTAGGCTGAAAAGGGGGTAAAGAGCAGGAATAGCATGAATGAGCCATGAGCATGGGCATTTAGAGGTGCTGGGATTCCATTCCCAGGTTTCTAGAGGAATGAGATCAGGAAGGTGAGGTATGATAGTTCATGAGGTTCCTTAAGGAGAGACAATAAAAGAGTTTAAGCAAGGGAATGACAGAAACGGGTGTCTTTTCCACATAAAGATCAGTCTAGAGTTAATGAAAGGATGGAGGAAGAGGTAAGAGTGGTGGAGTGACTGTGTTACAATGCTGTTACTACCAATCCAGGTAAGAAAACGTGATAACATAGGCAGGGGCAGTGGAGGTGTGAATGGAGAAGGCACACAGGTTGGAAAGAAGTTGATGAGCTGGATCAGTGGGACTGGGTGTGGAAAGCAGGGGAAGAGAGGCAGAATAAGGACAACCACTCTCAAAATTTTGGTTTGTCAGATTGGTGGAGGAATGCCAGAGCCATTTACAGGGTAGAGAAACCAGGAGCAATAGCACATTGTGGAAGAGATGGGTCTGGTTTTAGATGAGTTCAGGAAACCAGGATATCAGAATGGAGTTTTTCAGTTACCTGTTGTTATTTTTTAGCATGTAACTATCATATTTTTCTTTGTAACAAAACTTTACCATTATTTGTTTTATATGACTGGGTTTTTTGTATCTATTTCTATTATTTATTATAGTAAGGAAAAAGTTACTTTTAAAGGTATTTATATCAGTAACTGATCAAATTCTCTTTTTTATTGTATTATTTTAAAATTGCAATTTTGGACTTTTGTAGACATAAGCCATATCATCAACACTGCAGTTTTGCTCTTCCTGTGCTTTTACAAAGTATTTCCTTTAACCTTTTTTTCATTTTAATTTAAAAGGCAGAGATATAGAGACAGGGACAGAGAAAGACATTTGCTGATTCACTCCCCAAATGCAGGAAACATTTGTCTGGTAAAAGCAAATCTGTGAACCAGGAACTCAATCCAGGTCTCCCATGTGGGTGGCAGGAATCCATTTACTTACACCATTACCACTTTCTCCCAAATTCTACAATAACAGGAAACTTCAGTAAAGAGCTAGAGCTGGGAATTGAACCCTGGCACTTCTGATGTGGGATATGAGCCTCTTAACCACTTGACTAAGCCCACTGGCTCCTAAACTTTCTCTTTGCACCCACCATAACCCTAAAAATAATGTTAATTGATAGATTTGATGATTAACATTTCTGTTGGGTTGTGCTCCTAAAGAAAATGACTTTGGCATGTTTATTTTGAATGATATTTTAGGTAAAGGTACTATGATGGTTAGTTTTATGTGTCAACCTTGACTGGGTCATGATATCTGGCTAAATATTCTTTCTGGTATTTCTATGTGGGTGTTTCTGTAAGTGATTGGCATTTGAATTAATGAACCCAGTAAAGCAGGTGGCCCTCCCCAAAGTGTGTGGGTATCATTCAATCAATTTGAGGATCTGAATAGAACCAGAACACAGAGGAAGTTGACTGCTTGAGCTGGAACGTCAGTCTGCTCTCAGTGCTTTTGGTTCTCTAGAGAGTCCTAGTACAGGTGGTAAGCATGGCAAATAGAGAAGCACCTCTTCAGACTTGCTCTCCCTTTAGTATAGAGGTTAGAAAGCTAAAGTTAAAAGTTAAAGCTTAAAAATTAAAAAGCTAAAGCTAAACTTTTTCAGAATTTTTTGCATTGAGACTCAACTGATGGCATCATGCCTTTAATATTTACATTTAGGAGGGTATATATGTTTGAGATTTATTTATTTAAAGGCAGAAAGAGAAAGAAAGAGATATCTTCCATCTGCTGGTTCACTCCCCAAATTGCCACAGTGACTGGGGTGGTGACAGGCCAAATCCAGGAGCCCAGAACTCCATCTGGGTCTCCCATGTGGGTGGCAGGCCCAGATACTTGGGCCATCTTCAGCTGCTTTCCCGGGGTGCATTAGTAGGGAGCTGAATCAGAAGTGAAGCAGCCAGGACTTGTACAAGTGCCAAAATGGGATACTGGTGTTGTAGGCAGCAGCTTAACCTGCCGTATCACAATGCAAGCCTTCTGTATTGAGACATTTTTATTCTTTGGTATTTTCATGTTTCTTCTGGATTTTCTTCACATAATTCACTTGCCCAAGTACACATTTAAGTGGCCAAGCCAACTATGCACAACCTGTCAAACCTTGGACCCCTCTTCCAATGAGTGCTTGTTTCCCACTGGATTTACTACTATGTTGCAATTTCATTACTTGATTTCTAAATTTCATTTGCATTCTGTCCCACCTGAAAGCTTTAACAAAGTGGAAAGCCCTACCTACCTGTTGGTTCTTCTCTTATGTTGATCTTATGTATGTATTCCTTGGCTTTGCTACTTTTGATCCTATTCGGGTGTAAAAAGTAATACGTGTAGCTATTACCATGATCTTTTTTGTTCCAACTTAATTATGAAGTAAGCTACTCATTTGTCAAAAGAGGAAACTTCAACATTCCAGAAGCTACTTTTGCCCTCTCCCTACTCTTGCACTTTAGATGTGCTTCTACCAGCTGTTCATGTGTTGTAGAGGGTGACGCTCCTTAACATCACCTAGACTTCATGGAATAACCAAATGTCAGAGTAGGAAAATGCTTTAGAAATCTTTCTAGCCCAATACTTTTATTCTCCAAATAGGTAAGCTGAGGTTCAGAGATCTAAGTTCATGGTCACATGAATTTTGGAAGAACTGGTACCAGAACCTAGATCTTTTGATGGGGACCCCAGTGCACTTTCCATGATTGCAAACTCTTGTCACATTTTCTAAATTGTATTTTCACTAAAAACACAAACCATTAAATTAGAACTGCATTTCAAGAGGATACTTTTGAGCCAATTTTAAGCCACAGAATGAATTGTATACATTAAAATACATACGTGCACAGAGACACATGTATCCATCTCCTGCCCCACCCACCCACCAAACACAGGCAGACACAAACCAGAGAACCAGAGATAGGAAACAACCATCAAAGGGTGGGGGGTCTTTTTTTTTTTTTTTTCTTTTGGCTTGTTTGAACCCAGTAGGTAAAGGAAAAGAGGGGAAGGGATGGGGAAGGAGAAAGAGAGGAAGGAAGACATCTTCCATTTATGGCTTACTTTAAGCCAACATTGTGCAGTCCTTGGTTGCCTGAGAATTTGGCTCTTAGTTTCTTCCTTTCTAGGCTCTATGCCTTCTTTTCTGTGGCTTGGATCCACTGTTTCCAAGTAATCCAAGAGAAGGTGCAAACCTGCTTTTGTAGCATGAGGCTTTAACTATAAAAGCCAGTTCTTCTGCCTCCGGATTTTAGCCTTAAGATGTCATCTTTACATAATGCAGATGCAAAGTGTCTCTGAGTGAGGAGTAGAAGTTGAGAAACCAAAGTGTTCTCAGATAGCATGGTTTTACAGTTAACGCTCTCAGAGATGCACCTAGACTTCTCCCTTTTATTTCTGAAGCTGAGAGCTGCCTTTCCACTAGAAATGGATTACTAACATCTTTTGTTCTATTGCCACCTCCATTTCAGGCCATTTCTTTTTTCTAAAAAGCCATTTCTTACCCCCACTAAACTAACCATAGTGCTTGCACTGAAACAGAATATTATTCAAACAGATAAATAAATAAACTGTGGTTTATCAGAGATCTTAACAATCTTACATAAAATGTTGGCTTCACTTATGTCTTGATTATTCTTATTCTCCACATTAAGGATCCTGATTTATATAACCCTATAATCTCCACAAATGAGGGCTGATTTCTCAGATGAACTTTAAATTTTTTCTTTTTTCTTTTTTTACTATCCTGCCTCCTTTACTTATTTCTTGACTTCCTATATTATTAGCCTTTTATTTAAAAAAAAATTAACTTTTTGCTTTCTAACACATGTTGCTTACAAGGCATAGAAAAACATCAACACTGTTAACAGACTTTATACTACTCTAAAGTCACTGAGTACCCAAAGTAACAAGAGGTGCTGTGCTTCCTCTGCCTTTATGATCATTGTTTCTGCTCTTACATGAATGGGTAGACCTTGAAAATCTTTTCCTGTGTGTAAAAGTGTGACTTGTCATTTCTGTAACTGGAATAATATGGTGATATAATCCATCTACATAAGCTATGAACATTTTGCATCTCCTCAGTAAATCGTATATATTTCTATCCAAATTTGTTTTGAACAATTTCCAGCTCTGTGTTTAAGCAACACCTCTAGACATGATTTCTAGGTACCTACTAAGAATATTATACCAGCATTATGTCTTTAAGACCTAGAAATTGAATCACAAAGAAGACTTAAGTTGAGAACAACCCTAGGGCCAGCGCCGCAGCTCACTAGGCTAATCCTCCACCTGCAGCGCCGGCACACCGGGTTCGAGTCCCGGCTGGGGCGCCGGATTCTGTCCCGGTTGCTCCTCTTCCAGCCCAGCTCTCTGCTGTGGCCCGGGAGTGCAGTGGAGGATGGCCCAGGTCCTTGGGCCCTGCACCCACATGGGAGACCAGGAAGAAGCACCTGGCTCCTGATTTTGGATCAGTGCAGCGCCAGCCTTAGTGGCCACTTGGGGGGTGAACCAACGGAAAAAGGAAGACCTTTCTCTCTAACTCTGCCTGTCAAAAAAAAAAAAAAGAACAACCCAGGTGATATCACTGACCGTAAATGTTCTTAGAAAAAAATCCTCCTAATATATTTTTAGTAGTAAAATTAGAAAACTCTTAATGAAGTTGAGATCACTACCAGTTCACCTACACTGTCAGATACACATAATTCATTGACCTGAATGTACTTTTTAAGTTAAAAACATCCCATTTTTTCAAACTGACTTCATAAACATCCTTCTAAGTTCCTATATTTTCACAGAAAACTGCAAGGGCTCATGGATGATGGGAACTTGAAACCAACAATGAAATAATTCTCTGGCAGGCTTTATCTGTAACAGTATCCCTTGCATTCAGGGGATAACAAATAGGGCTATGATGTTGCTGCCTAAGAATTTTAATCCCTTTAAAGATGACCTGTGAATGACCAGCGATGTTAAAATGATGGATTAGAAATTTAGCTCTGGGGAAGCAAATTTCTCAAAACAAAATCCATGATGATATAAAAGAATTTCAAATCTATTAAAAACTTGCATAATAGTAAATTCATAAAATTCCTTGAATATTATGCAAATCACTTCTTAAACAAATCATTTATGAAACCAGTTTGTTTTTACCAGGAAACCTTTTTTTTTTTTTTAATTTGACAGATAGAGTTAGACAGTGAGAGAGAGAGAGAGAGAGACAGAGACAAAGGTCTTCCTTCCGTTGGTTCACCCCCCAAATGGCAGCTACGGCCGGAACTGCGCCGATCAGAAGCCAGGAACCAGGAACTTTCTCCTGGTCTCTCATGTGGGTATAGGGGCCCAAGCACTTGGGCCATCCTCCATTGCCCTCTGGGGCCACAGCAGAGAGCTGGACTGAAAGAGGAGCAACCAGGACTAGAACCCGGCACCCATATGGGATGACAGCACCACAGGCAGAGGATTAGCCAAGTTAGCCATGGCACTGGCACTCAGGAAACCTTTTATTTAATGTATACAAACTTCATGCATTTCCTAAATACACCTTTAGGAACACAGTGATTCTTCCCGCGCTACCTGCCCTCTCACCTGCACTCCCACCCTTCTTCTTCCTCTCTCTCCTATTCCTATTCTTATTTTTTACTAAGATCTATTTTCAATTAATTTTATAGACATAAGATTAACTCTATACTAAGTAAAGAATTCAACAAATAGTTGAAAAAAAAAAACTGTTCCTCAACAATTGAGAAAAGGATTGTTCAAAGTCATCACATCTCAAAATGTCAATTTCACTGCAACAGATTACCTTTTAGGTACTCTAGAGCATAGTACATATGTGGATACTGGACATGTGATTTATAAACCCTAGCCCTTTGTTTGTCTGTTAGAAGAAACACCCAATTTGGTATTTTTCTGGTATTTATTTACATTGTCTTTGCCTTTCATCGTAGAGCATATAACTCTATGAAAACCATGGTATTTTGTGCAGTGGAGCAGGAAGTCATTTCCTCTGACTGTGGAGAGGAGAATTCAATTAAGAATACTTTCAGAAACATTTCAAATGCAAATAATCACTTTCAAATGTTATTATTAAAAGAAGAAATTAAAAATCTTTAACCCATTGTGAAGAAACGAGTTCTTAGAGAAAATGGGCTTTGGGAACAATCCAAGGAGTCTTGGTTTTCTTTGCTGAAGCAGCAGGAAAGGACATTCTTGGAGGAGAAAAAACCTGAACTAGACATTAGGGAAACTGCAAGCTCCTTGATTTTGCTGAAGCAATGACTATGTAGTACGGTGAATTGCATTTTTAAACTTTTTTTTCCGCATTTTTAAACATCTCCTGAACATGCGACATAACAAAAGACCACTGAATTATCACAACCACTTCCATAATTAACCTGATACGATGCCCTACTCTCCTTCAAGCACAGAAGAATATCTAGCTTCACACAAATATGTACTATGGAAAAGAGGGTATGTTTTAATAACCTTTTTAGAAAACTGTGGATATTTTTTGATACTACACAGAAACCTAACAAGGAGTTGTTTCTTAAGGTTTCAGTGCAACGTGGAATCTGAAGTTTCAATAATGTTTTCAAGCTTTTATATGAAAATCCATTGGTCTATTTTATCATTTGAATGGTGAATTTTTATTCATGCATGATTTTGTACCATAATACATTTTGTAATTTGGAAAACATTGATTCACAGAGTTATACAAGTCTTCAAAATATTGACACAGTTCATTATCACAACTGTCAATATTTTATTGCCATCAATCTTATCAGAGAAAGACTTTAAATGTTGAAAAACTGTCAAGTTCACAACTTTTCCAAATTCTCATTTTTTTCTTGGAAGGTGAAATTTTGTCATCGGCAAAAACATTTATTTCCTTTGATATGGTCACTCAGTTATTTTTTAAGTTTATTTATTTTTAAATGTATTGTATTTATTTGAAAGGGAGAGTGGGGGGTAGAGATAACAAAAAAGAGAGTACTCAAGAGAGAACATCCATTGGCTGGATCACTCCCCAAATGCCTACAACAGCCTAGGTTGAGCCAGGCTGAAACCAGGAGCCTGGAACTCTATCTGGATCCCCCAGTTGAGTGGCAGAGACCCAACTACTTGAGTCATTACTGCAGCCTCCCAGGGTCTGTATTAGTAGAAGGCTGGATTGGAAGCAGAGGCAAGATTCAATTCCAGGCACTCTGATATGTGATATAGGTGTTCCAATCAGCAACTTTACTGGCTGTACCCAAATGCCTCACCCCCCCCCACACACACACACACAATTAATTATTAAGAAGATATCATACCGGGGCTGGTGCCATGGCTCACTTGGATAATCCTCCACCTGCAGTGCCAGCATCCCATATGGGTGCCAGGTTCTAATCCCAGTTGCTCCTCTTCCAGTCCAGCTCTCTGCTGTGGCCTGGGAAAGCAGTAGAAGATGGCCCAAGGCTTTGGGACCCTGCACCCACGTGGGAGACCTGGAAGAACCACCTGGCTCCTGGCTTTGGATCTTTGCAGTGCCGGCCATGGCGGACATTTGGGGAGTGAACCAATGGAAGGAAGACCTTTTCTCTGTCTCTCTCTCACCGTCTATAACTCTACCTGTCAAAAAAAAAAAAAAAAGATATCATACCATTCTACTTAGGATATGAATCCTCTGCATACACCCCATATTCTTTATAAGTTGAAAAAAAGGGAGTTGACTTAATCCCTATTTGTACTTTCCTTTCATCTCATAGCAAAGATTCTGGGACTTAATAAGACCTGCACAAATATTTATGAACTTAAACTCAATTGTCACCACTATGAATTGAAATTGCTATAAGGATTATGTCCCTTTTTCCTTAAGAAAATTTTTATTTAAATCTATCCTCTTATTTTACCATCCAGCTTAGTATTTTCGACCTGACTTAAACAAGCAGTGTGTATCACTGCAGTAAAATGTTGTTCAATTTGATGGGCCTGTACTTCATACCTCCAATTCCCTATAAAATATCACCTAGAAATGTGAAACTTTTAGGAGCACATATAAAGACAACCATACGTAACTTATCTTTCTATTCCATAACTTTCCTAAATGTAAAACAATTAATGCCTCTTGTTCAAAACAATATTCAGAGTCCTGACAAAATGATGTGCACCTAGGGAGAGTTAAACCCTTCTAGTTTTGGAGGTAGAAGGAGTTAATCAACACTTTGGCCATGCAGTCTACTTGGTGATCCAACCAATTAGGCCATGGCCTGTGGCAGTTTTCAAGATGGAACAAACTGCCAAACTATGAGGCTGTCAATCAGCAGAGTCACTGGGAAATGTGGAAATGTACAAATTAGGTGCCTATGGAATAGGTGTGGGGAATACAGGCCAAATAGTCCTTCCATGCTGTGTTAAGAGAATGGTGTGAATGCTTTTGCTAATAGAATCCCATTTTATAAATCATCAAAAATGTATTTATGGGTTGGTGCTGTGGCCCAGTGAGTTAAAGCTCCAGCCTGCAGCGCCCGCATCATATTTAGGCACTGGTTTGAGTTCCAGCTGCTCCACTTCCAATCCAGCTCCCTGCTAATGTGACTGGGAAAGCAGTGGAAGATGGCCCAAGTCCTTGTGTCCCTGCACCCATATGGGTGACCCAGAAGAAGCTCCTGGTCCCTGGCTTCAGGTTGGCTCAGCTCCAGCCATTGCAGCCACTGGGGGAGTGAACCAGCAGATGGAAGACCTCTCTCTGTCTCTACCTCTCTCTGTAACTGTCTTTCAAATAAGTAAGTGTTTTTTAAAAATGTATTCTTTTTGTTGTCCATGCCCTTTAAAAAAGATTTCAATAAATTCTTTTGGCAGCAATGAGCCAAAATTCAAGAGTACTTAGTGAAAAATTAAGTTCTGATTTTCTGCTTTTCAAAAAAGCTAATGTTAAAAAGTATCACTTGGAAAAGGTTAAAATTTCCTATCCAACAATGAGCCATAATTGAGAACTACATTGAAACCAAATCATCTGCTCCAAAATTTAATGTCACTTCTAGATTAATTTTCCCAGAGATCATGAATTAACATCCACAGTCACAGAACGTGTACTTACCTGCCACTCTTTAAAGTATGACTTTTCATTTGGATGAAATGAATTTACTTCTAAATTTCTTATTTTTAGTTTCTAAGTTTTCTTGATACCTTGCAAAAGATGAAGTAATTATTAATTAAATTTAGAAGTGCTCAGGCCCCTAATTTCTTTGTATACCTTACACAATAATAACTTACTTGCAGGTATTCAGAATTTCTTATAAGTATTAAAATCAGAGTACTCAATAAATGGAGTGCCCCAAATTTAAGCTCTTGAAGTGTTTAATGAGTTGCAAGTACTGACAATAAGATTTGCAAATAAGATGACATCCAGTTTTTTACTAAGGCAAAAAACAGGCAAACACATTAAAGAAAGCTCAAAATCGGCTGGCACCGTGGCTTAACAGGCTAATCCTCCGCCTTGTAGCGCTGGCACACCGGGTTCTAGTCCCGGTTGGGGTGCTGGATTCTATCCCGGTTGCCCCTCTTCCAAGCCAGCTCTCTGCTATGGCCCAGGAAGGCAGTGGAGGATGGCCCAAGTCCTTGGGCCCTGCACCCGCATGGGAGACCAGGAGAAGCACCTGGCTCCTGGCTTCGGATCAGCGAGATGCGCTGGCCGCAGCGGCCATTGGAGGGTGAACCAACGGCAAAAAGGAAGACCTTTCTCTCTGTCTCTCTCTCTCTCACTATCCACTCTGCCTGTCAAAAAAAAAAAAAGCTCAAAATCAAAAGGGCTTGATTTTAGAAATTTGGTTGTAGATTTTTGGAATCTCTTGATCTATAAGACAATTCTTGGCCGGCAGCGTGGCTCAATAGGCTAATCCTCCACCTTGCGGCACTGGCACACCAGGTTCTAGTCCCGGTCGGGGCACCGGATTCTGTCCCGGTTGCCCCTCTTCCAGGCCAACTCTCTGCTGTGGCCAGGGAGTACATTGGAGGATGGCCCAAGTGCTTGGGCCCTGCACCCCATGGGAGACCAGGATAAGCACCTGGCTCCTGGCTTCGGATCAGCGCGGTGCGCCGGCCGCAGCGAGCCGGCTGTGGCGGCCGTTGGAGGGTGAACCAACAGCAAAGGAAGACCTTTCTCTCTGTCTCTGTCTCTCTCACTGTCCACTCTGCCTGAAAAAAAAAAAAAAAAGACAATTCTTGAGGAACTGTCTATTTTTAAGTGGAAAAACAATTTTTTTAAAGATTTATTTTTATTTATTTGAAAGTCAGAGTTACACAGAGAGAGGAGAGGCAGAGAGAGAGAGAGAGAGAGAGAGGTCTTCCATCTGTTGGTTAACTCCCCAGATGGCCGCAATGGCCAGAGCTGTGCCTATCTGAAGCCAGGAGCCAGAAGCTTCTTCCAGGTCTCCTACGAGGGTGCAGGGGCCCAAGGACTTGGGCCATCCTCTACTGCTTTCCCAGGCCATAGCAGAGAGCTGGATTGAAAGAGGAGCAGCTGGGACTAGAACCAGTGTCCACATGGGATGCTGGTGCTTCAGGCCAGGGCTTTAACCCACTGCGCCACAGTGCCAGCCCCGGAAAAAGAATTTAAATTTGGTAAATTATTAAAAAGAATTGTGAACAATTTACTTGATGAAGTTTTTGCTAATAAAAATATTTATTAGGTTGGGGGGTTAGGGGAAGGTTGATTAATGGATATAAATTTACAGTTACATAGGAATAAGTGCTGGTGTTCTACAGCACAATAGGGTGATTATAGTTAACAGGAATTTATTGTATATTTTGAAATACAAGAGAGAATTTTTAATGGTCTCATCACAAAGAAATGACAAGTGTTTGAGGTGTTGGATATATTAGTTACCTTAATTTGATCATTACACATTTTATGATATATATATATCTTCCTGTACCCCATAAATATGTGTAATTACTTTATCAATTAAAAAAACATTGAAAAGTATACCCTGAATGGAGGCAAAAATACAGTCAGTGCCTATAAAAGAAAATTCTGTGGCTGAAATATTAGTATATTTAAATTCCAAGCAGTAATAATTGAGAATATTCTCAATTTAGCCTTAATCACATTTAGTTTTTTTTTTTAATCTGAGCAGTTACTTCATAACTGTAGAGAATATTGCCATATTAGCAATAGTATGTTGGGGGGCCGGCACCGTGGCTCACTTGGTTGATCCTCCGCCTGTGGCACTGGCATCCCATCTGGGTGCTGGGTTCTAGACCTGGTTGCTCCTCTTCCAGTCCAGCTCTCTGCTGTGGCCTGGGAGGGCAGTGAAGGATGATGGCTCAAGTGCTTGGGCCCCTGCACCCATATGGGAGACCAGGGGGAAGCACCTGGCTCCTGGCTTTGGATCTGCGCAGCGCCGGCCATGGCGGCCATTTGGGGAGTGAACCAGCGGAAGGAGGACTCTGTCTATAACTCTACCTGTCAAATAAATAAATAAATAAAATAGTATGTTGGGACCAGTGTTATAGCATAGCCAGTAAGGTGCTGGGTTGTGTCTCAGTTGGACCACTTTCAACCCAGCTCCCTGCTACTGGCCTGGAAGAAACAGCAGAAGATAACCCAGGTACTAGGGTCCCTACACCTACATGGGAGACCTGCATGAAGCTCCTGGTTTCTGGCCTCAGCCTAGCTCAGCCCTGGCCATTGCGACCATTTCGGGAGTGAACCAGTGAATAGAAGATATTTCTGTTTCTATCTGTCTGTCTCTCTCATTCTGTAACTTTGACATTAAATAAATTAATTAATGAAAAAAGTATGCTAAAATGGAAGAAACAATTGAAAATGTCAATAATTCCAAATATATGAAAAATAAAAATCCCACTGTAAATAATGCAGAGAAGTTTACAAAATAATGGGACCCTAGTAAATGAGAACATCCTTCAGGAAAACATCAGTGACATGATATTAGAGGTCGATATGACTAGGAATCTAATTAAAATACGTGAAGATGTCATAACAGTAATTATTCTGTCCACAAAATTTTTACTGTTTTACTGAATTAGCTCTTAAAAGTGAAGGTAGGGACTGGCCCTGCGGTGAAGTGGGTAAAGCTGCCACCTACATTGCCAACATCCAATATAGGCACCAGTTCAAGTCCCAGCTGTCCCACTTCCAGTCCTGCTCCCTGCTAATGTGCCTGGGAAAGCACTGGAAGATGGTCCAAGTGTTTGGGCTCCTGCACCCATGTGGGAGACATGGAAGAAGCTCCTGACTCCTGACTTCAGCGTGGCCAAGCACTGGCTGTGGAGGCCATTTGGGAGTAAACCAGTGGATGGAAGATTCTCTCTCTCCCCCGCCCCTTCTCTCTCTAACTCTGCCTCTCAAATAAATAAATACATTTTAAAGTGAAAGTATAACTTATGCACAATAATAAAGTTTACAAGACTTAAAGCTTGATGATTTCTTTGATGTTATACATTTGTGTCAGTACCACTCAGAACTCTGTCACCCTTTCTGTGTAAAAAACGCAGCATAAATACAATTTTTTCTCTTGGAAGTGGTTCCATAAACATCCCTCTCTCATCACCTCTCTAAGCAAATTCTTTTGTTTCTTTTCTGAAATACCAGAACATAATGTGCTATTCTATTATGTGTCACTTTTTATATTGTGACTTGCATTTGCATCTGGTCCCATGACTAGCCAGGGTGTGTTCATCAGTTGGGGCTATATATAACTAGCACTTTGTGCAAGGAATCTATTAGGTGCTCAACAAATATCTTATGAAATGAATTACCTCTACAGCTATTATATCAGCGAATGGAACTGAACACATTGTTGACTCGATAAATTTTTCTAAGCCAGTAAACTAGTTATTTTCTTGTTCATGGGGTTAGTACATATCTAGTTCTGAGATGTCTATAGATTTCTCAGGGACTGTTGTAAACTTGCCACAGGGTAATCAAGAACTCCTTACCAGCAAAGTCCCATGCTAAGTCATATATAGTAGGACGCCTAAAAAGATTCCTCCAGATCATTGAATATTTCAGATATATGTATTCTTTTTTTTAAACTTTTATTTAATGAATATAAATTTCCAAAGTACAGCTTATGGATTACAATGGCTTCCCCCCCCCCCATAACTTCCCTCCCACCTGCAACCCTCCCCTTTCCCACTCCCTCTCCCCTTCCATTCACATCAAGATTCATTTTCAATTCTCTTTATATACAGAAGATCAGTTTAATATATATTAAGTAAAGATTTCAACAGTTTGCCCTCACATAGCAACACCAAGTGAAAAATACTGTTGGAGTACTAGTTATAGCATTAAATCACAATGTACAGCACATTAAGGACAGAGATCCTACATGATATTTTTTTAAGAATTGATTAATTTTCTATGCAATTTCCAATTTAACACCAAGTTTTTTTTTTCATTTTCAATTATCTTTATATACAGAAGACTTCATCAGTTTGCACCCACACAGAAACACAAAGTGTAAAAATACTGTTTCAATACTAGTTATAGCATTACTTCACATTGGACAACACACTAAGGACAGATCCCACATGAAACGTAAGTACACAGTGACTCCTGTTGTTGATTTTACAATTTGACACTCTTGTTTATGGCGTCAGTAATCTCCCTAGGCTCTAGTCATGAGTTGCCAAGGCTATGGAAGCCTTTAGGGTTCGCCGACTTTGATCTTATTCCGACAGGGTCATAGTCAAAGTGGAAGTTCTCTCCTCCCTTCAGAGAAAGGTACCGACTTCTTTGATGGCCCCGTTCTTTCCACTGGGATCTCACTCGCAGAGATCTTTCATTTAGGTCTTCTTTTTTTTTTTTTTTTCCAGAGTGTCTTGGCTTTCCAAGCCTAAAATACTCTCATGGGCTTGATCAGCTCTTGTCCTGACTGTTGATGTACAATGTAAATCTTTATCCATTTTAGTATTTTTTTTGTTCTAGTACTAGTGGTTGAACTCTGTAATTAACACACAATTATTCTTAGGTGTTTAAATTTTAACTGAAAAGGGATCCCTGTTAAATATAAGAGTGGGAAAAAGAGAGGGAGGAGATGTACAATTTGGGGCATGCTCAATCAGACTTGCCCCAAATGATGGAGTTAGAAATGTGCCAGGGGATTCCAATACAAACCCATCAAGGTAGCACGTACCAGTGCCATCTCACTAGTCCAAGTGATCAATTTCAGTTCACAATTGATCACACTGATAGGTCTAAGAGTCAAAAGGATCACACAAACAAGACTAGTGTCTGCTAATACTAACTGATAGAATCGAAAAGGGAGAGAAGGATCCAACATGGGAAGTGGGAGACACAGCAGACTCATAGAATGGCAGATGTCCTAAATAACACTCTGGCCTCAGAATCAGCCCTTAAGGCATTCGGATCTGGCTCAGATATATGTATTCTAAAAACTAATGTTTTCTCTCGTTCTATTATTGGTGTCAGGGAGAAGATGCACATAGCTTTCAATGGAATAGAAATAATAGTCTCATTTTATTTATTTATAAATATTTCTTTCTTTATTTATTTAAAGTCAGAGTTACAGAGAGAGGTTAAGCCTCCACCTTCGATGCTGGCATCCCATGTGGGCACTGTTTGGAGACTTAGCTGCTCCATTTCTCATCCAGCTCCTTGCTAATGTGCCTGGGAAAGCAGCAAAGGATGGCTCACGTGCTTGGACCCTTGCACCCATGTAGGAGACCTGGAAGAAGCTCTGGGATCCTGGCTTTGGCCTGGTACAGCCCCTGCCATTGCGGCCATTTGGGGAGTGAACCAGCCGATGGAAAATCTCATTCTCTCTCCTTCTCTCTCTGTAACTCTGCCTTTCAAACAAATTATAAAACAAATATATTTTTTTAAAGAGAGGTGGTGATCATATCTCATTTCACTTGCATTTCTCTTGCTTTACTTCACTTTCGACTTCTGTGTTATTGAAAATCACAGAGCTTCCGGACTAGTAAGTACTCGGGGTCAGTTTTTCACCCTAGGCTGGTTCCCCTTACCCTCATTTCTTCACTTATCTTCAGGACTGAGGGCCTCAGCCTTCTTCACTCTCCTTTGTAACATGGTTGCCTTCTTCTCTAATGCATGCTGCTCTTCTAGTAATGCTGGCTGTGTAACAGGGATGATGTAGCCCCTCTCCTCTCCACTTCCTTGCTGCCCTGAAAAGAAGAAAAAGTAATTCAAATCGTTTGTGTGGAATGGAATTAGACTATACATTTGACTTTGGTTCAAAAAATTTTAATCTATGCATACTTCTGAGAAGGACTCCAGGGGGCCTTGGAAAGGAAAGAAAAAACACATGATGTAACTTTCCAGGAGCCTTGAGGGAGGGGGAGGCAGGAGACTGGGGAAATATCTCCAAGGTAATCAGATATTGTTGAGTCTGCAGGGAGGACCTGACTGAGCACTCTCCTCAATGTCTCCAGTGTCAGTCCCCTGATTGGTTCATGTAGCATGTCTCATTAAGACACTTTCATTTCCCTGATTGCTATTCTTGCCTCCTGATTGGTTGTTATCCCTGCCTTCTGATTGACTGTTATTCTGCCCCACCATGATTAGCTAAACCTGTACTCACTTCTCAGAAAGGGGCCAATCAGAGTCACTTTATGTATAAAAGAGGCAACACTCAAAAGCCTCTCAGACAGCTCCTCCCTTGGAGTCCCCCTACTGACTGCTGTGGCAGGAGGTCTTTTGCTTCAATAAACTTCGTTTTGCTTAATGTCTCTGTCCACATGGAAGTTCTTCAGCATGAGACAAAAGACAAGACTGCCTCAACACTAGGGTTTTCAAAAATTCATGAAAAATCCACATCATGACAAAACTATACACAAGTTTACATTTTTCTCTCTTGAAAAAAATTTTATTTATTCATTTTAATTTTATTTGAAAGACAGAAGGGCCGGCACTGAGCCTCTGCCTGTGGTGCTGGCATCCCATAGGGGCACTGGTTCTAGTCCAGGCTATTCCTCTTCTGATCTAGCTCTCTGGTATGGTCTGGGAAAACAGTAGTAGATGGCCCTAGTGCTTGGGCCCCTGAACCCATGTTGGAGACCTGGAGGAAGCTCGTGGATCCTGGCTTCGGATCCTTCCAGCTGTAGCCATTTCGGCTATTTGGGGAGTGACCCAGCAGATGGAAGACCTTTCTGTCTGTGTTTCACTCTGTCTGTAACTCCACCTCTCAAATAAATAAATAAAAATTTTTTAGGCTGGCACCACTGCTCACTAGGCTAATCCTCCACCTGCGGCGCCGGCATCCCGGGTTCTAGTCCCAGTTGGGCACCAGATTCTGTCCGGGTTGTTCCTCTTCCAGTCCAGCTCTCTGCTGTGGCCCAGGAAGGCAGTGGAGGATGGCCCAAGTGCTTGGGCTCTGCACCAGCATGGGAGACCAGGAGGAAGCACCTGGCTCCTGGCTTCGGATCGGCGCAGTGCGCCGGCCATAGCGGCCATTTGGGGGGGTGAACCAACGGAAGGAAGACCTTCCTCTCTGTCTCTCTCTCTCACTGTCTAACTCTGCCTGTCAAAAAAAAATTTTTTAATAAAATAAATAAATTCCATACTGCAGCTAGCTGAAGAATAGTAGCAATGAGAAATATCTACCACAAAATGGTGGGGTTTTGTTTTTGTTTTTGTTTTTTAAAAAAGGAAGAGACAGAGAGATGGACAGAAAAGGGTCTTATATTTGCTGGTTGACTCCCCAGACTTCTGATCCTACAACAGCCAGGATTAAATGAGGCCAAGGCCAGGAGCCTGGTACTCAACCTGCATCTTCCATATGAATGGCACAGACTCAACAACTTGAGCTATCATCTGCTGCCTTGCAGGTTGCACACCAACAGAAAGCTAGATCAACATCAGAACAACTAGAACTTGAAAGATGTACTCTGATATGGTTGAAGCTTAACACGTGGTGACCCTACCACTGCATGAAACACCTGCCTTTCAAAGTTTTTTTTTTTTTTGCACCAAAACAAACTTAGTTTTTATTCCATCTTTCTATGAATCTTTCTATGACAAAAGTATCCTTACATTAGACATTTTTCATTTCAGAGTTTACTGTTATTTATTATGAGATAGTCTTGATTAAAAAAATCAAATGAGGGGCCATAGTTGTGGCATAATGGGTTAAGCCACTGCTTACAATACCAACATCTCATATCACAGTGCCAGTTTGGATCCTCACTGCTCTGCTTCTGATCCAGCTTCCTGCTAATGTATCTGTGAAGCTAGTAAACAATGGCCCAATACTTGGGCCCCTGCCATCCATGTGGGAAACTGAGATGGAGTTAAAACCCCCTGGCTTCTGGATTTGGCCTTGTCCAGCCCTGGCTGCTGTGGCCATTTGGGGAGTGACTCAGTGAATGGAAGATCTCTCTCATTTTCTTTCTCTCTCTTTCTCGCTCTCTCTCCTTCCCTCTCTTTCCTTTTCTTCCTCTCACTGAAACTCTGACTCTAAGTAAATAAATATTTTTTAAATTAGACTAAAATATTACAAAATTTAAGAATATTTTTAACATTTTATTTCTTATTAAGACATTTTAAAATTTATTTATTTGGAAGGCAGAGAGAAAGAGACAGAGAAAGACATTTCCTAGTTCACTCCTCAAATGTCCTCAACAGCTCCAACAGAATCAGGGAATTCAATCTGTGTATTCCAGATGGGTGGCAAGGGCCACAGTAATTGGGCCAACATCAGCTGCCTCTCAGGGTGCACAAGAAGAGGAAGGTAGAATCAGGAGTGGAGCCAAAACTTGAACTCAGGCACTTCAATGTGGGATGTGGGTGTCCCAAGTAGTATCTTAGCTGCTGTGACGCCCATCCCTCAACCTTTTAATAGATGACATCTCCTCAAAAGAAAACTGTGAAAAAATTTTGCTTTGTTCTTTCATGTTAGTGGCAGAATTCATGTTTCCAGCCTTTCTGGTTTTTGGCCCATAGATCTCTTTCATAGGTCTGCCTCCCCAGTATATAGGCCTGAAGATTTAGAACAATAAGGGTAAGTTAGGGTCAGTGCTGGGAGACCTATCTCAGGTTTTTCCAGTCTTGCATCTTTTTTCTGTGGCCTTAGAACTCAACCTACAGCAGGTTCCCCTATGATATTACCCTACTTAGAACCTTTCTTTGAAAAATCATATTCCTTGGGGGATTTGGGGATAATTTAAAAATTAATAAACCTAAGTGATAAAATATTAGAAGCTATTAATACGTAATGCCTACTATATCTAAGACAAAGATTACAGAAATTTTTAGGGGCTCATGTAATCAAGATTTGTATACTCACTAAAACCCCCTCTCTCTCCAAGCTTTCAGACTTCCTGCGGTTTTAGGTCCCCACCTTCTCCATATCAGGATTGCCCATGTCTTCTGACAAGTAGTGGGAACATTATCCAGAGGCAGAAAGGGTGAACTTGGCTTCTAGTTAAGCCTTACTGGCCAACTTTCGGTATGTCGTATGAAGTTTTGGCATCTTAACGACATATAGACAAAGCCACGAGTACAAAGGGTTTCAGGTGTGTCCAGGCCACTATCAGCAATGCTAGGTTATTAACATCAGTGTTCTAAATGAACTTGTTAGTTGGGGGAAGAATAAACCCAAAGCATTCTAAGATTAAAGCAGGTTACATGATAGTGGTTATAAAAATATCTATTCCATTTCTTACTGGCTGTATTATTAAATCATGGAAAAAGCAAATAAGAACATCAAGGTTTTGTGGGGGTGGCAGCTACAGGAAGGAGTCCTTCACCACTACCCCCTCTAGAGGCCTTCGGTAACAAAAAGAAGTTGGAAGTAGTAAAACTTGGAGATCTGAAGGTGGGATTTCATGGGGCTAAGGCAGCCTTTTGAGACAGGAGACAGGATCACGCTCAGCTGCTGCCTGTGTCTCCTAGGGCCTGATGAGATTGGTTCTACAGGTGTTGCAAGAACTACAGCTGCAACTGGCTGCTGGCAGCAGAACCAACTTCAGGAAGACCTGAAGCATGCAGGAAGCAGCCAAGTCCCTTTCTCAGAACTTTTTTGGCCCTGCAGTCTGTCTCCCAAGCCTTCTCTTAACAGACCTAACATGGATCAGCAGGCAAAGCAGAAAGGGTAAACTGAGAGGCAATTGAGATTTAATTATTGACATACCAAGCACAAAAGTCTTCTGGTACACATTTCACAAGAGGGATGGCTAAAGGGTAACAGAAAAAGGTGGCAGAATCACCTTAGTATGCATCAGAGAAGGACTTGTGAGCTTTTAGCTGAGAAAGACCTTTTGCTTTAGGCCTAGTTTTGGCCAAGGCCTTTGTGGACAGTTGCTGAAATAGAGGCTGGGTTGCAACAAAATATGCTGCAGGTGCTGTCCACCTTTTCAGAACTTGGGCAACAGGAGGGAGAAGACAAGGGAGAAACCTGGAAAAGATAGCAGGAATAACAAAAAGTGATTTTTGTATTTTGGAATAGGAAAGAAGGAAAATAGGTAAGGAATTGCCTTGGTAACGTGGGGCAGGATTGGGGGAAAGACTTTCTTAAAGATGGAAAATGAGTGAAGTTGTAGGAAAAAACCTATGTGGAAAAGAAGGAAGTAGAATGCTTATAGGATGATTTTTAACCAAATAATAAGGTGTTTTGCTGCACATGAGTGTGGTGGGGCTGGGGCTGGGACCCACAAGCGCTAAGAGGGTTCAGAGCACTTCCTGTGTGGAGTATTTTGACTGGTCAATCATTAAATGCCAGTAGGAATCCCCTCCCAGTCCCCAAGATAACAACTGAAATTGTGCCCAGACATTCTCAGATGTCCCCTGGAGACAAAGTTACCCTTGGGGGAGAACCACTGCCCAGGGCCACTAGATTCACAAAGGCTTTGTGGATTTCTTTGCTTCCCACAGCAGTCCTCTTTCTAGGCAAATCCTGTGCCCTTACCCTCTTGTCCTTCTTGGAATCATGGCACCCACTAGTCCTATTTGGGTCAACATTTCTTATGTCTTCAATTTTGTTATCTTTTTTCCTAGTAATTATTTCTGAAAATTTTGTCCTACTAAAGGTGTCCTTTAATATCAGAAATAGAATTCCAAAGAACTATCTCTTTTTCTTTTGATTCATTTTATTTATTTTTACTATTTTTTTCTTTAGCCTAGGAGGTGAGCCAGTGGCAACTTATGGACCAAATCCAGCTGTTGTGTGTTTTGGAAGTGAAGTTTAATTGCAACACAATCATATTCCTTTCTATAATTTCCACGGCAGCTTTTGCACTGTGACCTTAGTGTAGTTTGGCAGAGACTGTATAGCCTGTGGGCTGTGATTTGCCAACCCTTGCTCTAAGTCTTGAAACTTTTGATGGCAGAGTTTGTATCTATCCTATCTGTTATGAGTATATATCCAAATTGTAGCCAAATAACTGCATGTTTATATTTTCTTACATTTATCTAAAAATATAAATTGAACTCAGCCATTTTCTTTCAAATGCCTAATCACTATATCTGTGCATTATTGCATAGTGAGTCAAATAATTAAAAATAATGCCAAAGACTTTCATTTTAACATTATATACCCAATTCCTGACTGGTTCTATTAATTTTTTTCCCTTCATAGACTGTCTCTTTAACTTTCACTACCCATGTTTCAGAAATGTTATTTGTTACAAAGAGACTAGGATAGGGGCCAGCGCTGTGGTGTGGTGGGCTAAGCTTCTGCCTGCGACGTCTGCATCCCATATGTGCATTGGTTCATGTCCCAGCTGCTCCACTTCTGATCCAGTTCTCTGCAATGGCCTGGGAAAGCAGTGGAAGATGGCCCAAGTGCTTGGGCCCCTGCAGCCACCTGGGAGACTCAGAAGAAGCTCCTGGCTCTGGGCTTTGGATCGGCCCAACTCCGGCCCTTGTGGCCGTTTAAGGAGTGAACCAGTGGATGAAACACCTCTCTCTGTGTCTCTACTTCTCTCTGTCTGTAATTCTACCTCTCAAATAAATAAATAAAATATTTTAAAAGGAGAGAAAGTAGGATAATGTGAATAACTTCATTACAAATCAGTCCTACCTACAGATTAAAAAAAACCAAATCAGTGTATTTTGTAGGTGATCATTTATTCGTTTTTACTCATTATCTTCTTTATATTATACATGTTAATGTTACATTTGTCTTTAACACTCATCCAAAGAGCACAATTTACATTTGATGTATTCAGCAATAAGGATGCCTTCATCTAGTTTATTGGAAAAGCAGAGAGCCCTTGAGATACTTCCGTTTTTATAATCCTTCAAGGAGATCACAAATGAGAGAGAAGTAATTAGTATAATTGTGAGTCACAATAAGGCTCACAAACCAAGGAAGAGAAATGATTCATAACACAAGATTGTTGAGAATAGTCATCCACAGACTAAATCTGTGTGCCCTGTCCGCCCATACGGTATTCATCTGTATGCTTTCCCCTCAACATTTTCAAATTTTTATGAATGATTTACTTTACTATTCCCTAGTGATGAACATCATTAGTCAAATGTTACTCTGAATTCATTTTGCATTTTGAATATTAATATGTGTGTATTTGTCATCCCATTAATTATGTGACAAAAGCATTTACCATAAAAAAGTTATTTACCATAATTATAAATCTTATTTTTGGAACAGAAATTACTTGAAATAATGAAACAGTGTTTCTTTGTGGTTTTCAGTTGCGACTGTACCTGGGTAGGATCTGCTATTTGTTTGTTTATCTCCTGAGGGCTATTGGTAATCCTGAATGATTTAGACCCCAAGATTTCTTAAGCCAAAGCAATTCTGTAAAGAAACCAAAGGGTTTGTTTTTCAAATGAATGGATGTCCTAACTATAAAGCATGCCTCTGCTGCCTTGAACTTAAAACAGAGTTTGTTGCATCATTCCAACATCTGGATTTCATTTATTACTAAGGCAGGATAAGATGGATTTGAAAAAATGAAGTAAAATCGCTTTTAATGATCGTTATCTGGTTTTGCTTGTGGACTAAAAATTTCCCTCAGTGTCCAAGTCAGGCTCTGTCATGTTTAACTTTGACTAAAACTATTTACTTCATAAGAAAAAGAGTTACAGTGACCTAATCCACTCCTCCTCTTCCTCCAGCTTAAAAAAAAAAAAACAAAACTATTTAGTTAATGGAAAAGATTGGAGTAAGGGACTTAATCTTATTTGAAATTTACGTGCAATAGCTCTGTTGGATTTCATGTATTTCTTTTAATTAGATGCACTTGTTAAAACATCTAATTCCTCCAAAAATATAATATACTTGTTCTAAATCTGATAGTTCTAAATTGGAGTGATAGTTGGATTTTAAAAAATGCATTCATAAGTTACATACAGTAGAAACCATGTATTTGCAGTATCTCATGTGCGAATCAAGTTTTCTTATAATGACAACATAGCAATATATTTTTCAATTACCAGTCTGTGTAAGTTTTAAATCACATTAAAGTATGGCTTCCAAAAAATTTCCTTATGTTTTCTCAAAAACTCTATACATACCTGGCAGAACAGACAATTTTCTCAAACATTATTTGAAATGTTTTGATAAACAAATCTCCGTTTTAGTTTAGAAAAAAAAGAAATAAGGTTTTTTAAAGGACATTTTCAATTATTTCATTGATGAAAATGTTCATTTATGATGGCTCTAATAATCCTAATCATTTCTACTATCAATGCTAAAAAGGAATATGAAGATATAATCGGAAGAGTATAATAGGAAATAATGAGAAAAGATCTGGAAGTTATACATTGAATGAGAGATAAACCTTTCCTGGCAATCAGAGCTCTCAGATTACCCACATTAGAAAGAAGGAAAATAGATGGAAATGCTATCCCTTGAGATACTTAAGGCCAGATTTGGCAAAGTGCTGGAAAACAAAACACAGGAAAATCCCCTAAATCTGTTGCCAAGGAAATGGCTCAGGTGACCTCCAAATAAGTTTTTCTGTGTGCCACTGATGTGGTAAGAGGGCTCTGGAGTCTGCTTTGCTTTTTCACTGACTCCAGGGTATCCTCAGAAGACCTGTTTGACCTGGCTGCCTTTTTCCTTTCTCCCTTAGGACTTTGCCAAATGACACTTGCTTGATGGAGCTCAGTACACACAAGCACTTCAGGACTGCAAAGAGAGTTATTGAAGAGGTAAAAATTATTGTTTCTTGTCACCCGTTGCTCAATTAAAGTTGAAATTTGGAAACAAAGTCTAAGATAGGTTTAATATGTTAGTCTGGCTCTGCTTTTAGTGCTGCAATTGTATTTAATTCAACTTGATTTTATGCAACTTCATTTCACGTGTGTTTATCAAGGAGCTCTTACTGCATGAAGATAACTCAAAGCCCAGGGCCATAAGATTGATTCATTGGCCATGTTGGAAGTTCAAGGAGTTCCTTTGCTTGAACAGCAGAAGAAAAAAGTCTCCCAAGGTCCCTGTGGTTCAGCAATTTCTTTAAGCTTGCAGTACAGTGGACAAAACTCGAAATTGGAAGATGGGACAGGTGATTTGTCAATAGATATTTTTGAGCTCCTTATAGGTTTAAAACACCATTCTAGATGCTGGGGATTATGAGAATTGCAATGGGATCCCAGCCATGGCTACCTGGCTCATTTCACAGTGCCATTCAAGGGCATGATGTGATTGCTACTATTTCAAGGTTCTGTGGGAATCCTAGAAGGCAGTGAATGGGCAGGTGTCTGTGTCCCAAAAGTGATGTCACCACCAATACCAACAACAGAAATAAGCTGTAGTCCCTGCATTCCAGCACAACGCTAGGTCTTAACTTACCTCCTCCATTCCTTACAGTGCCTTTTCTCTTCTACGAATGAAGAAACTGATACACTGAGAACCAATACAACCAGCTAGTGGGTAGCAGAGCCATTCAAAAACTTAAGGCCAGAAAGGGTCATGAAATCTGGTTAGCAACTTCCATTCTTCAAATAGTGGTGGCCATTATACTTTCTGCTCAGTAACTGCTGACTCTCTTGCCATAATTACCCATTTTCTAGGAAATCTCTTACTCTTGTGAGAAGCCTGCTGCACTGAGCTGGATCATAAATGCAGAGTAGCTAGGACTGGAACCAGCACTGTGATATGGGATGTGGGCCTCCCACACAATGGCTTAACCCACTGCACCATAACGCCCACTTCTGCATAGTTTATTTTAATATGCCTGATGTATTTTATTTTATATGTAGGGCACAATTTCTCTATTTCGTGTATTAACATAATTTCTGTCTTGGTTCTAAAAGAAAGAGAGAAAGAGAGAAAGAAAGGAAGGAAGGAAGGAAGGAAGGAAGGAAGGAAGGAAGGAAGGAAGGAAGGAAGGAAGGAAGGAAGAGAAAGAAAGAAAATAAAAGAAAGAAAGGGCTATTTTCTTCCAGAAACTCTTGACTGTTGGCTTAGGATCCTTCTCCATTCAGATGCAGCTATATTTCCATCTGGACAGGACACCCTGAAAAGGCAAAGATTCATGAAGCAGTTACTGTTTGTCAGGCACTTGTTTAAACATTGTCTTAAAAACAAGTGTCAGAGCTAGTGCTGTAGAGTGGCAGGTAAAGCTGCTGCCTGCAGCACCAGCATCTCATTTGGGCACCACTTCAAATCTCAGCTGCTCCACATCCAATCCACTCTCTGCTAATGCACCTGAGAAAGCAGCAGAAGATGGCCCAGGTGTCTGGGCCCTATGCCCATGTCAGAGACCTGGAGGAAGCTCCTGGCTCCTGGCTTCAGCTGGTGACTCCTGGCTTCAACCTGGGGAGTGAACCTGTGGATGGAAGATTCTCTGTCTCTCCCAATCTCTCTCTCTGGAACTCTGACTTTCAAATAAATAATAGGGAAAAAAAGTGCTTAGGGCCAGTGTTACGGCACAGAAGATTAAGCTATCGCTTGCAACACTGGCATCCCATATTGGAGTGCTGATTCTGTACTGGCCACTCCACTTCCAATCCAACCCCCTGCTAATGTGCTAGAGAAAGCAGCAGAGGATGGCCCAAATGCTTAGACCCCTGCCATCCATGTGGGAGACCTGGATGGAATTCCTGGCTCCCAGCTTCAAGGCTGGCCTATACCTGGCTGTTGCAGCCATTTGGGGAGTGAACCAGCAAGTGAAAGAGTCTCTTTCTCTCTCTCCATATATATTTTCTCATTTATTTTTCACAGCAATCTGGAAAGAAGAGAATACCAAGGTTCTGAAAGCACAAGTGACTCATGCAAGGCGGTACAGACAATAGCAGCAGAGCTAGGCTTGGAATTCACACGAACGCTCTGTCTCCCCACCTACCTATGCTGCCCATTGAAACTAACAAGCAGTCACCAACTGATCAGAATATATTTATGACATAAATCCATGACAACCACCACTGCAACACACAGAACAGGACTCTGCTCAAATGTCACCTCCTCATGCCAAAAGGCTTTCCTGGGAGTAGCCAACCTTCCTCTATAAACCCCATACACGCAGCTTTATTTTTCTTCCTAGCACTTGCCATCAGCTGGTAAAACAGTGATTTTTGTTTATTGCTTCTCCTGTGTGTTAGAATATGAGCTTCTGCAGGGCCTGGATGTTGTCTGAATTGTTCAGTTCCATATGTCTTGTACCTAGAACTGTGCCTGTTGTAAATAATGAAACTGTTAGATGAATGGATAAAGCAGAGTAGCTAGCCCGCCTGTGATCTGCTGATAGCACACACTGTTTGGTTGGGTAAATATTATTGCAGGGCAACAAAATGCAGCAATGTGTTTACACTTTTGCATATTCAGTTACAAGTGGCTCTCAACTTTTTTTTTTTTTAAGATTTATTTATTGGGGCCGGTGCTGTGGCACAGTGGATTAATGCCCTGGCCTGAAGTGCTGGCATCCCATATAGGCGCTGGTTCAAGACCCAGCTGCTCCACTTCCGATTCAGCTCTCTGCTATGGCCCAGGAAAGCAGTGGAGGATGGCCCAAGTCCTTGGGCCCCTGCACCCATGTGGGAGACCGAGAAGAAGCTCCTGGCTCCTGGCTTCAAATCGGTGCAGCTCCGGCCATTGCAGCCATTTGGGGAGTGAGCCAGCAGATGGAAGACCTCTCTCTCTCTCTCTCTCTCTCTCTCTCTCTTTCTCTCTGCCTCCCCTCTCTCTGTGTAACTCTGACTTTCAAATAAATGGATGGATCTTTTTAAAAAATTATTTATTTTAGAGGCAGAGTTACAGATAGAGAGAGGGAGAGACACACAGAGAGAGGTCTTCCATCTACTGGTTCACTCCCCAGATGGTCACAATGACTAGAGCTGGGCTGACTGAAACCAGGAACCAGGTCTCCCACGTGGGTGCAGGAATGCAAGCACTTGGGTCATCTTCCATTGCTTTCCCAGGCTACTAGCAGAGAGTTGGATTGGAAGAGGAACAGCCAGAATGTGAACTGGCACCCATATGGGAGACTGATGCCACAGGCAGAGGCTTAATCTACTTTGCCACAGCAATAGCCCCAAGTGGTTCTCAATTTAAAAACTTGTTACCCATATAAAAAATTTGGCTCTAATGCTAAGCTTCCCTCAGGACTCCATTGACTACATTTCTTTTACTTGTTAAGCACTTTAAACATCACTATTACTACTTTTACAAATGTTCATGTTGACCTTATAAATCTAAATATGAAGGTATTTCAGAAAGTTTGTGGAAAAGTGTAATAAAAGATGTTTATTTTGAGGCAAACAATTTTGAAATCCATGAATGGATTTTCTTTTTCTTTTTTTTAAAGATTTATTTTATTTATTTGAAAGACAGAGTTACAGAGAGGAACTGACAGAGAGAGAGGTCTTCCATCTGCTGGTTCACTCCCCAGATGGCCACAACGGCTGGAGCTAAGCCGATCTGAAGCCAGGAGCCAGGAGCATTTTCTCAGTCTCCCACATGGGTGCAGGGGCCCAAGGACTTGGGCCATCTTCCAAAGCTATCCCAGGCCATAGCAGAGAGCTGGATCAGAAGTGGAGCAGCTGGGACCAGCACCTATATGGGATGCCGGCGCTTCAGGCCAGGGCTTTAACCCGCCGCACCACAGCATTGGCCCCATGAATGGATTTTCATAATGTGCATTTTCCATGAAATTTTGAAGCCCTCTTCATCTTCCACTCAACTGAAACTGAACAAACCTTCAACTCATCTTCGCCTGAGCTGATTTCAGAAATGTTCATGGCTACTCTAATGCTGTAGAGCAGGGAGGTTGGAGTTGACAGGAATCTTAACCAAATTTGGTTTAAGTATTTTACACTGGCAAATTGTCCAAAGGCCTGTGGACGTGTGAGCAGATGTTGGTGCTCTTCCAAGGCCTTGGACAGGATCATGGAAATGAGGGTCCCAGAAGCTCTACTTCCTCTGGCTTCCTATTAAATTGTCCTCCGGAGATGGGGAATGAACCCACTGCACTGCAGCTGCACCAGCTGTCATCTCTGCCCTGGATTAACAAAGCATGCACTTGCCCTGATTCCCACTCTCCCACTTTTCCTGTAATGGGCACCTTGTCACTTGCATCTCCGCTCAGGGAGGCTTTTTCTGGTAACCATATGTATACCACTCCCATCACTCTCTGCTGTATTTTCATTCACCCCTCACTTGTAGCTGAAGATATTTGATAACTTATTTATTGTAGAATGTCTCCAGGAAAATGTGGTGCCTCTGAGAAAGCAGGAATCTTGCCTGTGTGGCTCATAGATGCATCATTTGAACCTAGAAGAGCACCTGACATTCATTCATTCATTCATACATATACTCTTTGAATGAATGAATGAACTATGAGCTTGAAAGTATATAAAGAACTTTTTAATTAGCTCAAGAGTATCATCTTTATCAGTTTAATCAATTTACTCCAAATCTAGTCCCCAATTCACTGGGTTGGTGAAGGAGCCAATTCAGATATGGTTAGGGCCCTTTCCTCCCCAGGTGCTGTGGGTTGAGTGTGCATTTCCGCAATTTGTATGTTGAAGCCTAAGTTCCTTAATGTGATGATATTTGGAAGTGAGAGCCTTTGGGAGATATTTAGGTCATGAAGGTGGAGCTCTCATGAGTAGGATTGGTGCCCTTATAAGAAGAAAGACAAAATACAGATGATTCCCCCCCCCCCACTCTCTCTCTCTCAATTGTGAAATACAATGAAGACATAGCCATTTACAATCCAGGAAAACAGCCCTTAGCATGCTCTATATCTGTGTGTGGACACCTGGATTTCCCAGTATCTTGAACTGTATATTCTGTGATTTAAGTGATCCAGGGTGAGGTATTCTCTTCTAGCAGCCCAAACACACACAAAGACACCAGGATTTGCAAAAATGTTGGCATTTAACAGCACAGCAAGTCATCAGTTGTTGGCCCTCACTGGGCACTGAACTGCTTTTGGTCTAGGTTGGTAGCTAGGTGCCTACTGCAGCTTCCACGACATGTATGTGACTAAACAATGTGGGCAGGGTTGGGAGCTCTGCTCTTGGCATCTAGCCCTCCCCTAATATCCTGCCACCCTTCCTTCTGAGACCTTCTCATTGCCTCTCAGGCAGCAGCCTGGTAGCCTGCACTGTTGAGAGACCACAGACCCCTTGAGCATCCTTGTTGAGACTGAATCCCTCCCCTCTTCTCAAGGGCACTCACACCTTTCCCTTCCCTCTGAGACATCTTGTACAACCATTTCATGGAGTTTATTTAGGTCATACAAAGCTGGGAATCGCTGTGACTACCCTCTCTCCTGCTCAGCCAAAGTCCCTTCTTGCAATAGAAAGGGAGGGGAAATCAAGAATAAACAAAATGTTTAAAATCTGAACAATTAGGAGCAGGATTTGGCCTAGCAGGTAAAATGCCCACATCAAAGTAACTGGGTTCAATTCCCAGCTCCAGATCCTGACTTTAGTTACCTGCTAATGCAGACCCCAGGGAGGCAGCAGGTGATGGCTCAACTAATTGCATTCCTGCTATCCACATGGGAGACTTGGATGAGTTTTCAGTTCCTGGCTGGTACAGCCCCTACCATTGTGGGCATTTGTGGAATGGACCAGGAGATCTAAGGCTTGCTCACTCGCTCTCTCTTTTTCTCTCTTCAAATACATAAAAAAATCTGAAAAATCATCCCATCTCGTATATTTCATATATTTTTGTGTACTGGAAAGAAACTAACTGACAGTTGGGTTGTCGGTACACTCTGCCTCCTTGTTATGGGCTGAATTACATCCCTCCAAATTCATACATTGAAGTCCTAGGCCCCAGTAACTCAGAATGTAGCTGCATTTAGAGATAGTATGATGGAAGAGGCAATTACATTAAAATGAGATCATTAGGATGGGCTCTAATCCAATAGGACTAGGGCCCTTACAAGAAGAAGAGATTAGCACAGACAGATCCCAAAGGAAGGCCATGGAAAGACTGAGAGGAAGCTATCTACAAGCCAAGGAGAGAGACTGGAGAAGGAACCAACCCTATTGACACCTCCATCTCAGTCCTCCAGCCACAAGAAAGTCAACAAATACATTTTCGTTGCTTATGACCCAGACTGTGGTCCTTTTCTACGAAGCCCTAGCACTGAGATTGAACAAGGCAGCAACAGTGGGCATTGTGAGTGAACAGCTCCTTGGTACTCCCAGAATTTTAAATCAGCAGCTGTAGCCACCTCCCCCTCCACAACCCATCCCTGCAACTCCCTGACCCAGAGCCTGCACACAGCAGGCAAATTTGTTTGAAGGGAGGGCCTGAGGTGTCTCCTTTCACCTTGCTCTTTCTCTCCCCCATTGGAATGCTGCAGAGCGCCACCATCAGCTGCTCCAAAGGCATTTCAGGGATGATGGCATTTCCCTGACATGCATTCCAGGAAAGGGACACACATACTCAACTTGCATCAGGCCCCACTGGGGTCAGCAGGTGATGAAGTAGTGATTCTTTGCTAGCCAGTTTCATTCCCAAATAGTTATCCATCATGTTGATTGTCTAGAAATGCATCTTGTTTAGCACTTAGGATAAAGAACTGCTATCTAGGCCAGCACCGTGGCTTAACAGTCTAATCCTCCGCCTTGCGGCGCCGGCACACGGGGTTCTAGTCCCGGTTGGGGTGCTGGATTCTATCCCGGTTGCCCCTCTTCCAGGCCAGCTCTCTGCTATGGCCCGAGAAGGCAGTGGAGGATGGCCCAAGTCCTTGGGCCCTGCACCCGCATGGGAGACCAGGAGAAGCACCTGGCTCCTGGCTTCAGATCAGCATGATGCGCCGGCCACAGCGGCCATTGGAGGGTGAACCAACGGCAAAAAGGAAGACCTTCCTCTCTGTCTCTCTCTCTCACTATCCACTCTGCCTGTCAAAAAAAAAAAAACAAAAAACAAAAAACAAACTCCTATCTATTAGTAATCTCAGCAACTATGTTTCCTAGAGGTGAACAAAAATCATTTAAAAATATCTTGTTATCTTTGGGATGTTAATTTCTTTCCATATATGTAATCTTATGTCTCACTGTTGCCAGTTTTTTTTTTTTTTTTACAGGCAGAGTGGACAGTGAGAGAGAGACAGAGAGAAAGGTCTTCCTTTTTGCCATTGGTTCACCCTCCAATGGCCGCTGGATGGCAGGAGCCAGGTGCTTCTCCTGGTCTCCCATGGGGTGCAGGGCCCAAGCACTTGGGCCATCCTCCACTGCACTCCCTGGCCACAGCAGAGAGCTGGCCTGGAAGAGGGACAACCGGGACAGGATCGGTGCCCCGACCGGGACTAGAACCTGGTGTGCCGGCGCCGCAAGGCGGAGGATTAGCCTAGTGAGCCGCAGCGCCGGCCGCCAGTTGCTCTTTTTGAGGGAAAAATAAAGTGAAACAACAGCAACAAAGCGCATTGTTTCAACATTCCAAATTTAAACATTGATTTAGGGGCTCTATGTTAGAGACAGTTCCAAATAATGACTATGACCTAAGGAAAAAATGGATTTGTTTAAAAATATGGAAGCTACATTTAAACCTTCAATTATTTATTGACAGTACATTTTTTCCTTAAAAATTATCTTTACTCTTTCTGATGTTTCATATAATACAGAACTACCTAAAGTGCAAAATGTGTAATATTTATTCATAAAAAAGTAGCCACATTACAATCAGTGGATATTACAAGTCACAGCATTAACATTTTACAACTTGACATTACAAGCCAATGTATACTCTTTAAGGAATATCAAATGTTTAAAACCACATCTTCAAATATGTTTATTTAACTTCACCATAGCTCTCCTAAAACACAACATACTTCAAGTTCTTATAAAGTATGCTTTTTGAAATTTAAACTTTTCATATACATGTGTTTAAGAGGACTTTAATTCATATGTTTTTTAACTGGTGAGTTGTTTAAACTGAACTCATAAATACATTAGCCAATGTTGCAAAATGCCTGCTAACTCTTTTAGAAGAACTTCTAGAAAGCATAATGTTTTAGTGGTCCAAAGGGAAATGAAGACAATGAAATCACAGTGCATCATCCCAGATTTGGCCATTTAAATTTTATGCAATTATACAATAATATTCACTCCTTTGGCTGTGATTCTTTGGTTTCTCCAAAAACAAGTCACTATTACATTCATAATGATAACTCACTTCTAGGCCTTTGAATGATCAGGAAGAAATCATAGATATTAGCTCAAAATGGAAAGCAGTGACATTTCAGAGTGAAAATTTAGCTAGAAGTATAAAAAAGAGGCATGAGTCAGGCATAAGTAGCCAATTTGAAATTATTATGGAATATGCAAAATTTTTTGATGTTTTTATTTCTATCGTGCAATTTTTAATGAAATATTTTTGCTTCATAATGTGCCTTCTCAGTTCAAGTCAGGTCCAGATATCTTACCATGCTGTCAAAATGGGAAATGATTTAATGGGTATTATTTGCTGAATGAAGAATTACTCAAGTAAATGAATGAAATGTAGTATAAAACAAAGCATCTAGTACATGTTTAAATTATTTAAATAGCATGGAAGTAGATTTAGTCCTAGAAGATTGTTGTCAAAACTATTTAAATCATTCTTTGCCTTTAGAAATTTAAATTTCTTGCATTTGCTCTTCTTAAAACCCAAATAAAATAAAGGGTAGGCTAAGTGCTATTTGATCAGGGCTCTGGTTCCATGATTCTACTCCTGTCTCATTTTCATCCTGTTGGGTCTGGGATTTGATTTTACTGTTCTTGCAAACTACTAAATTAGTTTGCCTGTTACTGTTTCATAGTACTAAAAGAAGGCAGGTGACTTGTGGGTCAGAAACAAAAAACTATATTACTCCGGGAACCAATGACATCAGCACGCTTGTACTGGGTCATCTTGCCCCAAGTCCCATAGGAGTAATGTAGCATGACTCAGAAGGATATTACACACACATCTGTAAGTATCCATCCATGATGCAAACACACAGTGAGTTTGCATCACAGCTAGGGAACATTAAATTTAGAGTTTGTTGCTTTCACAATAACCAGTTAGCAAACCTGCTCTTGGTCAGACATGAGATATTGTTTCATTATACTGTTTGCTAAACATAACCCTAAGAAACAGCTCAGGGAAAGAGCAGAAAGAAGTCCAAAATTTTGGCACACCCAGAAAGATGTGGGAGCACGAGAGATACACGAAGTACTGTCTGTCCCAACAAAATTGTAGTGATTTCATCCTCACACTGACTTCCCTATCCATGGGAAGATGGCTTGACCCTGACAACTATCCAGAAGTCTTGAACTTCTCCATGATTAAATCATACATAAATTAATCTCTGGGGTCAAGGATAGCTCCTTGATTGAGGCATACTTTTTTTTTTTTTTTTTTCTCTTTTTTTGAGGCATACTTTTTGTATTCATTATTGACTAATCTCTGTGGTTAGAAGAAATGATGAGTCTGATGGCCATAGGTCAATGGATTCCTCCAAACTGGGGTAGAAGGACAAATGGAGCCTAGGAGGAAAAGGTAGCTACAATGCATTCAAATGGTCTCTGTGGGCTATAATTTAAGGATTTTGGTCTGCTTTTAGATTTTTCCAAGTGGAATGAAAAAAAAAAAAGAAAATAAATCAGAACTCCTTGGCTCTCTTTTCTATATTCATTCTGAGAAATCTTCATCTACTCATGCTCATTGAGCACTAATTATTCCTTATAAACTACATTCGATTGGGGAATAAATTCTGAATAAATCAGAAATGACCCCTAATTTCACAGAGTCATAATCTAGTGTAGAATTCATTCAATCTAACAGACTATTAAGATGGCAGGGGAAGTACAGAGTGATGTACAGAGTGAAGCCCCTAACCTGGGAGTCAGGAAGACTCCTTATGACCTCCACTCATAAGCCTCAAAGGGTGACTAGGAATTACGAGGTGGTGCATTCATTGGAGAGGACTAGATGGTTTGGAAGAATGCCTAAGCAGATGGCATAACAAATCAAGTCAGAGAAATTAATAGTTCTGTGTGTCTGAATCATGGAATTTAAGGTGAGGAATAGCGAGCTATGAGGTGGGAGGAGTGGGAAGTGTGAGGCAGAAAGTGTCATGTTCCTAAGGGAGTTTGACTTTATTCTGGGAGCTCTTGAACATTTTAAACAGGAACAACAAAATAGGTATTATAGTTCAGAAATTTTATTCCGTCTATGGAATGAAAATTGAATTAAGGGTGGAAACAAGCCTGGAACAGACAGATCATTTGAGGATGTTGATGTCCAAGTGAAAACAGAGTAAAGGATCACATTTGCAATATATTTATAAGTTGGATCCATGGGCTTTTATAGATCCCTGGATGCATGAGATGAGCATAATGGGATTCCTAAAGCCTGGAGGCAGGATAACAATACTTAAGAATAGGTATTTTAAACTTAGGCAGATAAAAGTTCAAATCTTGGCTCTACCACCTAACAGGAGTGGGGAACGTCCAGCTTGAGAAATCATTTAGTCTGGCCAAGGCAACTGCAGGCAGGATTTGAAATTCAATAAATTTATAGCAGTCAAATATTTAAGTTGCTAATTTTGTATGGCTGCAAATGATGTTATAATTATCCAAATTGCCCTTGGCAGAAAAAAAAAAAAGGTTTCCCACTCCTGATAAGATTTAGGGCTTGATTAATTACCAGTAAAAGACAGGTACTAATAACTACTTAGAAGGACTGCTTTGAGAATAAATAACATATTGTATGTCAAGCTCCTGGCACACAGTAATCTTCAATAAATTATACCAAATTTGATTTCCTGGTTCTGTCTAGGCAAGCTGGTTGGATAGGAGAAGCTATTCAAGTTAACTATGTGCTGGACTTACAGCACTCTAAACAAATCTGAGTTATTTTTCTTGTATGATAAGGGAATTGGAGGTGAAGAGCTGATGATACTGACTCATTCAAGAGTGTCGTCTCCGCAATTATCTTAGTGTTTGCCTTAGGATCACAATATGGGTGTCCCAGTTCAACCTCAAATCATCACTTTCATACGTAAGCAAGAGTTGAAGGAAATCAGGCATACAAGAAAGGGAGTGGGGTATTCAGTTATCCTGAGATGGGGAACAGAGGGAGAGAAGCAGAGTTCATGAGGAAACTAATTAGCCTGGTTTTGAATACACTGAGTTTTAAGTTTCTAAGATAAATTAACACCTTGAGATAGATTTAATATGTAGTTTAATATACCGACCTAGAGCTAAGCAAAGAAATCTGAGATTGAAGGGGACAGCTAGATTCTGCAGGATCAATGAGAGAACCCACACAAAAATGTAGAGTGAGAAATAAACAACTCCACTTGATGGGCAAGCAGAGGCATAATAGAACCTGCCAAAGAAGGGAGATGGAAAAGACAGGGGAGAGTGGAAAGAGCAACTGTGAAAAGGTTTTTTTTTTTCATTCTTTTTTTTTTTTCCAGAGCTTATTGATGATGTGAGTTGTTAAGTTTTTTGGTTTTGTTTTGCTTTGTTTTTCAAATTTTGAGATAGCTGATTCATGTTTCCGAAGAGACTCAAACTTGGAGTGAGGATCTGCCTCTCAGGACCTTCAGAGGCCCTCTGCCAGTGGCCGCAGTTGCTGATTGTATTGTCTTCCCTTCCTCCAGCAGGAAGGAAGAAAATGAAACACTTACTTACATTTAAAGTCTCCCAATCTATGCAACAAAGTTGTAAGGATGTAGTTTCCAGGAGGAAATTGTCAGGCTCTTTCCCTTCTCTAAATGTGTATCAGAGTTCAGAAAAGTACTTCTCAGGGTACGAGGTTTAAAAAAATAGATTTGGGTTTCTTTTGTTTCCTCTTGTGCAACTAATTCTGCAGGTTGTAGACAGAAACAATAATCTAACCCACTTGGCCTCCCTTTTGTCTATTTCATTCATCAATGTGGTAATTCTCAGAGCACGAATTTGGGAGAATCCTCTGTTAGCAGAGGATGTCAGTCCAGGCATGGAGATTAAAACCTTCATATGTCCTCTGCAATTCATATAATTACTAATGTCTGTTTTAAGACATTATTCTTTTAAGTGCTGGGATTTTACCTGTTGGTACAAGGGAAAGTTAGCCGTCCCTCTCCGTCCCCGGCCCAAACGGGGACGTTCCCGTGTGCGCGCTGTGGCTTTCTTTTCCGTGCACCGAAGGTGGGCTGAGCGAAGGAGCGTGACGCAAGAGGGGGCTGTGTCCTGGATGCTAGCGGGAGCCTCTGCCTCCATCTCAATGAGCCCATTAGCGCCGCAATCTCGCAGCGGCGGCCAGCGCAGCGGCGGGGCGGCAACGGGAGGCTCTGCGCGCCCCAGTCCTGCGTCCTTGGCGGGCGCCCCGCGCTGCGAGCACATCTTCGGCCGCACCCAAGCTTCGCCTGCCTTTTTTTTTTTTTTTTTTTTTTCCCCAGCTCTTCATGCTGCCCAACTAAGAGGGAAAAAATGGGCACGGGGGATTTTATCTGCATTTCCATGACTGGAGGAGCGCCCTGGGGGTTCCGACTGCAAGGTGGCAAGGAGCACAAGCAGCCCTTACAAGTGGCAAAGGTAGGCGCACGAACGAGGTGTTACCGCTGCTCGGTGCTGGCCAGGAGGGCAGGAAGGCAACTTCTTGACCTTTGTTCAAGTTCTGGCGCAGACATCTATGGCTTTGATTGTGGATTGTTGCTGTCTTTTAAAGAAACTTCGGAGAATAATATATTGGCATTTGTTATGTAATTAATTTGCAGTTGATAAGAGGGGAAAAAAGAGTCTGCCATATTTTATCAACCGAAGGAAAGGCCTACTTTATTAATTGACAAGCAGCAAGCCGCCAGGGAGCAATGCTAGAATATTGTTAGTTACTGTTTCGTGCCATTTTTCTTGGCTCCAGCAAAGAAGAAATGTCCAGTTCAGCATAACCACTTAGCTTGGTTATTTGGGGGACTTTTATAAAATTTTTGGTAGTAACATTTGTTATGCAGCATTTCATGAAAAGGCCAATTTTGGGCAATAACTTTTAAAGTATGATGAAATGTCATAAAATCTATTTTTAAAAACATCCTTTTAAGGATTGGACAGAGATTGATGCAGAAACCCATGTACTGTATTCTGTCCTCTTTAGGCATCTGGTCAAGAACTGGAAATAAAATTCAAAGATACCTGAAATATATTGTTAACTAAGAGGTATCTTTACAATGCCTCGAGTAAGTATTTCCAGCATTTTTGCTGCTATTAGATTGCTTGTTTCTTAGGTTAATACATTACCAGCTTGCTCAAGGGGGTCTGCTATTATCTTATTAATATCCAGCTAAAATAAATCTTAAAACACATGAAGCCAAGCAAACTTTTGCCTGATTGTAATATCAAATTGTAATACTGTTTGAAAGAATGTGAGGGTCTAAGAGATTAATTTCCTGTCTTATACTTGTATTAAAAATGGACCTAGATCTTTATATACAGACAACTGCCTTTACAGTTATTCTTTCCTTTTGGCCTGTGTGGTTGTTTGTTTGTTTTGTTTTTAATGTTTGATGTGAAAAAAGGAGTTTCTTTTCAATCTTCTGCTCCCAGGCATCCACTGGAAAATCCTCTTCTAGAATGTGATGGTGGAATCCTGCCACCTAGTGAACACTGCGAACATCAAGTGTGCAGCCTAAGGCAGCGGATGAAAAGCAGGACTTTTGCAACTGGAAAGTTCCTCAGACATCTCCAGTTCAGTCCACTAAATTTAGAGGAGGGAAGTGTCCAGAGAGGTCGCATAAGAGGCCTGGAGCCTTAGTAGCTGGCCTTCAGCTTGCAACTGACAGGATCGAAGACCAGAAAGGGGGCTTCAGTAGGTTTCTTTAGGAGTCAGTGTATTACAAGCAGCATCAAGTTAAACATGATTTGGTGTAAATACAATTCATGAGGCTGAAGCAGATTTGTTCTGAGTCTAGAATAGCAGTTGGCTGGCTCCTGTTACTGAGATTTGGGTTCTAATTCCAGCTCTGATCTAACTTGCAGCCTGGCCTGAGGCTCAACCTTGCTGTCTCATCAGCTGTGTGTGTGTGTGTGTGTGTGTAGAGGGAGAGACAAAAATTTTCAGCGCAGTGGGAAAGGAGTAAAGAAGAAATTAAAATATGTAATCCATGAAGTGCTGTCTCGCTTGAGTATCCTACCTTCCTGACACTATATTCTTTTGGAATACTTGCAAACTGATTGAAGTGCAGGGCCAGCGATGGCTGAAAGCTGTTATTCCCTGGTATCCGGACCTGAAGAACAGAGTGAGCAGTGGCTTTCTCTTGAGTTTTCTGTGTTCTAATTTCAAAATGTAACCACCTTGTGATTCTTGGAAGAGCTGAAGCGATTTTCTGGGGAAGGGGACTGTGGAGACATTTCTCTGATGGCGACATCTCTGATGCCAGCATTCAGAGACACTGTTAGCTTGTGGGAGGGACAAATAATCCAGTCCCTATGCTTCCCCCAAATCATCTTTCCTAAAATGTCTAGGCAATGTATTCATAGTTCTTACAGGATCATTGTTAAAGCCTCTAGGTGTTTGCCTTAGTTTTCTAGTGTTTGCTACGGAGTTAGGGGTTTTAAAATGTCAGAATGAAAGAATCTGAATTTTCATCTTCGTGTGTGTGTGTGTGTGTGTGAGAGAGAGAGAGAGAGAGAGAGATAATAGTCTACAGGATTAATTTTTTCCATATGTTAAAGAGACTGAAGAGCTTTCTAAAGAAGATGCAAGTTCTAAGTTACTATGGCAATACCCATTTTTGTTGGTATATGCTTTTCTTTAGTTCAAATTTGTTATACATTTTTTAGTAGCATTATTTCTCCTAGAAAGTCAATGGAGCAAAGTGCTTATCACTTTTTATGTTATCAAAGCCGTGGATTTGGTGGGATCATTATTTGTTTTTAAAGCACGGAGTCAATTTAGTTCTAGTAGTGCTCTCTCATTGAGTTCAAGGTGAGGTGAATGTTGCCTGGCCCTAACCTCTTAGGGCCTCGTCACCTCCAAATAGGAGAATGCAAAGAAAGAGAGAGAAAGGCTAAGTGGAGGCTTGTTGCTGGCAAATGAAATATTCATGATTGTAAATTTGGGAATTAGAGAAAATAAATATTTCCAAGGAAAATACAATTTCAGCTGATGCTTGAACAATGCTCCTCTCTATAGAAAAAAAACAAATTATTGTGGAATACTAGAGGATTTTCATTTTTTTTCGTAATACTGTATAGAATGAAAACATAACAGATTAAAAAAAAACACACAATGAAAGTTAGTCTGATGTTACTAAATAGCTTTATAACTTCCCATAAATATCCTTCTAGTAGCATGTTAAGTCACTTGTAAGAGACATCAAATAATTTTAGTGTTTGGTGAGCTGAAATGTTCACAAACCACAGATTTTTAAAGAGTTCTAATAAGAATACTAACAATCAAAACTTTTCATTGACAGTTGAAAGTCAATGCCATAATATTGTTTTGTTTTCAAAATAAAGTCAGTTTTTTTAAAAGGACCAAATTATCAGTAACATTAGCTTAGTTTTGAATGTTTATGTATCTTTTAATTTATGTTCTAAATACTTGTGATGGGAAGCAAACATTTATAATACTGAGCGGTAGGATAGTACTACTCGGAAAAGTCTATTTTCAAGAGACCATCCACAGAAATAAAACTTAACCAGACATAACACTGCATTTGTGTGTGTGCAGATGTCCTTGTAAAAAGAATGTTAGCACTTTTGCTTTACAAAGCTCTCTCTTTGGGAAAAATATATGTACATGGCCATACCTCTGGACCTACTCTAGGCAGATCGCTTTGGAAAAACTTCACAGAAAGAAGTGGAGAGAAGCTTGCTTTACAAACAAATCATATACACTACTCAAAAAATCTCACATTCTGAAAATAATGAACAAAAATGTGTTCATACTTTCCAAGTTTTAATATAGTTCGAAATTTATTTTTTCTTCAAATCTTGTAAACTCCTATGGTACTTATTTTATTGAATTTTAATTCAGATTTTCAAATTTGTTAAAATTGAGATGATAGAGTACAATCAGAGGCAGAAATGGATTTAGCGATCTTATTTATTATTGTATAAGTGCTCCTTAAAACGTTGTGTCCAAATAGGTAAGGCCTATTTCAAATAACCTCGTTCTGATCACTTAGTGCCATCAGTGAGGTTCTAAATGTTTCAGGTAGATTAATTTCAGAAATATAGCTATTTCTAAAGAGATTTAAAAAGATTTTAATATGTTTGGAAGTGTATATTTGAGAATAAATATTCTTTACTATCAATGGAAACCAGTAATATCTTTATTAAAATACACACCTAATTACTGAAATGTTTAATTTAGTTTTTCATTCTTTCTAGAAATTTCAAAGATAAGTTCCTTTACAAAACTTAATGGGTACTAAGTAAATCTATTAAGCAGGTGTTATTTTAGAATTGCATGTTTAAACCCATTATGTCCCCTTGTGCTATAGGTATTATATAGCACACCTAGAAAGACTAAAATTGAACAGTAGATATACCACTTATGGTAACTTTGAAATAAATATTCTGTTACCAAATTTTCACAAAATTGAAAACTTAAGGCTTAGTGGTTAAGACAGATCACTGTTGAAAAATGACAGTAAGATGAAATATTGACTATGCATGAACTTTGCTGTAATAGGAACGTAGCACATGTGCAGCTAACATGCACTGAGCCCTTGCCACATGCCAGGAAATATCCCAAGTGTTTTTAAGGTATTATCTCTTCAAAGGATCCTCAGATACCTGAGAAGTAGGTATGAAAATATTCTTGTTTTAGAGGTGAAGAAATTGAGGCAAAGACAGGCTAAGTTGCTTGCCAAAGGTTAAGCTATAAAAAACAACAACGTGATTTGATTTTTCTGCTTCCTCTTTGGTGGAAACAGGTACCTGAAAGTACAAAGGTAGGTTAAGTTGGTCCCAAAAGGGAAGTTTATATTTATAAAAGAAATACCATTCCTTCTGGTTTTTTTAAAAAAAGGTTTTAAAATTTATTTTGAAAGTCAGAGCTACAGAGAGAGAGGGAGAGACATGGAGAGAGAGAGCGTCCATATGCTGGTTCACTCCCCAGATGGCCACAGCAGGCAGCACTGGGCCAGGTCGAAGCTAAGAGCCATGAGCTTCATCTGGGTCTCCCATGTGGGTGACAGGGGCCAAAACACTTGGGCCATCTTCCACTGCTTTTCCCAGGCCATTAGTGGGGAACTGAATGGGAAGCGAACAGTCGGAACTTGAACTGGCACCCACATGGGATGCCGGCTTCCCACTATGCTACAATGCTGGCCCCTGTCCTTCCTGATTTTAATTGGTCTGGGGTTCTCCCTGGGCCCTAGGATTTGTAAACAATCTAAAGGCAATCCTGCCATGTGGTTAAGTTTCACAACCTCTGCTATAGAAAGTTGGAGCCAGATGTGTCTCCATGGCATTTCCTGAAGGCTGACGCCATATGCCCTTCAGCATTCTCCCAAACCCTTTCCCAGCCAAGTTAAGAGAAGGACCAGAAGGAGGCCAAGTTTCCCAATTGGTGCTATTGGGAGCAGGTCATAGTGGTGGGAGAATTTTCCATTTTTATAGGCAAGGTAGGTTGTCTGAGGGGAAGATAATAGGTGTTGGGAAAATCCAAGCTCATCACTGTGAAGACTGGGGGTGCCTTCCAGAATGGGAGACTGATGATCTGCTCCCTGGAAGTTTGTCTTCCTTGCTAATGGCTTGCTGGCCTTTCTGAGTGGCATGGGTGGGAGTGTGGGGAGAGGGCAGGGGAGAGTAAGACTGGAGGAACATGCAGGGGAGGGAGAGAAGGAATGAAAAAGTGTGGGGGGGGGCTGGTGGAGAGAAGGGTGGGAAGGGAGAGAGAGAGGGAGAGACTGATTATATAATGTTCTTTAAAAATAACAATCACCTTAGTTTAATACCCAACCAAAGTTCAGAGTACTTACTTCTAACTTGAGAGTTCTAGACTTTGACAGTAACTTTCAAGAAACATTTCTCTAGACCAATTCAAAGGATACATCTGACTAATTGCATCTCAAATTACTAAAGTACAGATTTGCACTCAAAAAATAAAAAACAAAGGAAAGAGGATAAGTTTATATTTCTTGTTGAGCCCAAAATCAAATCTCCATTCATTCTACCCAGAAACAGTAGCTTCAACATAAGCATCAATGGAAGTCACATACGTTGGTGATAGATTTTCAGGACCAAACATCAAATACATGTGATTGATGACAGGAACCTTTGTGATGTAACTGATTTGTTTTGTTTTTTTGGAGTGTCAACTCATTCAGTTATAAACATGAAACCATTTTTTCTGCCAGTAACTCTCCCAACCAAAATAAAGACAAACAATCCCTTCCTTAATGATACTTTGGGCAGATTCCATACATTTCTTGTGGTTTTTAGTTATTAAAACAGTCTAGTTCAATTAAAACTTCAATCTAATATCTGACTGAATTCTTTCCCTGAGCATCATGGGCCAGACTTGTGGCTCCAGGTCTTGGTGTGGGGAGAAAGGCACTGTCTACCCTGTACTCACATCCCTCCAAGATTTCAGGGAGGAGCAAAGATCGAACAGGCAAGGCAAAAATGAATATTATTTATTTGTAATCGAATGAAGGGATATTTGTCTCTTTGTTAGTTGACTTTTCTAGTCAATGTTGAATGACCATTAATGTCCTCTTGGGGACTGGTAGACACACATGAGGTTTCTTGCAGGAGCCCTGGAGGGTCTCCCCAGTGCACAGTTCCCAAACATAAGAAATTAGGTACCTGCCCAATCTCTTCTGTACCTTCCAAGTACAGTGGCTCATCAAGATACCAACCTACTTTTTTTTTTTTAAGGGTAAGGGTTTGTTGATGGGGGAAATCCTACTGGCCAGAGGGAAGGAGCAAAGAAGTGGAGGGGGAGGAGGTCAAGAGAGGGAGAGATCAAGAAAGAGATCTGGAGAGAGAATACATGTTTGGGAAGCAGGTCCTGTTGTATTTTTGCCAGAGGGCAGGAAAGTAAGAGCAACAAATCCCATTAGAGTGGGGGTAGAGGTGACACCCGTGGTTGGGCCATCTGGTCACCTTGCTACCAGCAATAGTGGCCAGGGTTAGAGCCTAAGATGGTGTCCAGGACGTAACTCATGCCACAAACAAGACTGTACCATTTTACTAACATTCCTCCCTTTTGTTTCTTATAAAGCAAGTGTTGTATGGGATTACATCAGCCCCAGAAGTCCAGGAGGGCTGGAGGGACAATGATCTGTCTTTAGAGCTACTTCCTGCTGACATGGGATGATAAGTTACTCTCTGCTGGCAATAAGTGATGTCTCAAGCCACAGTCTCCTGGGTGGGGAGCTGAGTATATCCCTGTAGCAGCATTTGGTTGACCACCTGGTTGGTGAAGGCTTTGATTTGTTCCAGTATCACCGCCTGTAAACACTTAAACAGACAAGATAGTATAAAAGCCAGGGTGAGAATAGCAGCCTATGGTCCTAAGAGTGACATTAACCAAATAATGAGAGGATTTCATAGAGGACAGGAAATTGTGTGTGTGTGGGGGTGTTTCTCTTGACCATAGTTAATATTGTTTGACGGATGTGGTTTTACCTGGCCTGATTGGTTAACATAACAGCAACACTGTTAAGGCCCATCTGTTCCATAGGACCACGCCTGTTAGTGAGGTGATATGCCTTTGGAGACCTCAGATGGCATCAGCTGAGGTCTCAGTAAACCTAGTGACCTCTTCTTGCCAGCCCCAAGCTAAGAGCTAGGTCTCTCCAAATAGGGTACTGGCAGAAGTGTTTGAAAGCAGTTGTATTTTCATGATAGTCACTCATCCACAGGAAATTTAGGGATCTTTTGCTTTGACACTGGGAAAGTCAGTATGCACCACCATTGTGATAGATAAACTGTGCTTCACTGGATAATGTATACATATTTTTCATGGTGATGATTTTAAAGGATGAATGTAGCTTCAAAAATAACCTCCTCTGTTAGTTAACACATGTTCAAGGAATGTAAGCTAATTTACATATTTGGCTTAAAATTCTTCACATTTGTATATCTTAATAATTTTCCAAATATTTTAATACATGTTATTGCCTGATACCAGTAGATTGACAAAATTTTATCATTGTCAGTTTATAGATTCAGGAAACTGGTACTGAAAAAAAATTTGCAAAAAAAATTGTATGAAAGGTTCCAAAGTCAAATACAACTCTTTGCTTCTACCAGAGTCATTATGCAGCTCTCCCCCGAGAGCCTGGGTGAAGAGGACAGTCAGCCACTTAGTGTTACTGATAGTTCCAGAAACTTCGACACGGGATTTGTATGAGAATGAATCTCACCAGATCTTGGATCTTTCTTAAAAACACTGATGACAATTTCTTCTTTTAATGGACCTGATGAAAAGGATTACAGAAAAGTACTTACCTCCAAGCTACTGTGCAATGGGAGAAAGACTGGAAAGGGAATCCATTCACTTGTGAATAAACCTGAAAAATACATGGACTCAGATGGTAGTTGTATATATTAACAGGTTCCTGATGCAACCAATGCCATGAAGCTTTTGTAACAGGAAATGGGGGATTTCTGAATCAGTTTCAGTGAACAGTCCAACAGAGTCAACAACTTCAACAAGTCAAAAACCTCATCTGAGAAATAGATTGCTCTGTTCCCATTGCTCTTTGGGGACTATTTCATTTAACCTGCATTGTAAGAACAAATTTACATGATTACTTTAGGCACTTTATTTTTCTGTATTATCTACAGATTCCTGAAACTTCCGTATTTAAAGTCTGTAAAATCCTTGGCATATGGCAAATCACTAGATGTGGTTTTCCTTCAGTAGCATACAGATCCCTTGTGTTTCAGAGAAATGTACTAAAAAAGTTGGTAGAATTACCATTAGAAATATTGTGAATGAGACATTGTGCTTCCAGATTCTGTAACAGGTAGTTGTCTTCCTTTCCACTGGTGCTTGGTTCTTATGATCCCTCTCCCTCAGGGCTGGCTTCTTCTCTGTGTTTGGGAGCAGGTTTTGGGTACAGAAGTGACACAACAAGGAAGTTATCCAGAACAGAGCTGTGCATTTATGTTTTGTCTGGTTCTTCCCAGTTGATACCTTCTTTCCTTTTCATCCCGTTTTTATAAAAATTAACCTTGCTTGAATTTTATCTTTTTAGGACACATTTTTTAACCTAGGACATCTGTAGTAAGGAATGGGTTTCATTCTTCCCCTTACCCCAAACACCTTACTGCCTTTAACAGTACCTTTTGCAGATAATTTTAATTTTTAATTTAAGAGAAATCAACAAACAGAGCTCACATCTAATGGTTCAATCCCTCCAATTCCTGTGGCAGCTGGGGCAGGGCTGAAGCCCAAACCAGGAGCCAGGAACTCTATCCAGGTCTCCCACGTGGGTGACAGGAGCCCAGTTGCTGCCATCGCTTGCTGCCTCTCAGGGTGTACATAGCAGGAAGCAGGAGTTAGGATCCAGAGCAGGTCTCAAACCCAGGCATGTGTATATGGGACGTCGAAATGCCCACTCTTGCAGGTAGTTTTGTTGAAGAAATTTGTATATGTTGACTGATGCCTGGCACTTCTTGAATCACCTATTAAATATAATGAGTGGGGCAGTCATTGCCATGCAGGTGGTTAAGTTACCACTTAGGATACCCACATTCCATATCAGAGTGCTGGTTAGGGTTCAGGCCACACTGCTTCCTATGCAGCTCCCTGCTAATGTGCCTGGAAGCAGCAACTGATGGCTCAGTTATTTGAGTTCCTGCCATTGATGTGGGAGACCTGAATAGAGTTCCCAGCTCCTGGCTTCAGCCTGGCCACGCCTCAGCTGTTGTGGCAGTTTGGGGAGGGAACCAGGGATAGAAGATCTTTCTTTCTCTGTCTCTCTTCTCTCTGTCACTCTACCCTTCATGTAAATAAGTAAAAAAAAATCTTAAAAAAAGATACAATGATCAAATTCTGAAGTTACTCCCACTTAATATCTGCATTACAGAAGCATGAAGAGGCTGAGTAACTTTCCCAGTCAAATGCGTGCTTAGGATCACCTCGATGGTCTGCCTCCAGGGTCTGTGTTCTCAGCTGCTACACCAGTCACTTTCATGAACAGCCATGAAAAGTAGAGACAGGCATCTAAATCGAGATGTTTGTGATACCTTAAACCAAACTTACTTTCCTATAAGTTAAATGAAATCACTTTTCTTTGAAGTTCTTATTTCCAGAACAGATAATTTAGGAAATAAAGTAGAAACAGATTAGAAATCTTTGCAATTCTTCTTTTTTTTTTTTTGTTAAATATTTATTTATTTATTTATTTGAAAGGCAAAGTTACAGAGAGGCAGAGAGAGAGAGAGAAGTCTTAATCTGCTGGGTCACTCTCCAGGTGGTGGCAATGGCCAGAGCTGCACTGATCTGAGGCCAAGAGCCAGGAGCTTCTTCCAGGTCTCCCATGTGGGTGCAGGGGCTCAAGGACTTGGGCCAAATTCCACTGCTTTCTCAGGCCATAGCAGAGAGCTGGATTGGAAGTGGAGCAGCCGGGACTTGAACTGGCGCCCATATAGAATTCCAGCATCACAGGCAGCAGCTTTACTCACTACACCATGACGTCAGCCCGTACAATTCTGCCTTTTGAAGGACTTTTTTTCTTTGATTTTCTTCTTAGATTTCTCATGTCTTATTTATTTATTTTAGAATGACAAAATTGAATGCATTTATTATAACAGCATGGTTTTTGTGGTGTATATACATTGTAGAATGATTAAATCAAGCTAATTAAGAAATGTATTACCTTGTGTAGTGATTATTTTTGTGGTGAGAGCACTTAACAGTCACTCTGTTCACATTAATCAAGACTACAACATAGTATTAGTAACATAGTCACCATACTGCACAGTAGATCTCTTGAACTTATTCCTAGCTAACCATGATTATTATTCTTTGATCAACATCTCCTCAGCCATTGCCCCTCCCCTAGCTGCTGGTAACCACCATTATACTTTCTACTTCCATGAGGTCAGTTGTGTTTGTATTTCACATATGAGTGATATCCTGTGGTATTTGTGTTTCTATGCCTGCCTTATTTCACTTAACATGTCTTCCAAGATCATCTGTGTTGCTGCAAATTAGAGAATTTGCTTCTTTCCATGGCTGAATACTATTCCACTGTGTACATATGTCACATTTTCTTTTTCTGTTGATTAGCACTTAGGTTTTTTTCTATTCCTTGGCCATTGTGCAACAAACTTGGAAGTGTAGCTATCTCTTAAACATGCTGATTTCATTACCTTTGGATATATACCTGATAATGGGATTTCTGAATCACATTGTAGTTTGATTTGTAATTTTTGATGAACCTCTGTATTATTTTCTATAATACCTATATTAGTTTACATTGCCACAACAGTATGTAAGAGTTCCTTTTCCTCACAGCTTTGCCAACACTTGCTACTTTTTGTCTTTTTTATAATAGCCATTCTAATTAATGTGAGATAATATTTCATTGTGATATTGATTTGCATTTCTCTGATAATTAGAGATGTTTAGAACTTTAAATATAACTTTTGGTCATTTGTATGCTTTGTTTTGGGAAATAGTTGCTCATATCTTTTGCTCATTTTTAATTGGATTATTTGTTTTCTTGCTATTGTTTGAGTTTCTTTTTTATATTATCCCCTTATCAGATGTATAGGTTGTAAAAATGTCCTCCCTTTCTGAAAGTTGTCTCTTTACTATTTTGGTTGTTTCTATTGAAAAATAAGTTTGATGTAATCCAGTTTATCTATCTTTCTTTTGTTGTCTATGCTTTTGAGGCCATATCCAAAGAAATCACTGGCCAGACCAAATCCATAGAGCTTCCCCCTGTTGCTTCTGGTAGTTTTGTAATTTCAGGTCTTCCATTTAAGTCTTTAATTCATTTTGAGTTGATTATGGATATATTGAGAGCTAAGCATCTTAACTTCATTCTTCTGCATGTGGATATACAGTTTCCCAGTACCATTTATTGAAGAGATCTTTCTTTCTCCAATGTGTGTTCTTGGTACCCTTGTCAAAAATCAACTGGCTATTTTCTTAGTGCCTTTTATGTTGTTTTTAACAGAATGCTACAGACTGGATAATTTATAAGTAAAATAAATTTATTTAATCTATTTATGGAGGCTGGAGAATCCTATATTGAGATACTAGAATCTGGTGAGCAGAGCAAGGGAGAAGGCAAGAGGTTGAGAGCAAGAGAATATGCACAAGGGGATGGCATTGTGGCTTAGTGGGGAAAGCTGCCACTGGCATTCTGTGTGGGTGCTGGTTTGAGTCCCGGCTGCTCTTCTTCTGATCCAGTTCCCTGCTAATGTGACTGGGAAAGTAGTAGAGGATGGCCCAAGAGTTTGGGTCCCTTCTGCTAGGTGGGAGACCTGGAAGAAGCTCCTGGTTCTCAGCTTCAAAGCCACATGGCTCCAGCTGTTGCAGCTACTTGGGGAGTGAACCAGCAGATATGGGATGCCAGTGCCACAGGCAGAGGCTCAGCTCACTACGCCACAGCACCGGCCCCCAGCATCTTCCCTTCCATCTCCCATTGCCACAGCAGATGGAAGATACCCTGCCCCCCTCTCTCTCTGCCCTTCAAGCCTTTCAAATAAATGAATCTTTAGAGAGAGAGAGCATATACACAAGAGAGCTTGCTTTTTTTTTGTTGTTTTTTTTTTTTGAAAAAGCCACATGTGAGATAATAACTACCACATTAAGAGCCTTATTCCATTCAGGGGGGTGGTGCTATACTATTTAAAGATTTTATTTATTTATTTAGTTGAGAGGTAGAGTTATAGACAAAGAGAGGGAGAAACAGAGAAAGGTCTCCCATACACTGGTTCACTGCCTAAATGGCTGCAAAGGCTGGAGCTGGGCCAGGTTGGAGCCAGGAGCCAGGAGCTTCTTCCGGGTCTCCCACATGGGTGCAGGGGCCCCAAGCACCTGGGCCTTCTTCTGCTTTCCCAGTCCATGGCAGAGAGCTGGATTGGAAGTGGAGCAGCTGGGACTAGAACCAGTGCCCACATGGGATGCCAGTGCCACAGGTGGAGGCTTAGCTCACTATGCCACAGCACCAGCCCCTGGCATCTTACCTTCTTCTTCTTCTTCTTCTTCTTCTTTTTTTTTTTGGACAGGTAGAATTATAGACAGTGAGAGAGACAGAGAGAAAGGTCTTCCTTCCATTGGTTCACTCCCCAAATGGCTGCCACAACCGTCCATTGGTTCACTCCCTAAATGGCTGCCGCAACCGGCGCTGCACCAATCCGAAGCCAGGAACCAGGAGCTTCCTCTGGGTCTCCCATGCAGGTGCAGGGGCCCAAGCACTTGAGCCATCCTCCACTGCCCTCCCAGGCCACAGCAGAGAGCTGGACTGCAAGAGGAGCAACTGGGGCTAGAATCTGGCACCCACATGGGATGCTGGCGCCGCAGGCAGAGGATTAACCAAGTGAGCCAGGTGCAAGCCCAGGCTTCTTACCTTCTGGCTCCCAATGCCACTTGCAGGGTTAGAGGCAGAGCCTGAGAGAGCTCAGTGGCTTGCCTGAAGTTCTACATCTTATCTCTGACAGTAGTGGAACCAGTCTTTCCTTGGGTCCTAGGTGATCACACGTCCCAAAGATCACACTAGTCAGTCTTATTTGAAAGGCCAAGTTACCAAGAAAGGGGGGAGAGGCTGAGAATCTTCCATTTGCTAGTTCACTCCCCAAAAGTCCTCAACAGCTGAGAGTTGGCCAGGCCAAAGCCAGGAGCCAGAAACTCCATCTGGGTTTCCCACGTGGGTGTCAGGGGCCCAAGTAATTAGAATATCTTCTGCTGCCTTCTCAGGCACATTAGCAGGGAGCTGGATTGGAAGTGGAGCAGCTGGGAGTCAAATTGGCACTCATATGGGATGCCAGCATCAAAGGCAGTGGCTAAACCCACTGTACCACAATACTGGCCCCTTATATGGATTTTGTATACCCAGTTTTACTGAATTCATTTATATTTCTATCAGCTTTTCTATATATAAAATCATGTCATCTGCATGGGTGGCAGGGGCCCAAGTACTTGAGACATCTTCTACTATCTTCTCAGGTACATTAGCAGGGAGCTAGATCAGAAGCAGAGCAGCCAGGACTCAAACCAGCATTCTGGATATGGGATGGTGGCATTGCAAGTGTTGGCAATGCACCACAACTTGAGCCCCAGTTTTGGTATGTGTGAGTCAGAACTCAAATCCAGGGACTCTGACATGTGATGCAGGCATCCTAAGCAGCAATTTACCCACTGTGCCAAACACCTGCCCTTGTCTTTGATTTTTTACAATTTAATTATAAAATGTCTAGAGGTAATTTCATTTTGGTTGAAGCTGATTGACATCCCTATATTTGTGTATTTGTTGTATGGCTTTTCTGGGTTGGAAAATTGTCTGTCATCTCTTTAAATTAAAATTTTTAATCCTTTATTTTTATTATTTCTTCTTGAATGTCAATGACTCATAAATTTTCTCTTTGGATACTGTCCCATAAATACTCAAAGTTTTTTCCCTTCCTTTTCATTTTTTTCTTCTTTGTGTATTTTTAAATAACCTGTCTTCATTCCACAGATGATTCTTCTTGATCAATTCTGCTATTGACTTTCTTTATTGCAGTTTTTTGTTTTCTTCATTGCATTGTTTTGCTTTAGGATTTCTGTTTGATTTTTCAAAAATTATTTCAATTCATATGTTAAATTTCTTGGGCTAGTCACTATTTCCTCACCTAGCTGAATTTTTTTCTCTATTTCATGAAAGTTCATTGGACTTCCTTAAAGCTGCTAGCTTGATTCTTTGTCAGGCAGTTCATACATCTTAATCTATAGTGTCCTTCATTGGCACCCTATTTTGTCTGTTGGGGTAGGCCATGTTTCCCTGATGGTTCTTGATCTCTGTGGTTGTGCAGTGGATTCTATGCATTGAAGAAGTAGGTACTTATGACAGCCTTCACAGTCTGGCTTTGTCTGAGAATGTCCTTCATAACCCTGATCTGAAATTTGTCTGTGGTCCCTAAGCTCAAGACTGCTGAAGCTGTTACAGTGCTGGAAGGCACATCTAAGCCCAGTACCAACAGGGCTGACATGAAGTGCTGGGATGCTCTTAGAGCCAACAGCTGTGGAGGTGGTATAGCATTGGGGTATGCCTCAAACCCCTGGCCACCAAGGCCTACCTGTCACGGTGAGTTATTTGGAACCCAGGGAACTTTGTCAATTGTGGTGATGCAAGCTGGAACTCAGATATATTTCATGGGGTCTACGTGCTCCTGTTTGACACTGAAGTGGGGCAGACAGGAACAATCTGAGTATCAGACTGAAGTCAGGGCCACGAGGGTGCTGGGTTTTGCCATGGTGAACACATTAGGAGTTCAAAGCAGAATGTTATGCTTACTTCCCTTCCCCCCAAGTGGATGTTAACCCTCTCTGTATGGTATTGCATAGGTTTGGGAAAGATGTGATTCAGATAATGTAAAACTAGGCTTGCTACCCTCTCCAATGCATCTTTTCTTATTAGTATGCTATAACCAAGTACTGTGATTTCTTACCTGGTTTCCTTAGCTCTTGTGAAGATATTATTTTGAATGGGTAGTTGTTCATTTGCAGGGGGATGATTACTAGAAAGTTCTGTTCTGCTGCCTTGCTCTGTCTGTCCTCTTCTGCTAGACTCCCAGTATTTTATTTATTTTCATTTGTTTGAAAGTAAGAGCAAGAGAGAAAGGTGGGGGGTAGATCTTCATTCATTGGTTCACTCCCCAAATGCTCACAACATCTGGGGCTGGACATGGCCAAAACCAGGAGTCTAGAACTCCATCTCCATCACCCATGTAGGTGGCAAGAGGCCCAATTATTTGAGCCATCACCCACTGCTTCCCAGGATGTACATTGAGAGGAAGCTGGATAGGAAGCAGAAGCAAGACTTGAATCCTGGCACTCTGATATAATATGCAGGTATCCTGTCCCTCCTAGTCTTCTTTAAAAATATGAGAAATTATTTTTAAACAAAACACTTCTAGTGGCAGAACCATTTTTGGCAATCTTATCGTGGAGCCCAAGACATAGTAAAGGTGAAATTATTAAAGGGTTATCAAACCCAAGGCATTTGGATGACAGTCAATACTGATTTTCTACCATCTCAGTAGTGTTTCCTGTTCTGTATTCCTACCCCCACTACCTCAGTTCAGGCCCTCATTATTTATCTTTTCCACAACTCTGTAGGCCCTGTAATTGGTCTCTGCTTCTGGTTTCACATTGTTCAGGTTCATGCTCCTGGGAGCTGCCAGAGAGATTTGTTTTTAATCACCTGCTATACCACTGCTTAAAATACTTCAGAGGCTGCCCTGTCACTGTCATCAGAATAATCATAACATTATTTTTATCTTAATGTGTACAGACAGTTGGCTAGGTGCTTCAGCAGTTGTTTAACTGCCATGCTTCTAGTGCCATTTCTTACAAATGTGGAAACTGAGGCTTGATGAATTCAAGGCAGTAGCATAAGGTCATGCAGTTAGCTGGTGCCAAGTATAGGACAAAGGCAGCTTGAATGCAGAGCTCATGCTCCTAAGGGCCATACGACACTGAAACTCATTCACTGGCTGATGGCTCCACTGAGGCACGCAGAGTGTTCCAGGATCTGGGTCCTGCCAAACTGCCCAGCCTCAGCACCTGTCACTCTTCTGGAACTGCATCTGTCCATTTGAGAAGGCTGTAGTTCTCTCTAAACACTATGCCTCTGGGGCCAGCACTGTGGCATAGCTGGTAAAGCTATTGCCTGCAGTGCCGGCATCCCATATGGGTGCTGGTTTGAGTCCTGGCTGCTCCATTTCTGATCCAGCTCTCTGTTGTAGCCTGAGAAAGCAGAAAAGGATGGCCAAAGTTTTTGGTCCCCTGTACTCACATGAGAGACCTAGAAGAAGCTCCTGGCTCCTGGCTTCGGGTTTGCACAGCTGTGGCCATTATGGCCATCTTGGGAGAGAACCAGTGGATGGAAGATCTCTCTCTGTCTCTCTTTGCCTCTGCCTTTCTGTGACTCTGCCTTTCAAATAAATAAATCTTTTTTAAAAAATACTATGCTTTTCTTTCTTTTATTAAAAAGATTTATTTATTTATTTATTTGAGAGTCAGAGTTACAGAGAGAGATCTTTCATCCACTGGTTCACTCCCCAAATGGCCCCAATGGGCGGAGCTGGGCTGATTAGAAGGCAGGAGCCAGGAACTTCTTCTGGGTCTCCTACATAGATGCAGGGGCCCAAGCGCTTTGGCCATTTTCTACTGCTTTCCCAGGCCATAGCAGAGAGCTGAATTGGAAGAGGAGCAGCAGGGATGGGAACCAGTGCCCCTGTGGAAAGCTGATGCCACAGGCAGAGCCTTAGCCCACTACACCACAGCACTGGCCCCTACTGCGGCTTCATCTCAGCTGTGGCCTCGGCTGATAGACTTGTCTGTCCCTTTGCCCAGCTCCCATTCAAATAAGCTTGGAGTAGTTCTTCTCCCTTTGGAAGAGTCTCCTAAAGGTAGGCTTCTGGGAAGTTTGAGTCTGATTTCCAGTCAGAGGTAAGCAGTTGTTTTTCCATGTTGCCATGGTCACACAGCTTTCACTTGAGTTCCCATGTACTGCTCTGCCTGTGGCTGCAGCCTTTGCTCATATGTGTGCTTCCTCCCTTAGACCAGTGGTTTCCAAAGTGTTCTGATTGTTGTTCTTAGAGGAAGACAATTCTCAGTATCCCATAGATTCATGTAGCCTAGATATATATGTGAAATACAATATCCAAACAGATATATGTGTATTTCTGTGGTAATATTTTATGTACAATATAAAACATATCAAATAGAGCATTTAAAAGAGTAAGATAAAAGGTGATATGAATGATACTTTAAAGTTAGTTTTTATTTTACTTTTTTGCAAAATGTCTTTTTGCTGTCTGACCAGAGGGATATTTTTATGATTGTATTGTATGTGTGTGTGTGTGTGCGCACAATGTAATTGATTGAATGACAGACTTTATGATTTAAACATCTTCATGTGACTCTATGTGGTAAAATGGTTCAAAGCTCTAATAAAATTTTAATTTAATACTTTAAAGATTGTAATATCTGGAAAAGACAGTCTCTTCATACACGCAGTTGTGTTTTGAAGAAATCACTAGGTGATAATGAGTTTTCATTTACGTGAATCAGTACTACAGATTTTGTTGACTTTTTTTTTTTTTTTTGCCCATAACAAGAAATTTTATTAAATCCAGTGCTGGTAAATACCAAATAATAATAAGTTTCTTTAGAGGAGACAGAGGGAAACTTCAGATACTGAGTTGAATTTCTGGGAGATTAAAGCCTTTAGAGGCCAAGAGTAAAATTGTTCATAAAATCTTTTTTTAGATATAGGGCTTTCTCCTGGAAATTTTCACTAGCAATTCTTAAAATAAGAAGGTCAACTAATCTTTGATCTGTCAAGTTAAATCAGAAACAAAGCAAGACAAAATTTCTCTAATATATGAGGTTGTGAGAAGGTTTGTTTTCTTTGTACTTTCACATTTTAATGTCTATATTTTAAACTTCTAAAAGTTTATCACCTTAATTTTTGACTTTTAAAAAATGATAAAACAATGGATCTTCTTGAATTACAGATCATAGTAGCTTTATAAGCAACCAAAATGAAAAAAACAGCATAATTTTAGATGTTTTTGAAACACATCTTAGGATATACCATTGTGATGAATATTATGAATATTTCTTTTTTGAGTTTGTTTATCCTTTTGAATAATGAAGAATTCTCAATTTATCTTACACTGAAAATTTAGCCTTTGATAACCATAGCTTAAATAGGTCATAATGTGTAACTTTCAAAGTTTTCTCAACAGGCCTTCAATCCAAATAATCTTGTGGATACTTTTTTCATTACATAATTATTATATAATTATATATAACATATAATAATATATATAATAATGGGTTCTTATATTGGCAGTTTGATTTGGTCATGGATTACTCTTGCAAAATTGTCCTTTCAGCCTAGCAGGTATGAAAACATCTTTCCCAAGAAAGGAAAATAATCTGGATTATTAACAAAGTCATATTTCAGGGCATTCTTGAAAACAGACAGTCCTGGCTCCTTTTCCTTTCATGCTTCTTTATAACTGTGCAGTCACTGTCCCATTGTCTTCTGTTCGTAGAAACAAAAACAGCTTTTTCTGAAGATAAAATTTTTCGTTGGCACAGAACTATCTGGAATGAACCCTAAAGAAAGCGAAATGTTGAGCCTCCACGTAGTCTCCTCCTCTTTTATCCACTTTCAGCCACTCTCTACCAATAATCTCATCACAATCCAGTTCCTGGGTTAGACAGCTGACAACCAGAAGTGAAAAAAGCTCTTCAATAAAAACGAACAGATGAAAGCGGCTCTGCTCCTGCGACTGAAACCTGCCGTCCAGGGCTGCTTCTCTGGCTCGGGATGTGCCCAGAAACATCTAGTTGGCTTCCTCAAGGGCTGCGAATACTCAGTGTCCTGTACCACTCAGCTGCTCCTCTTGTCATCGTAGTACCCCGGGTTATCAAATTCCTCATGGTTCTCAAAGCCCTCGCTTTCAAGAGTCTGGGTACGAGATCTGTCTGGGCTGCTCCCCGGGGTTAGTAAGGCCTGGCGTTTACTGGCTGGCGCACTCACTGGCTGAGCCTCCTGGGTGGCACCTTCCTCTTCGAGCTGTGGTGGAGCCCCATAGCGGGAGGGACACAGGAATGGCTTTCGGGTTCCGCTGCCTACCTCCACCTGTTGAAGGTTCCCCTCGCTGGGCATCACATCCATCTGCAAGGTCATTGCACTCTTCATGCAGCTGCAGCAGTTCTACCATTTGCGACTTGTAGAACCCGCTCAGGTTCTTGCAAAATGCTCATTGATGCAATTTGACCTGTAGATTTTCATCTTTTCTAATGTAGTCATTCTGTTCTTACCAACTGATTGGAAGAGGCTGCATTTTAATATTTTGATGTTAAATCCTCACTGTACTTTCATGAAGACATGAGACCAATTTAGATATTCTTGTTTTAGCTAAGTGTACAGATGGAACATTTTAAAGAAAAATATACTTAGATAATTTTCAGCCACAAAAATTCCCTAATTATAGAAACATTTTCAATAACCCCTTTCAAAACATTTTCTCTTTCATTCATTTCATTTTTAAACGTTGTTTTCAAAGTATTTTATTGTTAGGGGACATATTGTGTTTTTACTCTAAAATATTTATCAGTATGGGCATATGGTATAGCATTTAGGATACTTGTTAAGAGGTACATATCCTATATCAATGTATCTGGGGTTGGTAACGCCTTTAGCTCTTCACTATGGTTTCTTGCTAATGTAGACACTGGCAGGTAGTGGTGATGACGCAAATAATTGGTTTCCTGCCAGCAACATGGGAGATCTGGATTGAATTTCTGGTTCCTGGTTTCAGCCATCAGCGACACTTGAAGAGTAAACCAATAGATGGGAGTTTTCTGTCTTTCTGTATCTCTCTCTCTGCTTCTTAAGTACATGAATAATTTTTTAAAAATGTGAGATGACCAACGACCAAGAATCAAATTTAGAACATCCACATATTTGTTAAATAAAACTGTGAAACATTTTCTATGAGTCTTTCAAGGATTTGCAGGAGATACCATTGAACTTCAATGGCATCCATTTCTATGTGAAATAAAAGGTGTTTCTGGAGACTACATTGCAATATGTTTTAAAGGTTTGATTATAATTTTAATATGAGTCTATAAAGTCAGCCATGTTGATGACATTCTGCTACACTTTTGCATTTCTACTTTCAATCTGTTTTGCTGCATTAGCTTGCCTACAAGCAGTGCACTGAATGTGTGTGTCACATTCATAACCTTACGATAGAATTATTTTTTGTTAATTCCTGTTAAGGCAGGTGTTCCACCAGTAATTCTATTTATATAATTTTCTGTAAAATATTGATTTTTCTTAAATAATTAACATACAATTGAAAATTTATCTTCAGCTTCTCTCATTGTTGAAGTCTCCAAAGAAGTAGTTCTTTATTTCAGTATTGAAACTGAATGTAGAAAGCGCAATAAGTTGACATAGACCAGAAACACGTGTTCCTTAACCTAGCTGTACAACATATGTCTTCCAAAATGCAATTTGCTTTAATACTATTTAAACCAATGTCTAGTGTTTTTTTCTTTTCATCCTTGATACTACTTTCTGGAAAAAAATCTTGCTTTCTTGCCATGTTATATTTTATATTTTAGCTATTTTCAAATTATATCCATGAAAATCTTTCTAAACATTTTGTTTTGGTTTAAATTCTGTATAATTTTTTTATTTTCTAATTTTATTTAAATATTTATTTATTTATTTGAAAGGCAAAGTTTCAGAGAGGCAGAGACAGAGAGAGAGAGAGAGGTTTTCCATGCACTGTTTCACTCCTCAAGTGACCACAACAGCTGGAGCTGTGCAGATCTGAAGGCAGGAACCAGGAGTTTCTTCTGGGTCTTCCATGTAGGTGCAGGGGCCCAAGCACTTGGGCCATCCTCTACTGGTTTCCAAGGCTATAGCATAGAGCTGGATTGGAAGTGGAGCAGCTGCGACTCAAACTAGCACTCACATGGGATGCCGGCACTGCAGGTGGCAGCTTTACCTGCTACACCACAGCGCCAGCCTCAAATTCTGTATAATTTTAAATAGAGTGTTGCCTGATTTCAGTCACTTTTGAAAGAAACAAATCTAGAAGTTTTCATATTCTGAATGCTTTGTTGTTAAATATCTTTCTAATCCTGTTTGATTCTCACCAGTACAAGCTAACACCATAGATCAAAATAAGGAAAGTTCCTCTGTAACAACAGCAGAGACAAGTCCATATTTCAAATAATCTATAATTTTGAATATTTTACCTACTGGTTGTACATGATTCAACAGCCATGGTCTTCAACCTTCCAGTATGACTGGTGCAGAGTAGCACTAGGAACAGAGCGAGAGAGAGAGAGAGAGAGAACCGTCTCTGTCATGTTCTTGTTCTTTGCTTGATATACATTATCTGTCATTAATGGCTTTCTTTCAGAAATATTTTTAAACCTTTGTCATTTTGTGAGTTGATTTAGTTCACACCAGATAATTATAGGGAAATCACTTCATCAATCACGGTAAAACAATATATTGCAAAATGATGAAAGGAAATGAACACATGAGAAAAGTCTTCCACTGTGACATATCAGGGACCCTTTGTGGTGAGGTCTAATGCTACAGGAAGTATGTGACTGTCTAGCACACAGACCATACTGGGCCAGGGTACCAGTGTCAGTCCATATTCAAGTAGGTTAAATGTGAGCACTGATCCTTTCATTCTCATTTTGTAGATGACAGTTAGTGCACATAAAAGTCTGGTTGGGGTTGGGTGTTGTGGGGTGGGTATGGTGGTTTAGTGGGTTTAACCAGTAAATGGGATGCCCGCATTCTGGGTTGAAGTGCCACTCTTGAGTTCTGGCTGCTCTACTGCTGATCCAGTTTCCTGATTATGCACCTGGGAAGCTGCTGATGGTGGCTGAAGTACTGTCACCCACCTAGGAGACCAGATGGAGTTCTTTGCTCCTGGCTTCAGGATGGCCAAGCCCTGGTGGTTGTGGCCATTTGGGGAGAGAATCAGTGGAAAGCGTATCTCTCTGTCTCTCTGTCTGTCTCTGTCTCTCTCTTTCACCCTGCCTTTCAAACAAATAAATAAGTAAATCTTTTTTAAAGAAGTCCAGTTGTAGTTCCAGGCACCGGGATCTGCAAGTTCAAGGGCCCTGAGACAAATGTGTGCCTGGTATGTTCGGGGAACAGTGCAGATGCCAGTGTAGCTTTCATGTATTCCCAAGAGAGATTGTCTTAAGAAAACTAGTTTTTCACAGAAATAAAAATGAGAAAGCTCTTCTCTTGGGAACCTTGGCCATGTGATTGTTTTCCTATCATTATGTGAGTAACATACTGGTCTCAGGAGAACAACTTTGAACTGGCATTTTCATATTTCCTCCTCATCCCTCTTGGCTTTTTGTGGTGTAGCAGCCTGTGGACCAGTCACTAGAACATTTTATTTGAGTGGATAATCACTGTCACCTCCTACATAGACATTTGGTTAAAAATAATTTTATAATAATCTTGCCTTTTCCTCTGAAATTGATTCTCCCAGTGAGGGAATAGGAATGTAAGAAGTGCTGAGGAGAATTTGCTACATAGGTCTTGTTTATTTTGACTTCAGCATCAAACTTAGAGCAAAGAGGGTTGTTGTTATATTTTCTAGTGTGTCTTAATTTCAGGTATCCTTCAAAAGGTGATGATTTTATTCAGATATTGTTTGGAAATTGACACAGTAGGAAGGACAAAAGCATTTCAGTTCTGGGTACCACTTAACTGTGTGGCTTTAAACATTTTTTTTTTCTGAGCCTCAGTTTCCTTATCTGTAAAATGGGGTGCTATGGAATGAAATTGCTGTTTTGTAGGTTTAAAATGTTGGAATATTATTCTCTTTTATAGATGAGGGATCTGAGATTCACAGAATCTGTTAATAATATCTCACAAGGCTTTGTAAGGATTGTGTATTGAGGCAGTTATTTGGCACACAGTAATCATGCAGTAAGGGGTTTGCATTCATCATTGCTATTATTGTAATTAGTGGAGGAAGTAATTAGAGGAAATAATCAGTAAAGGAAATAATTAGTAAGTAGTAATTAGAAAAGTAAGCATGTCTTCTGTACTAATTTTATTTTCTCGGAAATTAAGAGAAGCAATAATCTAATTGGATTTCTCCAGAAACACAGATGAAAACCAAAGGCACTAAGTCAGATAGAATCATCTGTGATGACTGCTTAATTCAGTACAAATTTTCATTTTTGCTAAACATGATATTTCTTTCTTTTTTTTAAAAAAAGATTTATTTATTTATTTGAAAGTCAGAGTTACACAGAGAAGGAGAGGAAGAGAGAGAGAGACAGAGAGAGAGCGAGCGAGGTCTTCCATTGCTGGTTCACTCCCCAATTGGCCACAATAGCCAGAGCTGTGCCGATCCAAAGCCAGGAACCAAGGGCTTCTGGGTCTCCTACGCAGGTGCAGGGGCCCAAGGACTTGGGTCATCTTCTACTGCTTTCCCAGACCTTAGCAGAGAGCTGGATCAGAAGTGCAATAGCCAGGACTCGAACTGGCGCATATGGGATCCAGCACTGCAGGCAGTGGCTTTACCTTCTACGCCACAGAGCTGGCCCCTAAACATATTTCTTTTTTTTTTTTTTTTTAAGATTTTTATTTATTTAATTGAGAGGTAGAGCTACAGACAGAGGGGGAGACAGAGAGAAAGGTCTTCCTTCTGGTGGTTCACTCCCCTGATGGCCACAACAACCGGAGCTGTGGTCATCCAAAGCCAGAAGCCAGGTGCTTCTTCCTGGTCTTCCACGAGGGTGTAGGGGCCCAAGGACTTGGGCCATGCTCCACAGCCCTCCCAGGCCACTGCAGAGAGCTGGATTGAAAGAGGAGCAGCTGGGACTAGAACCGGCGCCCATACAGGATGCTGGCACCGCAGGCGGAGGATTAACCTACTGTGCCATAGCGCCAGCCCCTAAACATGATATTTCACAAAACATTTGCAGTATCCATTACAACCAGAATTTACTTTCATACAGTTTAATTGGTTTATAGCAATGAATCCTAAAACTAATGTATTTTATAAGGGTAAATAACATGAAATGTTTGTCCCACTTAAAAATAGTATAGATTTTTAAAAGGAAGTGCCGTAAGCTATCTAGAATTTATGGCATATAACTGTTGAGCTCTGTTTAGAGAAAGTGGACTGTTACTGTGTCCATTGTACTTGTCTCCGTGTCTGCTTCGTCTTTGTAAATGAGGATAGTGATAACAGCCATCACCAATGACTGTTCTCAGGGTGTGAAATTATACATGCAAATTCCTTAGCACACGGGAACTGCACAAGGGACGTTTCAAACTACTGTGGTTACTCTTGGGGTTGTTCTAATTTTATTTCACCAACTTTTTTAAAGTCAAGGCACATTTGCTTTCTTCTGTTCAGTACTTTTGAGTCCTGGATGTCACTGGAGGACTTCTAACAGCTCTTGGGGTCCCTCCCTGTGAGGTGGCATTTAATGGCTTCAGGATGTTGCCTTGTGCTTACCGAGTAACCCATCGCCCTTTAATTGGAAACAGCATAGGAGAATCATCATGAAGAGAAGAAATCATTTCAAGTGCTTTGAAAATACAAAAGAAAATAAATTGTCCCTGGTAAGTAAATATAGGATACTGATCTCTGAATAGTCAGGAAAATTCTGTGCCAGGGCCTTTGGCAAAAGGCAATAAGCATTTCATTTCCTCCCCTTCCCCCACCCACACTCTTGTCTTCTAAATTAGAAGATGTTCTTATAAGGCTGCCTTTTCTAAGTAAATGATAATGTGTTACACTCCTTGGTGTGTTAGCTCTTCCAACAGTGGTGAGTTATTTTCATCAGTCAAGATCAAGCTAAAATGAAAAACAAAATCTGTGAAAGGTAGTGGTGGATAATATCATAGAAGTCATCTGTATTTTTTTTTCTTTCATTAAAACTTAACATTTTCCATTGGATGATGCTCAGCATGACCGTTATTAGATTGCATTGTGTAAATATTCGGTTACATCTGTTGGCTGGCGCAGGAAGTCAGAGTGCAGTGATCCATTCTCAGGGCTCAGATCTTCTGGCTGGCTGCCTGCCAGATGGGGAGATGTTGACCGGAGCAGTTGCATCCTGGGGCAGAGTGGCAGTCAGGGAGAGGAAGCTTGTCACTCAGTCCTCCCGCATGTCGAAGTGACCTTGCAGCCCATGTTGTCTAGGTGACCATGGGTCCCATCGGCTGCAGACGCAGGGCTGAGAGTCGACACAGATTCGATTAAGGCTCCCGTTGGGATATTTATTCCATTATGTTCTTCATTATCTTCCCCCTCTGACCCTGGGCTTCTCTCTCATTTGAGAAGGAAAATTTCTTCTTTGTCTTCACTGTCCCCATTCTCTTTTCTTGCACTGTTTTATTCGTAGGCTTCTTTTTCCTGGAAAAGCTTCCTGAGCAAACCAGGACATAAAATCTATTGTTGCATGACCTGCAGAAGAAAGAGGAACAAGGACTGTGTGTGATGTGTGTGTGTGTGTGTGTGTCAGAGAGAGAGAGAGAGAGAGAATATAGGAAGTTCTGTGCAATTCTCTCTTGGGTATTTTTCACAGAAAGGTCACAACATACTCAGTCTTTGGAAGCAGAGATGAGGTGAATTAGCCTACAAAGCTATTCCATTCTTGTAGGCATTGCATGATTTTCAGGGAGCGTTTCAGCTGTCCAGCACCTCACTTATGGAATCCTCTACGTAAGATTTTCTAGACCCTTTATCCTTCCATTGTGCCCTAGGGTCCTCTCTTTCCACCATCCACACGGCTTTCCTGTGTGGGCCACTTGCTTCTTCCAGTGAGGGTGTTCTCATTTTCTAACAAACATGTCATGTTTATTCTTCCCTCAAGTCTGTGTGATTTTGCCCCTGCTTTTTTTCTGAAATAGAATATTCCTCTAATTAATTCCTCCTATGTACAGAATAGATAGGCAATAAATACTTTTATAAAACTGATGGATTAACAATGATCCTTATTTTTAATTTAGTAAGTGATAAAATTGCATTCAATCAAAACAAGCATTTATTTCGGGAGTAGTTCATATACTTCATTCAAACCTTTGAGGATGTAATTATGAGTTGAACTTCGTAATCTGCACTAAATGCCAGTGGAAGCTGGAAGATACTTTTGCTGCAGGATTAGAAAGGATGGAGGGCAGGGAGAAGGGTACAGGAGTGACAGGGACTGGGGTCTATGGCACAGCCTGAAACAAGGATAATCTTACAAACTGGAGTTACAGCGAAGGCCCCAGTGCCCTGGTGTCATGGCAATGAGGTGACTTCGGTCCTTGGTATGAGTTCTTTTTTTTGCATTCACACAAGTCCTATTATTTGTTATGATATAGAAACTTGTTTCTCAGTCCTATTTCTAGTTAAAAGGTTTGCAATTTTTATATACTGCTCTTTCAAAGTGAGAACCATATCTTTCCTAGCACCTGGGCTCTTCTAAAATAGTGTTCTTTGGGTGGATGACTAACATAAGCCACATGTGTGCGTGACTAGGTATGTACAGCAGGCTTTTATACCTATGGAAAGTAGACTTTTATATTTGTTGAGTGAATGAATGTGCATCTTTATTCTTAGTGTGCGAATGGCAAGAACCAAAAAGCCTGACTTTGCTGATGTTTTATTTGATGCTTTTCAAAAAGGGCAATTTATTTAAAGGGTGATTATAATAGTGACAAATATATTTGTTTGTGTGTCTTCATGTTTTTGCTTGATATGTAGTAGCAAGGCACAACGTTGAGAGGCTTAATGAGAAGACCAGTGGTTGGACTGAGAATCGGGAGTTCTAGGCATAAATTTAATTTCCTTTACTGTTACCTTAACTACATTGCTGAAACTGGCTCAACCTACTGTATTTATATTATGGTAGATTTAGAATAGATGACTTTGAGACCTATTTTGTCTATTTGAAATCAAGAAGACAACAGGAAAAAAGAAATGCCCATGCATGCTTATATTTTCTCTGTTAATTTGAACAGGAAAGTATTTTCTCAAAATGGTAAGTTTATTTGCATTTCTTCAAGTCATAATTTGCAGGATATATGTATTTATAAAAAGCAATAAAACCTCAAAATGGTATCTATTTAATGTATACTTTCACTTGATTTTCCTTTTTTATGCTTAAAATGGTATTTCAGTGAATTGATATGAAAGTTTGCATTTTCTAATATTTTTTCTTTTCTTTTAAATAGTTTTTTTTTAATTTCCTTACAGATTTTCTAAATAATAAGGTAGTTCCCAGAAATACCAATTTAATCAATATTTTCATAGATTTAGGCACAATTAATGTTATAAATCTAACTTTGTTACTCGTCTCTAAATGCAACATCTTTGATAGCTCTTACATTTAGTTCTCTTTCGTCTGCTAGAAATGCTATGGAAATAATGGACATGGACCATCTCCTAGAATTAAATCATTTTTTTCCTTTATTAAAATGGCTACAGTAATCTGACCTAGCCGCTCACTTCGGTGAAGCACCCTAATATTGTGGGGACAGAAGAGGCAACGTATTTACAGTTGTTCAACTGTTCTTGAGCTTTTCTTATTTGAATAAAATATGCCAAAGCGAAAAAGAAGCAGATGTTTGTACACTTCAATTGATTAATTTAGCTCCATGTCTCAAATTGTGGCTTTTTAAAAATCACTTCATGACCCTATTCCATAAAAGGATTCCTTAAGATTTATATTTGAAAAAAAATTAAAATTCTAGGCCGGCGCCGTGGCTCAACAGGCTAATCCTCCGCCTTGCGGCGCCGGCACACCGGGTTCTAGTCCCGGTCGGGGCACCGATCCTGTCCCGGTTGCCCCTCTTCCAGGCCAGCTCTCTGCTGTGGCCAGGGAGTGCAGTGGAGGATGGCCCAAGTGTTTGGGCTCTGCACCCCATGGGAGACCAGGATAAGCACCTGGCTCCTGCCATCGGAACAGCGCGGTGTGCCGGCTGCAGCGCGCTACCGCGGCGGCCATTGGAGGGTGAACCAACGGCAAAAGGAAGACCTTTCTCTCTGTCTCTCTCTCACTGTCCACTCTGCCTGTCAAAAAAAATAAATAAATAAATTAAAAAAAAATTAAAATTCTAAATTGAAAATGGCTTTTATTTTTGGATTATAAAAAGTGACACACTGTCATTGTAAAAATAATTCAACCATTACAGAGAAGGATAAAAATAATATAAAAAGCATACTAGCCAGAAATAACACATTATTAACATCTTGGCAAACAACTTTCCTGACTCCTTTTTCTGCATACATACCAACTCACCATCACTCTTACAGTCCATTCTATGTAAAAAGTATGTTGCTTAATATGATTCCTTATTAGCACATCATGGACGTTTTTCAGTGTCTGAATACTGATTTACATTACAATTTATAATGGCTGTATAGTATTACCTGGTGGGGAGTGAGCATAATTTGCTTACTCCATTCCCTACCAGACTTGCAAGTTATTTATAGTTTCCACCCATTAAAATAATGCTAAAATGAATACTTTTATATATGCAAAATCTGATTGTGTACTTATCTGATCATTTCCCTAGATCTAATCCCTGGAAGTGGAATTGTCAGTACAAGCATAGGCTATATGGTAGCTTTCTTAAACTTACTTCTTCTGTTTGTATGTGTGAAAATAAAGAATGTATGGATTAATTCAGAACTATTATATAAAAAAAGAAGTTTGCTATTGATACATGTGACTCATTATTATATTAGCCAAGATAGATTTTTTTTGCTGATACAATAAGTAGGTGTAACATTCAAATCTTGACAGTGTATTTCCATTCCTAAACATTTAAAAACGTTGATAGTGATTTGTAACTTTAAAAAATGTCAAAATTTTTGATAGAAAAAATTTCAAGTATGTTTCAGTTCTTTCAAATTTCCAGGTGGTTTCAGAACAAACATTTTTCATAAATAAGTATCTTAGAAGTGGTAGGCAAGGAGATATTAATAGGAAGACCAGGTGTGTGGCTTTCCATGGAATTATCAAGACAAGATAGATAAATCAGGTTTAAGAAAATCTATCCTAAATAACCAAATTGGATCTCTCTCTTTGGAGAGGTATGGAAAATAGGTGTACAGATGATAAAGCTATATATAAAAGTAGTGCTTATAAATACTATTGTAGTACTGTTTTCCTAGAGTTATAGGGTCCATTTCAAGAGAAGACCTTCCTATTAGGAAACACATCGTTGAAACAGCTTTTTTTTTAAAAAAAAAAAAAAAGATTTATTTTATTTATTTGAAAGAGTTACAGAGAGAGGTGGAGACAGAGAGAGGTCTTCCATCTGCTGGTTCATTCCCCAGATGGCCGCAGTGGCCGGAGCTGCGCCGATCCGAAGCCAGGAGCCAGGAGCTTCTTCCGGGTCTCCCATGTGGGTGCAGGGGTCCAAGGACTTGGGCCATCTTCTATTGCTTTCCGAGGCCATAACAGAGAGCTGGATCGGAAAAGGAGCAGCTGGGACTAAAACCAGCACCCATATGGGATGCTGGCACTTCAGGCCAGGGCTTTAACCCACTGCGCCACAGCACCGGGCCTCTAATTTAGTTTTAAAATGGTCCCTGACCTGATTTTTAGAAAATGAAACTAAATAATCTATGCTTTAAAAGATCAAGTCTAGGGACTGCTCTATTGTCTGGCATTCAAGGGGCCCTAGATACACACACCTAGCAGCCTGGCCGGGAGTGCAGCTCCTCCAGAAGCACTCTGCACTGAAGAGGGCCTGGCTCGCATGCACTCTCAGACATCCCTGAGACACCACAGAAAGCACCTGTTGATTGTAACTTTACCCTCAGGGATGCCTAATTTGAGAGAGTAGTCTTGCAGGATGGTGAGACATGGAAGGGATGAGACTGATAGAAATGGACAACTCTTCCATTTCCATGGCCTTTAGTTGAGTTTTGTGGTTGTAATGGGGCTGGTCCTGAGTGATCCTGGGCTACAGACCTGTCTCTGGGAATCTTAACCTTTAGGGATTGATATCACTTTGGGTGTAGAAGAGGGGAGAGCCTGTGGGCTGGAGAAATGCCCGTTCCCTGGCCTTGCCCGGGGACAACGTCTCATTCCAGTATACAGTAAGAGTGTAGATGGAGGCTGTAGAAACATTTTCCATGAAGGTCACAGCATTGGCTATGCCAGAGTCCAGGTGACAGTGTGGGGCATAGCACTATGGAGATGTGTTTTCTGCCTATTTCTTCTCATACACAGACCAGTATGGTAGAGGCGGATGAGAAGTGGGTTGCGGTCCATGCCTTGGCCTTGCGAAGGCTGGAGCAGATGGAGGTGAGTGAGCTTGTTACTGAGCAAGGATGAGTGGAGGGAGTGGTACATCTGCTGCTGGGGCTCCTCAGCCTACAAATACCCAATGATTAGTGTCTCTGGGGGCATTGTGATTGCATGGATGTCTGTGTGATTCCCACAGCACAGCCTGAAGCCCTATTTCAGACGCTTGCCTGAAGTTGAAGTCCACATACTAAAGGCTGTCTGGAAACACAAAATACATGTGAGATGACACAGGAACTCCACAATGGCTTTGACTAATTGCTTGCAATGTGTTCCTGGTCTCTCTTACTTGTTAGATGACCTGAACACAGTTCCTCTTTGTACCCCACTATTTGTATTCCACTTCCAGAGTCAGTGTTTTCAATGAGCCCCAAATCATTCATCTAGCTAGCATCTCCGCAATTGTCCGCTCGCCTCTGGGTTGCCACATTGAGTATCAGATCCTGTCTTTTCAGCAGCGCCTGCTGGCTGTTTCTCACTGTTGTTTGATCCTAAAGATAGCTCCAGGTTTGAGTTTGAGATGACACCTCTCCTCTTTCTAACCCTTGATGCTGTAGCCTCAAATGCTTCCTTTGAACCACTTCTTCCTTATGATGGCATGAAGAAGGATGTCAGTGAGAAAGCAGAAGAGGTCTCTCATTTTTACTTTTCCTTAGGCGTCTGGGATTTTTTTTCTTCTCTCCCTTAATTTACTCAAAGCACCCATACCATGCTTAGTATCGTAAAGAAAGAGTGTTGCACCGTGATTTCCATTTTTACAGCTTTCAAAGTCCCTTATCTTTATGCTTAGAAATTATTTATTTAGTTGTTTGTGTATGAATAGGGAGTATGGTGTGTACAATGATTCTGGTTTCTGCTTATTGATAGAATAGACAGGGAAAACTGATGCACTGAACCCCCGAAAAGAAAAGAGGGCCTTGAGAAACCTGTGGCTTTAGAGGATTTTAACCACTTGTCTTAAGCATTTCATAGAACAATTACATTGTTAAGCTTAGCATATGTGTGTGTGTGTGTGTACATGGATGCATGTGTAGTGTAACCCAATCTAACTCATTTTAAATTAGGTTCAAGGAACACAGCACTAGAACAAATCCGTATTTATTACCTTATGTGGCAAACTTTTTGTCTTAATCCTCCTTTAAAGTTTAGTTCAAGTACAGTTGTTATCATGAAGCAAGACAGCAGTTCTTTATTTTCTGAAATTATCAGTGCTCTGTATTGTTTATGCCCTTGCATTTGGTGATTAACCATGTAGGATGAATTTATCTCATTTTTCACAAGTATGTTTTTTTTTTCCAAAAAACAAGTAAGTCCCTTTAAGGCCAGAAGTATGTTTTACATTTCTTTTATCTGATAATTTCTTGCACAATAAAAAAAAAAAAACCTCTATAAATATCTAAGAAACCTCTTAGATTTTCCTATTTATTATTTGTCTTGTATTGCAGTGTGAGTAAAGGAAGTTATGAAAATATTTTGATTTGAGAAAAGCTAGTGGGTACAAGAATGAAATTTTGAAGCAAGTTTATATTTGAATTATCAGACTTATCAAATCATTTTATGCTATCCCTGGACCTATTATCATGGATAATTGGAAATTGCCGGCATTATCACTGCATGAACTTTCTTGGTCATCCATTAGTATGGATCAGTCACAAAGCATTCTCTGTGCCTGTCTTATAAACTCCAGATGTATGTCTGAGATTAATTCGATCTTTGTTTTCCTCCCTTCACCGTTTGTTTTCCTATTGAACTCTGTCACCTTTCAAGCAGCTAGAATAGAAATACCAGTATGCTATTCTCTGATACCTGATCCTTTCATTCTTTGTCTTATTTTCTTCGTGCATGCATAAAAGTTTCTTGGCATATTCCTATGATAATATTAAAGCGTCCACACTCTGCTGTTTGTATAAAATCTTTGAATCAGAGTCAAAGTGCTTCTTCACTATCATAGATGAGTAGCATTTAGAAATTAACATCCGGAAACTCCTTTGAGATCATTAATTCTAGCTGAGATGGGGTATGGACTAATGTTCGTTGAGATTACAAATCCCATTTTCTTTTCTTTTTAAAAACATTTTATTTCAGAATATTTTTAAATCTACAGAAATTGTGAAGTAGCCATACAAAGAACCCACTTCCTTTATTATTAACATTTCATAGTGATATATGTGCCACTGTTAATGATCCACGCCCAGCTTCCCCTATTTTATAGATCCAGACTCCTTCTGTCCCTTTGACCCCATCCAGCCTATAGTAATCAACATTGTGTGTCAAGTTGAGGTTGTTGATTTGGTTTAGCTCCCACCTGTGAGGGAAAACATATGGGATTAGTTTTCTGTGCCTGGTTTATTTCACTTAACACAATGTTCTCCACTAGTATCCATTGTGCTGCAAATGACAGGACTTCATTCTTTTTCATAGCTGAATTGTATTCCAGTATATGTGTGTATCTCCCACCTTTTCTTTATCTAGTCGTCTAAAGATGGAAACCTTGGTAGATTCCATATTTTGGTTATTGTGAACAGTGCTGTTCTAAACATAGTGAAGCAAGTATATCCTTGATACAATGATTTTATGTCTTCTGGATGTATACCCAGTAGTGGGATTGCTGGATCACACTGCAGTTCCATTTCTCATTTTTTAAAGAAATCTCTATGTTGTTTTCCACAGTGGCTGCACTCATTTACATTCCCATCAGCAGTATGTAAGAGTTCCCCTTTCTACACGTTGGGCCAGCATTTGTTACCTTCTGTTTGGAATTTCATGATCCTCACCGACTTTGAATTCAGTCTCAAAAGCTTACCCAGGTTGGAGTGACTACTTTGCTCTAAAACATAAGCCAACATTGTCAGCCTCTGCCCCCAAAGTCCCAAACCAGAGCTGCTGTCACAAATCCCATTTTCATCCAGGGACCTTTTGTCTCCCTCTATGATAGTTGTAAAATACCATGAGCACACAGGCTTATTTAATTTTCCTTGAGGCACAGACATGAATTGACAGGTTAAGTCAATTGACAGGATTGAGTTTAGGTGCAAAGTAAGACTGCAGAATGGCAACAACTGAAAAATATGGAAAGTATTAATAGGATCATAACATTTTAGAGTTTGAAAGAGACTTCTCTGTTGATTCAACTTTTTCCTAGATGGAGGACTTCTTTTTACAACATTACTAACAAACAGCCAACCTTTAAAAATTTGTTCTGATCACAGGATCCAATCAAATCTAAATAATTCACTGTTGGTCACCAATACACAAAGAAAAATCATTCTTTCTATTTAGATGAAATTTTCATTCTTGTAACTTCTACTCATTGATTCAAACTCAGTCTTCATTGAAATATAGAACAGTCTACTCCTTCTTCCTGTGACAGCTGTTCAAATGAAGACTTGTCTAGGAATTCCAATCATTCTTTTCCTCAAGTTTATCCTTTAAATGGCACACATCTACCTTTAAGCCCTGGCTTCTAGAACAGTACATTCAAAGTTCTGCATTTAATTTAAGAAATCTATTCTGTAATGTGATACCAACTAGATACTGGTTCAGAAAAATGACTTTAGGGTCTTGGTTGGCCAAGCTCACTATTAATACTGCATGACATTCAACACTTACAAAATTGTAGGCAACATTGAAAGGAAAGTGTTTTGCTAAGCAATTATTATTATTTCTGTTTGCAGCTTTAACCACAGTTTGTTTTTTTTTTCTTCAGTAATTTTCCAGGTTGGGTCCATAACCATTAGAAGAGCTTTTTTAGGATAAAATCAACCATATATCCTGGATTTATGGTTTCTAACTAATTTTAGTATCAGCTTTTGTTATTCCTTTTAATTCAATAAGCATAAAGTTGTAATTTGTTTTGTATTAGATTGCTGTGTTATGTAACATTCGCTATGTTAGATTCTAGGGTGAATATGACATTGTCCTTGTTCTTAAAAAACTTAAATATCCATGGAAGAGGCTGACTTATAAACAAGGTGACAAAGCTTTAAAGAGATGATAAATAATGTACTACAAAATCATGAAGAAATTAATTCTTCATAGCAGCATCAGGGAGCAGAATAGTTCACATTCAGGCTGTAGCCTGAGGTCTGAATTGAACAGGTAGCTTCTTGACCTAGGCAGAGACACAGGGAGCATGCATGAGCAGGGCATTGTCAAGGAATGGCAAGTGTGCTGAAGCGACTTCTACCATCGGAAGAGAGTGTCGGTTCTGGTGATATGGTGACCTCCCTTATAAGCATTGCAATAAATCCCAGTAGACTTAATTCAATCAGATGGAATTCAGAATGTCCCCCAAGTCTTTGTTTTGTTTTGTTTTTCTTTGTCCATGCATAAAACCTCGTTGGCATGTTCCTATGATAATATTCAATATCTCCAGATTTCTCCATAGCTTGTATGGTCTTTGTATGAGCATCAAAGGCAAATTTGTTGTGAAAAAAACCATAGTTAATATCTTGATCCTCCACCACCCTGGAAAGAGTTAAAAAATACTTTTTTAACCTCTTCAGTTTATTAACTCAGAAGTTGAGAAGAGCTAGGGTTTGAGTGTTTTTCATTTCAAATGTATCACCTTCATTAAAAACTCTTTCTCTAAATTCTCATTAAAGATTTTTAAACAGAAATGCATCATGATCTCATGTATACTTAGAAACATGACTGATGGCAACATGGGGATGGATTGAAGGGTGGAAGTTGGAGAATGGTGACTACCATACCCTTTGTGACAAATAGCAAGACTGTAGATGTAATCCAGTTTCGCCAGGGATGAAAAGGAAGAAACATAGACAAATTAGAAAGATCTGGACCATGGATGGCAAGGTCAGGGAAAGAGTTGACAGTAAATTAGAGCTTTTATCTTGGATGACAAAAGGGTGAGTATTGTATTTATTGAAAGATTGTGTTAAATAACGAATAGCAGTTATGGGAGAAAGAAAATAAATTGAATTTAAATAAATTGAACTTGAGTTACCTGTGGGACAGAGAAGGGACTGTTTAATGGAGAGTTAAGAATATCACTCTGGGGGCAAGAGAATGGCAAATGCTAGAGAAAATCTGGGGATAATAATAGTTGAAAAGCACGAAGAATAAAGCAAAGAGAACAGAGTATGGACATTTTCATGATATTTAAAGTATAAATAGAAAAAGAGGAGCCAAATAAGAAGTTAAAAGAGGCCACTAGAAAGATAAAAATTTCTGATAATAACAATAATATTTTAGGGAATGTGTTATAAAAAATAAATACTGTGGGGGCTGATGTTGTGGTGTGGTGGGTTAAGCTGCCGCCTGCAATGCTGGCATCCCATATGGGCGCTGGTTCAATTCCCAGCGGCTCCACTTCCAATCCAGCACCCTGATAATGTGCCTGGGAAAGAAGCCAAAAATGGTCCAAGCATTGGGCCCCTTGCTGCACTTACATGGGAAACCCAGAAGAAGCTCTTGGCTCCTGGCTTCAGTCTAGCCCAGTTCTGGCTGTTGTGGCCATTTGGGGAATGAACCAGCAAATGGAAGATCTCTCCCTCTGTCTCTCCATTTCTCTCTCTGTAACTCTGTCTTTCAAATAAAATCAGTAAGTCTTTAAAAATAAATACATACATACATACTGAGAGGTTAAAGGAAGAGGCTGATAAGAATCCCATATATTTGACACCTGGTAGTGGGGTGATATTGGTGACATTTTCTCACTAAAATGGTAAGGATTTTGGAAGCAACATAGTGTTTGGCTGAGAAATGCGGACATGTGGGAAAGACCGCAAATAGGATGTCATTGGTGAGAAAACAGAGAGTGAACTTGGCACCTGTTTGAGAGAAAAGATGATCCAGGAAAGTGTTTTCTAGAGTATTGGAAGGACAGAGAGAGTGTGTTGGAGAGGAACTCTTACAGCAAAATCAGAGGAGTTGAGAAGAACTACAATCAACCAAACTTAAGTGCTTTAATATATTTTCATTTTATATATTTCAAAAATATTGAATTTTAAAGTTATATGAAAAACATAAAAATAAATTAATACACTCATTCTCTGAAAGCCTTCTAAGGCATTTGAGGCATGGATCATCAATCTTTAGTTATTTGTTCGAAAATGTTTTTTACTTTACTTTGAAAGGAGAATAGAGGCCGGCGCCGTGGCTTAGCAGGCTGGTCCTCCGCCTTGCGGCGCTGGCACACCAGGTTCTAGTCCCCGTTGGGGCACCGGATTCTGCCCTGGTTGCCCCTTTTCCAGGCCAGCTCTCTGCTGTGGCCCGGGAAGGCAGTGGAGGATGGCCCAAGTCCTTGGGCCCTGCACCTGCATGGGAGACCAGGAGAAGCACCTGGCTCCTGGCTTCGGATCAGCACGATGCGCCGGCCGCAGTGGCCATTAGAGGGTGAACCAACGGAAAAAAGGAAGACCTTTCTCTCTGTCTCTCTCTCTCACTATCCACTCTGCCTGTCAAAAAAAAAAAAAAGAAAAACAGAATAGAGCTGAATAACTATAATTCTTGTTCATAGCACGTTTTAAAGTTATTTTTAATAATATCACCAGCACATGTATACTCAGTTCCCCTAACAAAACATAAGACAATACCCTTGTCCTACACTATGGATTTCTACCCCATGCCTTTCCCCACCCATGGCAACCAGGATCCTGAATTCTATTTCATCATCACTTATATTTCTTCTTATATAGTTTGACTTAATATTTATGCATTCCTAAGAAGTAGGTATTTTGATTTTAACTAGTTTTAGCTTTATAAAAATGATACAATGTTATTTATAGTCTTTGGGGACTTCTTTTTTCTACTAAAGACATCACCACGGGATCTACCCTACATTTATAACTGGTTCATTTGTCTTGTCTGAGGTATAATATCCATGTGTGACTATCCCAAAGTTTACTCGTCATTCTTGTGTTGATGGGCATTTGTGTGGCTCCTGGGTTTTGCTCTTGTGCTGCTAGAACACGTTTCCTGCTATACTTATAGCATATACATATATTTTGCAGAATGTGTTATAAAAATAAATATTGCAGGGTTTAAGGAACAGGCTGATAAGCAAGGGCTTCTTTTCATTGTATTGCTGGGAATGGAATTGCAAGGTCTAGGTTTGTGAATGAGAAAATGTCAAATTCTTTTTCAAATGAATGCATGAATTACATTTCCACCAACAATGTACAAGGAATCCTCTGGCTGTGCATTTTGTCAACAATTTATATTACTGGCTTTTTAGTTTTTGTTACTCTTCTCGATATAAAATGGTACCTCATTGTGGTATTGATTCGTATCCATCTGACCATCAAGGACTGTCTCTCCATATGCTTATTGACTGTTGTGTTTTCTCTGCTATAAATTACCTATTCACATCTTTAGAATAATTTCCCATTGAATTATTTGTATCCTTTTTGATTAGTATAGGTACTTTATATGTTTCTCATATTAAACCTTGTCAGCTATATGTAATAGTGAATGACCTCCTGACTTATTAACTTGTGTTTTTGTGTTGTTTAAGGTTTCTCTTGATAAACAATAATTTTAATATAGTCAAACATTGATTTTTAATAGTTATTATTTTGGCATATTATTAAACAAATATTTTGCCTACCCCAAAGTCCAAGATAGTTACAGCTTCATTTATTATACTATCAGGTTTTCAAATTATTATTTTAAAATGCTTTCTCTGATATTTTGTATAACATACATTTTTATAGTCAACTTTCCATTTTTCTTAAATAATGCTGTTCCTTAAATTCCAGGGCAAATTTGTTGTTTTCAAAATAGTCTGTTTTAATCATCTTGGAGATTAAAAGTAATTTGATTAAAAAGCAAAACCCCCCTCAAATTCAGATATTCACACATTATAATCTGAGTGAATAATGAGATGGGTTTTGTGACTTAACAGATGAGAATCAAGTGCTTAAATTTTTTATTTCTTCTGGTGTAGCTTTGCTATGTGGGTAAGAGAAGCAGGATACAATTTGGTCAAAACAGAAGCCTAGTTTTATTCAATACACATATGTTTGCGTATATGTATATGTATATCCCTTATTACATATGACTGCCAGGCAGCAATATCAGTAAAAATATTTCAGTCTGTTAGAAATATTTTGGGTTACTGCAGAGGCATCATCACTTGTAGTTTACAAAGAAATATTTCCTTACGTTGTGTCATTTCTGTAGTCCATTCTGAGAGACTGACTACAAAAGATTAGTTTTAGAAAACAGCTGCAAAACATGAGTGTACGTCAGAAGGTTTATGGAAAATAAAATTAAAGAAAATTTATTTTGATACAAAGAAACTCTGAGACCCATGAATACAAGGAACTTCAATAAGTTCATGGAAAATGTGTATTGTGAAAAACTACATGTATCAAAAAATTTTGTGCAAAAATAATCTTATTTTTAAATTCCATTTTTCCATGGACTTTTTAAAAAAAGTACCCTTGTATTTGGAAAAATGGCTAAATATCAAGCCATTGAATACTAAACTTTTACATTCTGTCACTTTTTAAATTCAGAGAATGAGATGAGTTAGAGAGATATCACAAATTTTATATGGCAGTTGCCCTATCAAATTTGAGTTGGGGAGGAAATTAATGGAAAGATGCCAGCTGTGTGATCCTACCTTTAATAATATTTTCCATTTAGCTTTTTCTACGAATTCTTTGCCATGCAAAAACTCATGTTATACAAATTCCCTAGAAACTTAAAATTCTTTTTTTACAAAAAAGGATTCTTAAATAAATCTCTTGAGCAAAGTAGCCAACTTAGAATTCCAAGCTGCAACCAGATGTCATAATGTTTGCAGGGAAAGTAATGTTCTTTTATGTTAACATTTCACATGTGCCCAGGTGTGTTTATTTATATGATTTATTTATATATAATAGATTATGGTACAGAGAAAGCATTAAACAAATCTACTGATGTGTTTGGCTGAGTGGTTCATCCAATACTACTATATTTTATACACTATTTCATAGTATTCTGTTCTTTTGTTGAGACTATGTTGAGAGAGAAATGGAAAGAGGTTTATCACTAGACACAGGTTTGATTTCCTTAAAAGGCAATTGTTTCTTTTTTCCTTTGCTTCTCTGGTGAATTGGCTACAAACTGGGAATAGTTCTCTTATGACTCATTTGCAGACCAGCACTACAGCATATAGAGTTCAGATAAAATTATGATGAAAGGGACCTTAATTAGGTTGTGTGGAACAAGACAGTAATTTTTAGAAGAAAACGTTCTTAAATCTACTTTGTAGATTAAAATAAATTTCTCCTGTAAAAAACACTGAACCCAAACATTGATATAAACTTTTCACTTGCTTTTTAAACTCAATATATCTAGTTTTTAAAGTATTTGCCAAAGACATGACATATATAGTTAATATATTAAGTAGTGATAAGTTAATTTCTTTTGAGTACTTTGAAGATAATTCAAAATAAGTGTTTTGCCAAGTCCATCGAATCACATGTTAAAGAATATTGTATCAACCAGATTGCAGAGGCTGAAATAAAGAGCAGTATAAAACAAAATACACATCTTAAAAATTCTATAGCAACACCAAACAGAAGTGACCTTTGCCGTTTTGAGCATGGTGTTCCCAGTGAATATAGTCTTTGAATGCAGACTGTGGCTCATTCATGGGCACAGGGTGATTGCTTCAGGAGTACCTGTTGAATACTTACTCAAAGGGACTTGCTAATTTAATCCTTACATCATGTGAGGCAGGGCAACTATAAGGCATTAACTATAAGGCATTAACATGATGGGAAGTGCTAATGATCACCACACTCATTCTTTCTGGTCTGGATCAAGCTTCTTTATCTCTTAAGCTTGTGCTTCTGTCAGTCATTTGGAATTATTAGAGTTGGGTTTTTTGTTTTTGTTTTTGACAGGCAGAGTTAGAGAGAGAGAGAGACAGAGAGAAAGGTCTTTTCCGTTGGTTCACCCCCAAAATGGCTGCTGTGGCTGGCGCGCTGCACTGATCCGAAGCCAGGAGTCATGTGCTTCCCCCTGGTCTCCCATGCAGTTGCAGGGCCCAAGGACCTGGGCCATCCTCCACTGCCTTCCTGGGCCACAGCAGAGAGCTGGACTGGAAGAGGAGCAACTGGGACAAATCCGGCGCCCCAACCGGGACTAGAACCCGGGGTGCCAGCGCTGCAGGCAGAGGATTATCCAAGTGAGCCATGGCACCGGCCAGAGTTGGATTTTGAGCTGAAATTTCTTTATAGTCATTGTACTTAACCACATTCTTCTCTCGTATTTTTGGCTACTTTTTATATATCAAAGTAGTTGAATAAAAAGAGAAAAATTTATTCCTGTGGATATCAACTTTTTAAACTGTTTTAATGTAATAATAAACGTCAACTAAGGGCTCATCATGAATCAAAATAGGCTTCGGGAAAGCAAAGATAAATGTTACAGTGTTCTTTTCTTAAAAAAAAAAAAAACTGATGCTATTGTAGAAGGAGTCAAATATATGACCAGTTTAAGTGCAATAAGATTTGGAAGTGTTGCTGTATTTGATGGTATAGGGGACAGTGGAGGTGCAAGGGAGGATGAACAAAGATGATTAGGAAGTTTTCTAGAAGATGGAATATGCAGGAGTAGCTGGATACTGAAATGCAAAAATGTGTCTGTGACTGGAGGAGAGGACCACAGGAACTGTTGGAGGCAGCAACTTTAAGGCATAAACAGCACGTTCTGTTGAGAGTCTTTGAGTACAGGGGTTTGCTGTAACCAAAGTCTCCATGTATGGAGCAGGCTGAGGGTAGACAAGAGCCCATGAAAGATACCATTGGGAGTTAGGTGGGAGCCACACCCCGGATGGACTTGTGCTTCCTGCTGAGAAGTTACAGTTTTATTAAGACAATGGAAATCCATCAAAAACATTTTAACCATGTGAATAATGTGATCAATCTACTGAGTGGGTGAGAGGTTGAAAACTGGGAGAGCTGTTATGATTACTGTTTTAGTAAAGTTGACAGGGATGAGGAGCAGGAAAGAGGACATAGATGCCATCGATGCAAAATAAGTAGGTTCTGCAGGATAATGTGGTTGAAGAGATGTGGGAGGCAGTGAAGGAGAAAGAGGACTATGGGATGACAGGTAATTGAAAACATATTAGTGTCATTATTCAAGACAATGCCTATAGAGAAGGAACAGCTGCACAAGAAAGCTAAAGAGTTCACATTTATGTATTTGGAGCATGGGTTTCCTGAAGGACAATCAGGATATCTCATAGGTCATTGTTCATTAGGACTCAGAGCTTGGGGAAAAGGAAGGATTTGTAATTCATCTGTGTACAGCTGCTGATTGAAGTCATTGGAGTGGGTGAGATCACCCATGTCATGAAAAACAACTTTTATCTGAGTGATCCAGCCGTACACGTATAATCAAGAACACTTGGCACTTACAATGGGCACACCACCAAGTACATGTTCTGTCTTGGACCATAGGCCCTAAAAACAAAATAACCCACCATGAAACAGAGGAAAAGAAATAATTTTCTTAGTGTTTCTCTAAACTCTAAACTGTGAAGTCATTTAAACATCAAAAAAATCGTAGACGTTTTGGTACTATATAATAAGTACTTTATGCTCCAATTTTATTAAAAATTGTGTAACAGAACATTTTTTCTGAGGTGGAAATAAATTTTAAATTAGTATTTTCATAGGACTCATGTGATCTATGATTGTATAGCAATCATGTGACAACCAGGCTGGGCAAACTGACCTCATCAAGCATGATCTCTTCTTTGGGAAAAACTCTTACTAAAATCAACTGAGGTTCTTTCCTTGTCTTTAAATGTCGGTATTTTTAGGGTTTCATGGCCAGTCTACTGCCTTCTCACTCTAAACACTGTTTGCTTGGAGATGATTTCATTCTCAAAAGTTTGACTCCCATCATTATGTTCAAGACTCATATTTCTTTTTTTTTTTTTTAATTTTTTAATTTTTATTTTTTTGACAGGCAGAGTGGATAGTGAGAGAGAGAGACAGAGAGAAAGGTCTTCCAGGAGCCAGGTACTTCTCCTGGTCTCCCATGCGGGTGCAGGGCCCAAGGACTTGGGCCATCCTCCACTGCCTTCCCAGGCCATAGCAGAGAGCTGGCCTGGAAGAGGGGCAACCGGGACAGAATCCGGCGCCCTAACCGGGACTAGAATCCGGTGTGCCGGTGCCGCAAGGCAGAGGATTAGCCTGTTAAGCCATGGCGCTGGCCAAGACTCATATTTCTGTACCTTCACCCTGGATCTTGCCTTCAATTCTATGCCATACACAACAGCCAGGCTGACAGAACTATAACACATATCTGCTCATGCCACTTTCTTGATTAAAACCCCATCTCCAGGGGAAGCTACAGCCAAAGCTCTTTAACTTGGATAAGCAGATTCTTTGTTAACAATGTCTTATCATTCTCCAGTCTAATCTTTATTATTTTTATTATTACTCAAGTTTTGAATTCCAGCAACACCAGATTGCCTCTAGTTATTCTTCTTATGTGATATACAAAGGTACTACAACAGGTTCATGGAAAAAATATTAAAAAGTAAATTTGTTTTGGTGCAAAAAAATTGAAATCCATGAATATGAGGGAATCTTCAACAAAGTTTGTGGAAAATGTGTGCTATCAAAAATATGCCTGGATTTCAAAAATTTTTTGCACCAAAATAAACTTGTTTTAATTCCATTTTCTACAAACTTTTAGACATCCCCTCATGTGTCTGTACACACACACAAATGCTTTGTTTTTGCTATTCTATCTTTGCTCTTGCTTCTCCCCCAATATGCAGTTTTCTCCCTCTTCCACATAGCTGTCACCTCCCCAGATAGTTTACCTTGGCCCAGAGTTAATTACCTTACCTCAGTGTTTTCATAATATTGTGTACATACCTTTGTCACTTAACACATTGTTCCACAATTATCTGTTTATCTGTTTCCATCACTCTACTGGGAGCACACTGAGGGTTTGGACTATATCATATTCATTTTTCTGAAAATTAAGAAGCAGAATAAATATAATTCAAGCCTTTCTTAGTGTCTAGCATATGTTTATAGAATATTCAAATAAACAAGAAAGAAGTGGAGGTCAAAGGCAAGCTCACATGGAAAATTATCATTGTACTTCCATGTAATATTTTAGCCATTGAGTAATTCCAGTTAACTATGTGCAGATTTGTTTCTCTCAAGTTGCTTTCATTACCAGTTCTAATTATTGGATCCTAATCAGGTGCTGCCTAAGGTAGACATTCCTCTATAGGTTGGGCAGGGCTATTTCTTTCCCTCAAGATACCTGTAAGTTGTAGAGAAAAAGAGATTGGCTTTCTGGTTCAAGATCTGTAGGTAGGCCATCCGTTCTGGCAGTAAAAACATGCCATATTTGCAGCACTCCTTACTTTATCCTTTTAAAGAATTTCCTGAGGAAATGCCAGAGGTTTACTTTCTAGCCTCATGGGGTGATCAAACAGGTTTTGACCTCAATTCTTGTCTTTTTTTAAAAAACTTCTTTTCTACCTGCATACATCTCCATTGGACATGGATATTTTCTGCCAGTGTATTTCACTGGAACCTGCAGATTTCTTAGAAAAAGTCACTTGCTATCTTTGCTTTTGAAACCAAAGAGGGTTGACAGCTTTTTCCAATACATTAACTCCTGGTGTTTTCTGATTTCTGTAATTTATGAATGTAAAGCTGCTATTATAATCAGATAGAGACATAGTGTTGTCTTACATTTTAAACTCCAAGGAAAAATGTCTTGTACTAATCCCATTATGTTTAGCAATCCCAGACAGCTAATTGTCCCAGTCTGTAAAAAAGAAATAAGATAATTTATTTAGAGATATCTATGTTAGATAGCTTGGCCATTTTTGGACTTGCTAGTCTTATCTGTGCATATCTTTAATTGTGTATCTGTGCCTGTAACACAAGGTAAATCCTTTCAATAAAATAATAAATTCTATGGACATATAATAGAAAAACTAGAGCATCCAGGTTCCTTGTCTATAGTTTTCTTGGGGGGAAAAAGTGTTTTTTGCCATACACAGCATGGTAGCAGCTTCAGGAATTTATGCTTTAGCCATATTTCACAAATAACAGAATCTAAAAACCAAATACTGACTTCAGAGTTTGCTCCCCAGCTCAAACTACCAGTAAGGTATTTGTTTAACTGACGGGTGTCATCTCTTCTGTCATACAGATACTGGCTGTGGGGTGCAGCTGAGAGGAAGTACTTGCAGAACTATTGGAGATTGACATCAGCTTTTTAAAAAAAGATTTATAGGCAGGGAGAGAGAGAAAAAGAGAGAGAGAGAGAGAGAGAAAGGGAAAGGGAAAGGGAAAGGGACAGGAATCTTAAGCCAGGCCCAGGAACTGCATCTGGGTTTCCCATGTGGGTGGCAGGGGCCAAAGTACTTGGAACATCATCTGCTGCCTTCGTAGTCCCATGAGCAGGAAGCTGGATTGAAAACGGAACAGCCAGGGTCCAAACTGGCACACTAGCATGGGATGCTGGTGTCACAAATGGCAGCCTAACCTGCTGCACCACAGTGCCAGCTCCTGACACAGGCTCTTTACGTTGCTGCAACCTTTGTGCCATCTCTGTAATGCAGCTGCTCCCCCTCAGCTTTCCCTTTGGAAAAAAATCCTTGCGTGAGGAGAGGACAGACACCCCAACAGGCTGCACTGAAAAAAAACCAAGTTTGTATGGCCACATGTGTTTCAAAAAAGTCTTGAGGGGACTTTTAGTCCAAGTTTCAATTAATTCTGATCTCAGCTGGAATACTTTGCACTTCTTTGTAATTTGTGTTTCAGGATGCATGTGGTTGACAGGAGCTGTCTAGATGCAGCAGATTTTACACATCTGTCAGTAAATCAATGATATATATGAAAGGTGAAAAGCAGCAGCCAGGTGCTCTCTGTGGTGTGTAGCATTCCCTAGCAGATTAAGGACCCACTGGTCACTGCAAATGTGCAAACAGATACCAGAAAGCAATCCTTTCTGTTTTGGGTATACCCTTATTCCAGGATTATACCTGCTTGCAGTAAACTTCTGCCCATTTTTCATGAGCAGGGGTCATGTGGCACAACCCTAACAAGGAAAATCGAAACTTTAAATTTGGCATTGCCTTTAGGTATTCTCATTTGAGAGGCTACAAAACCACCAGCATTCAGAATCCCTTAGTAATAACATGGCTCTTAAGAGTTATTTGCCCACACATGCATTTTATGTATTGGTAACATGGAAGCCAATAGGGAATTCAGAGCAGAGAAGGCCAAGACCCTGGTCAGTGCTGTTGGATGGATTATGCCTGATGGTGTTTTCTTCTCTGACTCTGGCCATCCATGACCACTTTTTAAAAATTTTTTATTTGACAGGTAGAGATATAGATAGTGAGAGAGAGAGAGAGAGACAGAGAGAAAGGTCTTCCTTCCATTGGTTCACCCCCTAAATGGCCGCTGCGGCCAGCGCTGTGTGGATCCGAAGCCAGGAGCCAGGTGCCAGGTGCTTCCTTCTGGTCTCCCATGCGGGTGCAGGAGCCCAAGCACCTGGGCCATCCTCCACTGCCTTCCCGGGCCACAGCAGAGAGCTGGACTGGAAGAGGAGCAACTGGGACTAGAACCCGGCACCCATATGGGATGCCGGCACCACAGGCGGAGGATTAACCAAGTGAGCCACAGCGCCGGCCCCTATCCATGCCCACTTTTTTAGGCACCTATTAACTCTGGTCCTGAGATGTATGGCACACCACCAAGCAGAGATTGTGAAAGGCTGAAGAATCTCCAAAAAGATGTGGTGTTTTCTTTCAGATTATATCTTTTCTGGCCACATAAAGTTCTGTACTTGGAAGCTGGCATCCTTGCTGTCTTAAAGGGAGATTTTCCTTTTGGCCACTCTACAGGTGACAACACGGCTTCTCTCCTATCCTGTTTCTGTCGGTATCTCTGTTGTAAAAGTCCAGCATATTTGACTTGAATACTGAATATATTACTGGTTTTTGGAGAAGCAGTCTGAAAGTTGCTGTCCTAGGCACATAAAATCTCCTCCTCAATCTGAATAGCTGTAGTTGTCCAAGAACTATATCCTTGAAGTGTAGGTAATTCTCCTTTTCCTCACATGAGATATGCACAGGGCTGTGCCATTAATGTCACTGCATGGCAAGACATAGTACTTTGTTGGAATCTGTGTTTGTAATTGAGTATTTTGGTGGAAGGTATTATTGTTTTTAAAATGTGGTCATTTCAGCACCAAATTAAGTTCAAAATGAATATTAGGGAAGCATTAGTAGGGAAAACGTTTCTGATAATGCAAGAACACCCAACGAAACACAACTTCATTACCTGGACTTACTAGTGTGTGAGCCCTTCTTGCATAATTGCCACTGAAATGCATCTGCTGGTAATATACTGGCTGTAAACCACGTGACTGTTGATCTCAAAAGCCCAGCTTGCTTGGAAATAATACACTGATATTTTCTTTTGTCTCCAAACCCCACCCCAGTTGCGTTTGTTTGCCAGTCATAGTGTATGGTCATCACCTCTATCTCAGGTTCTCCACCTCAACACAGACCCCAGGGATGTAGGGCTTGTGATCTTTGTCACTTTTTCTTTTCCTTTACAGCTGTTATATGAGGACAGAGGCTTAGATAGCTTGAGCTCTGCTGCTTTCCCAGAGCAACATTCATCACCTTCAAGTTTATTCAAATCTAAACCTAATAAGGTTCCTGAATGCAACTGTATTTAGTTATTATTAAAATAAGTGAGGCCAATGCCTCGGCTCAATAGGCTAATCCTCCGCCTTGCGGCGCCAGCACACCAGGTTCTAGTCCCAGTCGGGGCGCTGGATTCTGTCCCGGTTGCCCCTCTTCCAGGCCAGCTCTCTGCTATGGCCCGGGAAGGCAGTGGAGGATGGCCCAAGTGCTTGGGCCCTGCACCCGCATGGGAGACCAGGAGAAGCACCTGGCTCCTGGCTTCGGATCAGCGCGATGCGCTGGCCGCAGCAGCCTTTGGAGGGTGAACCAGCGGCAAAAAGGAAGACCTTTCTCTCTGTCTCTCTCACTATCCACTCTGCCTGTCAAAAAAAAAAAAAAAGAAAAAAGAAATGTTTATGGAGGTTAAGAATTATGTTTAGGTTTGGACAGTGATTAAGATGCTGCAAGGGATGCCTACATCCCCTGTTGGAGTGCCTTGGTTCAAGTTCTGGCTCCACTCCCTATTGCAGCTTTCTGCTAACCCACACCCTGGGAGGCAGCAGTGATGGCCCAAGTATTTGTGCTCCTGCCAGCTGAGTGGGAGACAGATTGAGTTTCAGGCTCCTGGCTTCAGCATTTGGGAAGTGAACCAGCAGATGAAACATCTCTCTGTCTTTCTCACCCCCCAACTTTGCTTTTAAAATAAATAACAATGAATAAATACTTTTTTTTTCTAAAAAATCAGTGTTTAGATAGTGCTGTGGATGGTCAGCTGGAAGTCAGGGGAAAGAATGCTCTGGATGATGGAGGGACGCACTTTCTGCTATGGTTTGGTGTTGATGGTACAGACAACAAGAATGGAGTATCTCCTGGAAATGTTCACACACATTTATACAAGAATACACAGCAACCCCGATGGCTGAGGTACAGTTTTGCCGCCAAAGTTTCTAGCTGTCAAAACAAAGGAAAAATACAATCTCTTAGAAGAGGCACATTATTAAGTGGTATAATAAAACAAAAGCTGTAAAATGCTATAAGCTATAAAATGTCATAAATGTAAATTGTGATTCTTATAATCTGATCGGCTTTTCCTTAGAGGAAGGAGGGTGCTGGTTTGCAGCTATCCCACATGTGTCTAAGCCCCATGATGCATGGGCAGGTCCCTTCTTCCAGAGCATTCATCCCTAAAGAGTAGGATACTTTTGCCCCACTCCGGGTTCCACTTTGTTAACTGGACTCTGAAGTGACACTGCTCTGCCTTCTGCCAGCCCCTGCCTGGTGCACTGCTGTCTATAGCCTGAGACCTGTTTCTTAGAGGCACACTGTAAAAGCTACCCAGCAGTCTGCACTATCACCTTCTGCTTTCTCTTTCTCCGCAAAACCCAAACTTCATGCAGGTGACCCATCTTGGTCCATCTCACTAATTATGTAACACGAGCAGCCTTGCCTGACCCTCACAAGTGCTGGCCAGAGAGGCAGAATGAAATTCTTGCCATGGAGAGTTTTCTACATTTTTAAATCTTCCCAAATTTGACATTATTCAGGTATTTACCCTCAGTTTCTTAACTAGTAGCTATAGGGTTCTTGTTACATATGAGGGATCTTCAAAAAGTTCATAGTAAATGCATATTATGAAGAAATAGTACATGCTTTAAAAACGTTTTATATCAAAATAAACTTATCTTTTCATTCCATTTTCCATGATTTTTTGAAGTCTGCTCATATTTTTGATAAGGCATAAAATGATATATTAAGAAAGGATCCTAAAGATTACTTTGACCAATTCTGTTATGTGACATTTGAGCTCAGTCTCATGAGTTTTCTTGAGGCCCAGAAAAGTCAAGTGAATTGTTTAGAGCTATGCAATCAGGGAGAATTTGAGCCCAATGTACAGCTCAAGCCATGAGTCTCAGATAAGAATTTCTCCCATTCTCATGCTGTATCCCAGAGCTCTCCTTAATTAGCATAAGAGGGAAACTGAGACATAGACATGGATAGATGATAGATAGATGATAGATAGATAGATAGATAGATAGAAGCTTATGTTTCAAAACATTAGCTCTCGCTGCTGGAAAAAATAGAGCTGTAGTATGGCTGTGAGATATTCTGTGTTAGACCTCTGAGTGTGGAGCTTCTGTCTGCTTTGTATATATGTGCCAGCCATATGTATACCTATTGTATATGGTGTGACCATGCTGAAGCATGGCTACATTTAACAGTGTTATTCCACAGCTTTTTTTCTCCCCTTCAAATGGTTGGGAAGTTAAAACCATCATGAAACTTTGAAGAAGCATGGGTACTTAATGTTCTATAGATGACTAAGAGTTTGCGAAGGCTATTATTGCTGCTGCTGGCACCTGGTTATCTTAGAAATGTGGATAAAATTCAGATTTTGGGAAACTGTAACAATGCTATCAACATCGGGTAAAAAGCATCCTAAATTGTGCTGGCATTGTAGAGAAACAGATCAGGAAACTGTACTGATCTGGAAATATTCCAACTTGTCCTCTTCTTTTGCCTCGATAAGGCCCTATATTACTGTGTGCACTGTGAGTGACTCTTGGAGCCCATCCTGGAAGGAGGAGGGTGTCTGCAGGGTGCTGGGGACCTGCAGAAGCCAGGCTGCCTGGCTCCTGTGACGGGAGGTTTGCTAAGCAACCGGGGGAACTTTCAAACAAGCCTGGAGCTCCGTGCCTGGCCTGGGGCCATTCCCGGAGAAGGCAGGGAGGCGCAGTAAATTAGAATTGGACGGTAATGGCTGACGCGTTACCCTTTCAGGAGTGTTGATGTTTTACGGCAAGAGGTTTGTTTGTAGAGAACTAATCAGTCCATCTAGGGGTTTATTAGCTAATTGGTCAGGATCAAAAACTTATAAAAAGCACTTGGAAAACAGTCATCTGTGATTACAGTTAGGAAAAAACTTTTACAATGAAGTCAGAAGTGTTGATCTTTGAGAACGCCTGCCAACTTGCATATAAATTTGTGTGGGAAGAAATACATTTAAAATAGGTCCTTCTATACTAAGCTTAAAAAAAAAGACTTCTGCAAGTGAGAAAAGAACAGACAGCATAGGTCTTACTGGGTCATAACTGACACTTTAAGACTTGAAATTCCAGACCAGCTCTAAGGCCATCCAAATGTCTGCCGTGACATTTCATTAGAAAGATTAGACGTTACTCCAGACATCTCAGGCCACCCCCACACAGAAACAAAGAGAACTTTTCTTTAACTCTTTCATTTGTTTGTTTTATCAGCAGCTACTGAGGGACATTATTGCATATATCAGAGTGAACCTATTTTCTAGGTGCTTCAGACCTAGTTATCTTGGGGTACTGTGCAGGCCCAGTTTGTATATAAATACAAACATAGTAATACCTAAAGTAACTTCAGAAACCCTGCGTAATTACTTGTTCTCGTTCATGAGCTAAGCTACATTCCATAGCAATGTGCTCTTATTCTACACTGTTACTGCCTGATTATGGTGCTTATAATGTCATAAACACACTTGTGTAATTAGCAGTTTTCCATAGAAGATTATAAGCTCTGTGATAAAAGAACCACGTCTATTTTCTTCACTATTTCTTTGCCAGCAATTAGGGAAATGCCCAGACCTTGCCTATATAAAGGAAAAAAGAAAGGAAGAGGTAGAGAATGAAAGAGAAAGAGGGAAGAGGAGAGGGAGGAAAGATGGAAGGAAGGGAAGGAGGGAGGGAAGGAGGGAGGGAATGAGCAGAAAGACGAAGAGAAGCAAAAAACAAAATGCCAGTGTGGTGCCTACTATTTATTTGCCACAAAAATAAAGAACTGACCAATTCTTTGGATCTTTTCAATTTTAGATGAATAATTTGCTTGGTAATTGAATTATTTATATTTCTAAGTTTATAGAGGCAACAATTAAATGGATGTCTTTTTTAAAAAGGTTTATTTATTTATCTTAAAGGCAGAGTTACATAGAGGCAGAGGCAGAGAGAGAGAGAGAGAGACAGAGAGAGAGAAAGAGAGAGAGGTCTTCCATCCGCTGGTTCACTCTCCAGATGGCCAAAACGGCCAGAGCAGTGCTGATCCAAAGCCAGGAGCCAGGAGCTTCTTCCAGTCTCCCATATGAGTACAGGGGCCCAAGGGCTTAGGCTTCTTCCACTGCTTTCCCAGGCCACAGCAGAGAGCTGAATTGGAAGTGGAGAAGCCAGGACTTGAACTGGCACCCATATGAGAAGCCGACACTGACGGCAGTGGCTTTACCCACCACGCCACAGTGCCAGCCCCTAAATGGATGACTTTTAAGAAAATCAAATAGTGTCTCAAAGTTTTAGAGCCATAAAGTTCCATTTTAAAAAAGATGTGTTTATTAATATATTTTATGTAAAAGGCAGAGTGACAAGCAGGGAGAGAGATGGAGAGAGATCTTTCAACCACTGGTTTACTCCTCAAATGGCAGCAATAACTGGGGCTGAGCCAGGACATATCTAGGTTGCTAAGCAACCGGGGGGTTTCAAACAAGCTCGGCTCTTCCTGCCTGGCCTGCTACCATTCCCCAAAAAACCAGGAGCCAGGAACTTCAACCTGGTCTCCCATGTGGGTAGCAGGGACTCAAATACTTGAACCATTATCCACTGCTTCCCAGGAGCATTAGCAGGGAGGATTGGAAGTGAAGTAGCTGGGACATGAACCATCTGATACAGGATGTGGGTGTCCCAAGTGGCACCACTATGCTCACCTCCAAACCATGAGGTTTCTACTCTCAGTCTTGCCTAATTGTATAGAAAAAAAAAAAAAAAAGGAACATTAGAGGTCTTCAAAAACTTCATGGAAGAATATATTATGAAAAAGCCTATGTATGGATTTAAAAATTTTTGCAGCAAAATAAATGTCTTTCCTAGAAACCTTTTGAAGTATCCTTTATTGTTTGATTGTATTTTCCTAAGAAAAACAAAAGTGGAGAGCTGGCTTTCAGGTTTTTTTTAAAACATCTTTTTTATTTAGCAAGCTAGCTCTTTCTTTCTTTCTTTTTATTTATTTATTTTTCATTTGGAAGAAACAGAGATCTCCTATCTGCTGAGTCACTACCCAAATATCTCCAACAGTGGGACTTGGCCAGGCCAGAGCCTGGAGCCCGGAACTCAGTCCAGGTCTCCCACATGGTTGGCAGGGGCCCAACTACGTGAGTTATTGCCTGATGCGTTCCAGAGTGCACGTTGGCAGGAAGCTGGAATGGAGAACAGAGCCAAGACTCAAACCCAGGTATTGCTATTACAGGATGCAAGTGTCCCAAATAGCATCCTAATCACTGCACAAAATACCCACCACTTGGGTTTTTTTTGTCTTTTTGTTTGTTTGTTTTTTGACAGGTAGAGTCATAGACAGTGAGAGAGGGAGAGACAGAAAGGTCTTCATTCCATTGGTTCACTCCAAATGGCTGCTATGGCCAGTGCTGTGCTGATCCGAAGCCAGGAGCCAGGTGCTTCCTTCTGGTCTCCCATGTGGGTGCAGGGCCCAAGCACTTGGGCCATCCTCCACTGCCCTCCCGGGCCACAGCAGAGAGCTGGACTGGAAGATAAGCGACCGGGACTAGAACCCGGTGCCCATATGGCATGCCGGTGCCACAGGCAGAGGATTAACCAAGTGAGCCATGGCGCCGGCCCCCACCTCTTGGTTTTTAACAGAAGAATTTTTACTTTATTTCTTTCTCAGTTGAATTCTGCCCCAAATCTTCATCTTGCTGTTTGTACAAATAGAGTCCATCATTTATCTCCCAAGGATCTCTAAAATTGCGATAACTTTCCTCTATGCTATGAAGGAAATAAAAAATATATGTATAGTTTTACAATAGAACTAAATAGTGACTATCATATTTTATACATAGATTGATATGCAATGTAAAACTCCATTAATTACAAGCCTCAACACACTGATTTGTCTTGGATATTTCTATTTGGTTGCTGATATATTTTCTCCATCCTGCTTTTAGAAGAAAAAGACAACAAAAGCAAATGGCTACTGTTAATTTAGTAAATCAGAATTACATCTTCAGTATTAAATTGCTGTAATACATGTTTATGATGACAAACATCTTTAGATTAATGTTCATTACAATGGCTCTGTAGACTTGTAGCTAAGAATTTCCAGCGAAGCTGCCATGTGTATCACATTATCTAGGCAGTGAAGCAGAGATGAGATGTGCTGTATATGTGCTACCAGTACTGAAACATTCACTGGGAGTTTATCACAGGCCAGATGTAAAGCTAAACTTTTATATGTGTGTTTGCCTCATTTAATCCTTACCAAAGTCTTCTTAGGAAGACTTCCCCCTCACTTTACAGATCACTTGGAAAAGATCATAATTAAAATTTTAACATAAATTTGATGCTGAGATTTTCATCGGTTGTTCTAGTTACCATATTTTAGCACCTTCTGTCTTCTCCATTGCTTCCTTTACACCTTTACTTTTAAACTTGATTGGACGTATTTTTATTTAGCATTTACGTATCTTCAGGGAATAAATTTCAGCTTTAAACACCACCACCACAAATCTTTACCATTCTTACTAGAACACAAGCTTCTTGAAGTCATGGCACAGGATTTGCTCTATTTGTTGCAAGGTTCTAGCACAGTTCCTATAATCGAGTGGAATTCAGTAAATATTTATTGGCTAAATGAGTGGATATCTTTGGGTTTATTGCTGTTACTAGATTACAGGCACCTCTGAGAGGGAAATGTCTGACTTGTGACTTTTTTTTTAGAAAACTTTTATTTAATAAATATAAATTTCCAAAGTACAACTTTTGAATTATAGCAGTTCCCCCCATAACCTCCCTCTCACCCGCAAACCATCCCATCTCCCACTCCCTCTCCCATCCCATTCTTCATCAAGATTCATTTTCAATTATCTTTATATACAGAAGATCAACTTAGTATATACTAAGTAAAGATTTCAACAGTTTGCACCCACACAGATGCACAAAGTATAAAGTACTGTTTGAAGACTAGTTATAACATTAATTTGCATAGTACAACACATTAGGAACAGAGGTCCTATATGGGGAGTAGGTGCACAGTGACTCCTGTTGTTGATTTAACAATGACACTCTTATTTATGACGTCAGTAATCACCTGAGGCTCTTGTCATGAGCTGCCAAGGCTATGGAAGCCCCTTGAGTTCACAAACTCCAACCTTATTTAGACAAGGCCATATTCAAAGTGGAAGTTCTCGCCTCCCTTCAGAGAAAGGTACCTCCTTCTCTGATGGCCCGTTTTTTCCACTGGGATCTCACTCACAGAGATCTTCATTTAGGTCATGTTTTTTTTGCCACAGTGTCTTGGTTTTCCATGTCTGAGAAACTCTCCTGGGCTTTTTATTCAGTTCCGAATGCCTTAAGGGTATTATTTAGGGCACTTGCCATTCTCTGAGTCTGCTGTGTATCCCATTTCCCATGTTGGATCGTTCTCTTCTTTTTAATTCTATCAATTATTATTAGCAGACACTGGTCTTATTTATGTGATCCCTTTGACACTTACACAGATGACTTAAATTGATATTTACTGAATTAAGGATAAAAATAAAGGTAATTTACATAGAGAATTTCATTATTGTAAGAAGTATTAAATTTGATCTATTATGTAATGTTAATAAGGATACGAGAATAATATTACATCTTAGTTACACTGTCAATATAGATAGATATAATACTTTATAGAATTTTTCAAGAAAAAACATAGTTTATTGGATTCTCATGATTACCCTGATGAATTAGAAACTCCTAAATAAAGAAATTGGTAATTGGAGAGTTTGTGACTTGTTCACAGAGTATCCATGGTAGAACTGAGATGAGAACAAAGGTCTTTTGGATGCTAGTTTGGGTCCTTACTCTCATACTTAATTGAAATATCTGGGATCATTATGTCATTATTATTTTTATCAAACAATTAGAAAATGATAAGTTCCTTTGTGAAAACTAGTATGTGTACATAGTGTATTCCCAAGAAGCTTGACTTCTCCTAGGAGGGAAAAAACAATTCAGTATTGAAGTGAATCCACAGCACTCTATTAAGCAAATTGTATGAAGCATTAATCTCTGTTGTGTAGATCAGAATTAGCCTGGAGTAAGTGAGGCATAGAAATTGTGGAAGCAAATCAGGTTCCCAGAAGCTAACTCCATACCCAAGCCATTAGTATCCACCTCGACACAATTCATCTGTTCCCATTCCTTTGGCTTATTGAATCGATAACTCTTTGGCTGAGTTTGCCAACAAATGCCTCGGGCTTTTTTGCAATGCCTAGTGTAGGGCTACCCCAATACATAATAGAAAATCAATGAATATTTGTTCACTTCCTAGGTGAAAACTCCTTACTGTATTAGGCATTAATGTAAATTTGGTGAGTTTCAGGTTTTTTTGTCCCTGAATTAAATACTTGCCACTGCTCAAAATTTTTACTTGTTATAAAACCATTCTGTTTTTATCACCCATTTTGGAAGCTGTGAACCTAGCAGAATGAAGTGCCAGGGCTGCAAACCATTTGATTTTGCTGTCTTCTCATCTTTGTCGTCTTTCCCCCAGCAGGTATCTTTTTTTTTAAACTGAAATGGTGGCGTTTCCAAACACACTTCCAATAATGTGCTTTCAACTATTTTTAAGAACTTTTGCTTCAAAGATCCCAGGATGTTCCAAAATAGATAAGAGCATTTTCTTTGACCTACCTGTGTTCTTAGATGCACCATTCACCCCACAAAGAGAAAGGAAGGCATTATTTAAGGTGAATTCAAAAGAAGATTCTAGTTTGGGAAAGGAAATGTTCTAAAAAGTTTCCTGTCTTCAGAATTAAAGCAGAGTTTTGACCATATAAATTTATATGTATCTGACTAGTTATTGTTAATAGTCAAGTAAGATGTTTCATCTTATAAAAATGAGCATCTTGATGTGATTTATCTTCTTCTAGTTATAAAACTTACATTACTTAGACTGGTTCTTGTTTACTTTAGCCAACAAATATCCAGATTTAATGCTTTATAGATAATCAAGTCTTTTATCCTGATTAAATAAGAAATCTTCAAAGGAACTCTGCACAGTCTGAATTTCTGATTAATGCCTGCCATAAAATGGTGTTTAGTGTGTCAACATTAAGTTGAAATGTAAGAACTCGTATTTAAGAATTTGTTTTCAAAACTGGAAGAGTTAAGTAACTGTTATTAATAAAAGTAGCAGATAAGTGGTTCACAGTTCACTGGCATCATCATATTGAAACAGGAGCCCATCATTTTCTTTTTTATTCATTTATTTGAGAAGCAGAGAGAGACACACAGAGTTGGAGATAGAGATAGGGAATGCTTTCATCCTTTGGTTCACTCCCCAGATGCCTGCAATGGCCAAGCCTGGAGCTGGGAACTCAGGCCAGGTCTCTTCCATGGAAGACAGGAACCCAGTCACTTGATACATTACCTTCACCTCCCAGGGTGTGCTTTAGTAGGAAGCTGGAGCCAGAAGCTGGAGTCAGGAGTTGGAGCTAAGTGTTGAACCCAGGCACTTGGACATGAGGTGCAGGTATCCTAACTGGTGCTCTAAGTGCTGGATCATTTCACTGTCGCAGTCACCCTTCTTTATAGAATGTCCGTAACAAATTTTCCAAAGACCTTGTGTGATCCTTAAAATAACATTTCCTACTTCTTTTTTCTTTTTTAAAATATTTATTTATTTATTTATTTATTTGAAAGGCAGAATTATAGAGAGGCAGAGAGAGCGAGAGTGAGAGCGAGAGCGAGCGAGAGAGAGAGAGGTCTTCCATCCACTGGTTCACTCCCCAGATGGCTACAATGGCCGGAGCTGTGCTGATCCAAAGGCAGGAGCCAGGAGTTTCTTTCACATCTCACATGCAGGTGCAAGGGCCCAGGGACTTGGGCCATCTTCTACTGCTTTCCCAGGCTATAGCAGAGAGCTGCATCAGAAGTGGAGCAGCCAGGACTCGAACCGGAGCCCATTATGGGATGCCGGCACCACAGTGCTGGCCACCATTTCCTGCTTCTCTGCGCTGTAGGAATGTACATGAACATGTTCCCCACTGAAAATTCACAGATTTACTTTTAAATTAGAAAATACTAAAATCTATCTTTTCTTAAAACTGAGTAAAATAGTATAAAAATAATTTTTCAAGGGAAAGAGACAAGTGAAAACATTTTTATGTCAGTGCTGAAAAAAAATAACTTTTGGGTTTTCTTGACTTCTTTGAATTCAAATTCAAAGGGAAGCCTTACCTTCCTTTACTGATATGCTGGGAAGACAGTATTTATTATAGAATTCCAAAGATGGACAATATAAATTTCAATAAAGCAGGAATAATATAGTACCTTTAAATAGTGGTATTTAGGGTAGTACATTCTAGAAATGAAAATATTTATACAGCATTTTTGGCAAACAGACAAAGCTGCTATTGCTGTGGGGTCTTGTTCTATCCATGTCCCTGCCCAGCTGCCCTGAGGACTGAGAGGAGAAAAGAAATCAACACCCTCAGCACATCAGTGGGCCACAAGTCAGCATCTGGGAGGGTTCTATCCTGGAGGCCAGGTTGATGTTAATGTCTGTGTTCAGTATACCATGTGGTTTTCACTTCTTACTTTAAATCCACAGATAATTAGAGGGTGGTAAAATGTGAACCTAGTTAAGGGTGACCTACTAATGTGGGTCAAATACCAGCTCTATAGAATCAAGATTATGAGAGATTGGAAAAGAGTGTGCAAAATAGTTTATGGCTTTTATACTTCTAGTGTTGAGAAGTTACCAAAAATCTTAAGCAAATCAAGAAATTACTAAAGCATTAAATATTGTCAACTCAAAGGTCATTAATGTTGTAGGATTTCTAAATTGGTTATAAGTGCTTTTTCTCACTAACAATAGTCCTGCAAGGAAAAGCACGATTAAGATTATGCAGCTAGGATGGAAAGTTTTCCACAAAACTGTTTTCAGTTTGCTTTAGATCTTTATTAAGTTTTTAGTTCAAGTGTTGGTAACATGGTTTGTTCTGAAGGAGATAACTGGTGGCCATGAAAGCCAGTTCTTATCTATAAATTGAGATGTATATGATTCAGAGGTCAGTTTGAGAGGAATCTCTTGGTTGCTAAGTGGAACCCTGTCTGCAAAGCACAGCTGATCTTTTTTATTTTCTTTCCAAGGATGGGATATTACTTTATACATATTTGGATAAGAACCAGAGTTTGCATGTGTCAAAATATATTCAACTGCGTAAATCAAAAGGTGACTTCATTGGCTCATATAATTACCAAGTATGTTGGGAGAACTGGCTTAGGCAAGGTCTGATCTGCTGGTTCCCGTCCTGTGACCCACTCTAGTGCTTTTTCTCTTCAGTTCTTTGTTTGGTTTTATTATTGTAAACTTCGTTCTAGGCAGGCTTTCTCCCTGTGTTCCCAAGATGACTGCCAGTTACTGTAGAGGCTACATGTTTTCCTAGTGATAGCTGGTGGGAGGAAAGCCTATTTGTTCCAGAATTCCCAAGCCATTGAATAAAGAAAGGGTGAAGTCATATGTTCACTCCTGACCCAGTCAGGGTGGCCAGAGAAATGGGTACATCAAAACTTAGCCTAGCTTCAACCTCCAAGCCCTCAATGCTCAAAGGGATGCCAGTGAACTACATGGATGATCAAATGGAAATTGATGGCTGTTACAATGCTGAGACTGGATGCTGCATACATACCCAACCTCACAATGAATCTCAGGAATAGAATGAGACTTGAATCAGTCTCATTTGAATCAGTCAAATGCCTTTCTCACTGATCTAACCTCACAACACATTAATGCAAAATGGTCATTTAACTGCTTGCAGGTATCACTTGGGACAAGGAGCCTGAGCCGTTCACACCTTCTGGGACAACCTGTTTGAATTTTGAGTGTTTCTATTTGCAAAGACCTTCCTTACTTGGAGGATACATTTGCTTCCCCTTGCCTTCATCCATTAGTTCTTTCTTTGTTTGTTTTTTTTTTTTTTTGTTTTTTTTGTTTTTTTTTTTGACAGGCAGAGTGGACAGTGAGAGAGAGACACACAGAGAAAAGTCTTCCTTTTCCGTTGGTTCACCCCCCCAATGGCCGCTGCAGCTGGCGCCCCCAGTGCACCACGCTGATCCGAAGCCAGGAGCCAGGTGCCTCTCCTGGTCTCCCATGCGGGTGCAGGGCCCAAGGATCTGGGCCATCCTCCACTGCACTCCCGGGTCACAGCATTAGTTCTTGTTTTGTCTTTTTTATCCACCAGAAGTAAATTCAGCCCTTCCAAGTTACAGTCTTTCTAAGGTATTATTGAAACAGTTACAATAGTCTTCCTAAAGGCTCTTTTCTGCTGGCTCAACATCCCCATTCTCTCATCTGTTCTTAATATTAAAAGGTATAAAACACTCTCTCACTCTTTTGGCCACGCTGCTTTGTATAAATTCTGGTTAGTCAATTCCAAATTCAGACACACACTTCAATGATCCTGACACAGAGACTCCCAGGGTGGCTGTTGGGAAGTAGTTTATTGCTCTAAGTGTGATTGGAAAGAGACTGAAGAAAAGGAGGCTAAATCTTGTGCAGAATACCTTTAACAGCAGTCTGCAGAGGAAGCCTGTCTCAGAGATGATTACCTAAACCCAAAATCCATAGCCAGAACATGTGCAAAAAAAATGTGTTTTGAACATCTCTTACATTTAATATGGGGTTTTAATTGCTTATTTTTTAGTTGGTGGTTTCAAACCTGAAATTGTAAAATTTAATGCTTTTGGTATTTTAATCAATAAGTGAAGCATTTTAATTCTTCTTGTATTACTTTTAAAACTATAATATGGAAATGACCTTGTTCAGATTCTGTTGTAATTTGAACTCTAGTTTTCACCCTTCTGTGAGTGCTAGAGGGACACCCTTCCAGGACGCCCAACTTGGAGCATTTTCTAAGGAAAATTTGACAGTCAGGTGGTACCACAGCTGTTTTATGGGGGCAAGCCACGTGCTTCCACCTGGTTTTCCATTCTCCCCACCAAACCCCATCACTGCCACGTAGAAACACAGAGGAAATGGCTTTATCCTTACAGCCTAGTATCACTCACAATAACTGGCAGGTTCGTAGTGTTCCTCCCTTTTCCCTTTCGTTGGATATTTATACTGGTGTTAACTCTGAATAGGACTGGTACCGGTCAAAGAAGTGGGAAGGAGTTGAGCACTGCTTTAAGGAAAGCGTGGAACGAGGTATCTGGCACGCTTCTCTCCATCTGCTCCACCACAAGTGTACTCACACAAGGCACTGCAAGCCGCCACCCTCAATGTGACTGTTAGTCTAAGCACCACCATCCGCCCCCTGGAATTCCTGTGGTGGCCTCCATACTGGGCTTTTCCTACCCTCCAGTCCAGATGACTTTAAACTGTAAATAGGGGCATGCCTTTATGTGCTCAAAATTCTTCTATTGTCCTTCACCGCACTTGGGATGAAATTCAGGCACCTCTCAGACTCTGAGAGGCTCTGCCTATGTACCCAGGCCAATCTTCATTCTCTTGATTGCCTAATGCAGTCCAGATATCCCCACATCCTTTCATTTCCGGTGCTAGAATATGTCTTTTCTGCCTCAGCACCCTTGCACAGACCCTCCATTCTGCTTGGAACACTCAGACTGGCTAAATCCTACTAATAATTAGTTCTCAGTCAGTGTCACTCTTTAGTCTTTTCTGATGTCCCCTTTGAGGACCCCATGTTATATTCTTTAAAAATATCCCCCAGTTTTCCTTCAAAACAACTATGTGTATACTGTTTGGAGTGTTTGAAGTCTGCCCCTGCAGAAGTGAGTTTGTTCACTACTGAGGCTTCAGGTTGTAGTCAGACTGAATGGGTGTTGGTCTTTGTGCCCGAACTTGATAGTTCTGGGATGTGGAATGTTCAGTGCTAGTTTCTATACCTGTTTACAGAAAATATGTGTTGAGAAAATATGATTACCTTTTTTCAATGGTTAACCACAATATCCATGTAAAATATTAAATGGAGTACCTGGCACATAGTATGTATTCAACCTGTATCATTATTATTTTACTATTATTATTTTAGGATATTTATTTACTGTACATGAAAGTCACTAGGAAATAATACTAGTTTCTTGAATGATCCTAAGATGTTTCTAGAAAAGTTGTTATACTAGTTAGAATAGTACTACAAAAATTTGTTTCTAACTGGTAGCCTCACTGTGGTTCTCCCTGAGTGTTTCTTTTAAATTGTTAGGCATTTCAAGGTATCCAAACTAATAAATCACTTGTTCTCTGCTTCAGAGATTCTCTTAAAATATTTGAAAATTTTTTTTAATTTACAGAAAATGTTTAAGTTCTTACATTCAGATGCCTTGAAAAATAACTCACCATCATTTTGTAATATGTCCCTTGAGATGCTAAGTTGAGCATACTTCAAAAAAGGGCACACTGGATGGGCCTCGTGACAAAGACATTTTGTTTTTATAAACTTCAACTGTGGAGCTAATGATAACCTTGCCTTTCTCCCCCTCTTTATTCGCTCATTTCATGATGGGATTTCCACAGGGGAGTTTTTACCTTCGGCAGGATCTATACAGTGAAAGTACTGCTCTGTGTAAAGGGATTATGACACTGTATAGATTTTCACTGTCAGACACCTTCCTTTGCATAAATATTTATGTGAAATGAAGCACAGAATTTAAAATAGCCTTCAAGAAGCTGCACACTCTCCTTGACAACAACAACAACAAAAAAGTTTGTGTATTAACAGTTGGTTTAACAGTGTCTGGCATAGAGAAATAAAGACAAAAATACACTTTGGTCTTGCAGTATTTATAGCATTGCCAGTTTAACCATTGTGCCCTATTTAGGAATATTTTTTGAGTGAGCTTTATTTTCATATCCAAGAGCAGAGTCTTAATTTGGTGGCAGTGAAGCTCATGCTAACTGCAAAAGGCATCAGAATATGCTTATAACATGCTCTTCATGGAAGGACAGAGTGGGGCCTCATATTGATAGAAGTCTCCCTGGATTCCTGTACCTCCACATGGAAGACACTCCCTGGATTCTTGTACCTCCACATGAAAGACATGTGAAAGACATGAGGGAGCTAAGTGTTGGCAATGTGTTGTTAGGCTTTATATGTTTCTATAAGAAACTTTGTCTTACTAACAAAAAATTAAAATTAAACAAGAAATTTTGTATTCTTGAGTTTATAGATAGAAAGGGAAGAGATGCCATTTTGTAATCTTGTGTAATGCCTATGCATTTTTAAATTTAAGAAATAGTGCTATTATTAGCAAATTGTTTAATTTAATAAAGAGTGCTATTATTAGAGAATGGGCCAATCTCCATAATGCACGTATTCTAGATAAGTGGAAACCAAGCTAAAATGCATAATTACTTTATATTTTGAATTTTTCTAAAAGTTATATGAATCTTTGAACTGAAAAGTAAAAACTATAAATAATTATATATGAATCTATGAAAAATGTACACTCACTCTCTTGACTTTTACTTCATAGAGTTTTATGATTCATGATTTAGCCTCCTTAGAGACTCAGCATTCTTACATGAACCTCTTTTCAACCATATTGTGAACATGCTGGCATTACACTAAGGGATACTAGACTGCCACATACAAAGCATTTTAACTTCCCTTTTATTTGGAAGCCTTCAGTCCTTCTGTCAGCGTGTGTAAGCACATGTCCCTCTGTCTGTCCTCTCTTGTATTTGTATGTGTCAGAAAATAGATTTGTTCCTCAAATAAGAGTGAATTGGTTTCAGGTCGTTACCCAAAGGACTGTCCTGTGACTCCAGCATGAGAACTTTCATTTCTTCATTTCTTTAACAAATACAGTATGTATTAAATATCTACCATGTGCTTGTCGTTGGGCCAGGGAGAGTGGTAAGAAAACTGGTGTCGCCATTGAGGAAGAGCTATGTCTCCATGTATTTATCTTGATGACTAATCCTTCCTCAGGGAAGCTTTTCTGATCACTGACCAGGATTTCTCTTCTACATGCTACCTGTCTCAATGACTACCTGCAGGATTCTAATGTATAAAGGTGAATAAGTAATACATGGTGAGGCTCATGTCACTGAAAGGACATTTTTATTCTATTTCCTGAAGGAGGAGACGTGCCACACCACGAGTGGCCATATGGGAAGGTACCAGTGCCATCCAGAAGGCAGGGAAGAACAAGGGGATGGCATAGGTCACAGTCTTTGTTCTGTTTTCCATGAATGAGCCACGGGAAATAGGGTCTGGCTGACTAGTTTGAATAATTCTGGGAGGCTATGGGACGAAGGAGCTGTTCCTAGTTGTCTAGGTACCACCTAATTAATGTTGGGTTGACTGAGGGCAGGGGAAATAAATACTGGCTTGGTGTGTGAGAGTTAGACACAGGAGATAGTTGGGAATATGGATTAAAGATTGGTTGGTTTGCATATGAAAGGAGTACTGGAAGGCGAGTTGATTATTATCTGTGGAATAAACTAGCTCTGGGAGGGGCCTTGTCTCCCCAGTACACAAGCCTCCTCCCAACTCCAGAGATGTCAAAACATCATAAAACATAGACAATAAAAACTGTGACTAATAGACTGCCCTACCAGCTGTTGTGGTCTGACTGTATTGTTCACATGTCCCAAACTTGCTAGGTCGTAGGTTTCTCTACATCAGCCATCCTGTCTGGTTCTCCACTGTAATCCCAGTGTTCAGCTTGGTGTCTCTGACTGAGTGCACACTCAGTAAATATTAGCAGAGTGAAAGGAAGTGGACATTTCTGAACCCAGCATGTATGGTTAGTGTTTATACTTCTAAATACAGATTTTGCTATTTTGATTAATTAATTAAATTGGATTTTCATTTGGTTTAAGTGTGAGGGATTTTTTTTTTTTTAATCTAAGTGCAGTTTAATGTGGCTCAGCATAATGTGTATTACTTAAAACCCTACGAAGAGGGCAACACATCTCCATGTCTCTTGTGTGTCAGTTTGGTGGTTCCTTTCAGGGGGCGATTTTGCCCTACAGGGGACATGTGGCTGTGTCTAAAGATGTGTTTGGTTGTCACAACGTGTATCAGTGGATGGAGGCCGTGGATGCTGCTAAACATTCTAAGTACACAGGACAATCCTCCACCCCCGCCCCTTGGAATTATCCTATCTGGAAGGTCACTTGTGCTGAGGTTAAAAATTCTTTCATTAGAGGATGGTGTGTTTGACAAGTTTACCTTAAAAGACCTCACACAACCAACTATGTGCCCAGACCTGGCGTGAAGCAGTTCCAAGATAACTGATATCTTAGAGGTGAAGACAGCAGCCCTGAGGTGAAAAGTAATTTTCAGAGAATATAAGCTATAAGGGAGAGGTCCAGTATTTAAGCAAATACCAAGAAATGCAACCTGTGTGGATTGAGACAGCATGAAAATACCAAAGCAAGGGTTTAGAATGAGAACTGGAATTATGGGTGGGTTAGTGGTTTAGTTGATAGATGAAAGGTATGACTTTTTTTTTAAAGATTTATTGTTTATTTTGAAAAACTTACAGAAAGAGAAGGAGAGACAGAGACAGAGAGAGCAAGCTCCCATCTGCTAGTTCACTCCCTAGATGGCCAGAATAGCCAGGGCTGGGCCAAGCTGAAGCCAGGAGCTTCATCTAGGTCTTCCATATGGATGGCAGGGACCCAAGCACTTGGGCCATACTCCACTGCTTTCCCAGCCTCATTAGCAGGGAGCTGGATAAGAAGTGGAGCAGCCAGGACAAGAAATAGCGCACATATGGGATGCTGGTGTTGCAGGCTGCGACTTTACCTGCCATGCCACAATGCTGCCCTGAAAGTTGTGATTTTAAATTCACATATATTAAGTAGAGAGAGGGAACAAGTATATAGACCTTATCACCCCAAAGTTGCTGTATTTGAAATTGGAGTTGTCTTCTTATGCCAACATGTTACTGTTGATCAAAGCAATACTTCTAAGGCAGGCATTTGATTTTAGAAAAAAATTAAGTTAATTAGACCTACATAAGTTGAAGGAAGAAGGTCATTCATGCGCCTAATAGAATTTTCATAAAAATTGAAGGTAAGTTATAAGTTAAATAAATCTGGAGCTCATGTTTTGGCACAGTGGGTTAGCTGCAGCCTGCTTCCCTGGCATCCCATACAAGTACCAGTTCAAGTCAAGTCCTGGCTGCTCCACTTCCAATTCAGTTCCCTGTTAATGTGCCTGGAAAAGCAGTGAGGGTGGCATAAGTGCTTGGGTCCCTGCCACTAACTTGGGACACTCAGGTGGGGTTCCAGGCTCCTGGCTTCAGCCTAGCCTGGCCCTGGCCATTGTAGCCATTTGGAGCGTAAACAGCAGATGGTTTCTCTCTCTCCCTCTCCCTCTCTCCCTCTCTCTGCCTCTCCCTCTCTCTCCCTCGCTCTCTCCCTCTCTCCTTCTCCCCCCACCTCTCTGCCTTTCAAATAAATAAGTAAATAATTTTTTTAAAAAATCTGACTCTAAAGGTAATTCAGAAAGTAGTTGCCTTAGGCCAAGTCATCATCATTTGGTTAAGTTTATAACCTCTCAAGGTGACTGTTTTCAGGATAAATGCTCATATTGAGGTTTGAGTGTTAGCAAAACATTGCTTGATAATCATGTTGCTTTCAGTACTATGTACATATGTGGAAGTAACACCAAGCTTGTGTGCAACCTAATTTCTGTTAGAGGGAGAATGTTTAGGATAAATATTATTTATTTTTATATGTTAAAGTTTCATTTTTTAAGCTGTGATACCACAATTCAGAATGTAGAAATTCTGGCCGGTGCCGCAGCTCAATAGGCTAATCCTCCGCCTGTGGTGCCGGCACCCCGGGTTCTAGTCCCGGTCAGGGCGCCGGATTCTGTCCTGGTTGCCCCTCTTCCAGTCCAGCTCTCTGCTCTGGCCCGGGAAGGCAGTGGAGGATGGCCCAAGTGCTTGGGCCCTGCACCTGCATGGGAGACCAGGAGGAAGCACCTGGCTCCTGGCTTCGGATCGGCGTGGTGCACCGGCTGCAGTGTGCCGGCCGCGGCGGCCATTGGAGGGTGAACCAACAGTAAAGAATGTAGAAATTCCCAGACTAGAGGAGGGATTTTACCCATCAATTTTTTTCTTAGATGTCAGCTTTACTTTAGCTGCACAGGCCTAATCTAGGACAGCTTTTTTAGTGTGAAATCATGCACATCAGGTTGATTAGTATTTTACTGACAAAATTAAGAAAATAAAGCTTCAAGTCTATTCCTAGAGTACCAGTTCACTGCAGTTTGCTTGGACCTGTGTTGATTTTAAAACTGAAAGTTGTACTTCCTAGGAAACTCCTTAATCCCATCAAATTGAGTTATCCCAACTTCCAGTTCCAACTCCTCCGAAATCAATGGATCCTCATAATAAGTAAAGGAAATTGAGTGGATGTGGTGGAGCAACTTGAATCAAATAAAAACAGGCAGAGCTGCTCACTAACTTTCGTGCTGATTCAAGATGGAAATTAGAAGTTCTACTTTATGGTGATGGTTCAGGTTGTGTTTTACCAACCAATGAAAACAGTAATAAAAATAATAATATAATTTTATACACTTAATCCAGCATGCTTAAAGTAGTTGTTTTGGTTCTGTTAGAAATCTGTTGACAACTAATGTCCATGAACATGGATAGAATTGTGTTTCATTAAACTAAGCTTTAGTTTATCAGTGACATAGTGAGGTGTGTCTAGCAATTTTATACAGTGCCTGAAAAACATGTTATGGTGGAGTTTAGCTGAGAGACAGAGAGCTTCCATCTTCTGGTTCACTCCCCAAATGCCTACAGTGGCCATGGCTGGGACAGGCTGAAACCAGGAGGCAGGAACTCAAACCAGGTCTCCCACATGGGTGGCAGAGATGCACGGACTTCAGTGATCACCTGCTACATCCCAGGGTGCACATTAGTAGGAAGCATTCAAAGCATACCACCACAGAGGGAGTATTCAGAATTAACAGTCAGGAGAGAGGATGGTGTAGTGGTTAAGCACTGGATTCCAGGGATCTGTGTTTACATCCTGCCTACCACTTCCTTGTCTATGATCTTGGACTAGTTGTTAGCCTCACTTAACCTCAGTACCTTCATAAAACAAACAAGCATACTTACAGTATTTATCTCCTGGCATTGCTGTTCCTTAAGTAATAATGATTTGTTGGGGCTGGCACTGTGGCACAGTGGGTTAATGCCCTGGCCTGAAGCGCCAGCATCCCATATGGGCACTGGTTCGAGACCTGGCAGCTCTACTTCTGATCCAGCTCTCTGCTATGGCCTTGGAAAGCAGTAGAAGATGGCCTAAGTCCTTGGGTCTTTGCACCCATGTGGGAGGCCCAGAAGAAGCTCCTGGCTCCTGGCTTCGGATAGGCACCGCTCTGGCCATTGTGGCCAATCGGGGAGTGAATCATCAGATGGAAGACTCTCTCTCTCTCTCTCTCTCTCTCTCTCTCTGCCTCTCCTCTCTCTCTGTGTAATTTTGACTTTCAAATAAATAAATGAATCTTTAAAAAAAATTGATGATTTGGCCGGCGCCGTGGCTCAACAGGCTAATCCTCCGCCTTGCGGCACTGGCACACCGGGTTCTAGTCCCGGTCAGGGTGCTGTTTTCTGACCTGGTTGCCACTCTTCCAGGCCAGCTCTCTGCTGTGGCCAGGGAGTGCAGTGGAGGATGGCCCAAGTGCTTGGGCCCTGCACCTGCATGGGAGACCAGGAGAAGCACCTGGCTCCTGCCTTCGGATCAGCGCAGTGTGCCAGCTGCAGCGCGCCGGCCACGGTGGCCATTGGAGGGTGAACCAATGGCAAAGGAAGACCTTTCTCTCTGTCTCTCTCTCTCACTGTCCACTGTGTCTGTCAAAAATAAAAATATAAAAAATTGATGATTTATACTGTTTAACACTATGCCAGGATATAATAAGTCATTATTACTTACATGAGAAGCTTCTATAGTGATATGTTCTGACTATATTTAAGAGTCATTCTGTCCCTTTAACTTATTTCTTGTATTCTTTGCAGAGGGTCATATTTCAAGAAATAGGTAAAGAATTTTGACAAAAGATATGTGAGTCTAGTTCTCAAAAGTCAATAAAACATGGACAGAAAAAAAAAAATCATCCATGTCATAAAACCCTTTGCAAATGCTCCCAAATTAGGATGAGGTAAGGGGAAAAAAAATCCCTAAACATCTAATGACTACATATTGGGCAGAAAGAAAAAAAAGGGAAAGGAAGGGACATCCAGCAAGCAAGTTACTTGCATAGAATAAGTAGCTCCAGATGCCATAACCTTAAAGATACATAGTCTGCTGTGTGTGAATGATTTTATTTTCTGTGTGAGACCTCCCTTGGAAGGTTTAGAAAGAAAGGTGGAACATCAGGATAAATTAACACTTGCTGCCAAAATGAGGGCTCAAGATGTGCTGTTCCGTGAGCTCTGCATGTTCGTGAATACAGCTGAGAGATGACTAGGATAGATAAGGGGCTTTTTTTTGCTCTCTCTATGACCCAGTTTTAGAAATCTGCCACCCAAAAAGATGAGAACAACTGTTATTGCAGCTTTGCAGTGTGGCAGTCATCTTCTGGATTGGTCTCTGATTTCCTATGTGGTCCCTACATGCTGTTAGCTCATTATCTGTTGATTTCTATCTGTAGCATGAAATCAGTAGTTAAATGCTTATCCTTTTTATGGTTTTTAACCTTTGTAAGAATTGGTATATTTTATGTCTTCATTAAAGTTTTTAGAGAGAGTAAAATCCTAGAAAGTTAAAGTATGTAAACTCCTTATAATTGCACTCCAACATTTCAAATCCAAGACAAAATAATTTAGCATGTTCTCTTTTCAAAGTGTCTTTTATGAAGTACTTGAGAGAATGCTATGAGCATTTTAAGATCGAAATTAATTTTTAGAGAAACTTTTTATTTTTCTGTAAAAATGAGTAGGGTTTAAAGAAATAGATTTAGGGCTGGCGCCGTGGCTCACTAGGCTAATCCTCTGCCTGTGGCACCGGCACCCCGGGTTCTAGTCCCGGTCGAGGCGCCGGATTCTGTCCTGGTTGCCCCTCTTCCAGGCCAGCTCTCTGCTGTGGCCCGAGAGTGCAGTGGAGGATGGCCCAAGTGCTTGGGCCCTGCACTCCATGGGAGACCAGGAGAAGCACCTGGCTCCTGGCTTCGGATCAGCGCGGTGCGCCGGCCGCAGCGCGCCTACCGCGGCGGCCATTGGAGGGTGAACCAACGGCAAAAGGAAGACCTTTCTCTCTGTCTCTCTCACTGTTCACTCTGCCTGTCAAAAAAAATTAAAAAATTAAAAAAAAAAAAAAGAAATAGATTTAGGCTCAGACATTTGGGTCAACCACTTTGACTGGAGTAGACCAGTTGTTTCAGCGGACTGACTAGTTGCATTCATTTATGTGAAGCTCCAGCTTTTGAACCAAATATTTTTCCTGATCTCTCTGTTCTATCAAGATGAATATTTTTCTGGTGTTTTAGGTTTTATAAGAGAGCACACTGTGACTTGGCTTCCAGTCAGTTTAATTCATCTTTAAGCAGATTGAATGCTATGAACTTCAGACTGTCTGGTGATAAACTCTGTGGTCATCTTTGTATTATCTCTTTTACAGCCAGATGGGGGAAATGGTTTACATCACGCACAATGTATATTTGAACAGTAAAGTCACAAGCGAAGTTCTATTACCTTTTATGGCAGTGAGACGTGGGACGTGGTGCAGCTTTCTGCAAACTGCACAGCAAATGGGACACAGTGCTTCCTTTTTGTGCCTGGATTCCCAGGCAATATTATTTTCTGAGCGTGTTCATGTCAACAGCCTGAGCGGTATTTAAAGCAGCATTTCCTCTTGAAGTGCAGAGGAGGAGGTGACCTTCAGGTCCAGTCCTCTTGAGTTTGATTAAAGCCACCTGAAATAAGTTTATTGCCTCAAATTCTGCTCTTTATCCTCTGTCATCCTCAGCTCTCTTTCTCTCCCTGTAAAGGCAGAATCAGTGTCATGTTAAGAAAGCTGGTCCAGGAGAGGTAACTGTAACACTTCTGCATTGGAGCCTATGCCCCTGTTAAAAGGCAGTTTTGAACCATATGGAAAATTAAAACAGCAGTGAAGACAACTTCAGGGAATGGAGCAATTTAATTCTGGCATGTGGGATGTGTTTTAAATCCTAACAGGAAGTGCTTTCATAGCAGTGTGCGTGTGTGTGTGTGTGTGTGTAATTTTAAAAGGACAACTGTAGCTCAGGAATTGACATGCTTTAAATAATAATGGGTAGACTGGATGTTGTTATCACTTTAGTGTAAATGACTTTGTTTAATGTTGCCCTAGTTTTAGGGATTTTATTATCTGATATTTCCAGCAAAAGGTCAAAATTATAAATGTTTTCCATAATGTTTCAAAAGGAAGCTTCCTTGGTCAGCTCTGTAAGCAAAGACAAAAAAAAACAAAAAACAAAAAAAAAAAAAAAAAAAAAACAAAAACAAAAACAAAACACTGCTCTTTTCCTTCTTTAGAATTTGTGTAACAAGAGTTTCAGAATAGTGTTGGGGCTGGTGCTGTGACAGTGGTTGAAGCCGCACTCTGGGATGCCAGCATCCCATATGGGCACTGGTTCAAGACTTGGCTGCTCTAGTTTCAAGCTAGTTCCCTGCTAATGAGCCTGGGAAAGCCGCAGAAGATGTACCAAGTGCTTGAACCCCTGCACCCATGTGGGAGATCCGGGAGAAGCTCCTGACTCTTTGGCTTCGGCCTGGCCCAGCTCTGGTTGTTGTGGCCATCTGGGGAGTGAACCATCTGATGGGAGATTCTCTCTCTCTCTCTCTCTCTCTCTCTCATTCCCTCTGTGTGACTCTGACTTTCAAATAAATAAATAAATCTTTTAAAAAATGGTTGCTGTTGAGCTCTATCTGAATGAATATTTCTTATAGCAGTTTCTAAAAGATGGAAATTTAAAAAATTAGGAGCTCACACTAATAATATAGATTGTTAACATTATGACTCACCAGGCAGAATGAAGAATAAATTAACTAAGTACAGACTAACAATCAGCAATAGGAATAAAAGGTAAATTTTCTTAAGAAAATCAGTGGTTGGGGATGAGATGCATGAGTACCGTGTTTAAGTACAGGTGATACCCAGACCTGAGCATGCATCAGAACCACCTGGTGGGCTTTGCTAAGCGACAGGTCACTATCCCCAGACCTGAGCATGCATCAGAACCACCTGGTGGGCTTTGCTAAGCCACAGGTCACTATCCCCACCCCTGCATTTCTGATTCTGCAAGTCTGGATTAAGGTCCAAGTATGTCCACATCTTTTTCTTTAAAAATTTTTTATTTTATTTAAAAGACAGAGTGACAGAGAGAGAAGGGGGGGAGGGAGGGAGGGAAAGAGAAAGAGAGAGAGAGAGAGAGAGAGAGAGAGAGAGGAGATCTTCCGTCTGCTGGTTCATTCCCCCAAGTGGCTGCAACAGCCAGCACTGGGCCCACCAAAGCCAGGAGTCTGGAACTCCATCCAGGTCTCCCATGTGGATTGCAAGGGCCCAAGTACTTGAGCCATCTTCTGCTGGTTTCCCAGGCCCATTAGCAGGAAGGTGGATCAGAAGAGGAGCAGCCGGACCAAACTGGCACTACTCTGTAGGATGCCAGTGTCACAGGCACTGGCTTAACCTACTGCATCACAAGACCAGCCCCAAGTTACGTACAATTCTAACAAGTTCTACAGTGATGCTGAGACCAGGAGTCTAGGAACCACATTGTCCTACAACTGGGATCACAAGTTCAAACTGAAGGCTCTAGATGGTCCTGTTAGCCCTAGGTCATGTCCCTCTGCTGCTTCCAAAGTGCAAAGGGCTTCTTTTTCATATACTGTGTTCCTAGAATCATGTTCTTTGCCCACTTTCCTTTTTATCTTAGAAATGCTTTCTCCAATTAATCCACCTTTCAGTTGTACATGGGAAATCCATATCAACAGACAAGCTTTTGATACTGTATGAAAGAACTGATGTATGTCAATTTATAACTAAGGTCGGATACCTACACACCCTTTTGTGTTACTCAGTGAACTTGTCACAGATTTAAAGTATTGAATTCTCACTTAATGTTGCCCCTCTCTCTGCTCATAATGAGCAATCTTTCTTGATCTAACTCACTGGAGAGTTTTAGAAAAATAAACCCTGAGTCCCAGCCCACACAAATTACATAAAAATCTCTGAGTAGGACCTTGGTATTTAAAAGCTTTCCGGATAGTTCTAATGTGCAGCCAGGGATAAAAACCACTGGTAATCCCAAGTATGTGTTGTCAATAAGGGGGATATGGTCCCCCCAACAGCATGAAAATCGATTCATGGGGGAGAGGGGGATGAAAATATTTTTAGTGATTACAATGGTTTGCCGGTCTCCAAAGGGCCTAGTACACAACAGGTGTACAGCACAAGGAATTTCAAAAAGTTCATGGAAAGTGCATCATGAAAACATTATGGATGGACTTCAAAATTTTTGCACCAAGATGAAATTATCTCATTATTCCATTTGCCACAAACTTCTGAAAGTGCCTGGTGTATGTATAGCAATAGCATCTCGTCGGGTAGGGGGCAGGAAGACAGTGCCATGGTGGGAAGCACCAGGGCGAGGCAGGAGGCAGAAGAAGGGGAGAAAGCGTGTGAAGAAGCCTTATTGTAGTTCACTCAGAAAAGAATGGGTGCGGAACGCCAAGCAGCTGAGCAGGCTTAGGACTGGATAATTTGAATAACTTCTGCAGGCTCTGAGCTGTAGGGGGTAGCACTACTGTCCCTAACCTCTGGAACAATTGCCTTGCGGAATGTAAGAGCCCATAAAAGAGGTGGTGGGGTTATGAACTCAGGATTGGGTGGTCTACACATGGGAGGTGAGCTAGCAGACCAGTCCTTTTCTATTTCTAGGAATTAGCTAGCTCACCCTGGGAAGGGCAGTGCCTCCCCAGAGGGGTTCCAAATCCCAGAGTTCCACGAGTACAGAAAATGAACTGTGATTAAATGAGCTCTTACAATTCAAATGCAGTCATGTCCCAGAAAGAGACATAAACTAGATTGGTTGTAGAAATGGAGAAAGGTACTCAAAAGTGAAAATAACAAAGCTAAAGGCAGGTACTGGGGCACAGTTGATTAAGCTGCTGTTTGGTACATATCAAAGTGCCTGGTTCAAATCTTGGATACTCGACACTTCCAATGCAACTTCCTGTTCATGTGCCTGGGAGGCAGCCAATGATGGTCCAAATATTTGAGTTCTAGTCACCCACATGAAAGACCTGGCTGGAGGGTCTTGGTTCCTGGCTTCAATCTGGACTGGCCCTAGCTGTTGCAGATATTTGGAGAGTAAACTCTCAGATGGAAGTTCTCTTCCTCTGTGTCTATCTCTTTCTATCAATCTGCTTTTAAAGTAATAATTTTTTTTTTAAAAAAAGGGAAATATTGGCCGGCGCCGTGGCTCAACAGGCTAATCCTCCGCCTTGCGGCACCGGCACACCGGGTTCTAGTCCCGGTCGGGGCACCGATCCTGTCCCGGTTGCCCCTCTTCCAGGCCAGCTCTCTGCTGTGGCCAGGGAGTGCAGTGGAGGATGGCCCAAGTGTTTGGGCTCTGCACCCCATGGGAGACCAGGATAAGCACCTGGCTCCTGCCATCGGAACAGCGCGGTGCGCCGGCCGCAGCGCGCTACCGCGGCGGCCATTGGAGGGTGAACCAACGGCAAAGGAAGACCTTTCTCTCTGTCTCTCTCTCTCTCACTGTCCACTCTGCCTGTCAAAAAAAAAAAAAAAAAAAAAAAAAAAAAGGAAAATATTGTAACTATGCACAACAAAGTCTGGGTTCATTGCTACACAACCAAGTATAAACTTGTTCAAGTTTTCCTGCTACTGTATACTTAACCCACTCTTTTTTATTTTTTATTTATTGTATTTATTTGAGAGGTAGAGTTACAGGCAGAGAGAGAGAGAAATATAGAAAAAGGTCTTCCATCCACTTGTTCACTCCCCAAATGGCCGCAACGGCCAGGAGCTTCTTCTAGATCTCCCACGTGGGTGTAGGGGCCCAAGCGTTCAAGCCATCTTCCCCTGATTTTTCAGGCCATAGGCAGAGAGCTTGATTGGAAAAGAACCAGCCAAGACTTGAACTGGTGACCCTATGCGATGCTGGCACTGCAGCTGGAGGTTTAGCCTACCATGCTACAGCAATGGCCACAAATCACCTCTTCTAAACAGTGAAACTTGTTGGGAGGAAGTATACCGAGGCAGGATTTTACTGATATTGTGGCTTTGTTGTTGGTAGCTCCTGTCTGACTCTTATGTGTGCTTTCTCTGTGCAGAGGCAGTGTATACCAATGGATGGTCAGAGTAGACACTTTATAGTACCAGATATCTTAGTCCATTTCTACTGCTGTAACAAAACACCATGGGATGGGTAATTTCGAAGGGACAGAAGCATTTCTCACAGTTACAGAGGCTGGAGATTTCAAAATCAAAGAACCAGCAGGTTTATTATCTGGTAGGGGGCTCAGCTTCAGGTTCCATGATGGCATCTATTGTAACCTCAGGAAGGGACCAAGGCTGTACTCACACTTGGTGGAAGGGGCAGAAAGGGTGAAAGAGACAAACTCACTTCCTTAAGTTCTTTTATAAGGTTACTGATCCTGTTCATAAGAGCTCAGCCCTTGGGAAATAATTCCCACTACAGGCGCCCTAGGTTTTAATACCATCACATTGGCCGGTGCCGCAGCTCACAAGAAAATCCTCCGCCTGCGGCTCCAGCACTCTTTGTTCTAGTCCCGGTCGGGGCGCTGGATTCTGTCCCAGTTGCTCCTCTTCCAGTCCAGCTCTCTACTGTGGCCTGGGAGGGCAGTGGAGGATGGCCCAGGTCCTTGGGCCCTGCACCCGCATGGGAGACCAGGAGGAAGCACCTGGCTCCTGGCTTCGGATCGGCGCAGTACCCCGGTAGCAACGTGCCGGCCGTAGCGGCCACTTGGGGTGAACCAATGGAAAAAAAGAAGACCTTTCTCTCTGTCTCTGTCACTGTCTAACTCTGCCTGTCTGCCTGTCAAAAAAAAAAAAAAAAAAAAAGGAAAAAAAGAAAGAAAGAAAGAAAGAAAATACCATCACATTGGCAATTAAGTTTCAGCATGGGCATTTAGACCATAGCACTAGACACTACTAGTATTTGAAGAGATAGCAAATTGGAAATCTTATTATTGCTGTAGTTGTTATTTTTGCTGCTCAAAAAAAAAAAAAAAAAAAAAAAAGGAAGCAGTACTGGTACTGTATCCTGAAAAGAAACTGAATTATAAAGTAAAGTAGGCTGGGGCCAAAATTCTGAATCAGCTGTTTACATGTGTACTGGGGTGCACATGTGACCTCACCAAGCACAAGCTTTTTCATTATAAGTGGAAGTTACAATATCAACTCTTGAGATTGGCAACAGTTGAGAAAGAAAACATAGAATGTGAGTGAAAATTAAAATATAAGCTTAAAAAAGTTTATTTATTTATTTGAAAGGCAGAGTGATGGGAGAGAAAGAGAGAGAGAGAGAAATATTCCATCTACCTTGTTCATTCCCCAATTATCCCAACGGCTGGGATTGGGCCAGACTCAGCCAGAAGCCAGGAACTACAGCTGAGTCTCCCACATGGGTGGCAAGGCCCCAAGTACTTGAGCCATCATCTGCCACTTCCCAAACACATTAGCTGGCAGGTGGATTGGAAGCGGAAAAGCCAAGTCCCAAACTGGTGCCCCAGTATGGGATGCAGCTGTCAAAATGGTGGCTCAACCAACCAAGCTACGAACCCTGCCTTGAACTATGAACTTTTTAAAGAAGTAAGTTGAGCTGAATTTGAGAATGTGGCCAACATGTGCAACCACAGTGAACTTTTCAGCATTTCAATCCAGAACCACACTTCTCACCTAGTCTCAGCAAATATGCAGAGCGCTTAGTGTCCTGAGTGCATCAGGTGGGCTGCGTGAGGAGTCTCTGGAGACTCCGAGAGCTGACGTCAGCTACACTGCCTCAGTCCCTTCTGGTCTCAGCAGTCAGGCAAGGCAGTTCTCCTTCAGGAGTGAGTGAAGGGTGCTCAGAGAGGTCCTCTGGCTCCCTGCTCTGGAACAGTTAGAAGCAGGGCCTGGAAATCCCCTCACACAAGAATCATGGTGCAGATGGATCACACGATGCATGCAGCTGTCTAGCAGAGCATTTTGGCATTTTAAATAGAAAGACAGGCAAATTCATCAAGTCAGCATTTTAAGTTAAAAAGAAATTCATCAAGATTTCACCTATCACATATGAAATTGTTTGTCCTGATACTGAAATTTAGTGAAGGAGCTCTCTGTTTTATCAAAATTTCTTTCTTATCTATTATCCAACATTAAACTTTGTAATTTATGAAAAGAAGAGGATGTTCTGTCTGAATCTAAATTACTTATAATTATGTATTTTGAATTAACTCCAGCTGATTTTATAATCAGTTTTCAAATTCTGTTCCAGTAGGACTGGTGAAATTAATGAAAATGCCAGAAACAATGTAACATCAAACTGCAAACATGAATAATAAACCTTACTTTTTAAATTGTTACTGTTGGTATTATAGTAATCTTTTTTTTTTGAGAAACAGAGAAAAAGAGTACTCTGGTTCATTCTTTAAATGCTCACAACACCCTTTTTAAATACTCCTTTAAATATTTCACATGGGATCCAGTGCTATGGCATAGTGGATAAGGCCACTGCCTGCAGTGCTGGCATCCCATAAGGATGTCAGTTCAAGTCCTGGCTGCTTTGTTTCTGATCCAGCTCTCTTTGATGGCCTGGGAAAGCAGTAGAGGATGGCCCAAGTCCTTGGACCCCTGCACCCATGAGGGAGACCTGGAGAAAGTTCCTGGCTCCTGGCTTCAGATCAGTCCAGCTCTGGCCATTGCGGCCATTTGGGGGGAGTGAACCAGCAAATGGAAGCCCTCTCTCTCTGCCTCTGCCTCTCTGTAACTCTGCCTTTCAAATAAATAAATAAATAAATAAATCTTTAAAAAGAAAAAAATATGTCACATAGGTGGTAGGAACCCAGTTACTTGAGTCGTCACTGTTGATTCCCATTTTCTGCATTAGCAGGAAGCTAGAGTCAGAAGTGAAGCTGGATACCAAATATAGATACTCTAATGTGGGATTTAGGCATCCTAACCAGTGTCCTAACCACTAGGCAAAATGCCTGCCCCAACTTAGTGCATTTTTCGTTTTTACAAATACAGGCCAACACGAACTCAAGAGGCTTCCATAGCCTTGGCAGTGCATGACAAGAGCCTCGGGTGATTACTGACGTCATAAATAAGAGTGTCATTGTTAATCAACAACAGGAGTCACTGTGCACCTGCTCCCCATGTAGGATCTCTGTCCTTAATGTGTTGTACTATGTGAATTAATGGCATAACTAGTACTCAAACAGTACTCTATACTTTGTGTTTCTGTGTGGGTGCAAACTGTTGAAATCTTTACTTAGTATATACTAAGTTGATCTTCTGTATATAAAGATAATTGAAAATGAATCTTGATGAAGAATGGGATGGGAGAAGGAGTGGGAGATGGGATGGTTGTGGGTGGGAGGGAGGTTATGGGGGGAAAAGCTGCTATAATTCAAAAGTTGTACTTTGGAAATTTATATTTATTAAATAAAAGTTAAAAAAAAACAAATACAGGCCAACAAATAAGAATTCAGTATAATTCAGTAGTGATAGGAATCCCTGCCCCTGGCTGCTCTCCTTCCACTCTGATTTTAATGTGCCTGGGAAGGTAATGAATGGTGGCTCACAAACTTGGGCCCCTGCCACCGACATGGGAGACCCAGATGGAGTTCCTGACTCCTGACTTCATTCTGGTCCAACCTTGACTCTTGTTGCCACTTTGGCATGAGCCAGAGGTTGGAGGATCTTTCTCTCTGTCCCCCTCCACTTCTCTCCCCACAGCTTTTGCTGTGCCTTTCAAATAAATAATCTTCAGAAAAGAAAAAAAAATGAATATATATCATTTATCAAGTGTTTTCTTGTGTTAGGCTATATGTCAGGTGCTTTAAATAAATAAATATATTTCTAATAGTGTAGCAACCTTGAAAGTAATTATTATCATAATTTTATATAGGAGAAAAGAGAAGGTAAGACAGGCTGAATGATTTCCCAAAAATTATATGGCTTGAAAATAGAGCTGGGATTCTAATCCAGAAAACTGTGAAGCCCATATTCTCTCCTGTAAGTATCTCTTTCTGTCTCTTACTGGGAAGTAACATGAAGAGCAAAGGGGAAAAAAAGATTGCAATTTCCTTAGGATATGTAACAGAAGTGACCTTGGAATGTCACTTAATTGAAGTACCAGGTTAAAGGGGTAGGAAGACAATGTTTTTTACCCATTGTGTATGAATTTAAACACATTGTTCATTTTTCAGTTAAAACATTTGGTGGGTTCACCCAAACTGCATTGAAAAAATGAAACAAGTTTTCCTGCGTGAATTCTATCTTGGTGCTTTTAATGGACACACCATTATTTCTGTGATTCTAAATTGCTCTGTAATTCTCCTTTCATAGGATTCAGCACTATCAAATTCTTTGCTAAAGTTTTCTTAAGATTCTGAGCCTTGAGCAGGCCAGTAATGAGTTTGTGTTGTCTCCTATCTATCCACATTGCCCAGCATAGGGGCCAGCATAGGTGTTCATGTGATATTCATGGACTATTTGAATGAATGAATTATTGGCTAAGCCACTGGCTTCTCCGAAATAAATGGGAGAGGTATTCTCAACTTCAGGCAAGAAAAGTAGGAACTTGGCCAGCACTGTGGCTCAATAGGCTAATCCTCTGCCTAGCAGCGCCGGCACACCAGGTTCTAGTCCCGATTGGGGCACTGGATTCTGTCCCGGTTGCCCCTCTTCCAGGCCAGCTCTCTGCTGTGGCCAGGGAGTGCAGTGGAGGATGGCCCAAGTGCTTGGGCCCTGCACCCCATGGGAGACCAGGAGAAGCACCTGGCTCCTGGCTTCAGATCAGCGCGGTGCGCCGGCCACAGCACGCCAACCACAGTGGCCATTGGAGGGTGAACCAACAGAAAAGGAAGACCTTTCTCTCTTTCTCTCTCTCTCTCACTGTCCACTCTGCCTGTCAAAAAATAAAAAATATAAAAAGAAAAGTAGGAACTCTTCAGGATCCAGCCCTTCTCCAACTGCAGCCTTTCCTTTTGCTAATTAAACATACTCATAATTGTGCATACTATAAGGCTTTTAGCTCTTTGTGACACACAGAATGTGTTATATTGTCATGTATAACTGTTAAGTCACCATGCATATTATAGATTCCTAAGACTTAATACAGATCACCAAGGGCAACCAATGTGCAGTTCATAAGCCAATGTGCATTGGGTATTGATGAGCTCTGTGGAGAATCTGGGATATTGATCTCCTTTCATCCTCCTCTCCAGTGAATTTTTCTCTAGCAAACCTGGATCCTTGGTAAAGAATGGATCAGAAAGCAGAGGTGGAAGAGAGTCTGCCACTCACTGTCTCCTCTCCCCCACCAGAGGGCCATGATTCCTGCAGGCCCTTGTCCATCCCTGCCCTCCTGGCATTTTGAACACACATCTGCCTGCATGGTTCTGCTGTCCCCTCAAATTCTGCACCTAACTTATCCTTGGCGTTCCCAATCACTTAGGATCTTCGTATATATGCTTTATAATATTATGTTACATTGCCGGTGCCACGGCTCACTAGGCTAATCCTCCGCCTAGCGGCACTGGCACACCAGGTTCTAGTCCCAGCCGGGGTGCCGGATTCTATCCCGGTTGCCCCTCTTCCAGGCCAGCTCTCTGCTATGGCCCGGGAAGGCAGTGGAGGATGGCCCAAGTCCTTGGGCCCTGCACCCGCATGGGAGACCAGGAGAAGCACCTGGCTCCTGGCTTCGGATCAGAGCGGTGCGCCGGCCACAGTGCGCCAGCTGCAGCGGCCATTGGAGGGTGAACCAACGGTAAAGGAAGACATTTCTCTCTCTCTCTCTCTCTCACTGTCCACTCTGCCTGTCAAAAAAAAATAATAATATTATGTTACAAAACAACCATTTTATTTCAGTTTTTTAGAAGGTGTAAATCAGTGAGTTTTATGCAATGATGTTTTACAATCTCTATATATCTTTACCACAAAAGGCATTTAAAAACTGGCAGTTCGCCTACATATGTGCCTGAAAATGTCTTCATTATTTAACAGGATTTTTTTTTCCTTTTTCTCCCCTTCACTTTTTTCTTTAAAGTTGCAGGAAGATTACTCATGGAGAAAGTCCTAGAGCCTTTTTTCAAACTGAACACAAATTATAATACAAAGCACTCTTTTATATAGGTGCATCATTACCATCTAGGGACCATGTATGCCTCACATTGTGAAAGGATATTCAACCAAAAATGGGCATTTCTATTCTGGTCAAAATCCTGACTGAAAATAAGTGTGCTGCCCCTCTCTGACTCAGCAAAAACAGTCATTGGCAAGCAGGAAGGGAAGAAAGCTGCTGCGGCAACCCTAGGCATGATCTAGCTGGAAAACTGAGCTGCAGAGGGAAAAATACTTCCATATTCTTCAAACAAATGGTATTCTTGCGCTCCCCAAACCAGCTGATCAGCTAAGCAGTGATCCTTCTGTAGACACAAACTTATCTGGAAACCGTTGTCTAACATGATTTTTCTCTCTCTCTTTCCATACCTATATGTGTGTATGTGTGTGACGAACAGCTAACACTAAATACCATGTGCCAGCACTGTTTTAAGCACCACACACACATGTAACTCATTGAATCCTCCTGATGAGAGAGAGGTAATATTACCCCACTTTAATATGAGGGAACTGACACGTTACCCAGGGCCACACAGGTGGAAAACAATGGCTAACATGTAGACGGCCCAATTCTAGACTCTGTGCTCTTTAGCACCATGGCAAGATGCTGGTTACTTCACAGAAAGTGCAAGATACAAATGATAACTCAGTTCCCTAATGTCAGACCTCCTACAATGCGGTATGCTTAGATGGTGCATGGGCTCAGAGACAGAAACTGCTGCACAAGTAGAGTGCTGCCCGTTTTACTGTGGACTGAGGTAACCAGGGAGAGCTTCTTAGAAGGCAGGAATGGAAGTGGGCCTTCTGCTCTAGGGGAATCGTAGGAGAGAAGCAGAAGATAGAAGGCATTCTAGGCAAAGGGAAGGGTTTGAGCCAATATTCAGAGATCAGAATGCACAGAGTGTTATTACAAGGCCAGTCTGCCAGAGAAACAGGCTCAAGTAGAGAACAGTAGATGTATTTTGAAAGGTTGCTTAACTCCAGATGTTATAAGATAGGACTGTCAGGCCAAGATCTTGCACTTTATTTCACAGATAAAGCAGAGTTGTCTTAGGAGGTCAAGAACAAGAATGGGAAAGTAAAAAAATAGTGTTTGAGGATCCTTAATCTGGCAAACATGTGCAAGAGGAACAAAAAGAACAGGGCCCGAGCTTTTGCTGACACGAGGGCCTGCAGTTTAATAGATTTGTGTTAAATAAATAAAAATGAAAGCAGGAATTCTAGAAACACTACCAAGGGAAAAAATCAATAGAAATGGAAGCCTAACGAAAAACATCGAAGATTATTTTAGGTTTAAAGTTGGATTACACAGAGTAAGATGAAATCAAAATGAAAAGTAGATAGACCAGAAATGAGTAGAAAGATTGGGGGTGTGAAGCCACTATTTAGAAATTTAACCCTGTAGATGAGGACTGATTTGAAAGAGAGAGTAGGGGACTGATATAATCTTAATAAGATAATAATAATAATAATAATAATAAGTTAATGTTTGTGGGCGAGGGACAGGAAGTAGAGGAAAAACCCATGAAGGGAAACTGGGGAGATGTAGCCATGAAAGTAGAGGCTGTGGAGAACCAGGACAGTACAAGTGGCTTTCAAAAAGGTCATGAAAAGCAGAATTAGAAGATGTATATTTTGGTGCAGAACTTTTGAAATCCATGTATATTTTTTCATAGTATGCATTTTCCATAAAACAGATCTTTGGAAAAGTCGTCTCTCACAAACACAAGTGATTTCTTCCAAAAGGAAGTTCATAACAGTCTTCCATGCAGGGGACTCACTGGATGATTCTGATTTGAAAAGGCTCTTGAGAATGAATGATGAGAAGTGCACTGGATTCTGTCAACACACCCACCCATGCAATTGGGGTCCACATGTTACCTCTCTGTTGTTTGACCAGCACAACCTAGTGTGAAAAAGTATGTTCTTGGGAATCAGATTGGATTCAAACTCCAGCTCCTGAATTTACCAGAATTGTGATTGGGAGCATCACTTAATCCCCCTCAACTGTAACATTATGTCAAAGGTTATTTTTAAATACTCTTTTTATGTGACACACTAAAAACATGGTATATATATATACTCTATTATTTTAGGAGTTGTCCTGGTTGATTGTGAGGTGTTAAGTAGTGGCACAGGTCTCAATCTTGACTACTTTTGGTACATAATAAAATAACTTACATCTTCAGGGTCTGACAAGGCCCTTCCACATCCACTCATACTTGATAGTCTGTCAGTACCCTGAGAGTGGATCAGTGTGCTCATGATAAGTCCTGAAGGCCTCAGTGAAGGGCAAGGACCTGTTTCAATCACAAAAGAAGTTCAGAGAGGCTGAACTGGAACCCACTGATCTTCACGCCATTAGGTATTTGATGGGGAAAGCCAAGAATATGCTGCCACTTGTCTTGCCAAAATACCACTCCACTTATGTGGAGAACACAGTGAGCAGAGATGAGCTAATTCTCTAGTCACATAAAAGAGCTGCTTGTTGAACTTCTGACTCTTGGCAACTGGTGCATCATTTCCTGCCCTCAGCAAGTCCTTGACACTTCTTCTGCTCTTTTATTTTTCAAGGCACTTTACTCCTAGCATTCTTGAATAGTGGGTATTGTTTTCATCCTTCTCCCATCTCAAAAAATGTGGTTTGTTACATTCCTGTTGGTCCCTCCACATATATATTCAAATCAAAACACTGGTTTGGACATTTGTAGGGTGTGTTTGTTGAGTGTTTGGGGTCAGGATGGGGGGATTCATCTTGAGCAATATTAAAGAGAATTTAATCTCAAATTTCTTGAGACATGTATTAATACTTCAAACTCTTTGATTTTAAGTATCCAATTAATCACATGGCCTGTTATTTAATATATAATGTATTTGCTTGGGAGGCTCAAGAACCTAGACAGGCAGATGTCAGCCTTAAGTAATTTTACTTACCCCTTAAAGCTTCATGGTAGGTAGGCATAAAGGCAGGAAATGGAGGAGTGAGGCTTGGCAGTATAGGATAGCAATTTGTGCAGACATTCCAAGTTGTGCACAATAGTGTGAGCAAAGGGAAATTGTAGAAAATCCTTTGCGCTTGCTGTCTTCAGCCACCTCAGGAAATAGACTGCTCCCTATCATCATTTTCCTTCCAGAAACAAGATGACTTGGTAAGAAGTTGAGATGTTTCCCTCATATTGCTCCTGCTAGACTTTTTTAGGAGTAAGTCCTGTAATGCCACTCCAGTCACTAAGGGGGCAACACTTGATTTTTTAGGGGGGAGAGGAGAACAACATTAGTGCATTTTGAGGGGATGCATTCAGTTTTACTGGATTTAAAATGTGTTTCTCCAAGGTATCAATTTTTATATTATAAGACAAATGACATTGTGACCCTACATGCTACATTTCGTTTAAAGGATTTTGGGACATGTTTATTGACCAGCAAGTAAAGCTGAAATATCTGCACTATGAAGTTGTTGGTAACACTGAATCCATTATTTTTGTGAGAAGACAATGAGTGTATTTTCCCCAGGAGTGTAGGAGTAATTGCATCACCAAGCACATTTCCCATCACCATATCAGGGCATAAGAGGAAAGCAGTTGCTTGGAATCGTTACTCTCCACCCCTTCCAATTCACTGACCAATCACAGAGATTTGGATCCTAAATTTAACATTGGAAGTTTGCTGCAAATTCCAAAGAATTTGCTAAATAGGTTTCAAATGTTAGCCCTTTGTGAGCTTGAGAATGGAGAATTAAAAGAAGAGTGATGGTTACTGTTAGAGTAAAAACTTGGCACAAAATAAAACAAGTTTTTTCCCTCCTGTGTTTTTCCATGTGCTCACCTAAAGCAATAAATGTGTAGATGATTACCTCGGAGTTTTTCCATGATCCCAAGGTAGTTAAATGGCATGGATAACATGCTTTTTTAGAACATCATTATAAACATTCATTTCACTTTAAGGAGTATTTATTATTCTTACTCTGGGGCAAATTCAGTACAAAAGAAACCTGAGAGATCGGGAAAAATAAATGCACCACCAGCTCTCATTGGTCATCTGTGATCTGTGACCACTGCACTGCCTGGCCCTATTTTCCAAGTCCTCCTCCTCTAGCAACTTCTTTCTGTCAGAGTCCCCAAGACTCTAACTGTGGCCATTTTGCGTTGTCTATGCACTCTGACAAGGTGTAGTGGATTGAATGATGACCCACCAAAAGATATGTCCACATTAGCCTAGTTCTCAGAACTTGTGAATGTTATCTTACTTGGGAAAACACAACTTTGTAGATGTAATTAAGTTAAGGAACTTCAGATGAAGAAATTCTGGATTATTCAAATGGGTAATAAATCTGACAGGAGTCCTTATAAGAGATTTGATAGATAGAAGAGAAGGGGACAGTGTGCTCACAGAGGTAGAACTTGGAGTGATAAGACCACTAGGCAAGGACGGCTGACAGCCACTGGAAGCTAAAAGAAACCAGGAATGGATTTCCCCCAAGAGTCTCTGAAATACGGTCCTTCCAATGCCTTGATTTTCAACTTCTGGCCTTTAGAATTCTGAGAGAATAAGATTCTGTTGTCTTAAGCCCCTCATTTATAGATATTTGTCACAGCAGCCACAGGACACTAAGACCCCAGGCAATTTCACCAGTCTCTCATTTTCAAATTTCATCCAGAGATGGCTTATTAATTTAAATCTCCAATCCTGACCTATTGGAGTACCATTCTGTTTCATCTGATTGCCTACTTGTCATCTCTATTTGCACATCTAATAAACATCCCAAACTTACTAGGATGAAGAGAATTCTTGATTTCCAATGCCTAGCCTCACAAATTTCCTTCCAAATTGTCCACATCAATAAATGGCATTATCATTCCAGGCTTAGGAGGCCAGACTCCTTCAAGGCTCTAGGAAAGAACGCAGGCATCTTGTTTGGTTCTTTCCTTTCTTTTTTTTTTTTTTTTAAAGATTTATTTATTTTTCACTTGAGAGTCAGAGTTACACATAGAGGGGAGAGGCAGAGAGAGAGAGAGAGAGGTCTTCCATCTGATGGTTCACTCCCCAATTGGCCGTAATGGCCAGAGCTGCGTTGATCCGAAGCCAGGAGCCAGGAGCTTCTTCTGGGTCTCCCACATGGGTGCAGGGGCCCAAGGACTTGGGCCATCTTCTGCTGCTATCCCAGGCCATAGCAGAGAGCTGGATCGGAAGTGGAGCAGCCGGGACTAGAACTGGTGCCCATATGAGATGCCGGAGCTTCAGGCCAGGGCATTAACCCACTGCGCCACAGCAACGGCCCCTTGTTCTTTCCTTTCTGTCACCACCTCCTACCTTATTCTCAGAAGAATTCTCTTCACTACCATGTTTGTCTGTAACCTCCTACTTGGGTCTCTGTGGTGGTCTTCTCATTTCATCCTAGCGTCTACTCTTTTTTTTTTTGGACAGAGTGGACAGTGAGAGAGAGACAGAGAGAAAGGTCTTCCTTTTTGCCGTTGGTTCACCCTCCAATGGCCACTGCGGCCATCGTGCTGCGGCCGGCACACCGCGCTAATCTGAAGCCAGGAGCCAGGTGCTTCTCCTGGTCTCCCATGCGGGTGCAGGGCCCAAGGACTTGGGTCATCCTCTAGCGTCTACTCTTGTCTCTCCCCACAGAGTCAGCATAAACTTTCTGAAGCACAAATTAAATCTTATCACTACATGCCTAAGGTTTTCTGCTGGCTTTCCATTGCCCTTAGAATCATATCCAACTTTATTACCTTTGCTCACAACACTGAGTTTTCAAGTTTGGGGCCCTTTTGCCCCCAGGAGCATTTGCTGGTGTCTGGAGATAATTTTCTTTCTCACCACGAGGGAGAGCTTACTGGCATCTTGTGGATAGAGCCAGGAATGCTACTGAACATCTTATACTGCACAAAGTAGCCTCCCCACCTCCCAGTCAAGGATTACCTGGTGGAGGCTGGAGCTGTGGCAGTAGGCTAAGCCTCCGCCTGCAGTGCCGGCATCCCACATGGGTGCCGGTTCGTGCTCAACTGCTCCTCTACCCATTCAGCTCTCTGCTCTGGCCTGGGAAAGCAGTGCAGGATGCCCAAGGGCTTGGTCCCTTGCTCCGTGGGAGATATGGAAGAAGTTCCTGACTTTTGGCTTTGGATCAGCCTGCCTCCAGGTGTTGCGACCATTAGGGGAGTGAATTAGCAGAAGGAAGACCTTTCTCTCTTTCTCTCCCTCTCTGTCTGTAATTCCACCTCTCAAGTAAAAAAGAAGAATTACCTGGTGCAAATGTCAATAGGGCTGAGAATGAGAAATCCTGGCCTACAAGCTCTGCGATAAATGAACTCTGCTTGGTTTTACTGCTTCATTTTCCTTCTACTCTTCCTCTTACCACTTTCTAGCTGTACTTGACTTTACATCATTCCTCATCAAACAATCTGAGCTTATCTAAACTCTGTGCCTTTGGGTATACTCCCCCACTGAGTTCAACCAAACTTTTCCTAAATCTTTGTGCCTCTATATCTTTATTATTTGGCTGTGAACTCAAATTTCTATCTTCAGAGAGGCATTCCCTAATTACCTTTACTAAAGCAACCTCCACCATCCTATGCCCAGTTGCTCTAACATGTTAGCCTAATTTTATCTTTTATAGACCTCTTACTGGCAGTTTATTTTATCCTATGATTATTTGTTTATTGTGAGTTTCTTGTCTATTAAATCATAAGCCTACTTAAGGTCTTTCAAATTCATTGCTTTCTGCCTTCATGTAGTGCCATGTCTACCTGGCAGATTTGCCAAGTCAATGACATAAAAGTGCAAAGCAACAGAAAATAATTAAATACCCATAAAATGTTTGGTGCCAAAAGCAATGCAGTATATCACCACAAAAGTGGGTTTATTTTCTCATTCTTATCAATTTCCAGTATGAGACTCTGTGTCACTCCATTTGAGTCTTTTATTTTTAAATATTTACTTACTTATTTGAAAGGCAGAGATACAGAGAGAGAAGGCAAAAGAGAACGAGATCTTCCACCTGCTTGTTCATTGCCCAAATGGCCACAATGGCTGGGGCTGGGCCAGGCAGAAGCCAAGAGCCAGGAGCTTCTGGGTCTCCCACGTGGATACAGGGGTCCAAACACTTGGCCCATTCTCCACTGCTTTTCCTGTTGCGTTAGCAGAGAGCTGTATTGTAAGTGGAGCAGCCAAGACTCCAGCCAGCATCTGTATGGGATACCAGTGCCACAAGCAGAGACTTAATCTATGCCACAGCACCAGCCCCTCCACCTGAGTCTTCACTCCAGGGAGAGAAGTTAGGATGTTTCACCCATCTTATTTGTAAGAAACGTGTAATTTTACCAGTAAACTTGTTGTTCTAAAGAGAGAACAGGCTTTTAGGTAGCTAGAAACTTGTTCCTGCAGTTTAGATTCTAAAGCATCCACCTGGTAGTAATGGATGAATTCCTGGGAGCAGGTGAGCTCACAGAAGGACAACTTTTGGAGAGAAAAGTCCAGGATTTGCTCTGAGAGAACGAACCAACTCTTTTTTTTTTTTTTTTTTGGACAGGCAGAGTGGGCAGTGAGAGAGAGACAGAGAGAAAGGTCTTCTTTACCCTCCAGTGGCCGCTGCTGCCGGCCCGCTGTAGCCGGCACACCGCACTGATCCGAAACCAGGAGCCAGGTGCTTCTCCTGGTCTCCCATGCAGGTGCAGGACCCAAGGACTTGGGCCATTCTCCACTGCACTCCCGGGCCACAGCAGAGAGCTGGACTGGAAGAGGGGCAACCAGGACAGAATCCGGTGCCCCGACTGGGACTAGAACCCAGGGTGCCAGCACCGCAGGCAGAGGGTTAGCCTAGTGAGCCATGGCGCTGGCCGAGAACCAACTCTTATGAATTAGAGGACAGAGTTGAGTCTTCAAAGGTAGTAGAAAGTGGCTAAAAAAGGAACAGGAAAATAAAAATGAAGCAAATTCTCTGAAGCCTCAAGTATAGAGTGATAGAAGATAGCCAGTTCATAAAGGAAGTGTTGTTAATGCACCTCTGACATTTTGTACTTTTGTATTTGGGGCAGATAGTCCTTTCATTACTTACTAAGTAGCTATAAATTTTCTGGCAAAGCAAAAAATAAACTTAGCTATGAAAGGTACCTACAAACTAACAAAGCAGAGTGGGAACATGTGAGATAATATAGTAATAACGAAAGTATTCACTTACTGACAAAGTTTTAAAATTTTAACCCTGTAGTAAAATTTTTCTAATTATAAAAGACTTCAGGATAATCCTCAGATCCCTAATTTTTCTAATTTCTCTTTTACTTGTAAGGAAAACTTGTATCATTTTAGTGGCTCTAAAGTATTGGAAATCGGTAATTCTTTTTTTTTAACTTTTATTTAGTAAATACAAATTTCCAGAGTACAGTTTATGGATTACAATGGCTTCCCCCCCCCCATAACTTCCCTCCCACTCGCACCCCTCCCATCTCCCGCCCCCTCTCCCATTCCATTCACATCAAGATTCATTTTCAATTATCTTTATATACAGAAGATCGATTCAGTATATACTAAGTAAAGATTTCATCAGTTTGCACCCACACAGAAACACAAAGTGTAAAATACTGTTTCAGTACTAGTTACAGCATTACTTCACATTAGACAACACATTAAGGACAGATCCCACATGAGATGTAAGTACACAGTGACTCCTGTTGCTGACTTAACAATTTGACACTCTTGTTTATGGTGTCAGAAATCTCCCTAGGCTCTAGTCATGAGTTGCCAAGGCTATGGAAGCCTTTTGAGTTTGCCGACTTCGATCTTACTCCAATAGGGTCATAGTCAAAGTGGAAGTTCTCTCCTCCCTTCAGAGAAAGGTATCTCCTTCTTTGATGGCCCCATTCTTTCCACTGGGATCTCACTCACAGAAATCTTTCATTTAGTTCTTTTTTTTTTTTTTTCCAGAGTGTCTTGGCTTTCCATGCCTTCAATACTCTCATGGGCTCTTCAGCCAGATTCCGAATGCCTTAAGGGCTAATTCTGAGGCCAGAGTCCTGTTTATCACATCTGCCATTCTATGAGTCTGCTGTGTATCCCGCTTCCCATGTTGGATCGTTCTCTCCCTTTTTGATTCTATCAGTTAGTATTAGCAGACACTAGTGTTGTTTATGTGATCCCTTTGACTTTTAGACCTATCAGTGTGATCAACTGTGAACTGAAACTGATCACTTGGACTAGTGAGATGGCATTGGTACATGCCACCTTGATGGGATAGTATTGGAATCCCCTGCCATGGAAATCGGTAATTCTTGTTTGCTTTCATCTTGTGTTGAGTGGTTGAGAAATCAGTTTGGGAAATTCGCAGAATAAACAACTGGCAAAAGCTTCCACCTGCCCCAAAAAGATCTAGTTCCATTTCCTTGTTTGGAAATGAGTTCTTCTTTAAAAGAATTGTTTATTCATTTATTTTTATTTATTTGCAAGGCTGAGATACAGACAGAGAGAGATAGACACAGATCTTCCATCTACTGGTTCATTCCCCAGATGCCCACAACAGCCAGAGTTGGGCCAAGCCAAAGCTAGGAGCCTAGAACTCCATCTGATTCTCCGCATGGTTGGCAGGGACCTAAGGAAGCAGGAAGCAGGAATGAGAAGTAGAGCCAGAATTGGAAGTGGAGCTGAGACTCTTACCCAGGTGTTCTGATGTAGGATGTGGGTATCCCAACATCCCCCATGCTTCTCTGAACATCTGTCCCTGGAAATGGTTTCTTGAGCCATATTTTGTTATAAGTTCAATTTGTTATAGGTTCAATTTATTATAGGTTCAGTTTGTTATAGTTCAGTTTTTTTGAATGATAGGCACTTTTCTCTTTATCACCCATTAGCCATGGTCTTGGCCTTGAGGAATGCAAACCATCTGTAATATCTAGAATCTGAGGACAAATAAGCTGAGGACTATATTAAATGGTTGGTACAGCCATGTGTAAGAACTGCAACACGTCAGAGTTTGCCTCATAGGTGTGTCCTGTAGTGTGAAGAAAGAAAGGAATAAAGTATCATTTTTAAAATAGGATATAGAGTTAGAGTTAACCATATCTGAGAGTGAACTCAATTATTACCTCACATCCTAAAACAGGCACTTCTGTAACACCTTTAGAGACAGAGTAAATTTTTGTGCCCAAAGTCAGTTACTTTCCACTAACTCCCTCACAATGATCAATCCTGTTAGATTAGCACAGTGTGTGTGCAGACCGGTAGTTTCTGTCCTATTTCAAACACATGTGCAGGAGCAGGTGTTTAACTTAGCAGTTAAGATGTTCATCCCCTATTGGAATATGTAGGTGTGAATTTCTGCTTCGGCTCCTGATTTCAGCTTTTTGCTACTTCAGGTTCTCAGCTGCAGTGGTGAATTTCTTCCACTTATATAAGAGACCCGGATTATGTCTCTGGCTTTGGCCCTCAACCCAGCCCCAGCTGGCCATTACAGATAATTGGGGAATGAACCCACATAGGGGAGTGCTTGCTTGCTTTTCCCTCTTCCCTCTTCCCTCTTCCCCTCTTCCCTTTTCTCCATCTCCTCTCTCTCTCTCTCTCTCTCTCCTTAAGTAAGTAAAAATTATTTAAAACATGTGTTTTCATCTGGGAAAAATAAATTTCATCCCCATGAACAGTTTTTTTTGAAGATTTATTTACTTATTTGAAAGTCAGAGTTACGGAGAGAGACAGAGACAGAGATCTTCCATTTTCTGGTTCACTTCCCAAATGGCCACAATGGCTGGAGCTGGGCCGATTCGAACCCAGGAGCCCGGAGCTTCCTCCAGGTCTCCCCATGTGTCTCAGGGGCCCAAGTACTTGGGCCATCCTTCACTGCTTTCCCAGGTGCATTAGCAGGAGTTGGATTGGAAGTAGAGCAGCCAGGACTTGAACCGGCGCCCATATGGGATGCTGCACTGTAGGCAATGGCTTTACCAGCTTTACCACAGTGCCAGCACCCATATCAACAATTTCAGAGTGGATTATAGTAATTTAAGGATGTATGCATAGAGACCACCAGGCTAAGGAATCATTTTGCCTGATTAATTGATCTGTATTGTCAGTCACTGCTATTTTAATACTGAATAAATCTGTGATAATAAAACTTGTGACATTTGGATTCGTATGTATTTAGACCTGTCCTAAAAAATTATTTTTAAGTTTTGTGTCTATATTTTAAAACATCAGATTCTATTTATTTCTTTTCAAATACACAGGGAAATGAGGATCAGTTGGTATTTTTATTAGTATTGACAAATGTCATGACTTGTTTCCATAGACTGTAAAACCTTTGTTGTAGAGGTCCTAGGGCAGGTAGAGTTCAAAAATTGTTTTCAGTGAAATAAATTTACCTTTTAATCTCATTTCTCCACAAACATTTTTTTAAAATTTTTTTCAACTTTTATTTAAAAAATATAAATTTCCAAAGTACAACTTTTGAATTATAGCAGCTTTTCCCCCCATAACCTCCCTCTCACCCACAAACCATCCCATCTCCCACTCCCTCTCCCATCCCATTCTTCATCAAGATTCATTTTCAATTATCTTTATATACAGAAGATCAACTTAGTATATACTAAGTTAAGATTTCAACAGTTTGCACCCACACAGAAACACAAAGTATAGAGTACTGTCTGAGTACTAGTTTTACTGTTAATTCACATAGTGCAACACATTAAGGACAGAGGTCCTACATGGGGAGCAGGTGCACAGTGACTCCTGTTGTTGATTTAACAATGACACTCTTATTTATGACGTCAGTAATCACCTGAGGCTCTTGTCATGAGCTGCCAAAGCTATGGAAGCCTCTTGAGTTCACCAACTCCAATCTTATTTAGACAAGGCCATATTCAAAGTGGAAGTTCTCGCCTTCCTTCAGAGAAAGGTACCTTTTTCTTTGATGGCCCATTCTTTCTGCTGGGATCTCACAGAGATCTTTCATTTAGGTTTTTTTGTTTGTTTGTTTGTTTGTTTGTTTGTTTTTTTGCCAGTATGTCTTGGTTTTCCATGCCTGAAATACTCTCATGGGCTTTTTAGCTAGATCTGAATGCTGTAAGGGCTGATTCTGAGGCCAGAGTGCTGCACAAACATTTTTTAAAGATTTATTTGTTTATTTGAAAGGCAGAGTTACAGAGATGCAAAGGCAGAGAGAGAGAGAGAGGGATCTTCCATCTGCTGGTTCACTCCCCAAATTGCTGAAACAGGCAGAACTGGGCCAATCCAAAGCCAGGAGTCAGGAACTTCTTCCTGGTCTCCCATGCAGGGGCCCAAGCACTTGGGCCATCTTCTACTGCTTTCCCAGGCCATAGCAGAGAGCTGGATCAGACGTGGAGCAGCTCGGTCTCTAACTGGTGCCCATATGGGATGCCAACACTCCAAGAAGTGGCTTTACCCGCTACACACAGTGCTGGCCCTTCTCTGCAAACTTTTTGAAGTACTCCTCCACCTCCTCAGATCCTCTACCCTAATAATTTGCATTAAACTTTTTGCTTCAAGGCCTAGGAAACCAATTAGGCAAACATGGGTAGCATAGTGGCCAGAACTGGCCTGGATACATCCTGTCCTTGACATGTGAGTACTAATGGAGTGCTGCCCAGGTGATGCCGACTCCCGCTGAGATGGGGGTGCAGTCTTTTAGGACGTTCATGGCTTTTGCAGAAGACCACCCATCAGCATCCTTTGCCAGGCTTTAAACTCTGCACAATGCGATTCTACCACATGGAGCAGGTACCAATGGAAATTTTAGAGGATAAGTGAGAAATGATAGGTTAAAAAATGAGGGAGAGACCTTCCCTTAGAGGAGAAAACATGGGTTTGTTTCCCTCTCTTATACTGCAAGCAGAAATGTCTCTAATATGAGTTGTATCTGAGTCACCATCTCTACCACAAGGAGACGGAGCTGTTAGATCTCAGCCTTGTCAAGGACGCCAGGTATGGGCAACATGCCAAAGCTCCCAAGGTCATATGATCCTATTTCAAGAAGGACTTCTGCCCTGTACCCTGGAGGAAGGAACAGCATTCGGAAAAGTCAAATAATCTAACAGATAGGACTTCCTGGGATTTACCTCAAGTCTATTACAATAGGTCACGTCATTTGTGTCTAATCACATTTCTATATAGAATAAAAGCATTAGAAATGTAAAAAAAAAAAAAAAAATGAGGGAAAGGAAAAGAATGTTCTCTGAGGAAACCTCCAGGTTTTACAAAGTAGGTTCCATACTTAGCCTATCTGTTGCTCTTTCCTTCCTTTTCCTCCCTTTCCTTCTCCTCCAGCTCCACCCAACCTCCAGCTCCATCTCTCTGTCTCTCTGCTCCCCGTCTCCCATTTGTTTCTCTCAGTCATCCTAGGTGTGTCCTAAGGACTTCCCAGGTCCTTGAGATTTGGCTAAGATTGGCACAAAACTTCCATTTCATGTCCTTTTGAAGCCCAGAGCCGGTTCCCCAAACTTCTGTTGAGTTCACGGTTGGCTGGGCTCTGATTTCCTGCTTTCTGAGGTACTGTGCATCTGTGGCTGTTCTTTTATCTCTGTTCAGGCATAAACTCAAGCTTGGGACACAGCCCTTCTGTTCTTTCCCACACTTCCCCATCTGCTGTTTCTCCTTCCATACAGTGCAATCATGAAAACAAGGCTGATAATGGGTTGCCAAAATTTCAGTGCAGAGTATTTGGGGTCATGAGAGATCACCATAATAAATTTCAGATTGGCACAGTGCACATTCCTGTTGTGGATCCAGTTGCACCCCCTGCCCCAGTCAGGGCCTTTTCACTGCCTGCTGTACCCCATATAGCACCCAGACTTCTGCCAATCTTCTCTTCCATCCCCCACTTTCCTTCTTCATGCCATCCCTCCTGCCTTGCATTTTACCCATGCCCCATGCTCCAACCCTAGAATATTCTTGCTGTCTTGTGTGCAGAGTACTTCTGTCCTTTTCATTCCCCCAGATTCAACTCCAGGCCCACTGTGTTCTTACCTAAATCCATCCTGATGCTGAGGCAAAGGGCCTTTCATGTTCCAAGATACACTCTCCATATGCCATAGAAGGCAATTGGGTTTTTATAATATACTTTCCCCATGCAATAGCATCTGCTTATTCACTAATTAAAAATGTTTAGTAGAATCTGCTATCCATCAAAGCACCATTTGAAGTGTTAGAACATTGTGCAGGTTAGGCACAGATCTTGTCTCTATGGGTTTACTTTCTGTAGATGTAATTTCTTAATGTAATAACGAGTAGGGGAACACCTCCCTCATCTGGGATGGGACACTATTACAGAACGTGGAAAACTCTGTCTGACAGGCCAAACAGGATTAATCTAGGTGGATCAGAGAACAGCAGTCCAGACAGAAGGGCTCAATGATGAAAGCCGGCTATGAAGCTCTACCATTCTTTCAGGCTGCTGGAATGAAAAAGGAAATAAAAAAGTGGTTTATTTGAGAATTCATCCGTCATCTTGCACTCTAGCTCCCATACCTCAGTACTCCGGCAATACCTGAATGTACAAATGGCGACCTCATTTGTCACAGGTTGTAGAATTGTAGGTTGAAGAGACTGATGCGGCTCTTACGGTTCCTGCATCCTTCAATGTACATGAAGAATTCCTTCCTTATAAAACTCCTAATGATTAGCTGAAAAAAGGTAGAGTGTTTAAAGAACAATGCATCTCTCAGTAGATGTGTGTTTTCCCTCCTTATCTAGTTACTTAAAAACAGCAATACTGATAGTTAACTTGTACTAAGCATACTTGGTATGTTCTAGGCAGTGCACTAAGTAGATTATGGAGAGTAACTCAATGAATTCTTAGGACAACTCTAAAACATAGGTAAGATTATTCCCATGTAATGTTTCAGAAAATAGGTGATTGAACTCAGCTACTAAGTTTTTTTTGTTTTTTAACAGATGTATTTATTTATTTATTTGAAAGGCGGAGTTAGAGAGGCAGAGGCAGAAAGAGACAAATATCACAGTCTTACACCCACTGTTTCACTCTCCAAATGGCCTGGGGCTGGGCCAATCCAAAACAAGGAACCAGGAACTTCCTCCAGGTCTCCCATGTGCCTGCTGCTTTCCTAGGGCATGGCAGAGAGCTGGATTGGAAGAGGAGCAAGCGGGACTTGAACTAGTGCTCATATAGGTTGTCAGGCACTGCAGGCAGTGGCTTTACCCGCTATACCACAGTGCTGGCCCCAGCTACTAAGTTTTAACTTACAGCGTGTTTGAATGCCCACTCTATAATGACTATGTTATTTTCACTCCTTCCTTCCTCCTTTCTTCTTTTTTCTTTTTCCCTCTCCCCTGTGAGAAGCAAAACCCTGCACACAGCCCTGTAAGCTGTGTGTTCACTGAGCTTCCCTGAGAATGGGCTTTCCAAACAAACAACTTCCTCTTGTTGTTTGAGGTGTGCTTTAGAGCCAGGATTCTGAAAATCCTGGCTTCAGGTTTCTCAAACCAGCATGTTGCACTCAGAGACTAATCCTTGCTGGATGGTAGTGCATTTCATCACAGGAGAAAACAAAATTCCACTGGGTTTGGTTCTTGGCCTCAGGCTTGATGGCTGCTTTGGCAAACACAACCACACGTGCACAGGGGAAGTCCCTATTCCTGGTGATTTCCAGAGAACCATTTGCCACTGAGGAAAGGGGTATAGAACAAGACCTTACAATTGCTGTACAAAGAGGTTTCATGTCTTTGGATAACTCCCATGGGTATTAGCCAATTAGCCATCTCTCTCTCTCTCTCTCTCTCTCTCTCTCTCTCTCTCTCTCTTTCCCCCCCCCCCACCAAGAAACCATAAAATACACAATACTGTAAGTGAAGTTTTTACCTCCAGAGCCTCTACAGTAGGCTAAATTTGGCTTCAAAAATAAAATTTTAAAAAATGTAGTCTACTTAAAACATGGACCTATCCATGAACCTTTAAACTTTGCGAGAGAATGGAATATGCTGTGTAATGAAGTTACACAGCTAACCCGTAAAATGTCTAATTTAGGTGAAAAATATGTAGCATCCAGTGAAGTGACTTGCAAGTAAGATAGCTTAGTATTCTTGGTTATTGGTTTCCAAAGAGTCCTTGAGCATTGCCTTGTTTGGCCTTGAAGGAATTTGCTCTGGGATTTCAGCCTGGCCCTTGGCTTGCTGAGAGACTACAGGCTGAGAACAAAGCCAGCGGCAGCGAAGCCAACTAGCGAAAAAGAAAGCAGAAGGTCCTGCCCCAGGCTCACTGTGTATTCTTTCAAGGAGGAAGAAGTCTATGGCAGGGTCAGGAGAATGTCACTGGAGGCCCTTGAACTTGCTAATACCAATCAGAACTCATGGTTCCAGATAAATCAGCAAAGTCCAGAGGCAAAATATTTCTGTGTAACTTAGAGCAATGCCCTAGCTTCACTGAGCGTCCTCTCTCCCAGTGGTTATAGTTTCACCATGAGCCGTTTAGTCCACACATTACCATGGCTAATGTTAACGCTCATAACTCAGAAGGGAAAATAAGTGGCAGACTTTCCAAATCAAAGCTCAGCCTTGAAAGGCCGTGGTTAAGAGAGCATCCACAGCCTTTCCAGCGCCATTTAGTAGACTTCCTGATCATGATACGGCGTCAGTGTTTTCTAAGAAGGGAAGAGGACTGGATCTGTATGTGTTGCAGAGGTTAAAGAGCAGTGTTTTCTGCGTGGTTTGAGGTCAGGATAGGGGAATGACAGGGTTTTCTTCTTCAAGAACTTGAATTATATCCTGAACTGCTATATGTGTAGTATATCTGGGTTTCTTTTCTCCTCATCTGTGGAAGTCTCTCCTTTCAAAACTGAAAACAAACTTCTAGAGACCTTTTCCAGGTGAAAATTCTTGACCTTTGAACTCTGATAAAAACATCAGAGATCTGCCAACTGCTTAGTGTTATGAGATATGGTAGAGCAATAAATAAACAAACAAAAAACTGAAGAACAAAAGGAGTGAGGAGACCATTATTGTGATGATATCTGAGCCTCTAACTAGTTAAAAGAGATGGTGACCTTTCCGGGTCGATTAAAAAGGCTGCAGATCATTAGATGGCCACAAAGGGTCCTTGTAGCTGTCAAATTCTATGCTGATAAAAACACAACAGTCAATTTCTAATGGATTAGCATGTTTTAGTTCCTTTTACACAACGTAGGCCAGTTTTAAACCACGTTCACAATGTAGCATTATTCCCTAACACGTTTTTCTAATGTATTAACTTTAAGTTCCTAAGATGCCTGTAGACGTTTCATTGTACTTTGTAAAAGTACTGTGTGACTCCAAAAATGCATCTGAGACTAAAAATGTGTTTCAGATAGCCACAGGTATGGTATTGGTTAAAAATAGAAAATACAGTTGTAAGAAAATAAAATGCAGCCCTCCCGATTGTAATAAAAGGTTTATGTTCTCTGTTAAAACAGTGCTTTCACTGCCCTCTGCTGCCCTAAAGACGGCATTGAATTTGACAAGCAGAGACTTCTGGATCTGACTAGGGAAGGCCAACTTTCATTTACGGTCATTATTATTAATGTTTGCTGGCATATTTCATGTGTACGCTGTGGCAGTTGGAAAATCCCAACAGAGAAGTAGCCAACATAGCCTGAATTTTCTCAAGTCTTCAGGGGGGTTATTAAGTTCTGCAGGTTCTTCCTAACAGATCACTAAAATATGGAAATAGTTATTTATTTGGAAGTTAGTTACAAGTTTTTTATTTGTAAAATATCAATTACTTTTTAAAACATGATAAATTAGTAGAAATAGCCCCCAAAGATGATCTTAGATGAGAATCCACCTCTTTAAAAAGTTAAATGTTGCATAGTAGAATTCCTTTGTGGGAATGTACTATTGTTTGCTTTTGAAAATTGGGTGCTTAACATAAGGAAAAAGAGTACTTTCAACATTTCAAGTATATTTACGTGCTATTAACAGTATTAGATGCCATTTGTGTGTATTCTGTGGGACTTCTGTTTAATAATGATAGCAAAAATTTATAATTCACTCATAAGCTTTCTTGGAGGCATACTGGAATTTGTGCTCCCTCTTGCAAAAGCTTCACCTGAAATCCTGAATTATAAACAGATTTAATTCTCTTAATAATTATATGTCAAATGCCTATTGTATACCAGGCAAAACCCATAGATGAAAAACCACTGTGCTCCAAGTTTCTCACAATTGAATGGGAACAAAACACAACAGACATTTTATGGAGAAATCTCCAAGCGCCCTAGAAGTTTTATTGTCTGTGAGTAGGATCCATGCTGTAGTCACCAGAAGATAAGTCTGTCCCTTAGTACTCTTCAGTACTCACTCATAAAACAGGAATGGGTTTTGCATTCCTCTTTTTTGGTTATGTACCTTTAAGTAAACTGGTTTCTTCCTGGGATAATATGCATGCATGCATCTACCTTATTCACCTCACTTACTCTCCAATCACAAAGTGCCTGTAACAAACAGAAAGGTAAATACACTTCCAAATGCAGATAATCTCATTTCATTATTATAGATCTGGAGTGACTGTATTAGAAAACTGATCTTGCTATATCCAATTACTGCCAAAACAAAGAATTACAGAATCAACATCCTGACTTAAGATGGATGTCTTTGACATTTAACTGATTGGGAAGCACTATTTCTATTTGGCAAGTTAGTTTATTTAGTTATCAAGAGTATATTTTGAAGAGTATGTTTTGCACAAGGAATATAACAGAGACTTCAAATCTCCAAGTGCCACATAAGAAATATGCAAGGACATTATTGCTCACTATTAATTGCTTTAATACAATTTTTTTTTTCATTTTGTTGTGGCTAAGGTAGGCATTTAGTTAATTTTGCTTCAAATTTTTTCTAGGATTAAATTACTGAAGTCATACTATGCAGCATGCAACTTGTGGCCTTGTTTGTTTTTCCATACGGACCCTGAAGGAAACCCCAGACTTCTCAGGAGTCTTAGCTGGGCCCGTGTGCCTCACTGGCTGTTTCTGTGTGCGTGCAGAGTAGTCTTCTCCTCAAACAGCTTCTTTCGGTCTCCTGGGTCCTATGGCCAGTGTGGTTCTTCAGCCAGTGGTCCCCCCAGAACCCGACAGAGTGCAACATCCAACACTGTCCATCTGGGCTTGCCAGCATTTTAGTTGATAAAAGCTTGTCTATACTACGAGAGTGTTTTTTTTTTTTTTAAAGATTTGTTTATTTACTTGAAAGTCAGAGTTACACAGAGAGAGGAGGGGCAGAGAGAGAGAGAGAGGTCTTCCATCTGATAGTTCACTCCCCAATTGGCTGCAACAGCCGGAGCTACACCGATCCAAAGCCAGGAGCCAGGAGCTTCTTCTGGGTCTCCCACATGGGTGCAGTGCCATCTTCTACTGCTTTCCCAGGCCATAGCAGAGAACTGGATCAGAAGAGGAGCAGCCGGGAATAGAACCGGTGCCCATATGGGATGCCAGCGCTTCAGGCCAGGGCATTAACCCACTGCGCCACAGCGCCGGCCCCTACAAGAGTGTTTTAAGAATGAATCCTGGGCCTAGCAGGTTAAGCCACCATATGCGATGCTGGCATCCCATAGCAGAGTATTGGTTTGAGTCCTGGTTGCTCTGCTCCCAATCCAGCTCCTTGCTAATGCACGTGGGAAAACAGTGGATGATGTCCCAATCACTTGGGCCTCTGTTGTACATGGAACAGGGAGTCCAGGATGAGGTTCCTGGCTGTTGGTTTTGGCCTGGCCCAAAGCTGGCTGTTGCAGCCATTTGGAGAGTGAACCAGTGGATGGAAGATCTCTGTCTCTGTCTCTCTCTCCCTTGCTCCTCTCTCTTCTCTCTCTGTCACCCTGCCTTTTGTGTAAATAAATAAATAAATCTTTAAACACAATAAATTTTATAACATTAATTGCTTTCTTTATAGTAAGCATGTTGTTAAATTTTGGAAGAAAATTATTAATTATCCTCTTTTCTCTCTCTCTCTTTCAACTCCAAATCACCTGAGAAACAGGCCAGAGTTAGCGAAAAGGTGCTAAAAAAAAAATCACCTTTATTGTTAAGTTGTGTTGGGATTCTGGTCTGATCTATGACCACATTAGGCTTTGCAGATATTCCTTTCATCTCAAGAGTGTTTGCATATGCAGAGCAGACTGTTCACCTAGAAGAACTCCTGTACACAGTAGATGCTTTATAACTTCTTGTCAACAAATGTGTGAATGAAGCAATCTCTCAGAAGACCCCTTCTGCTTCTCTCAAAGAAGCTTCCATATACATTCCAGAGGACATGGAGTCTTTTCACTTGTTTTGACCCCCGTGACCCTATGCCACCTCAGACTTGTCAGCTGTGAGCATGGCACTCTGTGCAGTGCCAGAAACCTGGGGTGGCTTTGGGAGTGAGTGGTTCCAGCACCAGTGAAAGGCCCCATCAGCCCCTTTCTTCTTCCTCGTCTCTCTCCTTCTTAAAATACAAGTTGTTATTCTTTGATGTGAGGACAGAGCTGTGTGGTTTCTGAGATTTGCTCAGTGCCTTATGGCAGCTGTTGTGGCCCAAGTAAGGGTAATTTAAATACCAGCTGCTGCTTAGACTCTTACTCTAATCCATCCACAGATGTTTATTATGTGTCTTTTAACTGAAAAAGAAAAAGAAAAAAGTGAACTGTGATTAAGAATATGTAAGGAAGGAGGGGAAAAAGGATATTTATGATGGGTGCTTTCTGTCCCCCTTTATCCCCTCCAAAAACATAGGAACTAATTTGTCTAAACTGATTCATAAGGGGGCCCAGCAAGTCTGTGTCATAAGAGCTGATTTCAGTTTTATCCATAACTTCTAAAATTCTCCTAGAGTTGTTGTCAGGTTTAAAGGGATGGCATGAAATGTTTCATCCATTGCCTACCCTTCAGTAGTCACTTGTCTCTGAGCTGAAACCTGGTTCTCCATGACCTTGGGCAAGCTACAAAAATCTCCCTGAGGCCCTGTTTATTTCCCATCATATGGTAGGTGCTAATAATTTCAGCGCCTTTCCTTTGAAGGTTAGAAATTTATTAGATATCATGGGACCAGAAATACATATTTTGGAAGTTGGCTTGCCCCTCCTCTCTTGCCAGCCTTTTGTCAGGCAGCAGATAGAGTAGAAAATATTTGAACTTCTGAGCAGAATAGTCCTGGGTTTGAATTTCTCATCTACTGTTCACTAGCTGTGTGACCATGAGTAAATTATCTAAGAAGTATCAGTCTTTCACCGTGCTAGAAATATTATCATAATGAAATCAAAGACTTATATACATATACACCTCTCAAGGGGAATTATAGACATTAGCTTTGCTCTGCATTTTAGAAATTGGCTTAAAGATAATAGGAAGTCTTCATTTATTTATCAGTTCATTCACTGAGAGTAAGGCAAACATGTGAAATACACACTGCTTGCGTGCAGAGGTTGTCTTCCTTTCAGAGTGGTGTCAGTTTATATGAGAAAACCACTACATGGGGGCCGGTGCTGTGGCATAGCAGGTAAAGCCTCCTCCTGCAGTGTGCCAGTATCCCATATGGGCATTGGTTCAAGTCCTAGCTGCTCTACTTCTGATCCAGCTCTCTGCTATGGCCTGGGAAAATAGTAGATGGCCCAAGTCCTTGGGCCCCTTCACCCATGTGGGAGACCTTGAAAAAGCTCCAGGCTTCAGATCAGCACAGCTCCAGCAATTGAAGCCATTTGGGAAGTGAACCAGCAGATGGAAGACCTCTCTCTCTCTGCCTCTGCCTCTGTATAACTCTGCCTTTCAAATAAATAAATAAATAAATCTTTATTAAAAAATGTATGATACCAGTGGTATCTGACAGTTCTGTTAATGTGATGAGTGATGATGGGTTAAACCCTGTGCGTGTCAGTTTTGGCCAACCCCCATAAAATTCCCCTTCATCAAATGTAAATATGTGTTTTGCCAAGTACTTTCCACTGACTTTTTAAGCTTCATGCTTTTCATTGGAAATTTAATCCATGTGTGTTCAGTATTTTACTAAATTCAGAATACTATGGGGCAAGTGCCAGTTCATATTCAAAAAGTCTCCTCCCCCTCAAAAGAACCCACCATAAATATCCTCTTTTTTTCTTCCTTCCTTGCATCGTGTCTTAACCATAATTTTCAGTTTTCATTAAGATCCAAAATAAATGAAGCCTGTTCTGGTCCTGAAGTTACATAAACTTTTAAAAAAGATTTTATGTATTGATTTACTTGAAAGTCAGTTACAGGGGCTAGCATCGTGGCACAGCAGGTAAAGCCACCACTGTGACACCGGCATCCCATATGAGCACTGGTTTGAGACCCAACTGCTCTACTTCTGATGCAGCTCCCTGCTAGTGGGAGCTGGGAAAGAACAAGAGGATGGCCCAACTGCCTGGGCCCCTGCACCCCTGTGGGAGACCCCAAAGAGACTCCAGGCTCCTGACTTTGGCCTGGCCCAGCTGTTGCAGCTATTTGGGGAGTGATCCAATGGATGGAAGATCTCTCTGTCTCTCTATCTCTCTGTCTCTCTCTCCCCCCACCCCTTTGTGTGTAACTCTGCCTTTCAAACAAATATATCTTTTTTAAAAAAAAAAAAATCAGTTATATAGAAAGAGACCTTCCATCCATTGGTTCACTCCCCAGATGACTGCAACAGACAGAGCTGAGCCAGTCCAAAGTGAAGAGCCTCGTCCGGGTCTCCTGCTTGGGTGGCATAGGCCCAAACACTTGGACCATCTTCTGCTGCTTTTCCTAGGCCCGTGGATAGAAGCTGGATTAGAAGTGGAGCAGCCAGCCCATGAACCAGCGCCCATCTGGGATGCCAGCGTTGCGGACTTCCTGCTATGCCAAAACGTCAGCCCCTGCATAAATGTGTGTGTGTATGTGTGTGTTTAATTTATTTATTTGAAAGACAGAGTTAAGAGAGAGGTAGAGACAGAGAGAGAGAGAGGTCTTCCCTCCACTGGTTCACTCCCCAAATGGCCACAACAGCTGGAGCTGGGCCAATCTGAAGCCAGGAGCCAGGAGCTTCATCTGGGTCTCCCACGTGGGTGCAGGGGCCGAAGCAGTTGGGCCATCTTCTACTGCTTTCTCAGGCCATAGCAGAGAGCTGGATCGGAAGTGGAGCAGCTCGGTCTCTAACTGGTGCCCATATGGGATGCTGGTGCTTCAGGCCAGGGCTTTAACCTACTGCACCACAGCTCCAGCCCCCAACATAAATGTTTTATCAGTTACAATCATCTGTAGCTGCTGAACATACAAATAAATGGGACCACACTGAAAAAACAGTCCAAGATCACTCAGAACATTTAAAAAATTAATTAATTTCACAGCAATTTGTTTTAAAATTCTTCTTTCTTTACAAAAAGCTAAGTTAGGTATTACTGTTCCCATTTTATGGCTGAGGCCACAGACTTAAACCATCCACCTGTTTTTTTATTACTGATGGTTGCCATGGAGTCAACAGACATAGTTGCATGCACAATGCAGTGAAAAGTTTCCATTTTTCTGGAAATTTTGATTTTTCAACTCGTTTTGAGCTGTCTTTCTGTTGGGGGCCCACTCGGTCTATACAGTGTGATCTGTGATGTCTTCTTGAGACACAGTGGTGAGGTTACTTTGCTTTTGCTCCCTTGCACCTTCTCCAGAGCATCCCTCCACTGTGACCTTCCACAGCCTGGTAGGGTGCAGCTACCCTGATGCCCATTCCCTCATCCCAGGAACTGCCTGGTGTTTGCTTGGTGAGTTCTGCCTGTGCTATCCATGACACAATCTCCAGTGGAACACAGTCACATTCCTCTCTTTTCCCCCAGAACATGCACACACACACACACACACCATCGTTCCAGAATCAGACTGAACTCAATTTATGGGTATCTGAACTCATACCATAACAAGACCATTTGTGACTTCACAAAAGATTTTTTAAAAGGAAACACTTCACTAATAGTGTTGCCACCACCATCCCAGGGTCTGTCCCTTTCATAGGATAACGAAACTAGAAAGAAAGGACTCTTAGAACTTCTAAACCAGTGGTTTCCAAATTCCACCTTACTGAATGGATAGAAGTGGGTCTGTATTGGTCAAAAAGAGGAGGGAAAATGGACCCTGCCTCTTGGGTTTTCCTGTCTGCAGGCTGCGTGGCCACCCCTTCCACGTGAACCACTGATCTGACCTCAAGGTCTTACTTCATAAATGAGGAAACTGAGCCAGAAAGGAGATGTGGCTCGCTTGAGGCCGCATCTCTGGTCTCCGCAAAGCTGAATGTCTGGGGCAGATTTCTACACACGGTATCCTTTTCAGGGTTTTCCCCATGGCGTGATAGTCACCAGATAAAGAACTCATTTCTCCTCATTGGACTGGCCCAATTCAACTCTTCACTCAAGAGCCGTTCAGGAGAATTAGTGTTTTTCTTGATCAAAAACTTTTATAATTGAGGCAGACTCATGATTAACAAAAATCATCCCCAAATACCAGAAACAATGTAACAAACCGCCAAGGACAAGACCACATGTGCTTTTCTCTGGCTCTTTGAGTAGCCTCACAGCCCTGCAGCCAACCTCCCTCCAAGCCCTGCCCTGAACAGAACACCCCAGCGGAAGCTGGAGGCTGCTCATGGCTTTGATTGGTGGTCTCCTCCTCTCTCATAAACAGTGGGGGAAGTAAATCATGGTCATTAGAGGGTCTGATGGTGGCCAATTAGGGCAGAGCGCCCACAGAGCTCCATTATGGGCCATCAACACCCTTCTCCCTGTAGCAGTTCTGTGATTACCACAATCACCTTAATTACCAACCTCCCTTTGTAAAGGCTTGGCCACGTGGGAAGAGTTGAATGTTTTGCTCTGAAGGCCTTGTTTCCCAACAACTGCGTGATGGAACATGAGGTCATGAGTTCTAATGAGGGCTTAGCCCCAGAGGAGCCAAGGCCTGGCCCCACAGGCACAGGGAGCCGGTTCAGTTCCAAGCTCAGTCCTCACAGCCACATATAGGCAGCCTGGTACTCCATAATTAACACAGACAAACTGATAGTTGCTGGATTTTTGGAGTCATATTGGCAAGTAAAGTCCTCCTTTTCCTTTCTCCTTCTCATTATTATGTGCTCAGAATTGGCCCATAATAATAATAATAATTATTATTTTTAAGATCAAGAATTAATTCTTCAGTCAAACAGGTCTGGATGGAAAATGCAATTTGCCTCCAGAAGAAAATACAAGTAGTTGGCTACTCTCAAGCTGCACCACTTGAGGGCAGCATAGGCTCAGAAGCATGAGTTTTGACCAAATGCTGTGTAGCCCAAGGAGAAGCCGGGCAGTGTGGGTTTTGCAGACACATCACTAGAACTCAGGGAATAAAATCACAAATCATGAGAATATTCCCAAGTTACTTACTTTCAATTCAGGAATGAAGGAATAAATGTCAATGTGCTTTCATATGTAACACAATTGCTTGAGGCAGCATGATGTGAACTTTTTATAGGGAGAGATTTACCCATGAACTGGAGTGTAATTAAGAACAAGGACAAAAAGAGACCCAGGACAGTGTAGACACAAAAGCCAAATGAAAATATATCCCACAAAGAAGTTTGGGAACAACATTGAGAGTGTTTGCAGGGCTCCCTGCTCTTCCAGGGAACACACAGCCACCACTGACATGTCCACATGACAGCCACCTCTGATCTAAGCAGGGGGGTGTCCGACTTTCTTCCATTTGGGGGAGGTAGGGAAGTCTAGGATGGGCGAGTGCAGATAAAGGGAGGGGCTTAGGAGGAAAGGGAGGAGCAGGACAGCCTGTGGCTGTGTTGTGGGAGAATCCCAGGTAGTGATGTCCATGCGGGGAGACCTGCTGTCTCTTTTCATCTCCCAGCCCTCCCCAGTGGATTGTCTGTGAATGCCATTTGGTAGTTTCCCCAGAATGCTAATAAACAAATCACAATTGGACAACCCATGGTGATAGATATGTGAGAGAACTTAAAAAAGTTCATGGAAAAATGGAATTAAAAGATAGTTTATTTTGATTCAAAAATTTTTTTGAAATGCATGCATGCAAGGGATCTTTGTAAAGGTCAAGGGGAATGCATATTATGGAAAAACTATCATAGATTTTTTTTTTAATTTTAGATATGTAATTCTTTACAGTACCAAACATGCTATTTCTTTTTCTTCCTTCCCTCCCTCCCTCCTTTATTCCTTCCTACAGGCCCCAACCACTTGTTCATTCAAATGGAGGGGAACCGGGAACTCAACCAGGGTTTCTTACATGTGTGACAGAGCACAACTGCTTGAGCCGTTACCTGCTGCCTCCAGGGTGCACATTAGCAGGAAGCTGAAATTGGGAGCAGAGCCAAATCTCAAACCCAGGCACTCCGATATAGGATGCTAGACCACTAAGCCAAATGCTTACCCTCAGATTTCAAAAAGGTTTTTGCACCAAAATAAACATTCATTCAATTTTTCCATGAACTTTTTGAAGTTGCTTTGTATTTAAATTCTCTTTCCAACTATCACTTCATAAGCTGTCTAAATAAAAAAGATTGGGAGTTAATGTGCAGAGACCTGTTTGGGAGACATTCTGTGTTCCTTTCTCCACTTCTGTGGCGCCCTGAAAGAACACAGTAGTTCTGGAACACAGTTTCCAGATTATCTAAAGAAGCCAAATTCTTAAATTTCCATTCTTTTAAGATTGTGGTTATGGAGGGGAAAATGGAAGAAAGGTCTGGGTATCACTGGAAGCTTCTCAAAGGGGTACCTTCTTCAGTCCCACCTCAGGTGGATCTTTTGCGTCTCTTGGAAATCCCTCCTTTCACCTCATGGCAGTATCCTATCAAATTTCTTCCTTTCTCTCTCTCTCTCTCTTTCTCTCTCTCTGTCTGTCTCTGTGTCTCTTGTCTCTGTCTTTGTCTCTCTCTCCTCTCTCTCTTTCTTCCTTGCTTTAAAACTTCCTAATAGAAACACATTCTCCCAGAACACACAAGTGACCTCAGCTGCTTTGCTGAGATGACCGAGGGGATCAGATACAAATCCCGTGGCTTACTTCCCTTCATTGCTACTTTTGCTCTTATTCATTCCCGTCTAGTCAACCTTTCCCTTATATTTGTGAAGAAAGTCCTTTACTATATTTCCCTTTCCAGTTCCTATGTGCTGTGCCTCTCTTCACCCCAGATTTCTTCAAAGAAGGGTCCCCCACATCCGTGCCCCTCTTCATCTGTCCCTTGCCTTGTTCTGCCCTTGGGGGCTCATCAGTGACCTGCTCATTTCCGGGTGGTCAGTGGTTTCTGCTCTGCTCTGCTCTGCTCGTTCTTACTGAACCACAAGCCTCCTACCATGATGATGATATTGACCTGAAGTACTCCCACCCCTCTCCCTTTGAGATTCTTTCTTCATCTCGCTTCTACCATTGCTGCTCAGTCTCTGCTGGCCCCACCTCTAGTTCCTTCTTACATGCGGGGATTTTTGGTACTTGGCCTCTTTATCTTCTATGCCTTCTTCACTGAGTTCATCTAATCCTGCAGCTTTAATGACCACTGTCCCTTTGCTATTGACTCCCCCTATATATTTCATCTCCATTCCAAGCTATGTGCCCCCCCTCCCCGTGCAATATTTGACACTTAGGCATCTATTTCCATTACCTCAAGCAAAAATTCCCAAAATAGGAGCAGGAATTGTGGTTCAGCAGATTAAACTGCTGCCTGGGATGCACAGACCCCACATTAGGATGCCTGGGATCAAGTCCTGCCTCTGCCCCAGATGCCTGATTAACGCACCTGGAGGGCAGTAGATGATGACCAAGTACTGAGTTCCTGCCGTTCACCTGGGAGACCCTGATGGAGTTTTTAACTCCTGATTTCAGCCTGGCCCAGCCCCAGCTGTTGTAGGCAGCTGGGGAATGAACCAGTAGGTGAAAATTTATTTCTCTCTCAGTCACTGTGCCTTTCAAATAAATAAAAATGAATAAACGGTTTTTTAATTTTCCAAAATAGAATTCATCTTTCCTGCACAGCCTCCCCATCTCTGTGTCCCAAACTAACTTTCCCTGCTAACCATTCCTAACGTCTAGGATCAAGTCATCCTGGACTCCTGCTTTATATGTGGTTTGGGCATTGAAAGTGAAGGACTATGAAATGTCCGTTCAGGATCTGCTTTATGTATACGCCCACAGTGCTCTGCTTCAAACTTTCCTTCCATCAGCCAGACATTTGAAATGATCACCAAACTCGAGCCTCTGTCATTAACCTCTCTCTTCCCCATCCCAGTCCAACCAATATTTGGCCCTCGGCTATTTTTGCAAGTGATCCTTCCCATTCAAAAGAAATTGGTGACATTAGTTGCTTCCAAAATAAATGGCTAGAAGACAGAAATGGAAGGAAGCAGAAATTTACCTTATGCACCATCTTGTCCTTTTAAAATCTTGTGCCCTATGAATATGTTAGCTATTATTAATAATGTTTGAGGTAAGCATTAAATATTAACTATTCAGTTAAAAATTAAAACATTGCCTTCAGAGCAAAGTCAAACGACTCACCGTCGTCATTCAAAATCCCCTAGGCAGTGGCCAGAGCCCACCTTTCCAGCCTTCTCTTTTGCTCTCTTCACCTCCTGTCTCCACTCTGACATGCTCCATAGGCAACTCTTATGCCATCACTCTGGATTCTTAGACTGCTTGTCTTCCAGGGGTGGGGAATGTAAGGCCTGTGGTCTTATAAGGTCTGTAGAATCATTTGGTCAGGCCCTGAGAAGGCAACTGCAGGAGATACTTGAAATTCAATAAATCTGTAGCAGACTGATTTTTAAGTTGATCATTGTGTATGGCCCATGAATGATGTTATAAATAACCAAATGGGAGCCTGCGCTGTGGCTTAATGGGTTAAGCTGGCATCTATAACACCAGCATCCCATATGGGCACCGGTTCAAGTCCCAGATGCTCCCCTTCTGATCCAGCTCCCTGCTAATGTGTCTTGTAATGCATTGGAAGATGGCCCAAGTGCTTGGATGTTGGCTTCAGCCTCCAACCATTTGGAGAGTGAACCAGCGATGGAAGACCTTTCTCTCTTTCACACTATCTCTCTCTTTCCATAACCCTGTCTTTCAAATAAGTAGATCAGTCTTTTAAAAAAATCCAAATGAACCTTGGTAGAAAAAGACTCCCTACCTCTGGGCCATCATGTCTACCTGTGGTACCCTTCTACATCACAGATGCAGTCCTAGCTTCCTTCCAAATTCACTGCATATAGCACCAGTGCCAACGTGCTTTCTCTCAGCTCCTGGCATTTAGAACCACTCCTTCCCTCCTAAGCCCTTGATGATCCAAGTCAGCCTGTTTTGTAGTTCCTTGTGCACATAACTGTTCTTATCCTTGTCTATTTTGCATCCATTAGGTCAATGCTTTTCACGGGATGAACACTCAGGAAGTGGTTTCTGAATGTTTGGTCCCAGAGACACTGAGAAATCCAAATTAGAGTAGTTTGGATATAAAATCCAGTGTCATCTTTGGGCCATCACCGGTGTCTGTCATTGCCATTACCATGTACAGAGCTTGATGGACTCCCTTTACGTCAATACTTCTCTGGGTGTGGTGCTAGACCGCTTGCTACAGGAACACGTGGCTAGCTTGCTAAGATACAGATTCCTAGCTCCAGCTGTGACCCACTAGTTCAGAGTCTGGAGGGGCTAGGATTTGGCACTTTATGTGCAAATCAAATGTCCCAGTGATTTTTATGCACACTACAGTTTGACAGCCACTGCTGCAAGGGGTGTTGCAGGGTTTAGGGGAAAGATTTTAAAGACAGGAAATTCCTGAGGTTTCTTCATCCTGATCCATTTGTCTGCTCAGCGTTCCTCAGCTTCTGCCAGTCCTTCAGCCCTGCTGCCCAGCCTGTCCCCTGCGCCTGGCCGTGCCTCATGCTCCTGGAACGTGGTTTGCCCTCTGTCTCTCCTTTCAGGAGACTGACAGCTGAGCTTTCAAGCTTTGGCTCCTTGCAAAAGCTGTCGTTGGCTCCTCTTGATTGGAGAAGGGAACCTCAGACTTCACCGGTAATCTTGTCTTTTCTTTCAGTCTTCTCTTCTTCCTTGTGACTACTACAGGAAGGTGATTATCCACTGTGTTGTAGAAATGACGATCCTGTGGCAGGAAAATTTTGAGACTTGCCTAAGCTGCTGACATATTAATAGAGTTAATGTCAAAGCCCTGCCATCCAAATTGGCTTGCCCAGTGACTGCTTTGTCAATCAGTAAGTCAATCAATTAATCAACAAGTATTTACTGAATGCTGGGTACGTATCCAGAGTGTCTTGTTTAACATCTGCTGCCTGGGCTGAGCCCTGTGCACAAGTCTGTTCAGTGTCCTTATGTTATCCCTGATCTAGGATCTAATTCTGTGCCATGTCATCCACGTTTGGCTATCTGTGGTCAAGGCAGGTTGTTGAGCTGTTTTTCACATGAACACCATTGTTTACTACATAATTCTGTAGCCCTTCATAAAGTGGGGTGGAACAGGGTATAAGCCAGCTGTTCAGCCTGCCTGTGAGACTGGCTATTTAGCAATCTTAGCTTGATGGTGCACCTCCAACTGTTGGGTTTTCCTTGTTTGTCCATTGAATCAGGATTAGAAATTCTACAGACAAGTGTGTGATTTGAGACACACTCTTTCTTCCCTTCTGCCTGTCCATATACAGGTAAAAACTCTGACCCCAGGTATAAAAGACCTTTATTCTTACAATTTGAGGTCTTTTCAAAGCTTAGCATTATTATTTAAACCCACCATTATTTAAACCCAACCCTTTCTAAAACTGATTCAGCCTATAAAATACTCTCACACCACAGGACACATTTTCTCACACTATATTTTCAAACAGTCACAGTGGAAACTATAACCATAAATGTACAACCCAGAAATCCAGTTCAGTCTTTTGCTTCTTTTCTGCTCATTTACTCTTTTATGAGCTCAAGATTGTAAAATAAGTTCGGCATGTTTAAAAATGTCAACTCAAACTGGAGTTTGGAGGCCAAGGTTCCTGGAGGTTAGCACATATTCTGCTAGGTCACCCTGAGTAAGACAAACAGGAACTCCGGCAACACAGATAACCAACAGAGAGCAAGTGTCTGTGCAAAACCACCATGGAAAAGATCTGAACATTTTTTGGCCTTCTTTATTTCTTAGATTTCATGTGGTTTTAAAAGTCACCGGAAACTTGACCCTCATTGGCATTGATGATAATAAAGGTATCTCTGGAAATGTCACTGGCCCATTCCCAGTTTTATAGATGACAAGAAGCATCTGTGAACAATTGCACTATCTTCACTCTGTGATTTAGTCCAGGATTCAGACTTGCAGGTTTTATTTGGAATTACTTTAAACCACTATGGGTGGCAGAGAACAGTTCTGTACTGAGAAGGATTCTGGCTGGGAATTTTACTTCCCACATTGTTCCACATTCTATTTCAGGTTGAGTGATGCACATGCTCTTCCTTTTCCCATCTCATCTCCCGTTAAATAAGTGCTCTGGCTTCATGAGAGGAACCAGGAAGCAGAATGTTACCCATGTGCTGTTGCTGCTGCCCCCAGAGCTCCCAACAATTTCTCCTAGGAACATCTCTGAATGGGCCAGAAACCTCCAGTGGATTACTGGTGTCCATTCATGTATATTGCAAATATTTTGTATGTCTCACTTAATAAAACCAACAGAATTTGCTGAGTTTGCCACGTCAAAGTCTTTTTTTAGATATCTCATTCGCTTTATCACTGGCGTAGGTGAAATTACAGTTAAATAAAATCTGTAATGAGTTGTTTTTGGACATCTCAATGGACATGGGAGAGAAATGTACTAAATCAAGTTCACAGCACAACTTGATAAAAATGAAATAAATGAACAAAGATCTAATAATTTGCTCCTATGCCTCTAATAGGTTATTTTCTCTCAAAACATAGAATGTCCCATTGAAATAACATCAAGGAGAAACTGGATAATATGCTTTTCATTCTTTAGAATTTCACTTTGATGCAAAGACAATGTTGCATTACTTGTTGATAGTTTTATTTCCTTTATTTATTAAAATGTCTCAGGGCCCAGAGTCAGTGCTTTGAGATTCTTTCCTTCACTTCCTATTGAAACATAGAACAACGGTTCTGTTGCTCTTCAAATACGTTAGTGGTGCTTTTGCTACTGTGTTCCACTTTATTTTGAAAATAACCTTTTATATAATCACCTATTCCTTATGTGGTTCTTTTTTGTAAGGGTATATTTGAAAATCAGAGCAACGGTGGTGAGGGGGTGGGGTGGGGGGCTTCCATCCACTAGTTTAGTCCCTGAATGGCCACAATATGTGGGGCTGGGTCAAGATGAAGCCAAGAGCCTTGAACTCCATCTGGGTCTCCCATATGTGTGGCAGGGGTCCATACACTTGAGCCATTCTCTGCTGCTTTCTCAGGAGCACTAGCAGGGAGCTGGATCAGAAGTAGGACAGCTGGGACTTGAACTGGTACTCTGATGGGATACCAGTGTCACAGGGGCTGGCTTAATGCACTGTGCCACAACACTGGCCCCTGGAACTCTGTCTAGTTCTTTTATATGCCTTTTCTTCCTTCTTTACAACCAATAAGGAGTAAATTATCATCATAGTCCTGCAGAAATGGAAAATGACTCAGAAAACATGTAATAGGAGAAGTACTCAGTGCCTGACGTGTAATAATTTCTCAACAAATGTCAGCTGAAGTTATCACTATTTTTCCTAAAGTCATACAGTGACTAAAAGGGAAAATCTGAGTTCAAACTCAAATATAACAGAATATTTTTGCTATTATACACATTGGATCGATTTCATGAGATGAAAAATTATTTTAATCCCATTTGTTTAAACAACTAGAGCAAATACTGCCTAAACTGAATTTATTTGCCAATATTTCTGACAAATCAGTTAATTTTTGTGAATGTCCACCTGTGTGTCTTTTTGTTTCATTTGTTCTATTTTAGTTTTGATTTTAGGTTTCATATTGTACTGGTTTTTTGGTTTTTTTTTTTTTTTTAATCTTTACACTAAGAGTTCGGCCTTTTTGTTCTGGGGCACAGGGAGAAGGTGTTCCCTGCGAGGCAGATAAATGTGAGATGAAACAGTCTTGCTCCACGGGAGACTGGAAAACTTCCGTAAAAGCAGAGGTTCCCAGCATAGCCTTATACAGCAGATTGAGTGAAACCGAAGGCTAAAAATGGGGCTTGCTTGCTTCAGCCTCCAGGACCAGACATTTGGGTTCTGTTTTATTTCTAAATGAAGTTTTGGAAAGTACACCCAACATTTCCTTTTGAAGGGCTCCAAGGACAGTTTATCTATGAATTATTCTGCAAAAAATTGGTGAGAATTTGGACTTTTATTTGCAAGTTAATAAGTGACTTTAGTTTTTATTTTGAGAGAAGGAAAGGGTTCAATTCGTACTGTAATGACGGTTTTCAGGTCTACACATCCTGTGCTCTTCTTTCCCTAAGAATAGCTGTCAGGGGCTGCTGTTGTGGTACAGTGGTTAAACTGCTGCTTGTGATACTTAGCATCATCTGAGTGCTTGTTTGAGTCCCAGCTCTTCTGCTTCTGACCCAGCTGCTTGACAGTGTGCCTAGGAAAGCAGCAGAAGATGATTACTTGGGTCCCTTCTACCTATTTGGGAGACTCAGATGGAGTTCTGGGCTCCTGGCTTTGGCCTGACCTAGCCATGGCCATTGTGGCATTTGGGGAGTAAACCAGCAGATAGAAGACCCCCTCTTTTCTCTGTCATGCTGATTTTCTTTTTTTCTTTCTTTTTTTTTTTAAGCTTTATTTTATTTATTTGAAAGACAAAGTTACAGAGAGAGGTAGAGACAGAGAGAGACGTCTTCCTTCCACTAGTTCATTCCCCAGATGGCCTCAACGGCTGGAGCTGTGCCAATCTGAAGCCAGGAGCCAGGAGCCTCTTCCAGGTCTCCCACATGGGTGCAGGGGCCTAAGGACTTGGGCCATTCTCCACTGCTATCCCAGACCATAGCAGAGAGCTGGATTGGAAGAGGAGCAGCCAGGACTCAAACCGGTGCCCATATGGGATGCCGGAGTTTCAGGCCAGGGCTGGCCCCAATGCTGATTTTCAGATTAATTAATTAATTAATTAAATATTAAAAAGAGTCGCTGTTAGAGCTATAGCAGAGTTGCTTCTCTCCGAGCACCTTCAGGCATCTCTGCAGAGGCCAGTGGCTAAGAATCCTTAGTAAGCACCATACACCTCTCCCCTTCCCCTAAAAGCATCTCAATACTTCAGTCTTAAGGGTCTCCACACCTTTATAGAAGGCTCAGCTTTGAGGAAACTCTGCAAGGGCCCTCCACTGATGTTTGTGACAAGCAACAGCATGATTTACTCTTCCCTTCTTGGTTTTACCCCATAAAAAGTGGTCACACAACAAAAGGATCATTACATTAACTAGAATTAGGTTTTGGGAATTGAATTTAAAGTCCTGGAAACAATGATCTTACTAGCCTATCAGGGGAGTTTGTTGGGAAAGTCATCTTGAGCTGGTTCAGGCTGTAGTGCAGGCTGCTTTAGGCTGGTGCTCTTGCCAGAAGACTGAATGCATTTGAAAAAGTCAGTCCCCGGATCATGATTATATGTGTGACACCTTGTGCCCACAGCTAAAGAATAGACTGTCAACCTCTGGGGGTGTGAACAGTTTATGCAGAAATTTCTGGAGTGCTACTGGGAACAGCGAAGATCATGGCTAGCTCAAGTCTGAGAGTCAGGGCCTCAAATTGTAATTCATTTTGGCCTGGGATTCTCAACTTGGTTGCACCACTTGCTGATTACTTCATGTGTGATCACATCTCCCCAGCAAGCCTGAAAGCATCTGAAGACAGGGAGCATGCTATTTTCGACTTCCCCAAAGAATCTTCCAGAGTCATTAGCTCACCTTGTTGACTGACAGTTACTGCTAGCAGTGACTTCAGCTGCAAAAAAAGAAAACAGGTTTATGTTCCAAGTAATAAAGAGGTGTGTCATAGTCATGCTTCCACGGTATTTCATTGATTCACTAAGATAGAAATATCTCTTGGGGTAGACATGAGCCAGATGGACTCAGTGGTTGTGAATGTCTGGCAGAGACCAAAAGATATAAATGGCTAAATCAAGGATTTGGTGTGTGTTGGGGGCAACTTGTGTTTAGCCAGGAATACAAGCAGAAGCTGTCCAGGGGAGACATTGATAACAAGAATCCCTGAGAGTAAACCTTGAGGCTGGAAGTTACCTATCCATCAGTAGACTGACCCATAATCATTCATGTATTCTATAATTCAATGTTAAGTATGGTATAGCAGGTGCTATACTCAGTGTTATGAATATAAAGATGAATACATATTGACTTTGTCCCCAAAGTCAAGACAACCGACAAACTGATAAATAGGACCTCAAGTACATTGTCATTTGCCAGTGTGTTTTAATGAAAAGGGGTTTTACAAAAGAGGGAAATGGAGCTGACTGAATACAAGTGTTGCCACGTGTGAGTGGCTACATGACTTGGGTTTTTGACTCTGTTCATCTGTAAATACAAGTAAAGTGTCTTTCACAGGGTGTTATTGAATGAATGAGATGCAAAAAGCATATAAATATCAGCTCACAGATCATTGGGAAATACTTGATTCCTTCATCTGTAGCAGAGGAATGTGCAGTGTTGCAGGTGCTCAGAGGCCGGAGCGATGCTGTCCGAGAAAGGGAAGAGAGGCATTACCCAGGAAATAATATTTTTGCTTGATCCTGGGAATAGGTGAAGTTCTTTGTTCAATCATGTGTGCAGCAAATGTTTACACAGCACTGATATGTAGACTGTGCCAGATACTGGAGTTAAGTGATGAACAAAACAGACAAGATCCTGGTTTTTGTAGAGATTATTATCCAGGGAGAGGGAAGGAAACAGACACAATGGTGTTGAGAAGGGAGGCTGAGATGGAGACTTGAGACTCTCAACTATGTTCAGGCAATGAGATTCAACCTCTTAGGAAAAACTTTCCAGATCAACTCCCCTGTGTTAACACAGAATTATGCAAGAAAGACAATTGGTTCTAAGACTTGAAGTTCAATTTCCAAAGCCTAGTCTTTCTTAATTCAATGACTCTTTTTTGTGTGTGACCATCATGCTTCTTTATTTATTTTAATCAATGGAGGGAACTGTAAGACTTGCTGCAAACACAGACATCAGTTGAGTGCTTTTCCAAAGTTTTCATCAAAGCTGAACCAGAATGTTGATGTGTTTAGATTTTTTAAAAATTTATTTATTGACTTGAAAGTCAGAGTTTCAGAGAGGGAGAGGGAAAGAGAGAGAATGATCCATCCACTGGTTCATTCTCCAAATGGCTACAAAGACCAGGGATGTGCCAGGTTGAAAAAGAGACAGGAGCTTCATCCAGGTCTCCCATATGGGTACAGGGGCCCAAGCACTTGGGCCATCTTCCTCAGTTTTCCCAGGCACATTAACAGGGAGCTAGGTCAAAAGTGGAGCAGCCTTGGGGCCAGCGCTCTGGCGCAGCGGGTTAAAGCCCTAGCCTGAAGTGCCGGCATCCCATATGGGCGCCGGTTCTAGTCCCGGCTGGTCCTCTTCTGATCCAGCTCTCTGCTATGGCCTGGGAAAGCAGTAGAAGATGGCCCAAGTCCTTGGGCCCCTGCACCCATGTGGGAGACCCAGAATCAAAGAAGACAATGAAGTTTCCAGTTTAGGCGGCTCACATTACATCATCTGTCAAAGTGAGGGTGCCATCGCATGTCCTGTAGCCTCTCAATATCTTCCCAAATATGCATAATATTTTAAAGGACAAATAAATGCCTTACTATTATTATGAGATAGCTTTGACCCTACAAACCCTTAGAAGGGTCTCTGAGAACCTCTAAGGTCTTTAGGCTGTACTATACTCTTCTAAGCAATTGCTTAAGGTGCCTCTCCCCATTGCTGACCTCTTTCTATGACCTGCTCACCAACCGCCTAAGTGCACTTAATCTGGAATTATTTGCTCTTGGATTTGCTATTGTCTCCTTAGGTTTGGGATTGCTGACCTGGCCCAGTAGCCCATGCCCAACCTTGTAAGCTGGTCTCTGAGCCCTCCCATTTCAGCTGCTTTCTTAACCATCCATCAGCATTGAGCCCTGGCTCTGCATCTGTCTCTAGCTTCTCTTGCTTCTCAGATCTGATGCATCTTCTGTTATGTAGAAGAAAGTTCTGATCCAACTCTGACCATAAAGAAAGCCTTCTCGGCTGGCGCCACGGCTCAATAGGCTAATCTTCCACCTTGCAGCACCGGCACACCGGGTTCTAGTCCCGGTCAGGGCACCGAATTCTGTCCCGGTTGCCCCTCTTCCAGGCCAGCTCTCTGCTGTGGCCAGGGAGTGCAGTGGAGGATGGCCCAAGTGCTTGGGCCCTGCACCCCATGGGAGACCAGGAGAAGCACGTGGCTCCTGGCTTCGGATCAGTGTGGTGCGCTGGCCGCAGCAGCCATTGGAGGGTGAACCAATGGCAAAAAGGAAGACCTTTCTCTGTCTCTCTCTCTCACTGTCCACTCTGCCTGTCAAAAAAAAAAAAAAAAGAAAAGAAAAAAGAAAGCCTTCTCCACTCTGGAAACTGGGAAGGTAGTTAAGCGAACGTCAACTACTTTCTTATGAAAACCACTGAAACCAAACGAAGTAGAACTGTAAGGCAGTAGTAGATATGAAAGTTAACAGGAAGTGAATATTTGTTCTGAGTATTTGAAAAACATGAGACAAATATTTAATCCCATTTAACTGATTTTCAGAATTGATAAAGAAGGAGGAAACTAAAGGGAAGAAATCAAATTGTGTGTATGTGTTCTCTTTAAAAGGAAAAAGTCCATTACAAGGTGAAAATGAAGTAGCAAACTCAGCAAAGAATGTCAGACTGGCCATGTGGAGAAACATAATTTTAGTGGATTAACAAATATTGGGAAACTTTTTTCCTTTAGATAATTTACCTCATTTTATGAGGTCTTTTTTATTTCAACTGGCTGAAAACTCAAAAGGAAAATCATGTCTCATTGGATTCAGTTGTCAGTAGCAGCTTGGTGACATGTCAGCATGAGTTTCTGAGATCCGCTAACATCTCACCACTGAAGTCTTGGATCACCCACTTGCTGAATACTTGTGTGGAGTCAGCACCTCCCTATCTCTGTCTCCAGTTTGCTTTTTAGTCCCGATTCTCTTAGTCTGCAAGTGTCATAGCCTGGAGAGTCTCAGGACATAGTTGCCCCCTTTATAAGCTATGCCTTACTAGTGTGGTTCTATATGTCTGCTGCTTGACTGATATCAGGATGTATTTCCTTTCCTCATATTTCCCCCTCAATTTCTTTTTTATCATTATTTGACATATTTTCTAAATTTTAAAGAGTCTCCAGTGGATATCCATTTAAATTCTGATAGGCTCAGTATGTATACCAAGTTTCATCCTTGGACTTCCAATAATGGAAGCTGGAGTGAGTCAGCACTTCACTTTGTCTTACCCAGGAAGCCAGAAGAGACACAGGTGCAAGCCCGACCTGCTGCCTTATCCCATGCACTGTCCCTGAGGTGATTAATATTTCCTTTGATTCTTACTGAACATTTGGTTCTACAGTAGAAATTCTAGGTCAGTCTCTGCCACGTTAGTCTGTCCTCTGATGAGTAGTTCTGTTCCTTCTGAGAGTCGAATTTTCTTCTCTGGAGTGTGTCCTCCTCACACCATTGGACCCTGCCGGTGATGTTTGAACTGCCCAGGGGATGAGGCAGCTAGCCAAAAATACATCAATTTTAGCTGAAAACACTGACATCAGTGACAGCTGGAGCACCACAAAATCTATAAACACACTTGTTACTCATCTGCTGTGACTGTTGGGCAAGCCAGGTACATGGCCCCTGGAACATCTTGTAGAGGGGAGGGCTGCTAGGTCTCCTGACAGAACTTGGCACTCACAGCATCAAGTGAGTAATTGATTCAGTCCCAGTTTGGAGGTACAGACCTGCTGCCTAAATGCAATTTGAAGAGTTGAGGAATGGAATGCCACTTGGATTCAATACATCAATATGAGCACTGTGGAGTCAACGTAGGAGCTGGGGGATTATAAGTGTTTGGATACTAATTCGTGACTGAAGGATTCTCTTGGAAACTACTTAAGAAACTGTGTACCCAGCGTCTCATCATCTAGGAAAAAGCAAAGTTTTGGTTAACTGTAACCTCAGTTACAATGTAAGGTTACATTACATGACCACAGGCATGGTGGGAAGTGGCATGAAATTCTCATTTATATCTTAGAACTCTAAAGTTAAAAACCCTAGGATTTATAGAGCAAGATATTCTCTGCTTATGGTTTTTGGCTATTTATTTTTTAAAATATTTATTTATTATTTTAAATCAAGATTACATGGAGAAAGGGAGAAGGAGGGAGAGAGAGGAGAGAGAGAGAGGAGAGAGAGAGAGAGAAAGAGAGAGAGAGAGAGCTCTTCTATCCACTGGTTCACTCCCCAAGTGGTTGCAATGACCAGGGCTGGGCCAGGCTAAAGCAAGGAGTTAGGAGCTTCATCTGGGTCTCCCACATGAGTGCAGGGCTCAAGCACTTGAGCCATCCTCCACTGCTTTCTCAAGCACATAGGCAGGGAGCTGGATGAGAAGTGGAGCAGCTGGAACTCAAACTGGCGCCCATATAGGATGCTGGCACTGAAGAGGGTAGCTAAACCCACTACACCACAGGCTGACCTCTGCCTATTTAATTTTTAAAATGTTGGCTTCCATTATCTTATCCAAATGTCTTCCCAGCAAGAATGAGATTATCTGAACTGGATATAAAATATTCACAGACTCTGTAATTAAATTTTCTTGGAATTGGGGCAAATGACCATGGAGCCTTGTTTGATGAATAATTTTTGTTTGTCATTTTTTGAAATCTTAAATGAATGCAAAATATATCAACAAATGAGCTCTCATAATATATTTATCTGATCTTTTAGATTCCTTTAAAATAAATAAAGATATTTTACTCCTAATGTAATTCTTCATGTATATGAGAGCCCTGAACACTCAGCTGTACTGTGTCATGATCTAAATGCTCACAACTGTTTGAGCTACTGATTTAGGATGATCTCAAACTACAGCTCTCATCTGTGCAGTTCTTTATAAACATTTGCCCTTGGAATGCATTCAAGCTATTGCTTCAAAAAGCAGAACTTTGGCCGGCGCTTGCGGCTCAACAGGCTAATCCTCCAACTGCAGCGCCGGCACCCCAAGTTCTTGTCCAGTTGGGGCGCCGGTTCTGTCCCAGTTGCTCCTCTTCCAGTCCAGCCCTCTGCTGTGTCCCGGGAGTACAGTGGAGAATGGCCCAGGTGCTTGGGCCCTGCACCCGCATGGAAGACCAGGAAAAGCACCTGGCTCAGAGCTTCGGATAGGCATGGTGCGCCGGCCATAGCGTCCATTGAGGGGTGAACCAACGGAAAAGGAAGACCTTTCTCTCTCTCTCTCACTAACTCTGCCTGTCAAAAAAAAAAAAAAGCAGAACTTTGACCATATACTGTGTGAGGTATCTGAAGGGAAATAAATATTCCAATTTGGATAGTCTTCAGCGCCAACTCCATATATAATAATAAGGGTGGCAGCTGCTACTTGGTATTTGTTTTATGTCTATCAGTATGATGAGCCTTATATATATATTATGTCAACTATTTTATGAATGAGAAAACTGGAGGTTGGTAATTAAAGAACTTGCCCAAAGTCACACAACCAGTAAGTGGAGGAGTTATTTGAACTGGCATTTTTCTGATTCCATAGACTCTGCATTTAGAGCAGCAGTGTCAAGTGTTTTTAAGCTCCAAGGTCCATGAGCTTTAACTCAGGAGCCAGACCACCCAGTTTGAAGCGTTAGCTATTCTCCCTGACAATCATGAAACAAATGACGTAGTCTCTCTATACCTCAGGGGTTTTTTTGAAAGCTTTTATTTAATAAGTATAAATTTCATAGGTACAACTTTTGGAATATAGCAGTTCTTCCCCCCATACCCACCCTCCCACTCTCCTGTCCCACCTTCTAGTCCCTCTCCCATCTCATTGTTCATTAAGATTCATTTTTAATTAACTTTATATACAGAAGATCAACTCTATAGTTAGTAAAGATATCAACAGTTTGCACCCACAAAGACACACAAAGTATAAAGTACTGTTTGAAAACAAGTTTTACCATTAATTCTCATAGTGCAACTCATTAAGGACAGAGGTCCTACATGGGGAGTAAGTGCACAACGACTCCTGTTGTTGATTTAACAATTGACACTCTTATTTATGATGTCAGTGATCACCCGAGGCTCTTGCCATGAGCTGCTGAGGCTATGGAAGCCTTTTGAGTCCACAAACTCCGTCATTATTTAGACCGGGCCATAAGCAAAGTGGAAGTTCTCACCTCCATTCAGAGAAAGGTATCTGCTTCTTCTTCTTCTTTTTTTTTTTTTGACAGGCAGAGTGGATAGTGACACAGAGAGACAGAGAGGTATCTGCTTCTTTGATGGCCCCTTCTTTCCACTGGAATTTCACTCAGAGATCTTTCATGTAGGCCATTTTGATATTCTCTCATTATACCTCAGTTTTACAATTTGTAATGTCAGCAGTAAGAGAACCTAACTCAGAGTGTCGAAGAGTAAATATATTCACTACAAAAAAGTGTTTGAAAGACTGATAAGCATATATCAAATGTTATCTGTGTCTGCTATTGGCATTATTATATTCAATAGGCATGTTCACACACACACATACACACACACCTGAAATCCAACCCAATTTCATCATATTATTTTCTTTAAACTAGTTTCCTTAGCTTAGTTGTAAGAACTATCATCCACCAAGTTTTCTAAAGTAAAAAACTTTATATTCAGCTAGTATTTCTTTGTTTATATAATCAGTTACTAACCAATTTCTGTCCAGTTCATTTTATAAATGTATTAGAAAGGTATCCCCTCCTTCTCGTCCTACATCCAATGCCTCATTTTTTTATTGTCTGCACCTGAGCTATTCTGAATTGAAATGTTCCATAAGTAGAAAACACACATCAGATTTCAAAAACTTAAGTCATGTTCCTATCTCATTAATAATTTTATTTTGGTCAGGTGTTGGAAAGATATTTTTGGTATATTGGAATAAATATATATTCTTAAAATATATTTCACCCATTTCTTTTTCTATTTTTAATGTTGCTACTATAAAGTTTAAAATTACATATGTCTTACATTTGTGGTTTGTGTATTGGACAGTGTTGGTCTGGACTTTTCCAGACACCTTCTTTCATATCTACCTGTGTGTCTCTCTACCTAGCTGTCTACTGCTTTTTCTGTCTCCATTTCTGTCAGTACTGGTAGTAAAGGTGCCTTTCTAAAAGTAAAGCTGCTGATCCTTACCCTTTTGCACTTAAAAAGTTTTGAACCTCTCTGAGCTCCTAGCACCTACAAGGGCAAGTCCAGACTCCACCCAGCACATCCACAGACTTCATGCCCTCCCCATCAGTCCAGCCTTGTAGCTCTCATGACCCTCTCCCTGCCACTTCACAGTTTAGAAACTTTGAGCTGTGTTGTGGTTCCCAGTTCATTTACACGTGTTTGTCTTTCCACATGTTGTTCCCCTTGCTTTGAATATCCTCTCCTTTTTGGTCATAATGGTGGGGGTTTATAAATCTTGTAAAATCTACTTCAGGCATCGTCTACTCTAAGGAGACCCTCCAACTGAATTCATCTCCCCCACTTCTACAATGCTTGTGTTCTTTAGGATACTTGTATTATTGCCTGTACCACATGTGCAAGGAGACTTCAAAATGGTTGTGGGAGAAAAATGGTATTAAAAGGTAAAAACATGGGGCCCTCGCTGTGGTGTAGTGGGTAAAGCTGCTGCCTGCAGTGCCGGCATCACATATAGGCACCGGTTTGAGTCCCAGCTGCTTCACTTCCAATCCAGCTCTCTGATATGGCCTGGGGAAAGTGGTAGAAAATGGTCCAAGTCCTTGGGTCCCTGCACCTGCTTGGGAGACCTGGAAGAAGCTCCTCCCTCCTGGCTTTAGATTGGCACAGCTCTGGCCATTGTGGCCAATTGGTGAGTGAACCAGCAGATGGAATACTCTCTCTCTCTCTCTCTCTCTCTCTTTCTCTCTGCCTCTCCTTCTCTCTGTGTGTAACTTTGACTTTCAAATAAATAAATAAATCTTACAAAAAACAAGCAAACAAAAAAAACCCTGGGGCCGGCACTCTGGCATAGTGGGTTAAAGCCCTGGCCTGAAGCATTGGCATCCCATATGGACACTGGTTCTAGTCCTGGCTGCTCCTCTTTCGATCTGGCTCTCTACTGTGGCCTGGGAAGGCGGTGGAGAATGGCCCAAGTCCTTGGGCCCCTGCACCCACATGGGAGACCTGGAGGAAGCTCCTGGCTCCTGGCTTCTGATCAGTGCAGCTCCGGCCATTGCAGCCATCTGGGGAGTGAGCCAATGGATGGAAGACCTCTCTCTCTGTCTCTACCTCCTTCTGTAACTCTTTCAAATAAATAAAATAAATCTTTTTTTAAAAAGCCCTAGGTATTAAAAAGGTTAAAAAAAAAAAAACCCTTTATTTCTCAGCATAAGCTCCATCAAGTTTATACACTTTTGTAAGTAACAATACCAGCCATGTAGTGAGGATCTTGGGAGTTTAACCATGCTAGAACAGACTTTGTTACATTGTTGACTGAAGAATAACAGATACCCTTTAAAGGTTTTTAAGATCAAGAAACAGAAACAAGTGAAAAGGAACCACATCAGGACCATATGGTGGATTCCTAATGATTCCCCAGCAAACCACTTCCCAAATTGCTCTTGTTTGATGAAGGGATTGAACAGGAACTTTGTCGTGACCGAGAAGGACTCTATGGTGAGCTTTCCTGGGAGTTTTTCTGTTAAAGCTTTGGCTCAGGTTTCTCAAGACACTCTTCTAAGAAGCAAATATTATTGTTCTTTGGGCCTCCAAAATGCCTTCCACTTACCCCCAAACTGTTGCCATTTTTTGCCCATGTCTGCTTTTGCCTTGACTGGGCCACTTCCACCTCTTGGTAGCCATTGCTTTGATGGTATGTTGTCTTCTGGATCACACTGTTAAGTCTGTATTCTTCTTCCTGTTACAGTTCTTTAAAGAAATGTTTCCGGACCTTGATCCCACTGGTTGAAAATGTTGTTGAAATCTCTGCTGTTGCTTGCAGTTGATCTGGGCACAAAAATTTTGACACCCATCAAGCAGAAAGTTTACTCCACTTTGATTTTTCAGACATAATTGTGTAAGCTGAACCAATGGAGATGTCTGGTGTTGGCCATTGTTTTTGTGTTCATTGCCCTTCCATTGGTCCTTCAGGTAGAATACATACAAATTGATGTGGATGGTGTGCTGTTGTGGACTTTCTCTTCAGCATAGTCTCTTCTTAAAATGATTTATCAGTTAATAAACTGCTGTTGGGGGGGTCATTTTCACATAAACAGGGTGTTTTGTTCTTGCTTCAGTTTTAGCAAACTTTGTAATTCTCTGATAGGGACTTATCTTTCTTGGTGCCTCCAACTAGAGTATGTTGAAACATGATATAACAAGTTAGTATATGTATCTTGGTGCAAAATATTTTGAAATCCAGAGAATGAACTGTTTGAACCCCTGCTATAACTTGCTTTTCTGTCTGCCAACCCAACTCTGAGTATATAGAGGATACAGTTGCATTTTATTCTCTTTCTATATTGACATGAAACAGTGATTAAATAAAATAGGGCAATATGTACTTTTGAAAAGAGATATACTTTAGTAGAAAGAAAATAAATGTAACCCAGGCATGATGTGATAGTAAAATGGTGCAGTCTTATCTGTGGAGCAATCTATGCTCCGGATACCACTGGAAGCCAGATCGACACGTGGCCCAACCACTGGTGTCAGCCCCACCCCCATCCTAATGAGATTTGCTATTTCTACTTCCCTGGCCACCCCCCACTTCCATGCCCCTATCTCCTAATACCCCCACCCCTGCAAAGTTTTAAGAGGACTTGTTCTTGAACATATGGCTCTCTTTCTCTCTGTCTCCTGATCTCTCTCCCTCTCTGTCTCTCTTTGTCTCTCTCTCTTTCCCACCTCTCCATCTCTCTGTCACTCTCTTTCTCTCGGTCTCTCTCTCTCTCTGTGTGTCTCTTGATCTTTCTCTCTCACTCTCTCTCTTGATATCTCTCTTACACTCTCCTTCTACCTCTTTTTCCCTCTTCGCCACTTCCCTGTTGGGTTTCCCCCAATAAACCCTTCCCCTTACTCTGATGTTTGGAGTGTTTTGTGGCAGCCTTACAGGATTATGCAAAAGGAAAGAGGAAAAGAATGTCTACTTGCAAGCTGAGAAAAAGTCAATGAATTTTATTGGAATTAAAAAAAAAACAATAGAAAAAGATGGGATGTGGAAAAGTTGACTCAACTGGCTGATAATAAAAGGTCTCTCTCTTTTTTTTTTTTTTTTGACAGGCAGAGTGGACAGTGAGAGAGAGACAGAGAGAAAGGTCTTCCTTTTTGCTGTTGGTTCACTCTCCAGTGGCCACTGCGGCCAGTGCATCTCGCTGATCCGAAGCCAGGAGCCAGGTGCTTCTCCTGGTCTCCCATGCGGGTGCAGGGCCCAAGGACTTGGGCCATCCTCCACTGCCTTCCCGGGCCATAGCAGAGAGCTGGCCTGGAAGAGGGGCAACCGGGATAGAATCCGGCACCCCAACCGGGACTAGAACCCAGTGTGCCAGCGCCGCAAGGTGGAGGATTAGCCTGTTAAGCCACAGCGCCGGCCAATATAATTGGTCTTAGCTTTGTAAATGTAGCAAGTCCAGGCAGGGCATGGCCCTCAGCTAAGCATATTGGTAACTAATCTTGTGTTGTTCAAGCTGTAATTGGGTGAGGGATACTAACTCATGCTTCCTGAAGACAAAGAAGCCCCAGGTTAAATTGGATTTCTGTTTGCTTTCTTTAGAGAAAGGGAAACAGCATTAACAAGAAGACTGGACATGTGTATCTTCTGGCCAATGCTGTGTCTTCCCTTAAAAACCAAACCAATTCTGCTATGTTTACTCCCCAGCTGAACACACCTGTAGTTCTCATGGGACAGAGCAAGTCTCCTGGGCTGTGCTTTTGAATGCATTGTTGATCTCTGATTATTTTTTAATTTCTGTTTCTGGACAATGCATTCAGAAAAACACATTCTTTCCTTAGACATGTTAATACCCTCTATTAGTCTGCTGGGTGTGGGCTCAGTCCACTTAAATGGAGTATTTCTGTTCTCCCATGTTACTTTTTACTTTAGTTAACCCTAGGAGGAAGTTCCCCTTGTTGCCAAGATCTTTATGTCCATACTTCCTGGCATAGTGCTCTGGGGGATTTGGGGAGAAGAGGAGAGAATTTTGGAGGAGACAGCACTAGAATTTTGATAGTGGGAGGGCATAAGAGCTGTTGGCATGGAACTGTGAAAGCATAGGGTTCTGCTTTTTAGATTTGGGAGTCATCTAGGACTTGGTTAACTGCCCTTCTTGACAATCACATTTTTCTGAAAACAGATAACAGTTAATCAAGGGCATTACAAAGCCCTGAGCTGATTCATACCTTTTTAATTCTTCTACCTCATTGGCTTGGTCATATTCTAAACATCACCTCCTTTGTGTAGTTCAGAAGTATGAATTTCACAGATTGTTTATGAATGAGGCATTATTCAAAATACTTGGGACTGTCAGAAGTGCTTCAAATAGTGGAGTTGCTCAGATCTGATGAAATCTACATGGACTTTACCAGTTGGGCATCCCTGTTCCTAAAATCTGAAGTCCACACTGCTCAGAAATCCAAAACCTTATGTGACAAAAAAATGTTTGGATTTTCTGTTTGCGAGTGTGGATGTTCAGTTGGTGAGGTTATAGCTGGTAAGCAGAGAAGCACATTTTAAGGCAAACTTTCCTTCTTGGTGAATAAACAAAAGAGAATTATGTTATCTTACCTATTTTAGATATCATACTGTGTGTTTAGAGTGAGAAAATTTAGCAAGTAAACTTTTATAAAGTGTAGCTTTTGCTTTTCAGGAGCCTGAGGACTTTAGTAAACAAAAGTTGAAGCCAACAAATAAATTTGAATGTCTGTTACTTGCCATCCTCTTTTAAATGTGTATTAACATTTTGGTGCCTGACTTAAAACTGATATCTTACGGAGAAAGGAAAGTAGAATCACTGTACTGGTTCTCCAAGGCTGTGTGGCCTTGAACAGGGTCCTAACCTCTGTTGTTCTCCCTGGAAAATACTAATTTCTCTCACAACTCCTGAAACTCAGGGAATTTGCAAATGTTTTTTTGTTTTTGTTTTGAAAGATTTGTTTTATGTATTTGACCAGGCAGAGTGACAGTGAGAGAGGGAGAGACAGAGAAAGGGAAAGATCTTGCATCTGCTGGACCACTCCCCAAATGCATAACACCAGGACTGGGCTAGGCCAAAGTCAGGAGCCTGGAACTCTATCTGGGTCTCCCATGTGGGAGGCAGGGGCTCAAACACTTAGGCCATCTTCTGCTGCTTTCTCAAGTGCATTCGCAGGAAGCTGGATCAGAAGTGGAGCAGCAGGGACTCAAACCAGTGCTCATGTGAGATGCTGGTGCTACAAGTGGCAGCTTTACCTGCTATGCCATAGCACCAGCCTCCCAGAGTAATTTTTAACAGATTCACAGACTGAAAAAAACATTTGCCTGGAGAATAGCAAAGTATCATCAGGGAGGGCTTCAGGGAGGAGGTGCCATATGCCCTGGGCTCTGAAGCGTGAATCAGATTTGAAGACTGAGTGGACATCCTGGGGAAGGCAGGGGAGAGTCCAAGCGTGGGCAGTAGTTTCCTTCTGCCCTTCCTCTGTCCTCAGGGTTTTGCACTTATGCTGGTACTTTAAAAAAAAAAAGTTTTGAATTAAAGATACCATCAAGTTTTGGCCCAAGAAATCATTTTTCACCTGAAGGAACTAGCAAAAGAGAAGTTGAAGGGCTTTCAGGAAGGACTCTTACACTCCAGAGCATGATCTCCCTGGGCGAAAGGCAAGCAGATGGGAGAGGCAGAGAGCAGGCCAGGTACCAGCCATCAGACTTTCCTGCCAGGGAGCAAGGTTTGGTGACTTAAGGAGGTGATAAGGAACAAGGAGCTAACACAGGAAGTGATGTGAGGAATTGTCCCCTTGCTTAGGAAGATCACCTGTAACCCACAGAGATGCCTCCCTTCCCTCCCCAGCTCAGAAAAGATCGCTCCCCTTTCATCCTTTCTTTACACTGAATGTCAAGGACTTTGCTAATAGGTGAGAATCCAGAGTTAGGCTTGTTACCAAGTCATCTCCACACCCTTGGACTGTATGAGCTGAGGAAGACTTCTTTTTTTTTTTTAATTTTTAAAAAAGTATTTATTTGAAAGAGTTACACACAGAGAGAAGGAGAGGCAAAGAGAGAGAGAGAGAGGTCTTCAATCTGCTGGTTCACTCCCCAGTTGGCTACAATGGCCAGAGCTGCGCCGATCGGAAGCCAGGAGCAAGAAGCTTCTTCTGGGTCTCCCATGCGGGTGCAGGGACCCCAGCACTTTGGCCATCTTCTACTGCTTTCCCAGGCCATAGTAGAGAGCTGGATCGGAAGTGGAGCAGATGGGACTCAAACTGGCACCCATATAGGATGCTGGCACTGCAGACGGCAGCCTTAACCTCTGTGCCACAGCGCCAGCCCTGAGGAAGACTTCTTGATGACTGCCATATAGAATAGGAAACTGAAGTACACACACACACACACACAGACACGTAATTCAAGCCCAGGGGTCACCACCCTGGATTAATAAAATAACATGAGCTATACTTGCTCACATTACACAAGTCTCCCTTCTCGGCAGTGTGGTGTGGTGCTGAAATGTTGTTCAAAAATTTATGCTGCCACCTTCATACCATGGCCATATTTTGGAGCCTATGACCTCATCATGGCCGGAGTTGCCAGGGCTGGATTCCAGAAGCAAGGGGGAGGAAGGTGGACAGGAGAGAAAGGAAGCAAAGATTAGCAAATTAAAAGCAATAAAAATAGGTAATTTCACTTTCTGGGGTTAAATCCTGTCATTTGCACAGATGGTCCGTGTCTTTTTGTTCTTTCTTACTTTCCTCTCTCTCAGCTTCTGTTGAGACATAGAAAAATCTTGAAGCACCCAAAATCCCTCACTGGGGCCCAAGTGTGTTAGTTTAGGTTTTCGAGTGAGTGAAGTGGAATGGAATTATGTGCTGTACATTGTTGAATTTTATTCCACACTGCTGTTTCTGTCCTCACACTTTCATACCCGCCATTTGTTTTGTCCTTGGCTTTATGTGCCATGCACATGTGTCCAGTGTGCTCACACCCCCATGAAGTTGGGTGGTGTGTGGGTGCCCTAGCCCTAGGGTCCTGCCATGGATTAGTTAAAATAAGAATAGACCAATTGGCAGAAAAGGTTCATTCTGATACACTCCCCAATAGCCAGGGCTGGGCCAGCGAAAAGGCAGAAACTTGGAACTCCATCTGGGTCTCCCACATGGGTGGCAGAACTCAAATACTTGGACCATTGTTACCATTTCTCTAGATACCTTAGCAGGAAGCTGGATCCAAAGAAGAGTAGCCAGGACTCAAACTAGCACTCCAGTAAGGGAAACGGGAATTGCTTAACTCACTGTGCCAAAAACCTGCCCCGTAAGTCTTCCTTTTCTACCTCATTTTCTCGGCACTTTTCTCCATGGGTAATGAGTGCTACATTTTTTGAGACTTGCAGTATATGATGATATCATTATGCTCACAGTTAATTGATAATTTAGTGAGGTATCTAATTCTAGCCTGAAACAAAATGTTTTCAGAATTTTGAAGATACTGGTCTAAACTTTAGCTCCTAGCATTGCTGTTTAGAAGTCAAAAGTCATTCTGATTCTTGATCCTTTGCTTGTAACTTATTCTTCTGGAAATTTGTAAGACCTTTTAATGCAATTTAATGATGATATGCTTCGTTTTGAGTGTTCTTTTCACCTAGTGTGTGTCCTTTTAATTGAGAAATCCTGTTCTTTGAATTATGGGAAATTTTCTTGAATTATAGGAATTTACTGATGATTTCTTTATTTCACTTACTGCTTCCTTTTTCTGAAATTTCTATTATTCAGACATTGGACAATTTGTGTGCATCCTGTGTAATTTTCTTAGCCCTATTCCTCTATTTTTGGTCTCTTTGTCTTGTTACTCAGACATGTTAGGTTATGGGAAACTCTAGCAATTGACCTCAATATTGTCTTCCAGATTCTCTGCTAACATAGTTTTAATTGCCCAGAGCTGTCCATATTCTTTTTTATGTCATCGTGTTTGTGTTTCATGAATTGGACATTGCTCTGGAGACATTTGTGAGAATAGTTACAATGGCTTCATCTCTCGGCAGAGTATCTGTGTTTGTTTTCTGTTTTTTTTTTTTTTTTTTTTGTTTTTTTTTTTTTACTCTGGCTTTTACAGTAGAGATTTTACTTTAGATGAGAAGACCGATTTCCTTGGCACTCCGCTTACTGTAGGGTGACTAGGCTGGGCCATTACTTGGCAAAGCTGTAATATCACTATTTTTATTTACTGACTAAAGTGTCTTCCAATCACCTTCCCAAAGTGTATCAAGTCCAGCTGCAGAGTCCTGGGAGCCCAGATAGAGGTGACTTGGGGTAGGAGGAGGTGTCTCACCATCTAATAGTTAATCATTCAGTTAAGCCCCTATATTATAAGGTACACTCTCCCTCAGCTGTGGCTGGTGTGCTGTAGGGTGAATAAAGGTCATTCACTTGGCCATGAGGGAAAGGAAATGATACTGAGAGGATCTAATGTCTTAAACAGACATTGAGCTAACATTCCTGTTTTCAGCCTTACTCTCATCCTTATATTAAGAGGTAACTGTTGCTACAAATTACTGAGACTTTAGGGACTTCTGTAGGGCAAGTTGTGTTGCTTTTTGGCTTTCTGTGTTCCTGACTTAGGGGTCTACATTCCCAGGTCTAAGATTTGTTCACAATTACCTTTCTTTATAACTGAGAAAAGTTTTAACATGGCAAATACATATTTATTGTTGGAAAACAATGTGTGCAAGTAGTTGCTGAGAACAACCAACTGGTTAATTTGAAAGAGCTTTAATATCAAGCTAGTCTATAAATATCTATATCCACTTGAAACATTCAGTACCTATAACTATTATATTCTACACAGAGAATAAATTGGTAACTAAAAGAAAACAGTATTGGCCCTCTGTATGTCCCTAGAGAGAAACTGAGGTGTGCAAGCTCCAGCCAGAACCACCTGGATTGGAGAAAGGCAGAGATGTGGGCTTCCTTAGTAAGAGGAAGCTGCAGCCAACAAACAAGGGAATATCAATATAGAGGAGGAACTTGTTAAAGAGCTAGTATACATCACTGCTATCTGTATACCAAATAATGAACTTCAGGCAGTTCCCAAAGGAACATGCATCTTGGTTGTTTATTTTCTGTGTAAAACTTGTAATACTTCATTTCTGTAGTACATATATCTGGGATTGACTTCTCCCTCATGTTCACAGCTTTGCCATTTAGCTGTGAGAGCCAGGGTCACTGCTGTGGCCAAGGTATTGCCACGTACAGACATGGTCTCCCAAAACCATTTATCTTCCCATCTACATTTATTAGCAACCAAAGTTGTCTTTACTGTGCACTTGTAACAATTTTTGTGGCCATTCTAAATTGTCTCATATTTTTCAGGTTCACTTAATATATTGCCTTCTGGCTTCATTATTTTACTGCTGTCTTTGTAACTTACGGGGATTTCTGAGGGTAATGGACATCACATTAGCAATGTAGCTCTTCATGTGAGATGAAAGAGATGGTCTCTAGCATCCAGAGGATCATAAACATTTCTGTTGTACCACTCAACACACACATACTCACACAAAGCAAAATAAAGAGAAGCCAGACAATTCCTTATTGTAAAGAAAAAGTATGTAAGAAGGCAAACTAGGCCAGCGCCGCGGCTCAACAGGCTAATCCTCCGCCTTGCCGCGCCGGCACACCAGGTTCTAGTCCCGGTCGGGGTGCCGGATTCTGTCCCGGTTGCCCCTCTTCCAGGCCAGCTCTCTGCTGTGGCCACGGAGTGCAGTGGAGGATGGCCCAAGTGCTTGGGCCCTGCACCCCATGGGAGACCAGGAGAAGCACCTGGCTTCTGACTTCGTACTAGACTCAAGCTCACAAAGAATCTTTAAGATGCACATTGTTGTTTTCCACAGAGGAGGAAGGGAGGAAAGAAACGTAAACAAATGAAATAATTTTCCTGACCCAGAGGCTTTGCTTAGGAGTTCTGTGATCTTCCTTTTTACAGTTTTCACAAGATACTATCTTTCACATACTAGGAGTTTAAAACCTATTTGTTGTCGGGTTGTCAGTTCTGATGGGTTCAGTGCCCCTCTTGCTGTGAGTCCTTGTGATTTCCTGTGACCATAGGACCTGCCATAGAATTAGCCTTTCCAGATAGAGGTCAAGTCCTTCTTGGGTTCAATCCAGGACGATGCCCAGAACAGTACCTGTGGCTGAGGTACACATTCCTGTGGACAAATGAATGCCTTCAACACTGAGCTGAAATGAGCTGTGCAAACTTGCCAGCGTGTTGGTTTAAATTACCTAGGCTTTCTATTTCTTCCCAAAGCAAGCTTTGAATGAGATGTTTTAGCAAATGTAAATGACGTTATAATAGCAGTAGAGTTTTTGCTGTATTACTTTGAGAGATGGGTACCAAACCAATGATTTGAAAAAAATGTGGGAATTAGAGGATTTCATTCAAATCCAAATTGTTTTTATGCCAGGAAAAGGCTCAGCATTACTTAATTTTTAAATTATGAATGTCTTATCTCTATAAATTAATATGGTTTATTTTTTCCTTTAAGGGCATAATTATGTAGAGTGCTGTTAGTTTGTTTGACTTAAATAAAATGTTTTTATTCTGAACTTTAATTCTTATTAAAGTATTTTAATATATTTATGTGCCATTTGATAGTTCAATTTCCTTCAAATATTAGAAGATGTTGTATTATTTATAACTAAATTAGTGTGGAGATTTTTTTTAACAGAACAAGAATATGGTAATTCCATTTCTTTGTTTTGGGTTTATGTACTAATAAGGAGGAGACTTAAATTGCATCATAATTAGCTTCAAAGGAAAATCAAGAACAGATAGAAATTCCTTATCTTCAACAAGTTAAATTTTGTGATCAGGTAGAGAAAAAAAATTTAGAAAATAAAAATTTATAATTAAAGTAAATCATGATTTGAATGTCAGTGCTGGCACTGTGGCATAGTGGGTAAAGTGCCGTCTGCAGTGCAGGCATCCCACATGGGTGCCAGTTCAAGTCCTGGCTGCTCAACTTCTGATTCAGCTTTCTGCTAATGGCCTGGGAAGCTAGAAGATGGCTCATGTCCTTGGGCCCCTGCACCCACGTGGGAGACCTGGAAGAAGCTCCTGGCTCCTACCTTCAGGTCAGCACAGCTCCAGCCATTGAGGCCATCTAGGGAGTGAACCAGCAGATGGAAGACCTCTCTCTCTGCCTCTGCCTCTCTGTAACTCTGCCTTTCAAATAAATAAATGAATCTTTTAAAAATATTTATTTAGAGGACAGAGTGACAGAGAGTGAGATCTTCCATCTTCTGTTTCACTTCCCAAATGGCTACAACAGCTAGAGCTGGACCAGGCTGAAGCCAAGAGCCAGGGATTTCATCTGGGTCTCCCACAGAGTTGGGACCCAAGTACTTGAGCCATTACTATTGCCTTCCCAGGGACATAAACAGGAAGCTGGACTGTAAGAGGAGCAGCCAGGACTTGAATCTGTGCTCTCATATGGGACAAAGTTGTTGCAAGCGGTAGCTTAACCACTGTGGCCACAACACCTTGCCCCATATAAAATATTTTTGAAGAGCTAGTTATTTTGCACACACGATTTGCTAACAAATGGAATTTGAGTGACAGTATTTCCACATTGGTGGTAATCTTTAGCAGTACACTAGCTTACATTGTCTGTACTTCTGATCCAGAGAGTCTTAGCTTTATAACATCTTTGTTTACAGAGCAATAAAAATTCTATAATTAAAATAAAGACAGGCTAAAGATCTTAAAATAATGATTATAGATTTGTCTTTTAGTTCCCTTGGAAAGTATAGTTATTTGAAACTTAATAAAGATTGGGCCACTGCTTGTTATGTTGGTATTCCGTATCCAAGTGCCAGTTCAAGTCCTGACTGCTCTGCTTCTAATCCTGCTCCCTGCTAATGTTCCTGGGGAGGTAGTGGAAGATGGAACAACTACCTGGGCCCCTGTCTTCCATGTGGGAGACCCGGATTGAGTTCCAGGCTCCTGGCTCCAGCCTGGCCTAGTACTGGTTTTCATAGCCATTTGAGGAATGAACCAGCAAATGGAAAAATCTCTTCCCCACCCTTTCTTGCTCTGCCTTTCATATAAATAAATAAAACTTAAAAACACAAAATAAACATAGTAGAATTAATGATGTGGTTCCTTGGAGGAAAATCAAGTCAAAATCTGCCTATTTGTCACATGCATACACACACACACACACACACAGTTGGTTGGCTCCTAACATATTTCTCCAAAGTACTTTATAGGAAAAAAAAGTAGATAATAATATTATGTTTTATCAAATAATTAGCCTAAGAATCCCTGGGGAAGCACATTAAAAATTAGATGCATGGGTTCCAGCCTCAGAGATTCTGTTTTAAGGAAGATAGATGAATAAAACTGGATTTCTGTACTTTGAAATTCCTCCCCAGGAAAGTCTAATGGTCACCATAAGTTACAAACCACTGTCCTAGAAGGCTATCATTGGTTTGTGAGCCTTAATACAGCACAGTCCCAAGCCCTAATGTGCATAAAAATCACCTGAAACTCTTGTTAAAAGGCCAATGTTGATTTCTTAAGTCTGGGTTGGGGGCTGGAATTCTGTACTTCTAACAAGCCTCCAAGTGATTCCAAAACTGTTGGTCTGTGAACCTCATTCACATTAAATAGCAAGGAGGAGGCTTTCTTCCTAACCATTTTATAGGGTACACCTGTCCCCTCACCTACACAATAAGTGTTTTGAGTACTCAGCTGATATTACAGCGTTAATATGAGGCAACATTGTGTTGTGAAAAGATGGCTCTTCCCACAAGCAGTGACTGAGCATTCGCCGTGTGCTGGGCTCTATGCATTTGTCACTTCAGCTTCCTTCACCCCACCTCATGAGGCTAATGCTTGTCTTTTAGCAGAAATCATTTCCTTCAAGAAGCTTCCTTAATGGCCCTGCCATGTGCTCCCATGCCATGCTATTACTCATAAAGGTTAGCATATTGGGTTGCACTTTTTTTTTAATGAATATAAATTTCCAAAGTACAGCTTATGGATTACAATGGCTTCCCCCCCATTACTTCCCTCCCACCCGCAACCCTCCCCCGTTCCCGCTCCCTCTCCCCTTCCATTCACATCAAGATTCATTTTCAATTCTCTTTATATACAGAAGATCAGTGTAGTATATATTAAGTAAAGATTTCAACAGTTTGCCCCCACATAGCAACACAAAGTGAAAAAATACTGTTGGAGTATTAGTAATAGCATTAAATAACAGTGTACAGCACATTAAAGACAGAGATCCTACATGATATTTTTTAAAAATTAATTAATTTTCTATGCAATTTCCAATTTAACACCAGGGTTTTTTTTTTTTTTTCATTTTCAGTTATCTTTATATACAGAAGATCGATTCAGTATATACTAAGTAAAGATTTCATCAGTTTGCACCCATACAGAAACACAAAGTGTAAAAATACTGTTTCAATACTAGTTATAGCATTACTTCACATTGGACAACACATTAAGGACAGAGCCCACATGAGACGAAAGTACACGGTGACTCCTGTTGTTGACTTAACAATTTGATACTCCTGTTCATGGCGTCAGTAATCTCCCTAGGCTCCAGTCATGAGTTGCCAAGGCTATGGAAGCCTTTAGGGTTCGCCGACTTCGATCTTATTCCAATAGGGTCATAGTCAAAGAGGAAGTTCTCTCCTCCCTTCAGAGAAAGGTACCTCCTTCTTTGATGGCCCCGTTCTTTCCACTGGGATCTCACTCACAGAGATCTTTCATTTAGTTCTTTTTTTTTTTTTCCAGAGTGTCTTGGCTTTCCATGCCTACAATACTCTCATGGGCTCTTCAGCCAGATCCGAATGCCTTAAGGGCCAATTCTGAGGCCAGAGTGCTGTTAAGGACATCTGCCATTCTATGAGTCTGCTGTGTATCCCACTTCCCATGTTGGATCATTCTCTCCCTTTTTGATTCTATCAGTTAGTATTAGCAGACACTAGTCTTGTTTGTGTGATCCCCTTTGACTCTTAGACCTATCAGAGTCATCAATTGTGAACTGAAATTGATCACTTGGACTAATGAGATGGCATTGGTACATGTCACCTTGATGGGATTGTATTGGAATCCCCTGGCATGTTTCTAACTCCACCATTTGGGGCAAGTCCGATTGAGCATGTCCCAAATTGTACATCTCCTCCCTCTCTTTTTCCCACTCTTATATTTAACAGGGATCACTTTTCAGTTAAAATTTAAACACCTAAGAATAATTGTGTGTTAATTACAGAGTTCAACCACTAGTACTAGAACAACAACAACAACAAAAAATACTAAAAAGAATAAAGTATTACATTGTACATCAACAGACAGGACAAGAGCTGATCAGATCATTGTTTCTTATAGTGTCCATTTCACTTCAACAGGTTTGCCCTTTGGTGCTCAGTTAGTTGTCACCGATCAGGGAAAACAAATGATATTTGTCTCTTTGGGACTGGCTTAGTTCACTCAGCATGATGTTTTCCAGATTCCTCCATCTTGTTGCAAATGACGGAGTTTCATTGTTTTTGACTGCTGTATTGTATTCTATAGAGAACATGTCCCATAATTTCTTTATCCAGTCTACTGTTGATGGGCATTTGGGTTGGTTCCAGGTTGTAGCTATTGTGAATTGAGCTGCAATAAACATTAATGTGCAGATGGTTTTTTTGTTTGCCAATTTAATTTCCTTTGGGTAAATTCCAAGGAGTGGGATAGCTGGGTTGTATGGTAGGGTTATATTCAGGTTTCTGAGGAATCTCCAGACTGACTTCCATAGTGGCTTAACCAGTTTGCATTCCCACCAACAGTGGGTTAGTGTCCCTTTTTCCCCACATCCTCTCCAGCATCTATTGTTGGTAGATTTCTGAATGTGAACCATTCTAACCTGGGTGAGGTGAAACCTCATTGTGGTTTACTTTTTTTAATCAATCATACAATATTATACTCTTGAATTTAAAAAAATTATTTGAGAAGGAGAGAGAGAGTGTGTGTGTGTGTGTGTGTATTGTATGTATGTATGTATATGTGAGAAAGAGAGAGAGAGAAACTCTGCCATCCATTGGTTAACTCCTCAAATGCCTGAGGCAGCTGGGGCTGGGACAAGGTTAAAGCCAGGATCTGGGAATTCAGTCCAGGTCTCCCATGTGAGCATCAGTGGTAAAGATACCAGTTAGGGTGCCTGTGTCTTATATCAGAGTTCCTGGGTACCACACCTGCCTCCAGCTCCTGACTCCAGCTTCCTGCTAACAAAGGCCCTGGGAGGCAGTGACAATAACTTAAGAATATAAGACTCTTTTTTTTTTTAAATTTTCAATTCACTTTATATACAGAAGAGAAATTTAGTATATATTAAGTAAAGATTTCAACAGTTTGCACCCACATAGAAACACAAAGTGAAACATACTGTTTGAGTACTAGTTATAGCATTAAATCACAATGTACAGCACATTAAGGACAGAGATCCCACATGAGGAGCAAGTGCACAGTGTCTCCTGTTGTTGACCCAACAAATTGACACTCTAGTTTATGGCGCCAGTAACCACCCTAGGCCAAGGCTATGGAAGCCTTCCGAGTTTGCCAACTCTGATTATATTAAGACAAGATCATAGTCAGTGGAAATTCTCTCCTCCCTTCAGAGAAAGGCACCTCCCTTTTTTTTTTTTTTTTAAGGGAAAGGGTTTATCGGGGAACACCCAACAGACTGGAGTGAAGGGGCGGCGAAGGGAAAGAGAGAGAAAGAGAGTATAAGAGAGAAACAGAGAGGAGAGGAACTAAGAGAGAGGAGAGAGCAGAGAGGAGAGAGAAGAGAGATGAGAGGAGCCAAGAGAGGCCAAGAGAGCGCAGGAGAGAAGGGCCAAGAGAGAAGAACCAAGAGAGCAGGAGGGAAGAGCTGAGAGAGCATGTGTTCAGGAACAGGCCCTTTTAAAACTTTGCCTGAGGGCGGGCAGGGAAGCAGGAGCAGCAGATCACATTAGGATGGGGGTGGAGCCTGGCTCAGGTAGCTGGGCCATGTGGCCACCTGGCTAAAACTGCCCCAGTTTCCTAACATTCCCCTCTTTTTATTTTTTATAAAGCAGGATTTGTATGGGATTACATTAGTCCCAAAAGTCCAGGAGGGGTAGAGGGACGATGATCTGTCTTTAGAGCTACTTCCTGCTGATATGGGGCGACGAGGTACTCTTCGCTGGCATGGGGTGATGTCTCAGGCCACTGTCTCCTGGGTGGGGAGCCGAGTATATCCTTGTAGCAGCATTTGGTTGACCACCTGGTTGTTGAAGGCCTTTGTTTGTTCCATTATAACCTGCTGTAAACACTTAGACACTGTAGTATAAAAGACAGGGTGAGAATAGTAACCAATGGTCCTAAGAGTGGCATTAACCAGGTAATGAGAGGATTTCATAGAGGAGAGGAAATGGGGTGGGGTCTCTGGACCCTTGTGGGGACAGTTTGATGGATGTGGCTTAAAGCTGATTCCAGCCAAGACTGGGAGAAAAGTCATTCATCTTTTGTAGGTAGAGGGATTTGTCTGTAGAGAATTTTGAACAATTATACAGCATTAAGTGGGGAAGAGGACCATCAGTACACACAGGTTAGAAGTAGAGCCATTGGTGGTAGAGGTTATGATTACAAAGGAATGAGGCCCAAGTGCGCTAGACAGGGTCTAGAACAAAGGACAGAGTCATTATTAGAGGAGCTAAGAAAGGTGCTGTCTAAGCTACAATTAAGTTTTCTGATTGAGAGGCAAATGGAACTTGACAGAAGGGGCTTGATAATAATCTGGTGGGCTTTAGGCCTTGTAAGTTAAGAGGCCCAGGCCTATCTATCTCTTCACATGGGGTACATCCTAAGGGAGGTGTGAACCTCCTAGGGAAAGGCACTCTGTTGACTTTCATTACTTAGCTGGCCTGGGAGGAAAGCTGGCCAGTTCAAGGCAGGTGGCATCTCTAAAAAGAAATTTACAGTTCTGCCTGCAATGTTGCTGACCCTACTTGGCCGTCCCCTCAGCTGCAGTGGTCACTTTGGAAGCTGGGCTGAGTGAAGAGCTTTTCAGCTTAGAGCCAATAAGATCTGTGGCTCTGACCTGGGCATCCTTCAACTCCAGAGCAGGTCCATTTCCAGTGATCCAACTCTTGGCAGAGCTGCCAGGGCTCTTCACAAGCTGACTTTTGCTGAAGCCCAGACTTACCACATTGAAAGCCACTGCAGTGGACTGGCCTGTTGGGTCTCCTTGAGGGCAGATCACTGTACAGATCAGCCCTTAATAGGCCTGCCACCCATTGCTTCTGATGCCTAGCTTTCTTTTCCTCCTGGTTTGTGTTAAAGCAGACCAGAGGATGCAAGCCAAGGAGGTGCTCAAGTCCCATCTCTAATCTTTGTGGCCTAAACTAGAAGTATGTAGTCACAGGCATGTTCTGGTAGTGGTTTTTCTGAGGTAGATAATGTCCATGAGGAAAGCTATGTCCTCACTTTAAAACTTTCTTTCCTTTTGTTTGGTCTGAAAATGAGGTCTTGCCTGTTTACTGTGCCCATGGCAAAGTAAATCTAGCTGTGAAATTATAATTTAAGCTCTTATTTTGGCTATGCTATTACAGAAAACGTTAGCCATTCCTTTTATAAGATATCAAGATCAAATTTTATATCTTGGAGAGTCCTTCAGAATAGAATTAGTTTCCTACCTCAAAGAGAAGAGAGAAATGAGAGAACAAGTTGGACTTAGAATGGAGAAATGAGGGAGCAAGTCTTAGATTGCCTACTGACAATAGCAATATCAAGCAACCTAATTTTTTTCTCAATAAGCAGGGAACCCAAAAGGATGGGATTACCACTCCCTTACTATTCTTATTGTAAAACTGGAACAAGAGAGGGAGGGACAAAAGACCAGTTGGAGGACAGGGGCTGGAGAGTGAAAGCATGGAGACAATCATTCCCAAACTGATAAGACAGAGAGATTAGACTTTGGACCAGGCCTGGTTCTAAGATAAAGTCCGAATTCCTAGGTGAGTGGGAGAAGTACAGTGAGATAATGAAGAGTTGGGGCTGCAAACATGGAAGGCAGAGATTTTGGCTTAGGCCCTTGACCTCTAGTGGAAACTTTGGAGGCCAATAGGACCTGGGCCGGAGAGCAGAAGGTACAGATTAGATGAAGGACCAGTTTCAGGGGGCAGAACAGAACATGGTGGGGCAGCAGGCAGCAGAGCAGAACATGGCGGCCAGGAGCCAGAGGGAGGGGCAGGACATGGCGGCGGGGCAGAAGAATGCGGATATGGGGGCAGGAGGTTCCTGGCTAGCTGTGGGGTCCCCAGGAGCTAAGGAGGCTCTGAAAAGGTGGAGGGTGGAGAGTTTGGCAGTAACACAGAAGAGGCGCCCTTAGGAGGTGGGGGCCCGATCTTGACCAGCAAGACCTCGGCCGTGGAGCAGGCAGAGAGGAAAGTAGGAGAGAAGGGAGTGGGACAGGAGCAGAGGTCCCAGAAAGCCTGCACATGTGGGACCTCTGACCATTTTCTATCCCTGTGGCAGAAATTCTCAAGGTAATTAGGCCATGCCTGGTTGGAGTAGAAGATATAATGTACGACATGGGCCAGTCCCAGTTTCTTCAAGTTCTTTAGGAGGCAGGCCAGAGGGCATTTTGAGTCCCACCCTCAGGATTGGCCAGATCCCATGGTCTCCCCGGCAGCCCGGGATCTACTAGAATTCGGGCAAGGTGTCCCCTATCCCGGACTTCAGTAGATGGATAAGAGGTCAGTCCTCTACAGGGTCAAGCCAGTGGCGGGATGCCTCTACAGCCGCTGGGAGGCTAATCAGCGGAGAACAGAGCCCACGTGCGCACAATTTGGAGGTCTCTGTCCAGATGGAGAGCTAGCCGGAGATTGCAGAGACTGGGCCAACCCAGAGCAGGGAGGGAGAGCAGGGGAGGAGTTACTTACAGTTGGTCAAGCATGGTCCCTAGTCAGTCTGGGGCACCAGGCAGGTTCAAGGAGCGAGGGGGCCTCGGACCCAGAAAGGGGAGGCGTGCACCCTCAGCTCCCGGGGTTTCGGCACCATCTGCAAAGTGTCTGGTGTGTAACAAATCTTCCCAGGCAGAAGAATCAATTAATTCACAAGCTTTTATTGGGATTCCACTCCCGGATGAAGTCCCCCAGTCCCAACAGAGCGAGAGCCGAGGAAGTCACCAGAATATGAGACTTTTGAGAACATTATTTGTTACTGTATTCTGGAGCCCCTGCCATTGTCTGTCACATAAAAGACATCAGTTAATATGTAATATAATTACTTGCTCAACTGATCATTCAAATGAGGTATCATAAGCAAAACCTCAGGTTCCAACTCCAGGTCCTTAAATAAACTGAACACAGAACTCTGGCTGGGTGATGAAGGAGAACGGCTAAGGGATCTTCCAAGGCTTTCCTTGGCTGGCTGTGCCCCGGGATCTTGTTGGCAAGTTGATGACATTCACAAAGGCTTCAACCAGAAATAAATAGGAGAACTGTGAGTCAAACATAGCAGGGAGCATGACCGGTTTGAAAGTGCATCGACAGTACACATACATGGACACAGAAAGCACTTGGCATGAGCCTCGTTTCCCTTCTTGAAGTACAGGATTTGGAAATCACTCCCCCAGCCCAGTTCAGCTCACGTGGGCCTGCCAAGACAAACCGGGCGCATAGGAAATGCAGCAGCCCTGCACTAGCACCTCAGCTCTAGCACCTCCTCTGCTGCCAGACATGTGTTTATCCCCATGAATTGCAACCAATCCTATACATAGTGAATGTTTTCAAACTTTACGGATTGCCTTGTGATTTTACCTCTCATGGGGCCAGAGGAATGATGGCGAAATGGAATGATTGGCAGAGACAGCTGTGGAGTTGCTTATTGAGTCATGGTATAACCATTGCCCTTACTGGGGAAGATCCAGTGGCTGAGTTTATTTCTGACATCTCATATTCAATGGGACCAGTTATGAGCACACTAGGAATTCCCTATTTATCATATGATAGTCTGTAATAATCTTGTACCTAAAAGGGACTAAGAAAGAATAAATAGGAAGTAGTAGGTTTGGGAGTGCCTGTTGAGCCACATCCTAGGAAACTGAAGGCCAACTTTTGGGTAAAGTTCCAGTTTCTGATAGTGTCATTTAATTGGCACTTATCTATTGCAGGCTTACTGCATGCAAGACGTATTTCAGTTTCTAAGAGATACAAACATCTTTGTGTTGCAACCTCAGCTCTCAAGGAATTTCAGCTAGCCAGTGATTTGGAAACTCAATGGAGCACTTTCCAAAGCAACCTTGACTTTCCAGCCCAGTAAAGATTTTCTTCTTCTCTTTGACTTTTATCTCCACAAAGGACATTGAGTTCCTAGAACAGGGCTGAAACTGTTTGCCTCTCCATCTCCCTTGATCAGAGTGATCTTTAGATGGATTTCATGGTTGGCTTTCCGTGTGCTCTTTCAGTACACAGCCCTTAATAGACTTCTTTTCCTGGCTTCTTGCAGCCTTTCTTCCCTAGGTCAGACCATTCTTCTTGCTTGCCCATGCATTGCTCCTTTCCCCCTCAGATACCCAAGAGGCTAAGGATGTTTGGCACATAGAATCCACGCCCCTTTAAGTCAGTGGTTCTCAAAGCATGGTCTGCAGACATCTGGTGGTCTTAGATGCTTTTAGGCACAATCACTTTTCATAATAATAATAATAAGATGCTATTTGCGTTTTTCACCATATTGACATTTGTGTTAATAGTGCAAAAACAATGGTGGATGACACCTCTTTCCCCTTAGCATTCAAGGCATTGACACTGAACTGTACTAGTAGCCATTATAATCCTCATTGTCATGCATTTGACTTAAAAAAAAAAAACCCGAGATGCCTGTTTCACACAAGGATGTCCTTGATGAAGCAGTACAAGTTTGAATTTTATTTAATTTTTAATATTCTGTATGACAACATGGAAAGTACATGGAAAGCACTTTGGCTGATTAGTAAAATACAGCGTTTATCTTGAGGAAGCATTTGTATAGTTGTTTGAATTGCAAGCAAAACCAGCCATCTTTCTCAAGGGATGTAATATTTACTTTAGAGTTATTGACAACCCATGGTTATTCAGACTTGGATATCAATATTTTCTAGAAAATGGGCAAAGCAGGCCCATCACTTCCAGGAAAACAGCTGACAATTTAAGCTTTCAGGGAAAAAAAAAAACCTGAATTTTAAGAAACTCTTGTCTACTATTGTGAATTTGACATCTTCTCAACACTTAAGATTTTTCTGCTGAAATTGATGATATTATCTTTCCACAGTTCTCTTTTACAGTAAATGTTCAGTGTAATCAACATAACTTTTCTGAATGAAAACTATGCAAAATATTTATAAATTTGTAAAATCTCATTAATGATTTTTTGTGATTTTTTTTTCCAAAATAGAAGCACCATGATGTACCTTATATGTGCATATTTAAGAGAATACCAAGAAGTTCATGGGAAATGTAATTAAAAGATTAATTTCTTTTGGTCTACTTTTTTTGAAATCCAAATATAACCTTTTTTTAAAAATTTATTTATTTATTTGAAAATCAGAGTTACACAAAGAGAGGAGAGGCAGAGAGAGAGAGGGGTCTGATGGTTCACTCCCCAATTGGCCGCAACGGCCGGAGCTGCACTGATCCAAAGCCAGGAGCCAGGAGCTTCTTTGGGTCTCCCACGTGGGTGCAGGGGCCCAAGCACTTGGGCCATCTTCTACTGCTTTCCCAGGCCATAGCAGAGAGCTGGATCGGAAGTGGAGCAGCCAGGACTCAAACTGGTGCCCATATGGGATGCTGGTGCTTCAGGCCAAGGTGTTAACCTGCTGCGCCACAGCGCAGGCTCCCAAAGTATAATCTTTAATACTGCACATTTCTCATGAACTTTTTGAAGGCCGTGTATTGCAAAAATTTTGCACATGAAAATAAATTTATCTTTTAATCCTATTTTCCTGTTGCACATGAGAGAGTATCTCACACCTTCCTCTAATTACCCTGATTCTGAGTCTTCTCAGTTGCTGTTAAGACGATCATGTTTTTAAATTTAGACTTTTACTCTCTGACTTTGGCACAAGCATTAGCTGTAATATCTTCCTGCATACAGGATGCATGCTTCTTTTCTGTTCCTAATATTCTGCAAGCCAAATAAAGAACTTTATCAGAATCCCATAAAATCGATTCAGAAAATGACCCAGATAGTGTCTATAAATGCACAGTTTCAGTGAGCTTTATTTTTTACTATGTTTTGAACACCTGAATGATAGTTGGGAGCTTATAGATTATTTAAATAACTCATTCTTATTATCATAATAATTATTTAGTTGCTAGTTGTATGTCCAGCTAATAAAAATAAACAGAGATCTGGGAAATCCAAATAGTTCAGTTCTGCTCTCTCTTCTTAGTAATGCTGATTAAGTAAACTACTTATTTATCTAATCTTTTTGATGTTTACTTGTGCTTTTTTATGAACTTTTTAAAATAGTTTTTTTCATATTTTACATAAATGTTTATAAAGAGAACCTTCCTATAGTTCAGAAATCTCTGTGTGATCTTTCACAATTTAATCCCACAAAAAAATAGAAAGGATATGGCATGTCCTCCATAGGCCCTGGTCCATCCGTGTTTTTCTGAAAGAGCTGAGATGTTTACATTCTTAAGAACGAAAGGAAAGCAGAGAATACCATTCCATATTTGTCCTTGTTGATTTTCTAGCATCATGGTGGCTGCTTTATAACAGCTCCTACTGATTCTGCCTGTGGAATCACTGTGGTATGCAGATTCTGAAGTATGTAGCCCCATGGATTAGGGACCTCATTCCTGTCAAAGATAGTTATTAGCCCGGGAATCTTTCCAAAGTTGCTACCAGAAATGCTTTTTACTTTTATGGTGACTTGATCCCTCAGGGTAAAGACAACCATCAAAAAGGAGGTTTTTTTGTTTTGTTTTGTTTTGTTTTTGTTCAGTATCTGGACATGTAAGAGGGTACCTGAAAAAGTTTATTTTAGTGCAAAAACTTGTTGATATCCATGCATTTGAGAGGTCTTTAAAAAGTTTATGAAAATTCATGTTATGAAAAGACTGCACAGAGTTCAAAAGGTTTTTGCAACAAAATAAATTTATCTTTTATTCCATTTTCTACTAATTTTTGAATTACCCTCATATGATTAGTGACAGAAACAGAAACACTCATAATCTTTAAATGAAAATCTGATATGAGAATAGACTTTTGAGCTTGAATTGAGGTATTGAATGTAGAATAATTAAAAAAATCCTAGTGTCCATGTCCATTTGCACCCAAGGTCTAATTTGAATATACAGTTTAATATTTATTCATTATTTAGACAATTTATAGAACTGAATCCCTTATTCAGTTCTCTTTTTAAGATTTATTTTATTTGTGCCAGTGCCGTGGCTCACTTGGCTAATCCTCCGCCTTTGGCGCCGGCATCCTATGTGGGCACCAGGTTCTGGTCCCAGTTGTTCCTCTCCCAGTCCAGCTCTCTGCTGTGGCCTGGGAGGGCGATGGAGGATGGCCCGGGTACTTGGGTTTCTGCACCCGCATGGGAGACCAGGAAGAAGCACCTGGCTCCTGGCTCCTAGCTTCGGATGGGTGTGGCTCCGGCCACAGCGGCCATTTGAGGGGGTGAGCCAACGGAGGGGAGACCTTTCTCTCTGTCTCTCACTGTCTAACTCTGTCAAATAGAAAAAAAAAAAAAAGATTTATTTTATTTGTTTGAAAGAGTGACAGAGAAGAAAAGACAAAGAGAAAAAGAGATTTCCACCTGCTGATTCACTCTGCCAGTGGCCTAAATGGCCAGGGCCGAGCCAGGCCAAAGCCAGGTCTCCCACACGGGTGACAGGGGCCCAAATTCTTAAGCAATCTTCTAATGCTTTCCCAGGATTATTAGTAGGGAGCTGGATCTGAAGCAGTACAGCCAGGACTTGAACCAGTGCTCCAATATGGGATGCTGGTGTCACAAGTGATGGCTTAACCTGCTGCACCACAGTGCCAGCCCCATCGTATTCAGTTTTTATGTACTTGCCAATCAGTGCTGTAATGGAGAAAAGCCTTGTTACCTTTTAGGAATCATCTGCTCTTCTCCGAGAGCACTGGTCTAAAACAACTCTGCATGTTGATCATCATCTCACTTTTCTTCCTTGTAAGGTCTTCACAACATTTTTGCTTCTGTCACCATCAATTTCTTAGTATGCACTTGACAATGATCTGTCTAAACATCCTTTTTTGTCCTCCCATTTTAATTCCCTCTGTGCCCTTCCTCTTCAATTCTGAGAAGATGATGACATCATATAATTATGTGGCATAAGTTTCTGAATTATTTGTTACTGCCATGAAATATTAACCCCCAAATGCTTTTTATTCCAAATTTTTAACTTGAGAAACAGTTGCTCCTCCTCTTTTTTCTTCTGTTTGCCCTTAATTCTGTAATCAATTCAAGGTTGATTTTCAATAAATAGAATCGTTTAAATATCTAGAAGCGCAGACTTTAGGAAGGGCCTCTGGGAATTATTTCAAACAACACTGTAGAACTGCTACCTAAGGGATGAGCAGCATTTGACACAATTGAGAAACTGGAGTGGGGATGGGGGAGGGTAGGTGTTTCACCTAGAGGTTAAGACTCCAATTACACTTTCTGCATCCCATATCACAGTACCTGATTTTTATACCTACTTCCAGTTCCTGGGAAGCAGTGGTGATGGCTCAAGTAATTGGGTTCCTACAACTCATGTGGAATTGAGTTCCAGGCTCCCTACTTTGGCCCAGCCCAGTCTAGGTCATTGCAGGCATTTAGGGAATGGAACAGTGGGAGTGCTCTCTCTCCCCCGCCTTCATAAATAAATAAGAAAATAAATAAATAAAAATTGGGGAGCCAGGAGGCCACAAGCTCACTACTGGGTCTCGGGTTATATACTTTTATTTATTATTTTATTTTATTTTTTGAAAGAGTTACAGAGAGGTAGAGACTTAAAGAGAGAGAGAAAGAGGTCTTCCATCTGCTGGTTCACTCCCCAAATGGCCACAAAGACTGGAGTCAGGAGCCATGAGCTTCATTTGGGTCTCCCATGTGGGTACAGGGGTTCAAGTACTTGGGCCATCTTCTACTGCTTTCTCAGGCCATAGCAGAGAGCTGAGTAGGAAGTGGAGCAGCCAGGACTTGAACTAGCACCCATATGGGATGCTAGCATTGCGAGTGGAGGGATTTAACCTGCTGTGCCACAGTGCCAGTCCTTTGGGTTATATATTTTTAAACTGTGCTCTGGGATTAAGAGGCTCCCAGTAGAACTGCTGAATCCAAGTAAAATCATCCCCTAGATCTGTTCCAGTCTAATGTCTCACAGTCTAATATCTTTCTGCATTCAACTGAATCCCAAAAACAAGTTTCTTGCAGGGCACACCTGCTGTGTTGAAACTGTGTCACCCCTACAATTCTAGCTATGGGAGAGTCTGTGAAATGTTATTTTATCTTCTCATCCTCTGCCACACACAACGAACAATAGAAGTAACCTGGGAAAGAGGCTGAACAGTCCATTCAAAGCGTTTGCCATTGTGTTCCCCAATGATAGCTAATTTACTCACTTAATATTTACATTTTTTATTTTTAACCTCATATTCTAGATATTTTCTCAAGGCTTTTTTCTTTTTTTGCATTTTACTGCTTGACTTTCTGCACTATTCAGGATACAGTTTTGCTTTCTTCAATAAAGATTTTAGTTAGGTTTTTTGTTTTTATTCTGTTGTATTCTGATTTTGTTTTCTTGTCCCAAAAATATCATATAGCCATTTGCTGTGTGATTTGTAGAAGTAATGTGTCACTGTAAACATGAGTTCCCAACAGCTTGTGAACTCAACTTTTATACTAGGAAACATCCCCTTTAAGGGATAGTAAGCCTCACCCCCTTTTTCTCAAGATGTATCAGTTTATTTGAAAGTCAGAGGTGCAGAGAGAGGGATAGACAGAAAGAGGTAAAGAGTTCTTCCATCTGCTGGTTCACTCCCCAGATGCCTGGAACAGCCATGGCTGAAGCAGGCTGAAGCCAGGAGCCAGGAGCTTCATATGGGTCTCCCACATTTGTGCCACCTTCCTCTGCTTTTCCCAGGCCATCAGCAGGGAGTTGGATAGGAAGTGGGGCAGCTAGGACACAGATATGGGATGCCAGCATTGCAGATGGTGGTGGGTTTACCTGCTACACCACAATGCTGGCACTGGGATACCAAATCCTTATAAAGTAGAATTATGTACATATTTCTAAAGCTTCAACTGCCATTATCTTTGTTCCTGCTTTGCCTCCCACTGACCATTTCCATGTCAATTAATTGAAGAATATTGTACCCAGGGTTTCTGTTTCAGAGGCCTCTGGGGTGAGGGAATGCTTATTAAATTTTGTCTCACAGACACAAGGAAATTTACTCAAATGCTCAAAGTGGAAAACTGAGGAAGGTCTGCAGTTACAAAAGAGCTGCCAAATCACAGACTAGTTTTGGTTTTTATTAAAATATCTTAATCTCTAAAATTGTAGTTGTTGTCTGCAATCCACATTGTCTCCCTCTCTCAGTTACTGCCGGGTCCCTGGAATTTCATGGTATGGATTGAGAATAGTCCCACATATGATAGGCTATACTCCTGCTAATTTTCTCTTTCTTTTTCCTATATTTCAAGTGATTATGGTAGGGAAATTAAAGGCAGAAATTGTCTTGGTTCTACTCTTAACTCTGACATTTTCCAAGAGGACTTGTTAGTAAATTGTACATGAAAATGTAGCTTCTGAGGTAAAATGTAGTTCTTCTGACCCCAGGCTGACATAATTGACATTATCCACAATGCAACAAAGCTTAAATGCAAGGCTTTACGTGAATTCAAATTTTATACCTGCTTTCCAATTAGTCCTGGATGATTTGGAAATAAAGATATAGAAACAGAAGAGGAAAAGGAGCTATTTTTTTTTCCATTTTGCCAAGGATTTTTTCTCCCTAAAACTAAATTAACATAGCTAAAACTCTTAGATTTATGCTATGAAATGCAAATAATGTTTTCAGTTTTCCAGGCAAGTCTTAACCTTCCATTTTCCCTTGGTTGCAGTAAAAAAAATCTTTCCTTGAATGGATCAAGAAGTGATAAGCAGTGGAACATGGAATTCAGTAAATGTTTACATTGCCAATATCTCTTAGTTTTGTGGCCTCATTAAACTGAGAGATACTGAAAGCAAATACAGTATTTCATGGATAAGAACTCATGTTGGATGTATTAGATGTGGAATGAGTGTTGGGGTCTTAAGCCTGTGGCTAGCCCCTGACCAGCAGGAGCAGTACAAGCACTCCCCGTCAAGGCGAACGAACGGGAAAGGTAAGGTCGATGGGTCAAGAGCACTGCAAGCACCATGAGTTCTGTCGAAGCAGGAACTACTTTATTGAGGAAGTGTACAGGCTTATAAAGCTTACAAAAGACATGCACAGTAGGGGAGCCAATCAGTGAAAAGGTCATGCAGGCGTGGGTGGACCAAGCACAGGGGCATCTTAAGCAAAGTATAGGGATCACACACTGTCCACGTGTCTGGAACCAAAGCAGACCTATCCCTGCCGGTGGTCTGACCTTACATAGCTTAACCACAGCAGCCGCAAACACGCCCTTCAAACATCCGCCAGGCGCCATATTGTAATGGAGATTTTAGGCAATGCCCAACAAATGAGGTCACTAAAAGATCTTTCTCAAGGGAAAGGAATTACATTGTGTGCTCACATAGGTATATTGTGTCAAATCACAGTTTGCAAATGATAATTTTTCTCAATTTTGAATTTGTGATGCATTGAATCATGGTACTACCTATATTCCAGTCTTTAGATAGAACTATGTATATAACTTAAAATATTAAGGGGATGACAAAGAAGGGAAACAAGACACAACAAAACCAAACTTGTCTTTCCTAACCATTAGTTCATGGACTAAGCAGGTAAATGTTTATCACCTCTGCCCTCTGCCAAGTCCCTCTGCTTTTCTCCCTGAGTTTACTTACTGCCCATGCCAGTTGTTCTCACAGTACTTTTCTCCTTTTTCTCTCCTCATTCTAGGGTTTATGGTAGAAATTTTAGACTGTTGACTTAAAATGACAATTTCTGTATTGATTAAAGATATAAGCTCTGGAGTCAGATTCCCTGGGTTTAATTTCTGTACAATTTTAGGCAAAGTATCTAACTTCTCTAATTCTCAGTTTTCTTATCTGTACAATAATGGTAAGGCAAGTCCATCAGTCCATGTTCAAGTGCAAGCATGTTTACATTTCTCATGCAGGTTTTATAAGGATAAGTGATATAAGGATGAAAAAGACTAACCAAAGTAAATGTTCAATGAAAATAAATTATCTATTTAGTTATTTATATTATTTAATTATATTATTATTCATGCTGGGAAACATAATGAACAAGCCTGCCTTCATCCATTGGTCAGTTATGCAGTGCATATTTACTGAAGGAAAGAGATAAAACATTAGCTTAGATTATGATGAGATAATGCCAAAGATCAGAATAAAAACTGAAAATAAGTGGCAGACGTTCGCACACATCTGGTAGACTAAGCAGTAACGTTTTCACAGTTTTGCTTCACTGGGCATGTTCGGGGGAGGCTGGGGAGTGGCGGCAGGAAAGCAGCACACATGTATTCACTATTCCTTATTCCTTTCTTAAGCACTCAGTAAGCTATGGGCTGTATGTACATGGAGCTTTCTTTGTTTCTATTCTTCATTAACTGTATAGACACAAAAATTTATTAGTCCTATCTTGCACATTAGAAAATTAAAGCACAGGGTGGTATTCAGACAGCTAGTAAGCATTGGAGCTGCAACATTGAGACGCAGGGCTTGTCCCCTCAAGAGCTGATACTCTTTCCCACTATCATGTACATTTTATGACTGTAGGACTAATGATTAAAGGAGTAGATTCTTTTCACTGATAGAGAATTGCCATTGTCAATGCCAAACAATTTGTATATCCAAACTTGCTGTTGACAGTGTCTCATTTTCTCTTTTTTATGTATTTTTAATAGAAAACTTTTATTTAATAAATATAAATTTCATAAGTACAACTTTTGGATTATAGCGGTTTTTCCCCCCATAGCCTCCCTCCCACCTGCACAGCATTTCCTACTCCCTCTCCCATCCCATTTTTCATTAAGATTCATTTTTAATTATCATTATATACAGAAGATCAACTTAGTATATACTAAGTAAAGATTTCAACAGTTTTCACCCACACAGACACACAAAGTATTAAGTACTGTTTGAATACTAGTTTTACTGTTAGTTCTCTTAGTACAACACATTAAGAACAGAGGTCCTACATGGGGAGCAAGTGCACAGTGACTCCTGTTGTTGATTTAATAATTGACATGCTTATTTATGACGTCAGTAATCACCCAAGGCTCCTGTCATGTGCTGCCAAGGCTATGGAAGCCTCTTGAGTTCACCAACTCTGATATTATTTAGACAAGGCCATAAGCAAAGTGGAAGATCTCTCCTCCCTTCAGAGAAAGGTACTTCCTTCTTTGATGGCCCCTTGTTTCCACCAGGATCTCACCGAGATCTTTCATTTAGGTCATTTTTTCGCCAGAGCGTCTTGGCTTTCCATGCCTGAGAAACTCTCATGGGCTTTTAAGCCAGATCCGAATGCCTTAAGGGCTGATTCTGAGGCCAGAGTGCTGTTTAGGGCATTTGTCATTCTCTGAGTCTGCTGTGTATCCTTCTTCCCATGTTGGATCATTCTCTCCTTTTTAATTCTATCAATTATTATTAGCAGATGACAGTGTCTCATTTTCACAGGTGGGAATATTTTCAAGAGATGGAGTTTTTACTCAAACACATAATAATGTACAATTATACAAATTATAAAAAAATACAAATTATACAAAAATAAAAATTACATATAATATATAATATACATATATAATAAAAATTATACAAAACATAAGGAAAGGACCTTATAAACACTGGTAGATGTTTATTCTTTAGAACACCACTATGAACAGCACCTGATTGATGACATTGGTGATTGCAAGGGACATGTCTGGGCATCAAGGACTCTGTCACACCATATTTATTTGAAGTAGTGGTTTTATGAAAAATGAAGATTAGCTTTTGGAAAAGTTTTTGTAGCAAGGCAGGTCTCACCCTATTTAACATGGTTCTTGAGGGAAAAATATTTCCTGCTGTTCAGACAAATGTAAAAGGGCAGCGAACACAATGGCAGCAGTTGATTCTAACTGTTGACCTCAGAATGTGTGCTGTGAAGGAATGCTAACGACTCGCACCATGATGCATTGGCTTGTTTGGATACCATGAAAAGCTCCACTTGACAAGCATAATGATGAACTGCACTTTTCCTAGCAAGCAACACATGTTTGGATGATAGACAGCTCTGTTAAGGTTAGGATTTATTTATTCTCCAAGAATGAATTTTTCATCTGGTTCTGCAACCCTATGAAGCTGTTCAAAACTCAGACAATTCATTGCTGGTAAAGAGAACCCTCCTCCACAAGGCTGGGACTTGGTGGGTACAGAGTATAAGCCGTATCTATTTTATCAACATAAAACTTCTTTGGTCTCTAAAGGATGAATTTTCTATTTGGCTTCTAGTACATCTAACCCCATTATTTAATGCCTCAAAGTAACCTTACTTTTTAAATAAAATTCAGAATTATATGTAAGCAAAAATCTCCAACTCTCACTTAAATGGTTATTGTTGGATATTGTCTTATCCTTGACAGATTAACAACTCTTTCTGATCCTTTATTTTAAATATTTTATACAAAACAAATATGCTTGGCAATAAAGTGAATGTTTCCAGAATCATGTGAATATACTTTTTCATTGTATTCTTTGTTTCCATGTATATAGCTTGGGAAATACTGAGTTCATTTAATATTTTCTAATAAATCAATATATCCGTCCTCCAAAAAGGTAATGAGAATGATTCATCAGAAAAGAAAAAGTCCTTCCACAGATTATAATTTATGACTAGAAATGGTGGTCCATCCCAAAACAAAACTAACTGAATTGCTTCAAATTTCAGCAGTGCCATTTCTTGGGCTCTTAAAGATATTCTTTGGCTTTCAAAAGTGTCATTTAAAATGTAAACACACTTGTAGATGTACGCTTTAACCCTATATCAGTTAACATATTAATTATTAACCAAGATCTTAGCAGGAACTAGTGGGCAGCTATGAAAGATAAATTGAAATATGTTTCATGCTTAATCAGAAATAAGCTTGGCTATGGAAACATTCTTCAACATGTGATGCTTACCTCGGAACTCAGAATTTGAATTTTAATAGGCAGAGAGGGATTATTCATGGTAGAAAATGCCTAGAAAAGTATCTGAAAGTTTTGTAAATTTGAGATTTTATAATCACGAAACAAAGCTCATTGAGAACTAGTAAGCTTTTAAAATATAAAACGTAATCTAAGCACATTAGTATCAGTATCCCAGCAAGAAGTAGGTGGCATGCTCAAAGCGATAATTCAAGATAATGTAATGTGGGCACCCAAAGCAGACTTGAGAGAACTAACTAATGATAACGAAGGACCCAGAAACCAAGAGCATGAAGCTGTTGTTATCCTTAGACCAGAAGATGCGAAGGGATAGTGTGTGTCATTGGAACACAGTGAGAGTTAAGGGGCAGACTGGCTGGAGTTGCGACTCTCCAGACAGAAGGACGGAACCATTTCCCAACAACAGCCCAGCAGGTCCTGCAGGGAAAACGTGCATACTCTGGTCTTTCATTGCCCTTGCTTTTTGATGTCTTACTCTTGCTTCCTATTGACCAAATCCAACCAGGAGCCAGAGTACAAGGAAACCCAGCCAGTGTGGTTGTGAGAGGCCAGACCTCCACACTCCTGCAAGTGGAGGATGGAGATTGGGCCTGGAAGGGCAGGTGAAGAATAACTCATTTTACACTTATAATTACATGGGCTATCAACCTCTCCTTAAGCCTCTGAGGAGCTGGAGGGAACCATCTGCCATTATTCTACTCCACTGAATTTCTCATCTCCCATGGTATACAGTTCTCATTTAGGTTTTTATTCATTTGTTGTTCTACGTCATTCTGTACTAGAGTATGGTGCAGTCCTTACAGCAAGGCTATTTTATTTTTTGCATAGTAATCTTCATCTGTCTTTTTTGTTGAAGTTTGCTTAGTACCATGTCTTAAGTAGTTGATTTCAAGCAAGGATCCCTACCATCCTGGCTACCTGATTTTCTCAGGGAACTAGGATAGTTTTCATGGGTTTAATTAGGTGTACAGAAAATGACAGGGCTCCTCAGACTAGGAGCCCTGTCCGGCATCTCCTTACTGTCACAGTGCTTCACCTTTCTCGGCAATGCAAGGGACTTTCTGAATTCTTGGTAATGAGAGAAATCACTTTCTGACTGGGATAAAACTTCACAATGTGAAATAATTATTTTAAATGTGTAATCAAACATCTCATATCTTTCCCTAAACTTCCTTATGCTTTATTTTTAGTTCCTTTAAATTGACTTAGTTTCCTTTGTTTGCATCTATCTATGTGCGATGTCATGACTTAAATATTGACATTTTGGTACATAATCAATTTTGTGTGTGTTTGGTTGCAGGGGGTTGGGGAGAAGTGTCTAAGATGGTCTTGTCGGTTAACAGGTGAATAAAAGTCAGGGTTTGTTTTAAAGTTTGCAGATGCTGTTTCTCGGGAATGGTGGGATGGTTTTCAGAAGCTGTATGATTTAACTCTGCCTCCTTTTTTCCTTCAGATTCGAAGCCAGAGCAAAGCCTCTGGGTCTGGGCTGTGTGAAGGGGATGAAGTGGTTTCTATCAATGGCAACCCTTGTGCAGATCTCACCTATCCTGAAGTCATCAAGCTCATGGAAAGTATAACAGACTCTCTCCAAATGCTCATCAAAAGGTACAAAAGATTCGTTGGCATATATTTTTTTTCTTGTTAGTGGATAGAAACAATAACTTCTAGTGCATACTATGTGCTATTTGTCCTTTAAGGGGAAATTGGTGGTGTTTTGTAGAAAGTCAGTACGTTTTTAACAGAAACACTCCAGTGCATGAAAAATGAGCCATTCTCTTCTACTGAACTTTCTGGTTAATTGAGAATTAACTTTAAAATCGTATGCATTTTAGAGTACTCAGTCTCCTTACAAGACTCAGTGAAGTGAGCCTTACAGGGGTCAGAATTTTGCTGTGGGTCAAGATCACTCATTAATAATTAAAATGGTGGCTAACATCTGTGACAGCAGAGGAAATCTAGCATTATTGGGATTTCTCATCTCGGTATTTACTCATCAAGCCCAATGTGTAAGGCTGTTGGGTCCCACTTGTTTGTAAAGCTGCTTGCCTTTTTTCTCTTATTTAAAAAAATATTTACTTCATTGCGAGAGAAAGAAAGAACAAGCCCTGATCTTCTGGTTCACTCCCCAGAAGTCCACAACAGGCTGAAGTCAGAAGCTGGAAACTCAATCCAGATCTTCACTGTGGGTGGCAGGGACCCAGTTACTTGAGCGTGCATTGCTGCCTCCCAGGGTGTGCATTTAGCAGGAAGCAAGAGTGAGGAGCAGGAGCTGGGAATTGAACTCAAGCATTTCGATGTGGGATGTTAGCATTTTATCACTAGGCCAAAATAAGAATATTGCCAAGTGTAGTTACAATGTTTGCCATTAACATGAACAAGCCTATTAGGTATTTGAAAATTTCCATCTTTGAGAACGTGTAATCATTTCCAAAATGGGGTAAAACATCTTTTCTAATTTATTTACTTCTTAGTGTCTTTAGTGACGCAATGAGGCCAATTTCACTGAAACACCTTTGTCATCTGGGACTTCCCCTGCTGATCCTTGTTTTGATTCTGATAGCTATCATGGGGGCAAATCCTTGGCAGTTTAAAGCTGAATCTTAGGTACATATTTACCCTCAGAAATAGGCTGGTTACTAGTTCTCTGCTGCTTTTAATAACTGGAATCATGCTTTTTACTATTTTCTCTTGAGTATTTTGACTTTTTATAAAATACATAATTAATTGATGGGATTTATAATAGAATCCCAAATTAAAATGAGTCCTGAGGCCGCAGCAGCAGCAGCATTGTGATCACCACCATCACCACCGCTTTGGGTGCCTGAATATGGTTTCTGCAATTAACTATTTCTCCTATTCCTATTACCATAAGCTATCTCTAGAGGACAGATGTTTTACTTTCCTTGGACTATTTCTAGATTATTATTTGTTAAAGCTCCTTTCAGGCTAGGTCTCTATTATCTTAAATTTTATTCAAATAAGATAAAAATAAATGATTATATAATTATAACACACTAGTTGTGGAACTGAGTACCTAAATAGATAAGGAAAATGATTTGAGGTATACAGCTTTAATCGCTCTCTTTCTGTCTCTCTGTCTCTCTTACTGCTCTGTCCTGCTTTTATGATTTTTAGCCACGAATATACTTTGTGTTTTATCTATTGATAAATGTTTATGTTTTTCTGGCCCATTTGCCTGTATTCCAGTCTCTTCTCAGCTTCACTATTGCTTGCTAACATAACTCAAAGTGATTTAATCTGCTTCAATCCCAAGGTCTTTGTAAATTAAAACTCTCTGACCTTTTGATACCTTCAAACTCAATTTTCTAGCATATATTCATCATTTCCTATATCAGCATGATCTAATTTGCTGTTATTATGTTTTTAAATACTATATCATAATGTTTTTATAAATACGATTTTATCAAAAAGATTTTCAGGTTACTTGCATGAAGAAAACAGCATTTTGTTTGTTTTTGTTTGTTTTGTTATTGCAGTCAAAAGCCAAGTTACAAGTAAATATTTGGGACCTTCGTCTGAAGTTTTACTATGACATAAATTATACAGTGGAAAGAAGTGGGAGCGCACGTCCTTCAGTGGATGTTCTCTGCATGAGTCAGGGTGCATTCTGAGGGAGGAGATAGCCATTTCTGCTTAAAAAAAAAAAAAACACCTTTTTTAAAAAAGCCTTGTAACAAATGAAATCATCTATGCTGTTCTGTGAATGGCGCTTTTCTTCTGAAAGCATGTAGAGTTTAGGGTTTTAGAGAAGTTGTTCGATTCTAAACTGACATGACTTCTTGTCACAAACCCAGATTTGCACAGCCAACTGGGAATGGTAACGGTCAAAAATCAAAAGGATGTGGCCAACAGCTCTGGGGTCCTTGGTTGAGAGATAAAGGAACAGTATGACTTCCAAGATTCCAAAAGGAAAATGCTGCAAGAGACAGGTTCAGCTGGGAGAAGGGGAGACATCTCGAATTATAAATACTCCATGACTTCATGATTCATTGCGGCATGGAAAGGATTTCTCTTTACACAGGAACACTGGGCTGGGGTCCATTATTACAAAACACATGCTCACCAGAGCTTAAAACACAGCTTGCTTTTCATTCCTTTCAAGAAAACACAGCCTCCAGAGGGGTAACCTGAATCATCTGTAATTCAAGATTGACATGAAGCTGCTAGATACGTTTATGTGACTTTGTGGTGTCTAGACATTGAAACGTTTTGTCACATGATAGCAAACATGGTTATTTGGAAATACCCAAGTTATTGCAGATCGTAGGCATCCATGTAATTATAGCGTGTACTTTTTCAAAACAAAAGCTGAATTTAAGATGGATTTAGGTTTCAAAATCTTTTGTAAGCCTTTTGTTGTGCTGCACCAAAAGCATATATGGACATTCTTTAAATAACAATATGAATATGTTGCCAATTTTAGTTTTCAAATATGTGGCTGTTGACATTTTGGAGGGAATATCTTGATTGCACCACACACATCTTAGACATCATGAATGTCAAAAAGTTGTGTGGCAGGTGTAGCATGCTCCAGTTTAACTGCATGGATTTGTTTTTCTTTGTGCAGACCATCCAGTGGGATGAGTGAGGCTTTGAGCTCTGAAACCGAAAACAAAAGCCATGAGCAACTCACACAAGAGGAGTATGTGGAAAGCACCACTCTCCAGATTCGCCCAGCCACAAACACCCAGCACAGAGAGCTCTTCGTGGTACCAGCCAAGGTGGCAGTTAACCCAGCTGAGGACCAAAGAAGTGGTCCCGGTTGTTCAGGGAACACTGAAGAAGAAACAGGCCTCAGCTACCGCGGGGCCCCCCGAGTGCTTGACTCCCAAGGGGGAGACTTGGCAGAAGAAATTATCCTCCGGGAAGGAGCAGGCGCTGGGCAGCCAAGCCCTGTGGTGGAGCTACAACTGTCCCTTTCACAGCAGAGATCCGAGGGCCCCGTGCTGGCTCTCTTGGGAGCTGAAAAATTTAAATCTCCTGACCCACACCCTACTTTACAGCACGACAAGATTATCCACATAAATTCAGTCGCTACTTATGAGAAGCCAGACCCTTCTCTGAGGTCCAGCAAGATAATCCAGATCTCCAGTGGCAGCGAGCTGCGCGTGACCCAGGGAAGCGGAGCAGGAGACGCGGGGCTGCCCCGCGTGGAAGTGATCCTCGACTGCTCTGACAGGCAGAAGACGGAAGGGTGCAGGCTTCAGCCAGGAAAGGGGTGTGTGGATTCCCCAGTGGAAGGAGGGCAGTCAGAAGCACCTCCTTCTCTGGTATCCTTTGCCGTCTCATCAGAAGGCACAGAGCAGGGAGACGCTGCGCGCTCGGAAAAGGATCACAGCAGACCTCACAAGCACAGAGCGAGGCACGCAAGTAAGTCCTGCACGGGCTCAGCCCCTGGGCTGTCAGCAGGGGCTCGGGAGGGGAGGGCGTTTTGCTGCTGCTTTGCCTACTTGACACTTGCTTTTATAAAAGCTGACTTTTATGTCTCCCATTGGATTTTTTTTTAAAGAGTGATTAATGCACGAAATAACAATTGTGAAATTGTTAAGTATACTTCACAAATTCTGCCTGGGAAGCAGTGTGTTTGAACTTCATAGCAGATATAAAGATTTTTCATGAATTTCTTTTTCACTCCAAAGATACAGGCACAGTCCAAGAAAATAATACTGTCAGTGTGTCTTTTCAATTTGTCTCCCAATGCTGTACTATTTCATGCTGCCACAGCATAAGAGAGTGTTGTGGGAGATCACGTGGTGTCTGAGTTTAAAGAGGTGTCTTTAAAATGCAGGCTCCACTGCTAATATTAAAAGCAGATCCTCGTTTTGAAAAGAGTCGTTTTGCAGCTTGATGATGCTTGCAGAAGTGCGTTTGACAGACAAGGACACGTGTAAGGCTGAGCAGTTACATGATCCCCTCCGTTTTGCCAGTCTTCACTAGACGGCAAGTGTTTCATCCACCTTCTAGACACAGAAGTCTGCCTCCCGGGCCACAGGGAGACATCTCGGCGTCCCCCAACAGAAAATAAACTTACATTCAAGGCTTTGACCAGCATTTTGGTTTTATTCAGAAACGTGTGCACAGAAAAGAGAAGGTGAATAAGAATTGCAGTTGGGCATTATGACTTTTGTGGTTTTCTTTCATTTATATTATGCAAATATGTATATAAATATATATATTTTACAAATTTTGGAATTTCATTTGAGGATACAAAGGCTGACTGGAAAAGGCACTTGACTATGTGAATGATTCTCAGGAACTGTGAACTCCATTATTCAAAGTCATATCCTAAGTTTTCTAAACTATTGTTATTCCTTTCAAAGCTTATTTTTAGCATAACCATTTGTAGCCTTATTGGCAAGTGCTGTTAATCATCCCTTATACTTTAAGCGTCTGTGTGCCATCTTCACATTTATAGCATATTGAACAGGAGTATTAAGACGGCATTCACATACTTTACGTGTTGGCACTGAAGTTAGCAACAACTGTGGCTGTCAGTTTAATAATAAGTTGTATAACACTAGTCAAAAAAGGAGTCACATTTAGTAATGACCACATTCTGAACTATTTTTTCTCTATAAAACTTGATCACCAGTGAATAGCTATAATTTCATTACTCAATTATTTCATCAGATTTTTTTTATTAACCATTAAATGTGATGCTTTTTCCAGTGACCAAAATAGCTAGTATAAAGTATTCTAATTTTTTTCTGGGATTTGCATTTAGCTGCTTTGAGGAATTAAAAACTTTGTGATTCACTGAAAACATGATTATGATTAACTGCTGATATAAATTAGTCATCAAATTATTTTTAATAATAAAAATTTTAAATATAATTTTCCTGTATCATTCTTTATACACTCTAAAAAAGGGTCCCAAGTCATATAATGTAAACATTTCCCCCAAGATTTACACTTATTCTTGCTGCAATTAATAGAGTATCATATTTCAAAAAAAGCAATATATTTATGAGCAAATTTATCTGGACAACTTTGTACCTAAAGTTGATTACATGTACTCACAATGATCTAGTTTTCTGAATTATAAATAGTTACTCAATAAATTATTAATTCAGTGTTTTGAGTTGATATTAATTCTATGGCTATAAATGGAAAAATTTGAGATGGTTGTCAAAATTTAAAGAAAAAGAGGAAAAAACCCCAAATATCTAAATTCATTACATTTTGAAAAATTTAAAAATTTTTGTTGAGATACCTCCTCCCCTTTTTAGAATGCTTGGAAACAATTTTATATTGACATTTTATTTTTTAAATATGGAAGCACAAATAATGTCTTGTCATGTTTTTTAAAAAAACATTATCTTAAATTATCCCCTTTAAAATTTTAATTTATACTACTAATTGGCATTTACTAGCCAATTTTACTGTGGAAGCATAAGGTCCCATGAGGAAACAAAGGTACAAAACGTCTATTGTAATCAGCATAAATAAAAATGTATTTATATAAGAAAATGGAATAGGGGGCTGATTGTGTATTATTGTAGAAGTATGCACTTCTTCAAAATTCAGTCCAATTGCAAGAATTTTTCCCATGCTCCTTTTCCCCAATGGGAGTCAGATTCTGGGTTGCTGAGGAATCTGCCTTGAGCTCATCAACTGACTACTGTTTCTATTCTTTCCCTAGGGCTCAGGAGGAGTGAAAGCCTGTCAGAAAAGCAGGTGAAAGAAGCCAAATCTAAATGCAAAAGCATTGCCCTTCTTCTAACAGATGCCCCCAACCCCAACTCCAAGGGGGTGTTGATGTTTAAGAAGCGCCGGCGGAGGGCCAGGAAATACACCCTAGTCAGCTACGGTACTGGCGAGCTTGAGCGAGAGGCAGACGAGGAGGAAGAAGGGGACAGGGAGGAGACTTGTGAAGTTGCATTTCTGGGCACTAGCGAGTCCGAGGTGGATGAAGAGTTACTGTCTGACGCTGACGACAACCCACAAGTTGTGAACTTTGACTGGGATTCTGGACTGGTGGACTTTGAAAAGAAACTGAACAGAGACGACAAGATGGAGATGTTGCCAGACACGACGGGAAAGGGAGCCCTCATGTTTGCCAAGAGGAGGGAGAGAATGGATCAGATCACAGCCCAAAAAGAAGAGGAGAGGGGGAGCGGAATGCCAGGCAGAGAACCAGATGCTGCCCAGACGGATGGCCTGAGAACCACGACTTCTTACCAAAGAAAGGAAGAGGAATCCGTGAGGGTGCAGAGCTCTGTGAGCAGGAGCTACATCCAGATGGGCCCTGTTCCCAGCCATGTGCCACAGCAGAATGGCTTCAGTGGGGTGTCTGAGACGGCAGAGGCACAGAGGATGAACCCAATGAACAGAACGGCCAAGCCCTTCCCAGGGTCTGTGAACCAGCCAGCAACCCCCTTCTCCCCAACCCGCAACATGACAAGTCCCATCTCTGACTTTCCTGCGCCGCCACCCTATTCTGCGGTCACGCCTCCACCGGAAGCCTTCTCCAGAGGGGTGTCAAGTCCGACTGCTGGCCCCGCACAGCCCCCGCCATGGCCGCAGCCTGCTCCGTGGTCCCATACTGCCTTTTACGATTCATCTGAGCGAATAGCTTCCCGGGATGAGAGGATCGCAGTGCCAGCAAAAAGAACAGGAATATTGCAGGAGGCCAAGAGGAGAAGCACAACAAAACCCATGTTTACTTTTAAGGAGCCCAAAGTAAGCCCAAATCCTGAACTCTTGTCCCTGCTTCAAAATTCAGAAGGCAAACGGGGCACTGGAGGCGATTCCGGACCTGAAGAAGACTATCTCAGCCTAGGGGCAGAAGCTTGCAACTTCATGCAAAGCTCCTCTGCTAAGCAAAAGACTCCACCTCCTGTTGCTCCAAAACCTGCAGTCAAGTCCTCCTCCTCCCAACCTGTCACTCCAGTTTCTCCCGTCTGGTCTCCAGGGGTGACTCCAGCCCAACCTCCTGCCTTCCCTATGTCAAGTGCATCGCAGGGTCCGATGGTTTCCTCCATCAAAATAGCTCAGCCTGCTTATCCTGCCCGGCCTGCGAGTGCACTGAACCTGTCTGGTCCCTTCAAAGGACCGCAAGCAGCAGTAGCCAGTCAGCATTACACACCGAAGCCAGCAGCTCCCACACCAACAGTGAATGCCCATGCAGGTGCAGTGGGACCATCCAATGAGCTTCCTGGAATGAGTGGGAAAGGAGCCCAGCTCTTCGCCAAAAGGCAGTCAAGAATGGAGAAGTATGTGGTTGATTCAGACACAGTGCAAGCCCATGCTGCCCGAGCTCAGTCTCCCACTCCATCTCTTCCAGCCAGTTGGAAGTACTCCTCCAATGTTCGAGCCCCTCCTCCTGTGGCCTACAATCCTATCCACTCCCCCTCCTATCCACCAGCTGCTGTCAAGTCTCAGCCATCAGCCCCACAAGCCTCTAAAGTGAGCAAGAAAAAGGGCAAGAAACCCCTCAATGCTCTGGATGTCATGAAGCACCAACCATATCAGCTCAATGCATCCTTGTTTACTTTCCAACCTCCCGATGCAAAGGATGGCCTCCCCCAGAAGTCATCAGCCAAGGTCAACTCCGCCCCGGCCATAAAGCAAGCTCTTCCTCCCCGACCAGTGAATGTTGGCTCACCCACAAATGTGCAGGCTTCCTCAGTGTACTCAGTGCCAGCCTATACCTCTCAGCCTCCCTACTTTGCAGAGGCCAGCTCACCAGTCAGCGCATCCCCCGTGCCTGTGGGTGTCCCCACTTCTCCAAAGCAAGGATCGGCCTCCTCATCTTATTTTGTGGCGCCGAGGCCGAAGTTCTCAGCCAAGAAAAGTGGTGTCACAGTCCAGGTGTGGAAACCATCCATTGTGGAAGAGTAATCTTGTAGCTGAAGCTGAGTGTCCACTTTGCTTGAAATGAATTGTTTGCAGTGTTACCTGAATCCCTGAGAATGCCAAGCAAGTCCTCAACTTACTTAATTTCAGATGTCACCTCCCAATCTGGGTCCAAGGAGTATAATATTTGTAATGAGTCAAAAATCCAACTCAGATTGACTTAACACGCACACACACACATATATCTACTTTGCACACTTAAAAAAAATCTGGGAGCACCCCAAAATAGACATGTGCCATATGTTAAGTAAGCAGGATACTTAGGACTTATGCGTTAGCCACATGACAGACAGTGATCAGTGTTATCAGACATTGGAACACGGCCTTTATGTAACAGAACTGCTGTGAGCCTATGGTGAAAAGGTTCAAACGTAGTGAAAATAGGACATGTATTTACTGAGACTTCCTTTTTCTATTGCTAGTGTTATGGGAGTGGGAAATCTGTAGAGGACAGGGGTCAGCTCTGGTCTGGCAACCTCGGCCACCTGTATGATGTCACAGAGGAGAGCCTGTGAGGATTGTGGGGATGCACATAGTTTAGCGGGCGGTGAGTAAGAAAGAGGGTCTTGGTCATTACTAAGCACTCATGACATGTTAGGCTCTCTGAAGAGCCCAGTGTTTTATGCCTGTTAACTCATTTCAGAAGACCTATTTGAAGTAAATGGGATAGGGCAAGAAGGATCCTTGACTCCGGAGATCGAGTCCCATCTTTCTTCCCCTGTTACTTAAGGAACTCAATGAGTGCATCTCCAGTTGCCCATGAAAGCATCAGTTTGTTTTCCACAGCCGAGGCAACTGGTAAAGTACAGGATAACAAAGTCACATAGTCAAAGAAGGAAGCTCAAAGAGCTGTGATTGGCTGGATGGCATTTTCCCTTGGGAAGCCACACGATTGGGACCTGAAGGGTTCCTGACTGCAGAGGCTGATGGTGAAGCGTGAGGAGCCCGTGTGCGTGGAGACTGTAGGGTGAGAACACACAGTCAGTAGCACCGTGTCTGAGTGACCTCACAGATTTTCTTCCTGTGTTCGTTTTGCTTCTTGACAGCTGCTTCTCCCACTGTTCCTTGCCATTCTATTCTCGCACCTTCACTTTATTATTTGATGGACCAGGATAATTCAGGCAAGGTTACCTTGTATATTTGGATTGGTCACACAGCATGTCATCATCCAGCTGGCTGTGAAGTTAATAGTGTTACTGAAAGCAAACCTGAAGACCTTTCTCGTTTCTATTTTAAGTCTGAGTCTGACCAACCATGGAAAATATTCAACAGGAATTAATGTAGAGAACTATAAAGCACTTAGGGCAGTTCCAAAGAATACCGTCTACTCTAAGCAGGAGATACATTTACAGACTTCGCATAAAAATTTGCCTGGTTTGAGGGTACATGGTACCATTTAATCCTCTGAAAATATCTGTAATCCTGTTCTTTTTCTGCTGACACTGTCAATCTGCTATATTTTTCACTACCCTATTAAAATATTACTTTCTTCTTTCTCTGTTCAATGTGTGTATTTAAAAAAAAGTTTTCTTTGTATGACCTGTTCTAAGTAATTTTTCTCATAACATCTGAATTTCCTTTTTCAAGTGTACCCGTGTCTCTATACATTATAAAACTGCAGGCTTTAGGTATTTCTAAAACACAACACACAAAGAGGAGGAATGATGGAGCTGCTTTTTCTCTGGAAAATGTTCCATTGTCTTTGATGGCAATTTACCAGTAGGTTACAAACACAGGCTATAGTTCCATGTTTTATTTGCCTTTTTGGGAAATCAGTTAAGAAGATCAATAGAGGAAAAAGTGTTCTTTTTATCATATAACACAATTGTTTGTATTATTTATTTTCTGCAAAGGAAGTCTGTTGAGTGCTGTGGATTTTGTATTTTTTTAACTAAAAAAAGTCTTTTTAAGGTGAAACAGGAAGGGAGATAATTTTCATAATGTTGCATTCTTAACATAGCATTTAAAGAACAACATATTCTAGAGGAAAGGATTGGAACACACAGGTAGTCAATTTAAGACCATCCATTCAAAGTATGCTAGGATGGTAATGACCTAGAAATATTCCCAGTTGTCCAGTGGTTTGCGGTATGCAGGAATGAGAAGTGTTTTCAGTCCATTTCCTGTTGGACAGGTGGCAGTCTTAGCAGAGCCCCTATTTGGAGTCGATGACTACAGACACAGTTAACATGAATGTGTCTTCCAGTCATCCTGGCACTGTTTGGGTTTCCAAAAAGCTTCTTAGAGACATGCCAGGCATGCAGTCAAAGCATGTACAACCTCAACTGGGAACTGGTAGTATAGGTCTCATCTTGGACCATGTAATCCCTCTTTATAGAAGAGAAAATTCTCTAAAACAATATCCACAACAGAGAGTCTGACCTCTGAGGCATATGGAGTGGGAGGGAGGACTAAGGCAGTTCCCTGGTGTAAGAGAGATTTCCTTTCCCTCTTCCCTCCAGGGAGCTGTATGTACCACATTTCAGGTTGAGGCTATGGAAGTGATATCATTGTAGCAGGTGGGAGGGTTAGAACCCAGGGCATCAGCCTCTCTCCAGGCACCATTTGTAATCTGAGCATTGCTGGTTTTTGTTGTAATGATGGTTGGTTGAGTAGTTGGTTGGTTAGTTATGAGACTTGGAGAGGCAGTTTTTGCTTTGTTTTTAACAACTTGCATCTTCCTCTGTCCTTTGTTAGCTTTATATCTATGTAAAGCACCCATGAAGTCCGTTTTCGTTGTCAGCATAATGGCAGCAGTCATTTACTGAGTGCCTGTGTTGTGTTAGACGCCCTGTGGGCATCATCCTAAGGACTCCACTGCATGGTTTATGCTGGCACTGAAATATTGGCTACAGTGCAATCATAGTCACTGACTTTATGCAGTTTTATAAACAATTTCTTTCTCCATGACTTCCCCCTTATTAATATTTCCAACCTCTCTTCCTGGTGAGGATGGTGTGCCATGGTGAGAATGCATGCTTGAGATTCGTGCAGGAAGAAAGGTTAATGTAAGTTTAGCACACACACCACCCCCCCTTACAGGAGGACACACTGGATCACAGAACTGGTGAGGTTGTCACTTTAATCTTGGAATATTTGCAATTTTATTTCTAACATTTTAATAATAGACACACTCTGTTTTGAGAGAAGATATACATTGTTTCTGCATGTGGTTAGTAGATAGCATATACAGCATACACTTATCGGAATATATGTTATAAGACATATGTGGGTTGTTACTCTAGAGCATGTGAAACTTTGCATTTCAAAATATATCTTGTATGAGTTAGTAACATGTATCATGCCTTTGCATTAACTATTTCATTTAATCTTCACAAGAAGTAACTCATTTTTAACCATAGCAAAATCAATCCGAGTTACAAACAGTTCCTTAAAATAAGCCAGGGCTACTTAACTGCTCTGGGGTAGTGCTGACTTCTTTCAGGAAGTAGGCCTCATGGGACAGCTGGTATATCACACCACCTGAATTCTAGCCTGGTGCCAAGAGTCGCATCTGAGACATGGAAAACTATTGATTTCCATTTACTGATCTAAATTAAAGGAGTGAGGTGGAGTAAGGAGGATTTTCCCAACTGCAGCAGTGGGGTTAGACCTTTGAAGGTTGGTTTGCCGCTGACAGACATGCCAAGCCTTCTATGTGGTTCTTTCTCAGTGAAGCCACTTGAGAAGCAGAAGACACGTGGCTGCTAAGTGTCTCAGTTTGGAATTAATCTTCCAAATAAAACCTTCATTGCTGTGTATAGTTTTATATACTTACAAATTAGAGACACTGCAAGCACCTGCATTCTAAGAGTGAATTCCTGAGATCAGTGGTGGTGTTTCATGAGTCACCACCAACTCGGCAGGAAGCATATTTGAAGTCACCATCATCAAACAGCTAAATGCTTAAAATGCTTCCCAAGGGAAGTGGTGGGGTGTGTGCTCATTCTCTACTGAAGTCATGGCTGTTGAGTTTGTTTTTAGACTTTTTTGATAAGTTCATGAGAAAAGGATATAAATTCTAAGAACCCACATTGTATTCCCAGAGGTACTGACCCTCGCTGGTCTTATGTCCCCAGTCTCATTGGACTCTGGGGGACTCAAAGACTCATGCGACACTTTGGTGCTGCTGAGTTCATCAACAAGTGTTCTGGGAAAAACAGAACTGAATTCTTCTCTAGACTTCCCACCAGGGTTGGCACAGGGCCACAGGCAAACTAACAAATTCCCACAGGACCCAAACTCCAGGCAGAATTGGTGGAAGAGGTCAGTCTCTTGTTTATCCTGCTATGGTTCTCAAAAATATGTACAGAAATTAGAGGTCAATCATCTGTGACTGTCAGGTCCATAACAGCCCATCGTCCACCGGAGCCTATGAATCAGAATCCCTCTTTCCTTGGTATAGCAGGTGCTGATCATTCCTGAACTTTTAAAAAATAGAATGTTTCTAGGTATGCACATGTGTACACTAAACTACCACGGGGCATTGGAAATTTTAGAACTACTCACAGGCAATTGAACTGAAATTTAATTAAAAATACTGATGCCTGCCAAACATTTCACAGTTTCTTGATTTAATCAATGTTTATTAGCTAATAAAATGCATCTAAAATGTAAAAAGTGAAAGGCCTGTATAGGATCCTACAGTTAAGTGATTTTTTGGTTACTGATATATATAATTTTTCAAATTTTCTTTTGTTTTTATTGAAAGGCAGAGAGGAAAGCAGATAGAGAGAGCTCCCATCTGCTGATTCACTCCCTGCAATGTTCACAAAGGCTAGGAGTTGGCCGAGTCAAATCCATGAGTTAAGGAGCTCAAGCCAGGTCTCCCAAGTGGGCAGTAGGGACCCAACTACTTGAACCACCCACCTTCCAGAATGTGTTTTAGCAGAAAGCTGGAGTCAGGAGTTGAACGAGGACTCAAACAAAGACACTCTAGTAAGGGACTTTGGTATCTTAACTGGCAAATTAACAAACAGATCAAATACCCACCTCTCGTTTTTGTTTTTTATTTAAAGCTCCTTACCTTTTCCTTTGTATTAGTATTTTTTAAAAAAGGTTTATTTAGGCCGGCGCCGCGGCTCACTAGGCTAATCCTCCGCCTTGCGGCGCCGGCACACCGGGTTCTAGTCCCGGTCGGGGCACCGATCCTGTCCCGGTTGCCCCTCTTCCAGGCCAGCTCTCTGCTGTGGCCAGGGAGTGCAGTGGAGGATGGCCCAAGTGCTTGGGCCCTGCACCCGCATGGGAGACCAGGAGAAGCACCTGGCTCCTGCCATCGGATCAGCGCGGTGCGCCGGCAGCAGCGCGCCAACCGCAGCGGCCATTGGAGGGTGAACCAATGGCAAAAAGGAAGACCTTTCTCTCTGTCTCTCTCTCTCACTGTCCACTCTGCCTGTCAAAAAATAAAAAATAAAAATAAAAACCTAAAAAAAAAAGGTTTATTTATTTATTTGAGAGAGTTACAGAGAGAGAGAGAGAGAAAGAACTTTCATCCACTGGTACACTCCCCAAATGGCTGCAATGGCTGGAGCTGAGCCAGGAGCTTCCTTTGGGTTTCCCACATGGGTGGAAGGGCCCAAGCACTTGGGTCATCTTCCACTGCTTTCCCAGGCCATAGCAAGGAGCTGGATTGGAAGAGGAGCAGCAGGGACATGAACCGGTGCCCATATGGGATGCCAGGTGCTGCAGGCAGAGGCTTAGCCCAGTACACCACAGCGCCAGCCCCTGTTTTTATCATTCTTGATGTATTTATCTTAGGTACATGTGCTTCATGACTGATGAAACAAATTCAAGATCCAAAGAGCACAAAGACCCTCCTTCCAGAGTACTCTCCTCCCTCTACCTGACAAAAATACTCAAAAATAGTGGTCAAGCTGCCATGAAGAAATCTGTGTTCACTGCTCCTACTTCTTGTGCCTTTTAACAACTATTAATGGTTTCTTCATGAAAGAAATTTTAAAAACAAGAGATGTACATTCTAGGAATAAACAGAAAAATGTTCCTGAAAGTACCTAAAAAAAAGCACTTTTTTTTTTTTTTTCCTTCCGGGTACATTTTAGAAGTCAGGGCATCTTTGGTAGTTTTATTTAGTGGAATAATCTCTTTGTAAGGCCATCCAACAGACTTGAGCCAAGCTTTGGGGTCCAAGTCAGGATGACATGGGTGGGAAGGAAGCTGTGACAGTAGTTCAAGCAACCTCACGAGGACTGAGGAAAAGATAAGAGGTGGGTTTGGGGAGTTCTTGTATTAATTTTCTATTGTATGCTGAGAACTGTGTTAAATATTTCACATAACAATAAGTAACCTAAAGTGAGCACAAACTTCCAGCCCCAGATTGTGCCAAAGTATCTTTCATAGATCACTGCTTTTTATCAATGGTCCTCATCAAATAGGAATCATTACTATCCCCATTTTCCTGATTAGAGATGGGATTCCAAGTACAATGACACTGAATAACTTGCCCACACAGTCATACAATATTAAGTATGGACCCTGGATTTACTATGCAACATGCAGTTTTAAATACATATTTATCTATTTATTTGAAAGAGTGCAAGATCTTCTACTGCTTCACTCCCTAAATGGCTGCAATGGCCAGAGTTGGGCAGATACAAAGCCAGGAGCCAGGAGCTTCATCTATGTCTCCCATGTGGGTACAGGGGTCCAAGTACTCGAGCCATCTTCCATTGCTTTTTCAGGCACATTAGCAGGGAGATGGATAGGAAGTGGAGCAGCCAAGACATTACCAACTACGCCACAGCACCAGCTCTACAACCTGCATTTTTAATCTTGCACTGTAATTTCATTTCTCAGAATTATGCTGAAAAGAAAGATATTATTCCAGTTTTACAGAGAGGTATAAAGAGTTAAGAGAAGCTAAGCTACTTGCCTAACAATTACTAAGCAATATAAACGTAGCAGATGAGGTTAGGCTTAGACTTTTGTGTGACATCCAAGCCATACTTAATAGGGTACCGCCTGGTTTCCAGCCTTGTTAGACCACCTGTAATCCGGCTTCCTGAAACCTCTTCACTGTTGAGTTGCCAGACTGAGCTACCACAAGAGTTCTGTGTTTGCTTTGTTGATGACTTTGACCACACTGAGTGACAGTAGGAAGGACCCCCCCTTTCCTAAGATTGCTCGTAAACTCACTTGCTCTGACAGCATGTTGGAATGGAAAGCGATCTCTGAGGAAGCATCTGTTTTCTAAGTCGAAAAGATGGATTTGACAGTGATTTGGAATGAGTTCCCAAAAGTCTCTCTTTTTTTAAATTTCAGGATGAATAGGTGATATCCAGGGTCTGGGAGTGGAGAGGAATGGAACTTAGAAAACTCAAGCAAAATCTTTTTTAAAAGATTTATTTTATTTATTTGAAAGAGTTACAGAGAGAGGTAAAGACAGAGAGAGGTCTTCCAACCGATGGTTCACTCCCCAATTGTCCGCAACAGCTGGAGCTGTGCTGATCTGAATCCAGGAGCCAGGAGCTTCTTCCGAGTCTCTCACACTGGTGCAGGGGCCCAAGGACTTGGGCCATCTTCTATTGCTTTCCCAGGCCGTAGCAGAGAGCTGGATCGGAAGTGGGGCAGCCGGGACTAGAACCGGCGCCGGTGCCCATATGGGATGCTGGCGCTCCAGGCCAGGGCTTTAACCCACTGCGCCACAGCGCCGACCCCATTCAAAATCTTAAGTCTACACAAAAGGAAATGCTCCCCTGGCTCTATGCCATTCAAACTAAATGGAATTCAGGCAGCTTTCCTGTTAAGTAATTAGCACTCAGCTTGGCCAGCTACAAAGCCATAGTGACTTGAGACATTTTGGTAAGAATAAGCCCGCACAGAGTAATGCTGAGGGAAGCACATATTCTCAGGGTTTTAAGCTATCTTGACCTTGCCTCCACTGCTGTCTTAGAGCCGGGCCTCCCCCGGGGAGCTAGCAGGCACCTGGATGTGCAGGAGGCAGCACACCCTTCCTGTCCCACAGTGCCCTCACTGGAGGATTTCTCAACAGTTATTTCTGTTAGCTGCTTCCCAGCAAGGACATTTTTACACATCGTGTGCTTTCCAATCTTTGTTTCCCCTTAAACTCTGTTTCGGTGTTATTTTGAACCCATCTCCTGGGGAGCTAGTGTAACGGCTTCTAAACTTAGGGTTTTGAACATCCGCTTCACTAACTTGAAGGTAAAAAAAGATGTGGGCACGTGGATTAATGTAAAAACCCTTTAGATGAGTATTTGTTGACCTTCATCGCCTTAAATTCATTGAGCCCCTACTTAGGGAGTGACGGTGGAGAACAAATCAAGGGCTACACCAATCTGAGCGTTAACTTTCTCAGAGACTATGAAATTACTAAAGTGTGAGGTAGGTGCTATCTCAGTGTAAGGGGAGAAAATTAGGATAAGAAAAGTTCAGGAATTTGATATCCAGGATCCTGAGTCTGAGAGCTGAGAGTCAAACACCAACAGCCAAGCTCCACAGCCATCTTCTGATGACAAGGCCACCTCTCTTGATCACAGACTCAGGTTGCACTGGAAGGAATGGCTCCTTGGGGGCCATGTTTCACACATCTCTGAAATAGCTCAAAAGTGACTTTGAACCTTTTTTTTTTTTTTTTTTTTTTGGACAGGCAGAGTGGATAGTGAGAGAGAGAGAGAGAGAGAGCAAGGTCTTCCTTTTTTTGCCATTGGTTCACCCTCCAATGGCCACCATGGCCGGCGCATCACGCTGATCTGAAGCCAGGAGCCAGGTGCTTCTCCTGGTCTCCCATGGGGTGCAGGGCCCAAGGACTTGGGCCATCCTCCACTGCCTTCCCGGGCCATAGCAGAGAGCTGACCTGGAAGGGGGGCAACCGGGATAGAATCCGGCGCCCCAACAGGGACTAGAACCTGGTGTGCCGGCACCGCAAGGCAGAGGATTAGCCTGTTGAGCCACGGCGCCGGCTGATTTTGAAACTTCTAACTCAGAGTAAGACATGCTGAAAAGTCTTCTTAGATTTTGGTAGCTCCAACTGATAGGCACTTTCAAGTAGGGTACACTGTAATAAGCTGTAGCTTTCATTTCCTTCGACCTATTTGCTCAGACACCCACTTTATCCAACCACCTAACATCATATATTACCAGAGCTGTGCTAATTTTATGCCATGCAAATTAAGGAAAAATAGAACAATGATGAGAAAATTTATCAAATTTTAGTCACAATAATGTGGAAAAAATATCCCCCCCCCCAATTTTTTAATTAAAAAGAAAAGGCTGTGATTTGGTTTAGGAGAAGCAGAAGGTAACCATTTCTTAAATGAACTTCATGTATGATCAGGTGAGAAATGCATGTGAACACTAAACACACAGGGCCTATTTCTATAGCGGGTAAGAGTGTGAGCCCTGAGGCCAACTTGCCAGTGTCTGTATTGCCAGGCCTGCTTCTTGCTAGTTGGGAGACCTTAGGTGAAAGATCCAGCTGCTCTGTGCCCCAGGAGCTCAGCTGTGAATTAGGAACAGTGATAGGTGCACCTCCAAGCTGTTGGGAACATGAAATGGGTCCATCTGAGTTACGTGTGTGGAACAGCACCTGGCACAGAGAGTATTCAGCAAATGTTTGCTATTAACGTAAAGGGCATGGCATGAACAATAGATGGGTCGCTAGTTAAAAAAAAAAAAAAAAGCATCAGCTGAGAGACTCCACCATGAAGACAGTGTGCAACTGAAAGTATCAATATTAACTAGAAGAAATGTAATGGACTTAGCAATTTAAAAAGAACTGTCACGGGGAAATGCTTATAAATCAAACATATTCTCAAAATAGGGTAGTTGGTAGCCTGGAGTAAGATCCTAGTAGGATAGCTGAAGCCTAAATAGGCCCGGCACACAGAAAGTGGAACAGTTGGCAACCCTGTCCCTGAGCCTACCCCACTTCAGACCTGTGACAGTTGGGCTCTCACAGAAGCGGCTGACCTGTGCGGGCACAGTGCACAGCTGTCCTTATCCCTCCTCTCCAACTCTGTCCTAGGACAAAGGGTCAGGAACCTGGCCTGTTGAGAGTAATTGATCCCCTTGCCTGAGAAGCGTGATCACTTTCCAAAAAGAGAAAGAGAGAACCCTCCGCCTGAACAGAGCAAAATCCCAGCTCACAGGCAAGTGATGAAAAACAGTTCAAAGCAGAGTGACTGATGGAGGGAGGAACTTGCCATTCCAGCTGCCTTTCAGACCCAGGGAATTTCTGTGGCTTTTCTGGTACTTCTAGAATCCTTCTGAGTCATGAGCAGAAGTTGAGACTGAACTTGAGGGAAAAAACAAAATCAAAACAAGCTGAGACTCTAAAAATTTCATCCAAATCCAAAATACTGTTTGAGTACAATTAATTTAGTTTCCCTTTTGTGCTACTTAATTTCATCTCAAAACAAAAGTATGGCTTTTTCTTGCTTTGGAGATCTTTTGGTCCTTTTTCTTCTAGAGTATCTCAAATGGGTAAAGTCCACAAAACCATCCTCTGGAGCTAAGAATCACTAAGGAATAGGCTGGATTAATAGAAAATAAAGGATTTATTTCAGGTACCAGAACAATCTTCCCACAGTTGTAATTTTTTGTCTGGTTTGTTTTTAGGATTTATTTATTTATTTATTTATTTATTTGAAAGGTAGAGTGACAGAAAGAGAGAGATCTTCCATATGCTGGTTCACTCTCCAAATGACTGCAACACCTGGGGCCCAGCCAGGCCAAATCAGGTGCCTGGTACTCTATCCAGGTCTCCCACATGGGCTGCAGAGGCCCAAGCACCTGGACAGTCTTCCACTGCTTTCCCAGGTGCATTAGCAGGGAGCTGGATCAGAAGTGGAACAGCTGGGACTCAAGCCTGTGCTCTGAACTAATACAACTTCTTTATATACAGAACATTTGTTTGAGCAAACTACTGTCTCCATAGTGTTCTTTTTTTTTTTCTTAAAAAAAAAAAAGGTTTATTTATTTATTTGCAAGTCAGAGTTACATAGAGAGAGGAGAGGCAGAGAGAGAGAGGGAGAGGTCTTTCATCCAATGGTTCACTCCCCAATTGGCCGCAATGGCCAGAGCTGCACCGATCCAAAGCCAGGAGCTAGGAGCTTCTTCTTGGCCTCCCATGTGGGTGCAGGAGCCCAAGGACCTGGGCAATCTTCTACTGCTTTCCCAGGCCATAGCAGAGAGCTAAATTGGAAGTGGAGCAGCTGGGTCTTGAACCGGTGCCCATATGGGATGCCGACGCTTCAGGCCAGGGCATTAACCCACTGCGCCACAGCACCAGCCCTTGCTGGGCCCGCCATAGTGTTCTAATGCAGTTTTACAACTTTTGTTCCCAGGTAGAAGTTTAGATTCCCCTGGCTCCACCTTATAGACTCCGAGTCACTGGATCTGGTTGGGGATCAAGAATTCTTTATTTTTTATAATACATGAAGGTCTTCAAACATTCATGGAAAATGCATATTATGAAAAACATAAGCATGGACTTCACTTTGGGGGGTGGGGGAGAAGAAAATTAAGCTTGTCTTTTAGTTCCATCTTCTCATGCATGTTTTGAAGTACCCTTCTACACCTCAGGTGATTCTGCTACTAATGGGTTGTGATCCACACTAAGGGAAGTCCTTTACTAATGCCAAAAACACTAAGCTTTATTCTATTCTGCTCACCTGGTCCGGGCCAGCCAGACTTGCAAACTGCCCGCTGCTGGTGCCTTGTCTGAAGCGGGAGGAACAGGCCCTGGAGCGCACATCTTGCTGTGTTTCCAAACATCCAGGAGAGGGCAGCAAACTCTTCCCGGCTCTGAAGGTGCTTCCCAGGCCGCCATTCTCAAGCTTGTTGCATTGTAATTTGCTTTGCATGTTCTTTTTCTTAAGTAGAAGAACAAAAAAGACCTTGAAATGTGTTTGATATCTGACCCCTGCTTCTAATCATAAATATTTCCAGAAACAGAAAGACACAGGTTAATCATCTAAAATAAGGGATTGTTGGTCCTTGCTGCTCTTTCTGATCTCTGGCAAAAGGGATTGTTATGCCTTCCCTTGGCTGTAGAGTTATCGTCAATCAAAGTTGGCCTTTCTAATCACTAACTTAAATCTCTCTGGCAGTAAGCAAAACATTCTTATTTGGGGATCTAGGATCAAGGAGAGTTTTGAAACATTTGGCATGAACATAAATAGGATTGTAGAATTTTCAAAAGTAAAACAAAGTTCATGAACTTTACTTGTCTCAGAGAGAGATCCTAGTTATTTCTATTTTAACTTAGCATTTTAATTTGAGCAAATAATGTTATGGGTTGACAAAAAGCAAAGGCTGTCCTGGCTTAGATATTAGAAGTGTGAGCAGCACAAAGGAACAGGTAGGCCTACACTGTAGCAACTTTGACCCCAACAGGCCCATTGTTTTCAGCCTTTGATCCAGGAAGGTTTATTTCTATAACAAAAATGATGCTGATGTGTCTGCAAGTTCTGTAATATGAGATGTATGTTTGTGCATTTGCCAGTGGGAGGAGAAGAGACTAACAGGAGAGAGCTGGAGATTTGTGGAGAGGGAGTAAAGTTGTATGGAGTGCAATAAATGATTATCTACTTAGGTGTTTATAGGAACTCACCTGTATTAGACTCGCCAGTCAATACTGAAGTGGGCAAGATTTGGAATAACAGTGAAAGTGCATACCACTATCTTAGAGTGTGTAACGATTTCTAAGACACAGATCAAAACAGGTTAGGGAGGAACTTTGTGACTGATATCAGTTGGAACTCTTTTTTTTTTTTTTTTAAGATTTATTTTTATTTATTTGAAAGAGCTACAGAGAGAGGTAGAGACAGAGAGAGAGAGAGAGAGGTCTTCCTTCCACTGGTTCACTCCCCAGATGGCTGCAACGGCTGGCTGCAACGGCTGGAGCTGAGCTGATCCGAAGCCAAGAGCCAGGAGCTTCCTCCGGGTCTCCCAAGCAGGTGTAGGGGCCCAAGGACTTGGGCCATCTTCTACTGCTTTCCCAGGCCACAAAAGAGAGCTGGATTGGAAGTGGAGCAGCTGGGTCTTGAACCGGCGTCCATGTGGGATGCCAGCACTTCAGGCCAGGGCATTAACCCGCTGTGCTACAGCACCAGCCCCAAATCTTAAGTTTCTTAAAGAGTGGTAAGTTAAGCAATTTCCCCAAGGCCTGGGATATAAACCCAAGGATCTACTTAATGAACTCTGGGATAAAATAGATGGAAGAACAATTGCATAGATACTGTAAGTCACTTTCCTCATACTGTATTCTATGTATCTTTGAAATGATGTTGTCACATGTTGTGTGGTTGTCAACAAGCTTTGATTTGTCAGTTTTTTTAATGTAATGAGGAATTTTTAATGTAATGAAGAATTATGATAAAGCGGTGGCTTAGAAACATACCAGTGGGAAGTTATGAGAATATTATCAGGCAAAGGGCAATCCAAGCTTGTCAACTGCATGTACACATTTCTTAAAAATAACACTTGTTCTTAAAATCTTAGCTGATAAAATTCTCCTCTAAGAAACAAAAGCCATTCTACTTGGAAAATGAGTTTGCTTAAGGAATATTAGCTCTACTTCAAATAGCAAGCACATAATCTATAAAACATCATCTCAACCCATCCTCACTTCCTTTCCAGGGCTAAAACCATGTACACATTAGCTTTTCTTTTTGTGAATGAGGATAGAAAACACATTTGCTTGATTTGGCCTAGGAAAGAAATATTTCTAGGATATCATGGACAGCTAAAGCTACATTCACATAGTTAAACACATTTTAAGTGGGTTTTATAACTAATCATAATTATAGGTCAAATAAAGTGTATAGTGTGTTAATTTTCTAATTTTTTATTTACTTTTATTTATTTGAAAGGTAGAGTCAGAGAGATCTTCCATCCACTGGTTCACTGCCCAAATGCCCATAGTAGTCAGAGCTGTGCCAAGCCAAAGCCAGGAGCCAGAAACTCAATCCAGGTCTCTCAAATGGGTGGCAGGAACTTAAATACTTGAAGCATCATCTGCTACCTCCCAGTGATCACTTCAGTAGGAAGCTAGAGTCAGAAGTGGAGCCAGGACTCAAACACAGGTAGTCCAATACGGCATGCAGGCAATCAAGGTTAGTATCTTTAAGTCTGTGCCAATGCCCACCCAATCATCTTAATTTTTATGCTAACAATGATGACCACCCTTTATTAAGTGTTTAGAATGTGCCAAACACTGTATTTCTTCTCTATCAAAACTTCCCACAAGGTCAAAAGTTTATTGATTTCAAGGTGAGCATTCAACTCAGCATCTTTGCTGCTTGGGACACCTGCATCCCACATGAAAGTGCTTGGTTCAAGCCCTAGATAGTCCACTTCTGATCCAGCTTCCTGCTAATACACACCCTTGGAGACAGTGGATCATGTCCCAAGGCGTTGGGCTCTTGAAACACATATGAGAGACCCAGAAGGAGTTCTGGGCTCCTGGCTTCTGCCTTGCCCAACTCTGGCCATTGTAGCCATTGGCGAGGGAACCAGTGGATGGGAGGTCTCTCTCTCCCCCCCCCCTTTTCAAATAAATAAATAAACCTCTAAAAGAAAGAAAAATTTTTCATAGTATATCAACATAATTAATTTTGAAATTTAACCTTTTTTCTATAGAAAATGATGGAATTAGAACTTTTGACATCTATTATTTTTTTCTATGGTGGGACTCTATATGAATGACTTTTACTATTTAAATCTTGAAGAAAAGACAACTTTTCACAAAATATTTGAAATGTGTCTAAAGATTTATTTTTATGTTCAAACCAGTTAGAGTTACATAAAAATATACTTAAGTAGGGTTTTCTCCCAAAAATTACAAAAAATTAAAATGGTAACCCCAGCTATTTAAACAGAAAAATCATATTAATAGGAGTATTTTTAGAGGCTATAATTTGTAGAGGGACATAGTTCTTTTTTGAAAATAAAGAAGGTGACAGGGCAAAAATTGCTACTGCCACAATTTTTTTCTGCTAACAGATTCAATGCCCCAAAATACATTATTCAAATTAAATTTTGTTACCTATGGCTTTAAAGCTCCTATTTTCCTTGTGCAAACACATAAAGTAGCACCTGTGTGACTTAGGGTAGATTGTCTAATTTCTACCTCTTAGTTTTCTTATTGGCAATATAAAGATTGTAGGTTATTGAAAGAACTAAATGAGGTAATAGTTATTGTTATTGTTTGTTGGCCTTTTGGCCAAGATCAGGTATAAATGAGGTCATAGAAATACAATTCTTAGAACTGTGACTACAGGAAAAATTCTATACAGTTCAGTTATTGTTGTTACCATTACTTCTAAGAGGAAAAGGACCCCAGAAACATAAGAACAAATTCCTCCCTATCATCAATCTCCATGACCTCAAATTGAGTGTGGTTATTTTTATTCTTTTATAACAGAAGGTTAAAAAAAATCCAGAAGTTTATTCTCTGGCCCACTGTGGCCTAGCAGGGAGATGAGGTCAGTGGCAATGTTCCTGGCCAGCCCAGCTGCCTGCGTTCTGTTGCGGGGAGGCAGGGGCTGGCACTGCGGTATCTCAGGCGTGCGCTGCTAATGCCACTTCAAAAGCAAGTCTATCCTATTTTTATCCCAGGTCGGCAGCCTGCCTATGCAGTTGCCTTGTGAACAAAAGGTCCTGCCAGGTCTCTGACACCTTCAGAACCACAGTTTCTCCTCATAGTAACAAAAATCATCACTATTTGTTATGCTACGTGGCGTTTAGGCTTGAAGTGCAATCTCTACAGTAGACAGCATTAGTCCCATTTTACAGCTATGGAAGGTAAGGCTTGGAGAGATTGACTTCTGAGTAACAAGAGGCAAAGGCAAGACTCCCAGGTCAGTGTGATATCCACACTCCTGTCCCTTCCAATACAACATGCTGGCAGCTTCCCCTGTCATTTACCACCCTTAAGTTTCTTCGCAAGAGAAATTCCTTCAAACACACAACTTTTAGAAAGCCTATTGTTTCAGAACAGAAAATTTAATCCACAATTAATCTAAGATAATAGTGATGGAACCAAGATGAGATACTCTGACTATATCTCTTACTTACTTCACATGTAAGTATATTGGTTACATTCATTGAACTTTTTAAAAAATTTTACGCAAAATCATTTTTTAAAAAAGATTTATTTATTTGAAAGGCAAATTTACACAGAGGCATAGAGAGAGAGAGAGAGAGAGAGAGAGAGAGAATCTTCCTGGCTACAATGGCCACAAAGCCAGGAACCAGGAGCTTCTTCCGGATATCCCATGTGTGTTCAGGGGCCCAAGGACTTGGGCCATCTTCCACTGATTTCCAAGGCCATAGCAGAAAGCTGGATCAGAAGTGGAGCAGCCAGGACTTGAACTGGTGCCATATGGGATGCCGGCACTGCAGGTGGAGGCTCTACCCACTACGCCTGCAGTGCCGGCCCCCATAGAACTGTTTTTAAAATGTGTGGTTACTTGGCTACTTTTCTATTTTCTTTTTTATTATTATTTTATTTTATTTTATTTTTTTGACAGGCAGAGTGGACAGTGAGAGAGAGAGAGAGAGAGAGAGAGAAAGGTCTTCCTTTTGCCATTGGTTCACCCTCCAATGGCCGCCGCGGTTGGTGCACTGCGGCCGGCGCACCGCGCTGATCCGATGGCAGGAGCCAGTTGCTTCTCCTGGTCTCCCATGGGGTGCAGGGCCCAAGCACTTGGGCCATCCTCCACCGCACTCCCTGGCCACAGCAGAGAGCTGGCCTGGAAGAGGGGCAACCGGGACAGGATCGGTGCCCTGACCGGGATTAGAACCCCGTGTGCCGGCGCCGCAAGGCGGAGGATTAGCCTATTGAGCTGCGGCGCCGGCCAAGGCTACTTTTCTATTTAAAAATACAGGTTATTAGTCCTGATTCTCTGTCCTGCTCCTCACAGGCAGAATACTACTGTGAACTTCTTCCTAATAAGGGGTCATTCTCCTCCCTTTTCCAGATAGGAGGAGGCTACAACAGAATTTCCCAAAACTCCACTTGGAGGATGCATTTTAAGTTTAAGGGAATGTGAGGAAGATAATTTTATTGAGACTACAAGAGAAGTGACTTTAAAGATGTCCTCATGCCCTCTGCCTTCAAGCTTGATTGTATTGAAATCACCTAAGGGGAGTATTTGTCTATACTATGGCCTCTGGATAAAAGGATTCTATCTGTATGCAGAAATGTCTTCCAATGTTGGATTGCTTCTGCTGTCAAGAAAATTGTCACGGAAGACTCATTACTATTGGGAGTGATCCTATGAGTTTGGTTAGCAGGAGCTGCCATTTTGTAAAATCTGCTTGCAATGTCATGATAAAAGGGAAGACAGCACTCAGTTTTCTCTTCTCCAGCCCTAGTTAATTTCAGTGTCCATTATCGTTCTCAGCTCTTATTTTTTGTAAATATTACTCTCTTTAAAATTCATGCCTAATTCTCTAAGGTTTTTCTTATTTGTGAGATCAAAGCAAACTCTCAAACTTCCATTGATCTGAATGAAAATCAATTTAATTGCATTTTAAAAAATCACATCTGTTTATAGAATTGATTTATTCATAAATATTTATTCAACCTAATTTACCTGCTAAGTATGATTTGGCATGTACACATATATATGTATGTTGTACATATATAGGATGTGGTAGGGAGGAGTCTAGTAGTATGAATCCCATTATCTGAACCCTATGTGGGAAGGGTTGCACCTTTCAAACTGCCCAAAAGTTTTAGTGAAGATAGCCAAATTTTTTTATTTATGGCAGCCAGATATAGAAATGATCATTCATTCATTTAACAAATATTTTACTAAGCACCTACTATTCTGACATCAGTCACTGGTCTAGGGATGTCTTAACCAAAAACAAACAAACAAACAAAAAACTTCACCCTTAGATGAACCTTAATTTCACAAAGAAAAAGATTTTTAAAAAAAGTCAAAAATTGATCAGTTAGGAGGATGTAAACCTAAGGGAAGGGAGGTGGAGAATTCTGAGAGAGTGAAGGAATAGCCAAATAGAGTGATGGGATGACGTTGGGGTAGGGCCTGAAGGAAAGGAGGTGGGGTCGCATCCAGGGTTTTGTGTTCAGACAGAGGGATCAGCAGGTGTAAAGTCCTGAGGTGTGCAGCATTCCTGTCTGTGTGTTCAAGGAAGAGCAGAAGGCCAGGGTGGCTGGAGCACAGTTAGAGGGAGAGAGTGTAAGGAGATGAAGTCGGATGGAAGGAGCTGCTCAGCACTGTGGCCTAGAAGGTTAAGCCTCCACCTGCATTCCATAGGGATGCCAGTTGGAGTCCCAGCTGCTCCACTTCCGTTCCAGCTCCCTGCTAATGTGACTGAGAGAGCAGAGGATGGCCCAAGTACTCAGGCCCCTGCATCTACATGAGAGACCCAGAATTTCCTGGCTCCTAGCTTTGGCCTGGCCCAGCCCTGCCTGTTGTGGCCATCTGGGGAGTGAACTAGTGGATGGAAGATAGATATCTCTCTCTCCCTTGATCCTTTCAACTAAATAAATAAATATTTACCAAAAAAGAGAGCTGCTCAGAAGATTTTGTGGTGTCTTATGGGTCAATGAAAAGTCTGATTTTTCCCTTTTAAAATAAGCCAATGGAAAGTGATTTTTAAGATTTGTTTATTTTAAAGGCAGAGTTACACAGAGAAAAGTTGAGAGAGAGAGAGATATCTTTCACCCACTGTTTCACTCCTCCAATGGCCACAACAGCCAGAGCTGGGTCAGGCTGAATCCAGGAGCCAGGAGCTTCTTTTGGGTCTCCCACGTGGGTGGCAGGGGCCCAAGAAATTGGGTTGTCCTCTGCTGCTTTCTCATTCACATTAGCAGGGAGCTGGATTGTAAGTGGAGCAGCCAGATCATGAACCAGCACACATACGGGATTCTGGCATTGCAGGCTATGGCTTAATCTGCCGCACCACAATGCTGGCCCACATGGAAGGTTTTAATCAGAGGACTGGGTGACATAATCTGATGTAGAGATTCACAGGATTATCTTGGCTAGCATATTAAGAATAGACTGAATGAGGCAAGGATGGAACTAGGAAAACCAATCAGGAGACAATGGCAATAATTTAGGCAAGAGTTTTTGGAGATTTAGTACAAAATGGTACCCATGGAGGTGATGAGAAATGTCAGATACTGGATGTATTGTGTGTCAGTGCTAACAGACCAGGCGTAGAGTGTAAGATGGGGGGAGTCCACACTGACTCCAAAGATTTTGATCTGAGCAAGTGGGAATTTGGAAAATGCCTGTGCTTCCTGCATGCTTCCTTCTCTTTGCGTGTCTCTTCTAGGATCTCTGCTTTTTAGAAATCCCAATCAATGGTTATAAGGTCAAAAGATACACCATTTGTTCTTTTTACTTTTCTTGGGCCTTTGGGAATAGCTGTGCTGAGTAATTAATGATTATGTGTTTAAGAAGTCAAATGAGAGCTGGCGACGCGGCTCACTAGGCTAATCCTCCACCTTGCGGCGCCGACACACCGGGTTCTAGTCCCGGTTGGGGCGCCGGATTCTGTCCCGGTTGCTCCTCTTCCAGGCCAGCTCTCTGCTGTGGCCAGGGAGTGCAGTGGAGGATGGCCCAAGTGCTTGGGCCCTGCACCCGCATGGGAGACCAGGAGAAGCACCTGGCTCCTGCCATCGGATCAGCACGGTGCGCAGGCCACAGCGCGCCAGCCTCGGCAGCCATTGGAGGGTGAACCAACAGCAAAGGAAGACCTTTCTCTCTATCTCTCTCACTGTCCACTCTGCCTGTCAAAAAATAAATTAAAAAAAAAAAAGGAAGTCAAATGAGTTGGACTAATAGTTACCAGTTGAAGACCCTTGCTCTACACTGCATGTATAAGCAGGATTTCAGCCAAGGGAACTTTATAGCTTTCAAGATGTATGACATAATACAGTTGAACTTCAAGGCATTAAACTTTTTTGGCTTCTAGGACTATTTACATTGCTTTAAAAATGTAAACCTCAGAGAATCTTTCGTTTTCAAGTGTCAAGTGCTCCTGGCCAGTTAAGTTGGTTACCAAACAGTTCAACAAGGAAGCTACCTAAACTACTTCATTAATGAGCTGTATGGCTAAATCAACATTCAATTGGCATAAAAAGATGATTTTTATTAAGCCAAGAAAGACCCTCAGCTGCTCTGAGCTTTGCTCCTAAATGCAGAGCCCCATATTTGTTTCTCCTCAAGGGGCAGAAGTGCATCTAAATCTGATGTACTCTGCTTCCTTTACACTGGCCACCTGCTTGTTCTCGTGACACATGGCAAACTGCCAATATTCACTCATCACAATGTAAATGACCCTTGCCAAAATTTCTTTATTTTTAATTGCTATACTTCCTTTTTTAAAGTTTTATTTAAGTAATACAAACTTCTTGCATTTTATATATACAAATTTAGGAACACAGTGATTCTTCTCACCCTACCTTTCCAAAATTTCTAAGATCTCATTCCATTTAGTTTGCATGAATTTGACTGTTTTTAAAGAGGATGTTCTCTCAAAAGAATCTCATTGCAAGTACAGTCCAATCTTAGATTCACAGCTCTAGTATGAGATGCTTGTGTTCAACTCTCTATTCTACTGTTTATTATCTTTCTACTCCTGGCTAAGTTGTTAATCCTCTTCAAGAATTGTCATCTGCAGAATAGATAGTGATAGTGCCTACTTTATAGGATTGTTGCGAGGATATATGAAATATGCCACATAAAGCAAGAATACCAATTTCTTTCACACAGTAAGTAATGTATCGATGTTGGCTACTACTAAAGGCAGAGGTAGGAAAATGCTTCTTTAGTCTTTCTTTTAGGGCGATATAGAACATCCAGTGATTCATGAGTTCAGTGGAAGTCTTACACCCTTCACCACATGAAGTGTATTGGATTGGCTAAATATTGGCATGCACTCTCATGGGTTGAAGTCCTAAAGGACAGACTGCTCTAGAAACACACTGACTGAATGTTGCAGGTGCAATATGAACTATGCCAACTGCCAAATGCCACATTCCTCAGGGCAGTTTGAAGGATGTCTTCACTCAGCACATGGGTGTGTCTGGGGTGTAAGTGCACACATCTGCTTAAGATCATCATAGCTTTGTTGGCCTTATCCAACAAATGGGAGGAAAAGGGATGCAGAAAACTTGAGGGAATAAGTACTGGGTATTATTTCTTCCTAGTATGGAAAATGAAAGATAGCAACAGGATGGTGAAAGTATTCAAAAAGGGTGAAAGAAACTGGGAATATGTGAAAGAATGACTGAATGTGCAGTAAAGATAGGTCCATGTAGGGAAGAATTTCTCCCAAACCAGAACCTAAGTACTGACCAAGATGCCCTGGTAACAAGTAAGATTCTGCCCCAGAGCAGGGCCTCAGGGCAGACTGAGGTTTCAACCCTTTACAACTATTGGAAGTTATTAGAGAAGTTCCTTAGAATTAATTAGTAGGAAAAAAAATTCCATCCAAGTTTAGCCTACTTTTCATTTTATTTTTAAGACATTTATTTATTGGAGAAACAGAAAGAGAGAGATCCCATCTGTTGGTTCACTCCCCAAATGCCTGCTACAGTCAGGGCTGGGCCAGGCTGAAGCCAGGAGCCAGGAGTTCAATCCCCGCTTTGGATAGCAGGAACCCAACTACTTGAGATGCTACCTGCTGTCTCCCAGGCTGTGCATTAGCAGGAAGCGCACATTGAGAGTGGGGAAGTGGGCATTCCAAGCAAATTCTTAACTACTAGACTATATACCCATCCCTATTTCATTTTAGAAAGACAAACAAGAGAACTTAATGCTCTACTGAAAACGATATGCTAGCCTAACAGAATATTGAGGCTGAAGTTTCACCTAAAGCCCACATTGGACATTACACACTAAAGTAAGAGTCCAGACTAAAATACATACTTGACAAAGGAAATGGTAGCAAGCTACTTACTTAACTCTTGAACCTTTCAGCCAGGTCCAGGTAACTAAAGGGCACCTGATACACCAAGGAAAGCGGATTTTGTGAAGAATTCTGGAGTGCCGTAGATGTGTGTGTTGGTGGTAGCTGAAGTGAAGGTCCCATCCCTATATCTCAAGTCTTGTGGGAGTATCAAGGTGGCTTCTTAGATCACACATGAGAGGCCAGCATGAGGATGGGCAGGAGGTCAGAGTGGACTGGGATCTGATGCCCTCTTGGGAAAGCTGGGGGTGAAGTACAGGCTAACAAACTTATGGAGAAAAAAACAAAAAAACAAGAAATGTGCTGCCACATCCTCACAGGCAAATGATGGAATTGTTACCCATGGACCAGTACAGGCCAGCAGCAAGGGAGGGATGGATGGTGTCATCAAGGGGTCTCTCCAGAGGGACAATGGATCCTGGTAGCTACAAGCCATAAATAGACAGCTGCTTAAGGCAGTACAGACAAGTCACAAGTTACCCCCTAGAACAAAGATTGGTATGGATCAAAGCCCACAGGTAAAATGTACCCAGTGATGGGAATCTTCCAATATCCCATGAAAGTGTCCCTCTCTGGGTCTGTCTTGTCCTAAGAGGAAAAAGCCAGAATAGAAGGTTATCAAAGTAAGGAAAATCTTCCTCTGTTCTTCTCCATCCTTGCCCTTCAAACCCAGGGTGCCAGCAGGCAGAGCTAGCAAGCTGGAGAGACAGGGGAGGGAGCAAGTGAAGATGCCACCAGTGAGGCCTTTCCTAAAGGAAGCAAACCTCGTGAAACTGGCCCCACTGGGAAAGCAGAAGAGATCTCACTTGAAGTTGGAGCTTGTGATTACAGGTCCTTCGAAGGGACCTTCTCTTTCAAAATGAAACTGGTTTGGGAGACTTAAAGTCACCCTAGAATTACTCCTAAAGGTAAGCAGAATGTCAGAGGACCTGTTTCATCATCATCCAGTGGTGGTGGAAGAGCTTCTGTTAGTTAATAAAATTTAAATGGTGGTAGGAAAGAAAAAGAAGGAAGCAATTGGATGAAATGCTATGGGTAAAGCCAGTTTAGCATATTGGTTACAGTTAAGTGTTCTCATAAACAACATTTAAATTCCTCAGATAATAATTCAGTCCACAGTGGGAGTGACAACTCAGGTTGATACACTGGGTGCTAGCATCAGACGTTCAAACCTCAAAATAGAAGAAACACCTCTGTTATTTTCAGATCCCTTGGGTCATTGCTGGCTCAGGGTCTATCACGTGGCTTCAGGCAGAGAACAGCCCGAGCCTAGGGACAGAGCTGGACAGAAGGAAATGACATCAGAGAATAAGACGTGAAGTTGCTTTGTGAATGTGTGTTAAGATTAGGGTTTGGATCTAGGCAGAGACCAGAGGTCTGCAATATTTTGGGCATAAACAGAAATAACTATATGCCTAAAGGCTGATTTATTTATATCACAGTTGAATCTCTCATCTAGGATAATTGATAATTTTCTTCTCTATTGTTAGCCCTGGAAGGAAAGTGTTCAGCAGTCTGAATAAGATATGAAAGAGCAATAACCACTGTGCACTGAGCTGATTACTTTTCTCACAATCAACACTGCTGCCGTAATTGTCATATGCGGACTCTGCATGGGATTTTGTTTTAAACCTCCATGCTATTTTTAATTTCTCTTTAGAAAGCTTTAACTTACTCTTCCAAATCATGCTTCAAAATTTCACTCTTCTCCTGACATATTCAATTGATTGACATTAATACCATAGCTAAAAGAAAAAAAAGTCCTCTAATCTCTTTATTAGGATATTACTCACCAATGTTTTAACTTTCTAATTTCTGCTACATTTCAATTCTGAAGGTTTTCAAACAAAGTGGGTGGGGAAAAGAACAGAAAATAAATTCCTATCTTTCATCTATCATTTTGGATATCTTGTCACTGTCGTATAAGCATTCACACAGTACTTAATACTTTCAAATATATTGATAATTATTTCTTTTTGCAGTTATTAGCCATACAGAGATCTGTGGAGCCTTAGACCTATCTATTGCCATACTCTCAACCCGCTGTTGTTTTAAAGACCTGATAAAGCAGCCCTTGATGTTCTACATCTGATCAAAGACCACATCAGGCAGTTATCAATGGGACGGGAAAACCGTCCCAGGGATTCTGTAGAAAACTGTTGTTCTCACTCTTCCATTAACAGGGATAAAAGGGAGGTACAGACATATACTACAGAAAATAGTTCAATTTTTTTTTCATCACACTGAATCTTAATACTACTCACAAGTTAGAAAATTCTTCCTTTTCTTGTCAAGACAGAGTCTCTTCCTCTATGACTGACTAACTTGACACCATGGATGTAAAAATAGGCCTAAACTATGTGCTTTTTGAAGGCAAGAAGTTCTTCATCTTTGTATGTTTAGCTCATAGGAAAGTGCCTGGAAATAAATAAATAAATAAATATATATATATATATATATATATATTTTTTTTTGGACAGGCAGAGTGGATAGTGAGAGAGAGAGAGAGAGACAGAAAGGTCTTCCTTTTGCCGTTGGTTCACCCTCCAATGGCCGCTGCGGCCAGCGCATCTCGCTGATCCGAAGCTAGTAGCCAGGTGCTTCTCCTGGTCTCCCATGCAGGTGCAGGGCCCAAGCACTTGGGCCATCCTCCACTGCCTTCCCGGGCCACAGCAGAGAGCTGGCCTAGAAGAGGGGCAACTGGGACTAGAACCTGGTGTGCCGGCGCCGCAAGGCGGAGGATTAGCCTGTTGAGCCACAGCGCTGGCCCCGGAAATATTAAGTGTTCAAAAAGTTTTTCTGAGGCTAGCGCTGTGGTGCAGTGGATTAAAGCCCTGGCCTGAAGCGTCAGCATCCTATATGGGCGCCGGTTCTAGTTCCAACTGCTCCTCTTTCGATCCAGCTCTCTGTTATGGCCTGGGAAAGCAGTAGAAGATGGCCCAAGGCCTTAGGCCCCTGCACCCGTGTGGGAGACCTGGAGGAAGCTCCTGGCTCCTGGCTTCAGATCAGCGCAGCTCTGGCCATTGGGGCCATCTGGGGAGTGAACCAACGGATGGAAGACCTCTCTCTCTCGGTCTCTACCTCTCTCTGTTAAAAAAAAAAAAAGTTTTTCTTGAATGATTTTTTAAGGCAATATTTAAATAATGTAGAATAGAAACCGAGCCTTAAATGAAGGTGACTAAGTGGTCTCTACCCCCATCAACTTTATGGTGAAGGGGATTTATGACTAGTTCTGGGATGAAGGTAAAGAAATGAATTCAAACAAGATTTTTGCTAAGATTCCATCATTATTGGTAAAGTTTTAATGATTAAAAAGAGAGAACTAACTTCCATTATATTTACCCCCTTAATCTCCATCTGTGAACCAAGAATGTATCATCTACCTTCTCTGTTTGGCTAATAGGGAAAACAAACAAACAAACAAACAAACAAAAACATTTGCATTTTAGATATTTTGCTTAAGTCCAGGTGTTGCTATTCACTTTAAAGTTAAGAATTTGATTAAGCTTAAACCTGTGGAAACAGTTTATGAAATCTGAACACAATTTTGAAGCAGGGGCCTTTTGTTCAAGAAACACAATGTTTTGATACTTTCAAAATTGACTCATTTCCCCCAGGTGTGCCCTTGCTACTTTTTGCCAGGGGTTTCTCTAAGAAAACAAGCCACAATTAAGAATACAGAAAGAAGTAATGTGGATAGCCAGAAATCAGGGTCCCTGGAAATGCAAAACCTGCAATAGGAGAGAACACAAGAGCTTTCAATAAATTCAACTGCTGTGTATTAGTCAAGCAGAACATCTAGCACACATACAGGGTGTTGCAGGGACACTAAGTCTTAAAGAAATGGGAATATAATAAATGAAAAGGAAACAAGCACAAATGAAATAAACAAAGTGATTTCCTCAGAGACGTGGACAATGCACCATGCTTACGATATAAAGATCCGTGTTATCTTTGAGAAGCCAAAGGCCAACCATGCTCATTCCTGGTCTAAGTAGCTCTTGTTTGTGTTTGCTACACTCACTGGACCAAAATGAGATGGAGTAAAAGTCACAAGGGAAAAGTAAAAGGCACAGTAGCTTATGGCCCATTTCTAAGGTAATCAACATGCTTTATTTATTTTGTGCCTGGAAAACAACTGGAATGAGGGTGAGCTGAGGGAATAGATATGAATGTGTGTGGGACAGGCAGAAGCTAAGGCAGTTCTCACCCATGACAGGGCTCCAGCCGTGGATTGTGCTTCAGAAAGATGGCAGCGATTGGTGTCATGGGTTCAGAGAGGGAGAGCAACTAGGAGGCCAAGTGAGGACAAGGAGTCAAGTGGCAGACCAGAGCTAGTAAGACACGACAGCCATCTCCTGTGCAGGCTCTAAGACTAAACATTGTGGGAGGTTGATTCGTGCAGTAGGTGGAAATGGTACCATGAATATTTTGGGATAATAATCAGCACAAATGCATGAATGAACTATATTAAATTTTCATTGTTTTTAGGAGATTGGGCGCTCCCTTTCTGTTCCCGGAAGATTTATGCCACCCACCATTTCTACAACATCTCCCTGGGGATACCAACCTGCTTATAATTACTCTAGCAAGACAGCTGATGGGATAGACAAACCAAGCAAGAGACCAACCCCTTGGGAAGCAGCTGCAAAGTCTCCCCTTGGTCTAGTGGATGATGCCTTCGGACCTAGAAACATCCAGGAATCCATTGTGGCAAATGTGGTCTCAGCAGCTCGGAGGAAGGTGCTTCCAGGGCCTCCACAAGATTGGAATGAGAGATTCTCCTATGTTCCTCAAACCCAGAAGGCCAACATCAGCTCATTTAGAAGGCAAGAATATAATGTCACATCCTTAGCCAATAATAATAATAAGTCCAGCAGTTCTCAATATGGTTCCCAGTTGCCATATGCATATCATAGGCCAGTCTCCAGAAATGATTCTGAAATAATGTCCTTGGAAACCAGGTCTGATTACTGTCTTCCACTAGCTGATTACAACTATAACCCACACCCAAGGGGATGGAGACGCCAAACATGAACGTTACAAGAACTGATCATGTGCCCACTATGATTTTTCTTAATGCTCCTTTGTAGAGTTTTTTACTTTCCTAGTAGATTTTGGTTCACTTCTGGCCTCTTCTTGTTCTTATAGGTTATTGATCTGAGTTTGTGTGTTTATGTGTGTATAGGGGTTTGTGTGCATGAATCACTTCCTTATCTAGTGATGCACAGAGAATTTCTCTGAAAAAAATTTATTTTCTGCATTGATGTGCTGGCACTTAAAAGTAACTCATGATCTTAATTACATTTATATGAGTGGTCTGATCAACTAAACTCTAAGATGAAATTAAGTGTTTTCTTGAATGTGCTTTAGTCCAGAAAGGAATGAATGGAATATGGTGTGCTCATTATCATCAGCTGTAATAAAAATGAATATAATTCTGGAGAAATTTTCTTTGGGAAACTGTTAATGAGTAATGATTATGAAAAAGTGACTTCTTTAGTGTTATTTCAAGCATTTGTCTGAGACACTTTATGTCTATATTTCTTTTTGAAATATAGGAGTTCTCAGAAAAAAATCAATGTAAATGAATATGATTATTAGGCACTTCAGAAGGATTTGGGGGGTAAATGATGTAATGTGTGGAGAATTGAAAGATTTATGTATAGGATTTATTTTTAATCTAATTTAGAGCCAGCAGCCTGAGACAGGAGTAGCTAGCTATGAGTTTGGGTATCCCAATTTATCAAATGAGAAAACTGGATTATCTGATATCTTAGTTCCTTATCAACTCGGATATTCTGGGATGCTCTCGTTAGTAAAATGACCTTTGATGCATTGTCCATATTTTGTTGTTCATTTTACAAATATCAGATTAAGTTTAGGAATGAATTAGGTAACTAATGTCACTGTCTGTGTCATCAAAGGTCCCAAAAGGAATTGCTGGGCAGCAGGTTTTATGTTACGTGTTACATGGAGGGAGGATTGATGTAAAAAAAAAAATCTATTAATGAGTTTAAGGAAATGATAGATGAATATGCCTGTTATTATGCAAGTATAGGTCATGACCACTTATTTGATTAGAGAAAACATGCCGCAGAAGCCTATGTAACTAGTGGTGCTGGTGGGATGTTCAAAGGAAGTTAGACAGCTGTGTCATCAATCCCCTAACCCATGACTCTGAAGCTTGACAATAAACAATCAGATCCAACACCACTTCTATACCCACAAAGCACTAAATATAAGGACATTCAAAATATTTTACACAGTAAGCAAATATCTAGAATATTTTTAAATAAAATCTTGAGTGTTCAAAACTTGCTCAGGTTTTTAAATATGATAATTTTGCTTTGTTTCACTTTGTAACTCTTGAACTTATCATTATGATGTTCTCTTTCACAGAATAAAATTTTAAAAATTCCAAGGTGCAAGTAATCCCTTACCTTCAAGGTTAAAAAAAATTTTTTTTTTAAATGTAAGCTTAGTGCTAGAACCAGCTATGGAGGGAAAAAAAATAAATATTTTCTATATTGTTAAATCATCTTAAATTGATATAGTGTTAATTCCCTCAAGGTGTAAAATATTGTTAGTGACTCCACAAATTTCCATGAAATCTTAAAAGATAATGTCTGGTAGATGGATCAGTCTTCAGCAAATTCTCAGGAATCCTTCACCTAAAATCCTTACTTGGTTCAAAATTTATTATAGTGGTTGAATCATTCTAGGTTTGAAAGTTTTAACACATGGAGGATTTAGCTGAAAAGATTTTACTTGCTAGGACCATATTCCATTTTATTGCTTTCTCTTACAAGTGTTAGTGTTATTTCCATCAGTTGATACACATTATACTTGTAGTGTTCACTAAAACTTTCACTAGACTCAAAATACAGAAGTAGATGTTTTAAACTTAAATATTATTATAAAAACACTCTTCTTCCTTTGCACTAGATCAAAATTATTTGCATTATCTGAATCTACTCTATACATCACGGAAAAGATAATACATGGCAGGAAAGCTGTGCATTTTTCACTCACAAGGAAATGAACTTCCCCTATTTTATTAAAAATGAATGCTTCAAGAAACTCTACTTTGCAGATGAAAATTCTGAAAAAGCAAAAATACCGACGTCAAATAAACTCAGATTATTTTTCTCCAGTCTACCTGAAAATGGACAAAGTTAGATTGCTTCCATTCAAGCTAATGGTTGAGACAGGACACCTACCACACTGTGATCTAATTCCTATACATATAGAAGATCTAGATGACTCATCACAAAAAAGTAAAGTAAGCTGGTCTGTCTTAATAATACCAGGAAGAGTTGTTGCTTTGTAAATAGAGAGCATTTTTTCACAAGACGTTTTTCTCAGAGTAGCAATCACATGAGTAGAAAGAGGTCATGCTTTATTGTAGATTAAAAGAACTTTCTGTAAAAGTAAAGTATACCAGTCATAGAGGCACTAATTTGGCACTTTTTCTACATCTTGAGCTTAAGTATATCACTGCATGTGTGAGTCCATTATTAAGTTGACTTAAAATTTGTATTGTATTTTGAATTTTATTAATGCACAGATTCAAGTCCATTTATTTCTGAATATGTCTCTTATATTTGGGCACTGTCACACACATTGGAAAGGGTCACCCTATTAGGGTTTAAGTGTATACACATATAAATTGAGACTTAAATTTATCAAATGGCTTAGTTATAATAATTAGAGAGGAATTATAGAAATGTTTGTTTTTAAAAAGAGGGTAGATTTTCACACTTTGTTCTATTCAAAGCAGAAGTAACTCCACTGTTCACACTTCTACTAAAAAGCAGACTATGTTCTCCTGATAATTAAATGGATATTTCAACCTCTGTTTATCCAGACTGTATTTGAAAGATGCATACTGAAAATCAAAATTATGTTAGTAATAAATGTAACTTGAACATCAAGTCAAGAAACCTTTCTTTTTTCCTTATTAAAAATTGTTGTAAATTGTTCTTTAGCCCAAAGAAGATTCACTGTTATCCACTACATATTTTTAAATTTTATTTTTCCATAGTAGCTTCCAGATACATCAAAATAATTTCATGCTAGGTGGAAACCTTTAAACTGTTGTTAAAGAAAGAAATTGTTCATTGACCCTTGTTACAGCATGGTGGGGAAGAGTTTATTCAGGACCACTGCAATGGGGTCTTGTGGTAGGGGGGTGGAGATTGGATTTGACTCTGAACAAAACATAGACAAGAGGGAGTTCAGAGCCAAGGAGCAGGGTGTGGGGGGGATGGTCAGTGGATGGAAGGTTACCAAGAGGAAACATCAGGGGTAGAGAGCATTCTGGCTGAAACAACCTAATAGGGTTCTTACTAAAGAGAGGTCAGGGTGACCAGCCTTAATAGGTGGTGGTGGTGGGTGGGGCTGCATGAGGAGCTACTGAGATTGGAGGGTCATCAGATATTGGAGAAGGGGAGGAGGTATTCTTGGCAAACTGACTTAGCAAGGCTCTTTGCTAAAATAAGATTTTACGTGGAAGTACAGATGGGTCTAGCAAAAGATTCAGAAGCCTGATTAAAGTTTGACCAAGCAAAAAACTCTTTGTCACTGTGACATTTAAAAATTTCTTTGAAACCTTACTTGAAAAATAGGATCAATTTAACATGTAAGGTATGAAGTTTAGAATCCAAACTTATTTAGATATTCATGTTAACTAATTCTTTCCTTACTAGTAACTGAAAATCGGTCCTAAGCACAAGCACAGACAATGGTAACATGATTGACAAACGCTGGTTGAATTTCTAAAGCCACTCTTGAACTTTTGTTTTAATCTGCCATGCTTATCATTCTAGTACTTCCAATTATTTGTCCCCGTTAGGCTGGCCCAAGATTACCCTCTGTAGACTCAAGTCCTCACCATAAAAAGGCATTTTTAAGCAAAACATTTTGAAAAATGACTTTGGCTCTTTTACAGAATATTAAAACTATCAGCCGGAATGTGAACTCCCTGGTTAACTGGAATCACACAGCACAGCTTTTTAATACTATTTTTCTATGGAAAAAGCCCTTTTACTCTGAGGAATTCCTGGTGTCCGGTAACTTATGAAGTTCAAAGCATTACTAAGAAGTGGGTAATATCATCTCCATATGGAGCCAACAGGCAGCCTGAGGCAAGGAGAGTTCAATTCCCTGGCAAGATTCTCAGGCAGACAGCAACAGCAAAGCCTCAAGACCTGGCAGTTTGTCCACAGTCCACATAACAGAGGTGTTCAGAACATAGGGCTCCCTTCTCCTAAGCAGTTTCGGCAAATCACAAGATAAAGGACATCTCAAATTTAATACATCAGTACTTTTCATGAAGGGGCATTTCATTATTTATAAACACTTTCAATCACACCCTCCTATGAAAATCAACATAAGAAATGCTATCAGGGCCGGCCGACATTGTGGTGCAATGGGTTAAGCCACCGCCTGTGACTCTGTCATCCCATATTAGTGCAGTTTGTGTCCCAGGTGCTCCTCTTATAATCCAGCTTCCTACTCAAGCACCTGGGAATGCGTGGGAAGATGGCTTAGGTTCTTAGGCCCCTGCCATCCACTTGGGAGACTCAGATTGAGTTCCATGCTCCTGGCTTCCACCTGGCGTAGCCCTGTCCATTGAGGCCGTTTGGTGAGTGAACCAGAAGAAGGAAGATCTCTATCTCTCTCCCTCTGCCTTTCAAATAAATAAATAAATAAATAAATATTTTGAAAGAAATAAGAGGGAATACCTTCAGTATATGTTCCTGTGGGGTGGGATTCATTTGCTTTAAAGGTGTCCAGAAGGCTTGCTGGAGTGTTCCTTCCTTCCTTCTGTTACCTTCTTCATCAAATTCCCTCCACTCCCAGCCCCTCTATCAGGAAAAAACTCAGCTCACCTCAGTATTTTTCACTCTGTATTTTTTATGTGAGGGGATGAAAAGGCTTCATAAAAGTGGGACTGCCATGCCATGATGGTTTAAATGAGTGTGAGATTTGCCCTAAACTACCCAGCAAATTACAATGGTCCATATGTAGGCAAAGGCACAATCTTACTTAAGCCCAAATTTTTCCAAAGAGGCTTGTCCACATAGCTATCCACATACAGAGGTAGAGACAGGATCTCCTGCATGGCCTTTTCTTAGCATCACCTTTACTAGAAAAGGAAAATTCTTTATTTAGATAATTGAGCTAACAATGGATTCTCCAGGGATAATTCTTTGACACAGAGATATTTCTAGAGCCCATGTTGGAAAGTAAAGTGCTACGCTTTCTTCCATCCCTCCCCTCACTCGGATAGAGCAACCAATTTTAGGGCAGCAAAGGAAACCTCAACCCAGGAGTCTGCAGAAGCTTCACAGCTCCCAAAAGCTGCTCCTTGACCTGTCGGGACGAGCCTCATTTCAAGAGGCTGCTGGCTCGGTGGTTTTTCTTGTTAAACTACATGTCATTCATACCGCAGTTTTCTGCAAGTCCAGTACATAGGACACAGAGGCACCCTAGTGTAAAAACAATAAATAAATAAATAAGGGGGGAAGTATTTCCTAGAGCTTGTTACTACACAAGCAGAAAGGTGTGATCCCTTGCCTCACCCTTCATAAGGGTTGCAGCTACCACTGCTCTAACAAAAAGCAGGTTCACAAGAGAAATGTGTAGCGAATTTATGTAATCAGTTTTACAGACATGTAAGCCTTCGGAAATGAAGACCCAGAGGCCCCAGGGGGAAACTGTGTTCACGCCTAATTTGGTAAAGACTGGACAGCTGTATAGACATGTGATTGGACAGAAGGTCGTAGATTGAGCAGGGAAACCCAGTGAGGTCGTCCGTTGGGATTCTTCCTGGCCTTTCTGTGTTGCATTGCTTCCTCCTGGGAATGGGACACTCCTATACCAAAAGGCAGCTTAACAACAGTATTGGATGACAAGTTTATTAATCAAAGTTTAATCAATATACTGGTTTACTCCTCAAATGCCAGAGACAGCCAAGGTTGTGCCAGGTCAAAACCAGGAGTCAAGAACTCCATCCAGGTCTCCCACATGGGTAGTAGGAGTACTTGGAGCTTCCCAGGCGGTTTAGCAGGTAGCTGGACCAGAGATAGACTAGCAGCGACTTGACCAGCCATTCCTGATGCCATCATCGCAAGTCAGGGCTTATTCTGCTGCACCATAAAACCCACCCCTGGAATTCCACTTTCTGTGTCTCACTGTGGGAGGAAAGGAGGGATGGAAGACAGAAGGATAGGAGAAGCTCAGGTAGAGTTGTCTGTGAGGCCTTGCTGTCTACCGCTGTTGGAAGCGCTCAGCATGCCAGAGCAAGAGCACCACACTCTGGAGTGCCTTGCTCTGAGCCCAGACATAATTACTTGGGCCTTTACTCCAGTTGAATGCTACTTTACCCTTGGAGTCAGATGATCTCTCTGGTTTCTCTCTATGGTAACTAGAGCTGTGACTAGTAGCATCCCAAAATATCTATGATTTATTGAAAGTTTTAGAGGGTTAAGAAGAAAAACAACCCTAATTTTGTGATAAAATAGCCAAAGTTCAATGCACAATTAAGCCAAATCCCTTACCCAGCATGAACTTGACAAAGAAAATAACCAAACAGAAAAAAAAAAATTGGGGAGGTGGATAAGGGTTGAGAGGTTTTATGTCCGGCAGTATTTTCAGGTTGTAGTTTTTGAAAATCTTATATTTCTCATTATGATTCAACTAGTTCATTCATACAATGTTTGACTAAGACATGTATCTGTATTTCTCATTTTGCACAAAAAGGGAGACGTTGATAAATAAGATGTAACTATTCAAGGTCTAAAATACTATGATGTAGAAAAAAATCAGAGGTATGAATAAATCCTACAATATTTTGCCTAAGGAAGTTGCCATTGAAGAATACATTTAACTGTCACTTTTTATAGTGTGAATAAATATTTTTCTTTCAAAAATAAACCTCACATCGTCCGTTAAATGTTTTTATTTTGTCATTACCAGTCACAGAATTGTCTGTCTGTTTCTGCTGCAATAACAAAATGCTTGAACCTAGCTCATTTCTAAAGAACAGAGTTTATTTTCTCCTGGTCCTGTGAGCTGGGAAGTCTAAGATCCAGGCACTGGCAGGTGTGGTTTCTGGTGAGAGCTGCTCCCTGCATCCAAGATGGCACCTGTTGCTGTCGCTACACACAGAGAAGGGAACGGAAGGCAAAACTTGCCCCCTCCAGCCCCTGTATAAGGCATTGGTCTCATCTATGAGGGCAAAGTCCTGAAGGCCTATTCACCTCTGAAAGGTTCTGTCTTTCATTCTGTTGCATTGCGGATTAAATTTCAACACGAATCCTACCAAGGATTACTATTACTATTACACAAAGCACATTTTAAAAAGAGTCGTTCTAGGGTTGGTGTTGTGGCACAGCAGATTAAGCCACTGCTTGTGACATATGCATCCCATAGAGGAGCATTGGTTGGAGTCCTGGCTGCCCCACTTCTAATCTGACTCCCTGTTGATGTGCCTGGGAAGGCAGCAGAGAATGGCTCAAGTACTTGGACCTCTGCAACCCATGTGGAAGACTTAGATGAACTTCTAGACTCCTGGCTTCAGCCTGGCCTGGCTCTGGTTGTTGTGGCCATTTGGGGAATGAGCCAGCAGATGGAAGGTCTCTTTTCCCCTCTCTCCTTGTTATTTAAAAAAATTAATATTTTTAAAAAAAGGGTCATTGTATAATCAAAAGATGAATGGAGATAGGGCAACCTGAGGAATAGTGAATTTTAGTCATAAGTATTAAACATTTTTATTACAATCAAATCACAAATATTTCCATAAAACACGAATATTGCATTCATATACCAAAAAACTCCCTTCAAGCATAAGTTATCCAAATTTAGCATTTTCCCTAGCTTATTATTACTCAGTTATAATGGGCAAGATTTTGATTTTAATCTAAAAATATTGAGGGTATCATGAAAGTCATGAAAATTAAAGGCCAGCAGGTAATGTTCATTCTGGTTTTTAATTTCTCAACAAAGAGAAACAAGAAAAGTGGATGAGTCATCCACAGATTTAATAATATTGAATGATATTTCTATTTTCTCCCTAGGCGTTTTTCTGTTTCTTTTTTTTTTTTTTTAAGTTTTATTTATGTACCTGAAAGAAACACAGAGAGAGGCAGACACAGAGAAATCTTCCATCTGCTGGTTCACTCCCCAAATGCCCACAGAAGCTGAAACCGAACCAGATCAAATCCAGGAGCCAGGAGCTCCATCTGGGTCTTCTGCATGGGTGGCAGGGACCCAAGTATATAAGTCATCACCTACTACCTCCCACGATGTGGGTTAGCAGGAAGCTGGATAGGAAGCAGAGCCAGGGCTTTAACTCAAGCCCTCTGATATGAAATGTGGGCATTCCAAGTCGCAGGTTAACAACTGCATCTCAATGCCGGCACCAAGACTTTTTTCTTCACAATGAATACACCTGGAATTTTCTTAAAGGCACCAAATAAATTCAAATCCTCTCCCTGATTGGAAAACTAATATTAATGGGCTCACCACAGTCTATGGCTACAGACACTTACATGGAGTTTAAGAATAAAGCCCAAAAAAGAAAATGGAAGGCCACAGTCTGCGGATGCTTAGTAACTTCTAGAATCCATTACTCTGACAAAGGCACATAAAGCACTTCCTTCTGGTGGCAGCCCTAGAAACTACTGTCGTGGGGAGGTGGAGTCATTCATTTATTGAGACACTCAGAAATCCTTTATCATTTAGCTAGTCAGTGCCATGCACAGTGTTCAATGCTGGATACACTGACAAGCTGTGATCTCTGTCCTAAGGCAGCTGACAATTCTGAGGATATGATGCAAGGAGGCAAGAACAAGCATGCATGAAATATTACAAGAACACAGTAAAGCAGACACCTACCCATGGTGGGTGGAAGGTCCTCACAGAACATTTTCTAGAGGAATTTATGGCAGAGTCTTAAAGGTTGGGTAGGTAGGGGTGAGCACAGCCCAGAGGGAGGCCATCCCAAGTAGGGAACAGCATGGTAATGATAAATTCCAGGCCAGTCTGTGTTTTCATTACATGAAAAAGTAAGAATCAGAAAACAAAGGATTTTATCCTTTAGACTGAAGTAAACAGCTATAAAAGGGCAGATAGTAAACACTTTAGGTTTATGGAGCTATTAAATGTTAGCTCAGCTCTGCCTCTGTAGTATGGTGTAGCCATGGTCACTAAGAAGATGAATGAGTGTGGCTCAACAAAATTTCATTTGTGAACATGGAAATTCTAATTTCATATGGCTTTCACAAGTCGTGAAATAGAATTCTCTAAAAACCAGTTGTGACTCACCATCCATACAAAAACAGCCTTCAGTTATATTGGGCCCACTGGCCATAGTTTGCTCATCTTTTACAGAGCAATGGGGCAGTCATTAAAGGATTTTAAACAAGGCATTGGCATGATCACGTCTGTGTTGTAGGACGTGTGTTCTGGCAGCACTGGGGAAGACAGATTTGGGGGAAGAGGAAGTCACAAGGGGATGTCAGGTCTTTCCACATGAGATCAACTTTCTTAATAAAGTTGCAAGTAGAACAGTGATAGCAAGAGGCTGCAGAGGGGAGAGGAAGGGGAGGAATTGAGAGAAGTTGGTCAGGAGGTACAATGACACAGATCCCTAGGAAGAGCAAGTTCTAATCTTTTATTACACCATGGGCTGACCAAATTTAACAATAATATATTATATATTTTGAAATAGCTAGAAAAGCCACAAAGAAATGATAAACATTTAAGGAGATCAACATGCTTATTACCCTGATTTGATCAGTGTAGGTTGTATACGGATTTTCAAATAGCATGTTATACTTCATAAAAATGTACAACTATTATATGTCAATCAAAGGAAATAAAAGCCTTTTCATGTGAAAAGGCAATCATGTTGCCTTTCCTCCAAGAATATTTTAATAAATTGCCAAACATCAGAATATCCCCAAAGTGGCATGTCCCTCCCCATTACTGCCCAGCCTTCTCTGCCACTGTATTTCCTCCTCTTATCTGAACATTCTCCCATCCCAAACACATGCCTTCACGGTCAGCTGCCTCTTCCTCTTAACTCCTTCACCAGCATGAAGAACAGAGACCTGTGGTGAGTGACCGTTGCCGATCCACTTTCCTGATTTCTGGGAAGATGGTAATGCCTGAGTGAACACCAGGATGACTGACCTTCTCCAAGCCACCAATACATGGAACAGATGTGGTTACAGCTTTGGAACATTTATTTTCTGGTTTACAGGAATAGCAGTCTTTTTTAGAAAACTAATGTTTGGCACACATAAAGTTAGGTAGTCTTGGGGAAATGAAATAATTAGATTCTTTTCCTGCACCATGATCCAAGACCTCATCCTTGCAAAATAATATTGAATATATATTTCAATGTATTTAAAATTGAATATGCCACAAAAATGCTTTGAAACAAAAAAATTATTTTTGAAAGGTTAAGAACTAAAACAAATATCTTTGGTAGGTTTTCAGACCTCACAGACCATTCAGCTAGAAGGGGATCTACAAAGTATGTAATGAAATACAAGGAGGGATTTTAAAAGCCAGAATGAGATCAAGTTTCCTTTCCCTTCAACTTTGTGTTCTTTCTTCAAAAAACTGATCAGAGAAGTTTTTTTTTAAAAGCTCAACATCAAGATTTAAGATGGCAATATTATCCCATCATTGGTACAATCCATCCCATCATTGGTACAATCCAATTTTCAAACACTGGTGTTACTGTACTATTGGATTCATTTTTGGATCTTAAGGAACCTGATGTGTGTAGAGCTGAGTCAATGCTGTTCCAGACATGGCCATGTTAACATTGCTCCTCCCTTCCGACTTTACAGACAGAGGTGATGTCATTGGCAATTGAAGGGATAGCTATATGTAGTGCTATGTAATTATCTCCATTCTGAAATTCTCCCAAAGTGGAGAAACATAAAATGAAGGAAAACACAGTACAGAAGTTGTATAATAATCTGTGCTTGCAAAAGAATGTAACAGAAAAAGCCAGTAATTCATTCTAACTAAAGCAGCTCTGTAATCTGAAAATTGCCAGTCTATGACACTCACATAAATAGCTTAAGTTAAAAAATGGTGTGAAAATCTTTCAACAGGATGATATGTGAGCATTATGGCAAACAGAAATTCACAGGAGTTTATTTATTATGCATTTTCAAAAACAAATAGAAATTATTGGGAAAAGTGTCACACACACACACACACACAAAAGCCAATTTCATCACATATATCATTTCAAATGGCAAGACGAAGATTTCAATTGGAGACTTTGCTGCTACTTATATACTTTTATATAATTAACAAATATCTTATTTAAACAATTAAGGAAAAGTGGGCATAATTTACCTGAATTGTTACTCTCCTTTACTACATTCATCTGATCACTCATTATGAAGTATTAAATATTTTCCAGGTGTTAAATACTCTACTAAGCAGAAAGAGTGATGATATGATGATGATAAGCCATTCTTTATAGACAATGACAATGTTTCTTACACTAAAAACTCAGCTCTGTTATCTCATTTAATATTTTCAACACCTTAAAATTGGTATTGTTATCTCCATTTTTACAGATGAAGAAACTGAGGCACAGAAGACATAACTGACTAGGTCATGCTACTGGAAAGTGAATACTTGGGATTTGAATTTGGGACTTCCTCTTCTATAGCCTACTCAGTGTGCCCTTGTTCATATAAATATACATTATAGAAGATGTAGATGACATTACTTCCTCATGTTTGGAAGCCAGACAGACAAATTTATAAAAAAGAAATCCTAAGGTGTGTTAACATATGGGATCATCACACAGAAAATAATCATAGACATTATCTAGTCAAACTTCTGTTTTACAGAACGGACATGGAGACTTAGCAAGGACAAAATGCACAGGGTCACCCACTAAGTGTATAAGCACTTTCCTCCTTGTCTTACTACCCAATTCTAGGCTGCCATTATTTATTACCCAAACCATTTTTAAAGATTTATTTATTTATTTGAAAGGCAGAGTTTCAGAGAGGCAGAGGCAGAGAAAGAGAGAGAGGTCTTCCATTCACTGGCTTACTCCCTAGATAGGCTGCAATGGCTGGAGCTGTGCCAGTCTGAAGCCAGGAGCTTCTGGTTTTACCTAAACTATTTTTTTGATACATATATGGACACTTTTATTATTTTAGTATAGAGCAGTATACATAATCTCTTATAAGCAAATACTTTTATTTTCAGCAGATTATCCTGCTTTATAATTTGTTTTTTTTCTTTTTTTAAACTTTTATTTAATAAATATAAATTTCCAAAGTATAACTTTTGGATTACAGTGGCTTCCCCCCCCCATAACTTGCCTCCCACCCACAACCCTCCCATCTCCCGCTCCCTCTCCCATTCCATTCACATCAAGATTCATTTTAAATTATCTTTATATACAGAAGATCGATTTAGTATACATCAAGTAAAGATTTCAACAGTTTGCACCCACACAGAAACACAAAGTGTAAAGTACTGTTTGAGTACTAGTTATAGCATTAATTTACATTGTACAACACATTAAGGACAGAGATCCTACATGAGGAATAAGTGCACAGTGACTCCTGTTGTTGACTTAACAATTGACACCCTTGTTTATGGCATCAGTAATCACCCTAGGCTCTTGTCATGAGTTGCCAAGGCTATGGAAGCCTTTTGAGTTTGCTAACTCCGATCTTATTTAGACAAGGTCATAGTCAAAGTGGAAGTTCTCTCCTCCCTTCTTTGAAAGGTACCTCCTTCTTTGATGGCCTGTTCTTTCCACTGGGATCTCACTTGCAGAGATCTTTCATTTAGGTGGTTTGGTGTTTTTTTGTTTTTTTTTTTTTTTTTTTGCCAGAATGTCTTGGCTTCCCATGCCTAAAATACACTCATGGGCTTTTTAGCCAGATCTGAATGCCTTAAGGGCTGATTCTGAGGCCAGAGTGCTGTTTAGGACATCCGCCATTTTATGAGTCTGGTGTGTATCCCACTTCCCATGTTGGATTGTTCTCTCTTTTTTAATTCTATCAGTTAGTATTAGCAGACACTAGTCTTGTTTATGTGATCCCTTTGACTCTTAATCCTTTCATTATGATCAATTGTGAACTGAAACTGATCACTTTAACTAGTGAGATGGCATTGGTACATGCCACCTTGATGAATTACCCAAACTATTAAAACAGAGTCATACTATGACTGTTTGCCCCTAGTTCTTTTTTTTCTAAAATAACTATTTTCTGAAACTCAGATCTATTTATGCTGAATCACTTAAGCTTTTCAAATGGCTTTCTTTTCCTTCTTCCTGAAGGCTTATAGCTCTGCCTTATCAAGCACCAATCTCTCTCTCTCTCTCTCTCTCTATCTCTTTTTTTAAAAGGTTTATTTATTTTATTGAAAGGCAGAGTTACAGGGAGAGAGAGAGAGAGAGAGAGAGATTTTCCATCCATTGGTTCACCCCCAAAATGGCCACAATGGCCAGTACTGGGCCAGACCAAGGCCAGGAGCCAATAGCCAGGAGCCAGGATTCAGGAGCTTCATGCAAGTCTCCCACATGGGTGCAGGGGCCCAAGCACTTGGGCCATCCTCCACTGCTTTCACAGGCACATTAGCAGGGCACTGGATTGGAAGTGGATCATCCAGGACTTGAACCACTGCCCATATGGGATGCTGGCACTGCAGGCAGCAGCTTCACCTACTATGCCACAGCACCTACCCCACCAATTTCTCTTTCCAACTCTAATTTCCACCACCATTCCAAATAGTCAACAATCTATTTATCCAGTCCTGTTGTTCATGTTCCCTTTCTTCTGTTTTTGAAAAACCCTTTTCTTTTTCTGAAATGCCCTCCTCCTTCCCTAGCCAGTGAACTTGTTCATTCTCCAAGAACAACTTAAACATTATTCATTAAACATTTCATTCATCATAGCATTTTAGTCACTCTTTGCATTTCCATAAAGCAGAGGTGAGAAATGTCCAGCCCATGGGCCACATAAGGCCTGCAAAATTGTTTGATCTGGTCATGCCAAGGCAACCTCACACAGGACTTGAAATTGAATAAATCTAATTTTAAACTGATAATTTTGTAAGGTCCACCATGAATGATGTTATAAATATCTAAATAGCCCTTGTCAGAAAAAAAGGTCCCCTATCCTTGCCACAATGACTCATATATACCTTATATTAGAGACAACGGTAAGACTCTTACTTTCTTTTTTTTTTTTTTTTTTTGACAGGCAGAGTGGACAGTGAGAGAGAGAGACAGAGAGAAAGGTCTTCCTTTGCTGTTGGTTCACCCTCCAATGGCTGCTGCGGCCGGCGCACCACGCTGATCCGAAGCCAGCAGCCAGGTGCTTCTCCTGGTCTCCCATGGGGTGCAGGGCCCAAGGACTTGGGCCATCCTCCACTGCACTCCCTGGCCACAGCAGAGAGCTGGCCTGGAAGAGGGGCAACCGGGACACAATCCGGCGCCCCGACCGGAACTAGAACCTGGTGTGCCGGCGCCGCAAGGCGGAGGATTAGCCTAGTGAGCCGCGGCGCCGGCCCCCTCTTACTTTCTAACAGGGAACAAGCAACAGTCCAACAGTCCAGCAGTCAAACGGAGTGACTGCATGGAATGTCCTCAATACGTGGTTGTTGAGTGAATGAATAAACTGAGAGTGCTATAGTTTCTTGATCTCAAAATCAACTTTTGCCACAACAGGTTTCATTCCTTCAACAAATAGTTATTGGGTGTCTACTTTTTGCAGGGCCTCTGCAAGGCACAAAAGTTACAGTGTTGAACAAGGTAGGGAAGGTTTCTGCTCTCATGGAGCTATTAACTCCACTATAGCATGAAATGCAGATAAACAAACCAATAAACAAAACCAATAAACAAACAAGCTCTGAGAAAATAATAAGCCATAGGTAAAAGTGAGATTAATTGAGAAAGGCCATTGTGTTAGTTGGTTTTCTCTTGCTAATAATATTAATACCACAGGCAGGGTAAGTTACAAAAAAAAAAAAAAAAAAAAGACATTTTAACTCACGGTTCCGGGGTTCCAAAGTTAAGGGTCCATAATTGGTGATCATGGTTGATGATTATGGTGATTATACTGGCAGAGTCCCCGTGCAGTTCAGGGCATCACATGTCAGGAGACAGGGAGCATACATGTGTGTGTGTGTGTGTTCTCATAAAGCCACTAGCATTCAATAGTATACTATATTAGTAACTCCATGTGATAACCCTATCTAATTCTAATCATCTCCCAAAGGTTCATGTCTGAACACCAGAGGTGAATCAAGTTTCCACCCTCTGAATATCTCACAATGGTGACTAAACTCCAGTATGAGTTTCAGAGAAGACAAACGAGCTTCAAACTGTAGCAGCCATTTTAGAAAGAGGTGTCTGAAAACCTTCTTAAAGCACTCGATATTTTAAGGATATTATTAAGGTCAAGGATGAGATGTGTAGCTTTGTAAGGAGTTGGCAAAGAGCATTTCAAGCAAAGAGAACTGCAAGGCTTACAGAAAACCAAAGAACAGAAAGAGGCCTGTATGGCTATAGCCATAGTAGCTGAGAGGGGGAACTCAGAGGAAGAAAAGTTGGAGAGGTTGGCGAACCACAGCTCATGAATGGCTTTGTTTGCCTTGTAGGACCTTATGGGGAATTTGAATTTTCTCCTAAAAGAAAGAGGAAGCCATAGGAGGATTTCTGTTCTGATTTATATTTTTAAAATTAGAAAAATGTATTGAAAACTTCTAGGAAGAAAAGTATGAAGACAAATTAGAAGTCCACGCTTAAAGTGGAGTTGTTAGATTTGAGAGAACAATAGAAAGATTTTAATTCTATTTGGGAGATATGAACTGGCTCTTGACAATGTATTATATTTGAGAGTTAAAAGAAAGGGAGGAGTTGTAGTTGAATTTTAGATTTTTATGTGTTGATCAGGTAGATTGATAGCATTTTTAAAAAGATTTATTTATTTGAAAGTCAGAGTTACACAGAGAGAGGAGAGGCAGAGAGAGAGAGAGAGAGGTCTTCCATCCGCTGGTTCACTCCTCAGATGGCCACAATGGCTGGAGCTGTGCCGATCTGAAGCCAGGAGCCAGAAGCTTCTTTCAGGTCTCCCACATGGGTGCACGGGCCCAAAGACTTGGGCCATCTTCTACTGTTTTCCCAGGCCACAGCAGAGAGCTGGATCAGAAGTGGAACATCCAGGACTCGAACCGGCACCCATATGGGTTGCCAGCACTGCAGGCAGTGGCTTTACCCGTTATGACATAGCAACGGCCCCCAGCATTTTTTTTTTTTTTTTTTACTGAGATGAGGAAGACTAAGGTGAAAGATAAATTCAAGAGAGGAAAAAAAAGTTGCATGTTGCACACAATGTACTGCTATCAAGATGGGTATTTTTAACTTTGTGGAAAATTACCAAGTGAAAGAGAGCAGTAATCATAGCTAATAACTAGTGGGATGCTTCCCACACGTCAGATTTTGTTTACATGTTAATTTATTTGGTTCCCACAATCACCCTGTGAAGAAGTTGCCATTTTACAGATAAGAAAAGTGAGGTAATTAACAGTGAACTTCCCTCTGCAAGAACTTATGTTTCTAAGTGACAGATTCAGGTTTCAAATCCAGGCAGTTGACTCCAGAATCTGGCCTTTTCATATCTGTATCATAAAAATCAATGACCTGCTGCCAAGAAAGAAATTAAATCCTCCTCACTTCTAAATAAAACCCACAAGAAGCAAACATGGATCTCCATATATCACACGGCAGGATTTATCAAACACCAATTTTAATACAAACAATTCTGTAGCTGAAATAAAGCCACTTTTCTTATCATGGATGCCATTGGGAACCACATTATGTGCTGAACACCAAGTCAAGGGCAAATACCTTAATAGACTGCTTCTGCCCAAAGGCATATTGCTTAGCCATGACTGCTCCCAGGGGAAGTAAGTGGATTTCCACTTAACTCTTTTCCTGGAAGCAGTCACCTGCAGGCACCCACTCAAACACACAGCTACCACTTCAGAAGTTGTTTATTGACTGCTTATAATGAGTGGCACTCATGACACCTCAACTGCTTGCCCTCAGAGTTTGCAAATAATGAGAGATAAAAATCCATCCATCTAGCCATCCATCAATTGGTAAAGCCAAGCAAAATAAACGCTGAGATGTGCTAAGTGCTGCGCATGTGGCAGGGACATCCAGCCCTGCATGGAGGCAGCTAAGCTGCCACCAAGACCTGCAAAGGAAGGCAGTATTTAATCCAGAGGTAGGCCAGTATCTATTACCCAGAGAAGAGGGGACTTACAGAGCACTTTCAATGGCACTGGACACAGGCGCCAGGACTCCAACACTTCCAAAGGAGCAAATGTGGAACTTGTCTGTCCTTTATCTTTAGTGTTCCACCCCCAGTCTCTGCTCTGTGGTCCCTCTCCCTGGGTAACCTAATTAACTAACAGTCCCTTCAAATGCTACCATTTACATGGTGGTGACAGATAATTCATAGCCAAACCTGATTCCAAATATCTCTTTGGCTCCAACTTTAAGTCTATTTGCTCACTGTTTGAGTGATTCTCAAACACCTCATATCCAACACCTCCAGAAGACACCTTTTCCTTTCTAGCCTGCTCTTCCTCCTATATTCTCTACTCATTGCCAGAAATCTCCTCCATCCACCCTAGAAGCATTACCTTAATGTTCTTCATTAACTCAGCCCTTATTGAACCCATCAATCAACAAACTCTATGAATGCCATCTTCTTAGCATCTCTCATGATCCCCCAGTCCCTGTGACCACCATTATCACAACAATTGGATTAGACACTCGCCACCTTTTACTTGGACAATTGCAACAGGGCCCTAAGTGTCTTGCTGCCTGTATTGTCAGCCTTCTTCACACAAGGGTCAAAATAATATTACAAAAATGCATACCATTTCGTTCCCTTGCTTGAAAGCTATCAGTGGCTTCCTACAGTGCACAAGCTGAAGGTCAAACTCCAATAAGTCTTCTAATATTTCATCTTTTCCTGCCTTTCATCCTTACTTCTTGCTTATAACCATTCTTTTTCCTCTTGTACTATACTACATACTTCCCCTCTACCAAGCTTCTAGTGATCCCTGAACTCTTTACATGGTTTCAAACCTCTATGTTTCAGCTCACACTGTTCTTTGTGCTTGAAATACCTTTCAACACCTCAGTCTACAGATCGTCTTGTCTCGGAAGCTTTTCTTCTGATTACCCATCCTCTGCCACAAATAGAACTGAACTTCTCCCTGTTTATGCACCACTGCTTCCATAGCAGACTCTTTCCTTAGCACTTCTGTTACAGTAACCTCACCTGTCTGCTATATGGCCTTCTCACCTGATTCTTCATAGACACAAACACATCATCCATGGGCCAGTACTAATGACCAGCCACCAGTAGGTGCTGTAGCTAAATGCTGACAAACCAGAAAGGGTGATCCTTGCCCTCATAACTTATTTATGAACACAAAGTATATTTTCAAGTCCTACAGTTAAGAGCCCTCCCATGTTCATTCATGAATGTCACAGACAATAATGAATTTACCTTGCTGCTCATGTAGTTTGAGGGACCTGATTTATTGAGTCCTCATCTTTTCTTTTTTCTTGTTTTTAATTTTTATTGTTTAGAGAAGGGGAGAGACAGAGAGGGAGAGAGATATTCCATCTGCTGGTTCACTCCTCAAATAGCCACAATAGCAGGAGCTGGGTTGATCCAAAGCCAGGAGCCAGAAGCTTCTTCCAGGTCTCCCACATGGGTGCAGGGGCCCAAGTATTTGGGCTGTCTTCTGCTGCTTTTTCCAGTTAGCAGTTGGATTGGAAGTGGAGCAGCTGGGACTTACCAGTGCCCATATGGGATGCCGACACTGCAGGCTGTGGCTTTAACCCACTGCACCACAACACCAGCCCCTATTGAGGGCTCTTCTAAAGTCCTGTGCTCATTTTATATTTTCAAAACTGCAATTATATTTTACATGGTTTTTCTTCATATACAGGGCCCAAAATTGTGTTCACAATAGGCCCTCTAAAACCTGCACTCACCTTTGGTTCCAGGACTTGGATCACTTGTCTCTGGACACATATTTTTGTAAACAAAGTCTAAGAAAAAGTCAATAGTTATTCAGGGCAGGTTGGCAGGTAGCAGCATGGGCTTCCTCCTGGGCTGGCTGGACTCGGTGTTGAGTTTGAGTGGGACTGGGTCAACACTATCCCCTCAGTGAGCCACTGGAATAAAACACAAAGGTCTTATTGTCTCCCTCCTCTCCTACCACCCACAACTGCTAAAAGAGGGTGAATTCAAAAACAATGAAGGAAAAGAATGCTGACAAATACTTCAGGAGCAGCAGAATACCATGGTCCTGAGCTACCAGTAGAAAATGTATCACCATGGCCTACTCAGTGTCATTAGACTCACAGCAATCTTGTAACATGATTAAAATTTCAGAGTAGAATGTTTTTGCTGCAGCCAGGAAGTGAGGGGACAAGGGATGTTAGAAGCAAGAGGGAAGAGGGAAGAAGGACATGTGACAAGGGTAAGGAATGTGAGCAATGAACCTGATTCTTCCTTGTGTTGCTTGTGGCCTCCCTATGCTTTGAAAAAGGAATGATGGGCTGGGATCTGATTATCCACATTCCTGCTCCCTACCACACCCCTCCCTCAGTGTTTCCTTGAGAATCAAGGCAGCACAGAAACTCCTTGGGGTAAAAGGGAGAGACTGCAACATGTGGCTGGTAGTCAGGAAGTCGGTTCAGTTCCTGGTTCTGGCCGCATGTTGCGAGGGTAAGCACACAAACCTGGGTGATTCCAGTCCCACAGATTTGTGAATTTCTACAATGTCAGATAATGGACGCAAATCAATTAATCATAGCAAATGCACAAGGAGACTCAGCGATGCACATCACTCACATGGAGCGAGGAGAAGGAATGAAAAGCAGAGTCTATTGTCTGGGATGTTCCAGTCACCAGGCAGGTAGATGTCAAGTTTGTTGAGGAGGAGGAGGTCCCTGTGGACTGACTTGCTTGCTGGGTCACTCAGCCAGAATGCTTCCAGGCAGCTCTAGTTGCCAAAAGTGGGCACCTGCATGCCCTAGGATGAGGGCAGGCCTGGTGCGCTGAGCTGAAGTTTTTTCTCTTCTTTTAGAGTTGTCTCCTTAACCTTAAGTTAATGAGTTCTGTGCCATTTGATATATCTCATAGGTTATTCTTGGCACTGAGTCTTGGTTCTGTGTGTGTTCCATTGATAAGTCCTTCAATGATGTCATTTGGCTTAGGCAGAGCTACACCATTTCACATCTGAAAATAGAGCCACTCTGGTCAACCTTATTCATACTCCATATACTGGGGTAGAAATTCAGATTTTTTGAGGACTCAAGCACAGGAAACATTACCTCTCCCATTATGTAATTCAGGCATCACTAATATTCTAGTGATATAAGTTACATGTAAATTAGGAAAACTATTTGTCTAGATTTTGTGATTTTTACATTTTGGACAAGCTGGTTGCAACTGAACTTCAAATACTCTCTCTCTCTCTCTCTTCCTCCTCTCTCTCTCTTTCTATCTTTATCTCTATCTCCTTCTCATTGTTTCCCTATTCTGACATCATCCTAGCCTTTATGATGGTGTGACCTTAGGAGAGTCCCTTAACACTTAGTGTCATGTGTTCATTCATAAAATTGATTTGTCATATTTCTTTAATCTCTACAGGTTTATTAGTGACCATTCTCTTTCATCCTCCAAAACAAAGCAATTTAAAATGCCTCAGCTCTGGCTTGTATATCCCTCACAGAGTAGAGAATTCCAGCCTGGATTAGAGGGGGCATCCTATGCATGCAGTGATATATCTGATTTTACTCATTCTACAACTATTTACTACATACCTATAGTGCAACACCTACAGGTGTACAGTGATGAACAAAGAATTATACCCCTTACCTTGTCTGGTAGAACACGTCCACGTGGCTTGCAATCTGCATACAGTGGGGAGAGCTGCCATTGACTCAGCAGTCTAACTCCCAAAACCATCTGCTTAATCACAGTCCAGTATGATGAGAACCTTGACTCTGCAGTCACGTGGCTTGGACTCAAATTCCAGTTTTGACACTTCCTGGAGCACCTCTCTTAACCTCTCGGTACTGCTATTCCCTTGCCTTTAAAACCAGGGCTAACTATAGCAAGTCCACAAGTCCAAGGTGTGTCTTCCGACACACCCAAGTTTTTGGCACGACTCTTCTACTGCCAAACGTTGCGCTGTTGTTCAGAAGCCAAGACTGTGGACACAGAAGGACTGCAGTGAGCTGGCTCCATGGCACACATGCTCGGCTGTGGGTCAGCATGGGGGGATGACTCTCTCCTAGTTTCTCTCTGTAGACTAAGCAGTACTAGCCTACAACACACTGGATTGTGGAGAAGTTAGCCTTTTTAGTTGTAACTCAAGGCCCATTTTCTCTTCACCGCTCTGTCTCCTGTAGTTCAAACAGTATCCTTGGGGGCTTAAATCAGGAGACCGTGTGTAAGTACAGCTCAGATTTCTTCTGGCCCCTTGTCCTTTTCTTTGAGAGGACACATTTCTTCTCTCCCCAGAATTTGCTCCCCCACCCCACCACACCAATAACGAATCTATTTCACACACACACACACACACACACAAGAACTTACACAAGATTTTTCAGTGATGGGGAATAATTTTTTTTTTTTGCATGGGGTCATTTGGGTGTTTATAACACCATTCATGGGTCATACAAAATTATCAACTTAAAAATTAGCCTGCTGTACAGATTTATTGAATTAGAAGTCCTGCCTGCAATTGCCTAGGCAGGGCCAGACTAAATGATTTTGGAAGCCTTATATATGGCCCAGGGGCAGGCACCCCCCACCCCATATTTTATGGAAACAAAAGAAGAAAAAGTTTATACCGCCTATTCCACACCTGACCCCTGAAAAGTTCCACTGAAGCATTTCCGTTTCCCTTCTGCGGAGTCCTCTTTCCTGTCCTGTCCCTACCAATGGCCTCATTCTCTCCTTTCTCAGCAGTGCCCAACTTCATTTTTCTTCTTCTCATACTGCAGAGGCCCAATCTCCTTAGAAGGGGGTGGTAGTTATAAACACCAACAAAAATTTCTGTGTCACAAATAGCAGTTGCCTCCCCATATTCAGAAAGCTCACTAGCCCAGCACCAGCAAAGCTTTGTCATCGGGGGCATCTGTCTATTGTCTGCCTCTTTTCTTAGGATCATTCTTTTGCAGAGAGACTCATGCAAATAGCCTCCAGGAGGCAGCCCCTTTCCCACCAGATGCCACTGGAAGACTGGTGACACAAAGCTATGGCTTTGGTTGAGGTAAAGATGCTGTGTAAAGCTGCTACATTCTCTTCCCATCTTACCCTCCAAACAGCCTTGCAGTTTGAAACAAATCAAAGTTGTGCTAACTGCTTTTAACTTTCACAACTCTCCTTTAGGTTTAACCCTTCCCTGGTCTTATGCTCCCACATTATCCTCTAGCTAAACTGCTGCTTTGTACCCTTTACTCGGCACTCCCACTTGCCCCTACCTAGCACTCAACATAATATACAAGGAATCGCACATTATGAAAAAAAACCACATGTGGGTTTCAATGTTTGTTTTATTTGAAACATGGAGAGACAGATGCACGGAGAGACAGAATGACACACAGAGAGTCAGACACGGCCACAAGCAGAGAGAGATTGTCCATCTGCTGTTTCACTTCCCAATTGCCTACAACAGTTCGGGCTGGGCCAGGCCAAAGCCAGGGACTCAAAAACTTAACTAGGTTTCCCACATAGGTAGCAAGGACCCAAATAGTTGAACCATCGATTTGCTGCCTCTCAGAGTGCACACCAGCAGGAAGCTGGAATTGGAGGCAGAGCTGGGGTTATATGCAGGCACTCTGATATGTGATATGGGCACAGTGGCATTTTAACCACTATACCAAATGCCCACCCTGATTTTCAAATATTTTTTGCACCTAAATAAACTTATCTTTTTAACCCCCTTTTGTCATGTTCCCATGTACTAAAATTTCCTATTTGCTTGCCTATGTCTCTTAGTAGACTATGAGTTCTGTGAAATCAGGCACTGGAACTTTTGTATTCTCAACACTGAGTACAGCTCTTGACCCAATTAGGAGTACAGGAACAATTTGTTGAATTAAGGAATGAATGAGCATAGACTCTATTGTTGACTTTTCTCATCATAAGATAATACATGTCATGGCCTCTGTGGTCAATTTCAAATGTCAGAAACCGAGAATGCTTTAACTCATATTAAGAATCCATGGTGGGGACCCACTTTGTGGTACAGCAGGTTAAGGCACTCTGGCAATGTTGGCATCCCATACTGGAGTGCAGGTTCTAGTCTTGGCCCATGAATCAGTGGATGGAAGATTTCTCTCTCTCTCTCTCTCTCTCTCTCTCTCTCTCTCTCCTCTCTTTGTCACTCTATCTTTCAAATAAATACATCTTTAAAAAAAAAAAACAAAGAATCTACTGTGCTTTTGTTGATTTCATCCAGGTTATTGTTAATTTCAGAATTGTGTCCTTCAAACTAGATACCATTGTGAATTATTTTGTTTTTTATTTTTTACTCATTTGCTTGTTTTCATTTTATTCAAAAGGCAGAGAGACAAGTAGAGAGAGACACAGAGAGATCTTTCATCCTCTGGATAACTCCCCCAATGCTCTCAACAGCTAAGGCTGGGCCAGGTCAAAACCAGGAGCACGGAATTCAGTCCAGGTCTCCGTGTGGCAAGGACCCGTGCACTTGAGCCATCACTGCTGCCTCCAGGCTGACTTTAGTAGGAATTTGGAGTAGAAGTGGAGGAGCCAGGCCACAAACTCAGTCACTTCAATATAAGGTGCAGGCACCCCAAGTGGCAAGTTCACTGCTGTACCAAATGCCACTCTATGCATTTCTTTTTTATTTCACTTGTTCACTTATTTCTCTTATTCTTCTAACCATAAAGCATAACAAAATAAAGCACACACTCTGGAGGAAACATATATTGGTGTGAAATCTTATTTCACTACTCCTAGCTTTATGGCTTTGAAAAATTGGTCTTTCTGTATCATTTTTCTTACCCATACAATGAGGGTGCTTTTTAATCAAAGGGTTGTGAAAGAATTAGTTGGTACATTTTAGTACCATGGTACATAGTAGGAAAATATGAAACCTAATAAATCTCTCTTCCTTCTCACCCTTCTTCCCATAACTCACATTACCACTCTACTATAGAAGTCCAGTGGCCTCAATATGCACACCACTGGATGTTTCTGTACTCTGTAATTTATGACAATGCCACCAACAACCTCCCCCAGTACCCAATCCCAGAGCTGCTTTTAATACTTTCTTTTTGTCTCTGAAGTTACACTATGATATGCTTAGTCATAGATTCCTATAGATTGTTTTCATCATACTGTTGAGGTATCTTTAGGTTTCTTCATTGTGTACATTAAGGTCTTTTATCAGGTCAGCCCTTACCTTTTTAGAATTTGCCATTGGCTTACTCTTTCTTCCTATGAGACACTAATCAGACTTATTTTAGACCTCTTTATGCCAGCCTCCGTGTCTCTTAGCCTCTCCTTCGCACACTTTCCTTCTCTTTCACTCACTGGCTTCATTTTGGAAAACATTTCCAGCATTAGTGTATTAATTATACTGTATCTGTGTTTAATCTATCATTCAAGCTGTACATACATTGAATTCTTAATTTCAGTAAGTTCTGGTTGATACTATTTTTGTCTTAAATGTTTTTGTTTTTCACTTATAATTTTAAGACTTATTTTAGTTCTTAAACCATATAATCCATAGCTCTTTTTAATATTTGTGTATCTATTCCAAAATGTGTACTGATTTTTCTATCTCTTCTTTGTTGGCTCTTACTCTTCGTATCTTCTTTCCTTATGTATGTTGCATTTATATTTACCTATAATTTTGATAAGTTGCTCATCTGCTTTGGGTCTTTATTGATGTGGACTCTCGAAAACCTGGAGAAAAGATGGATTCTCTTTTTTTAAAAAAGATTTATTTATTTATATGAAAGTCAGAGTTACAGAGAGAGGAGAGGCAGAGTGAGAAAACGAAGATGGATTCTTATAGTCGGGACTTCCATTTATTTCTGTCATGTGCCTTTATACTATCAGTCTAGGATCACTTGAAACTGACTTTTAGCTTAAGGGTTTTTTAGGCCATCACAGGTAGCTGGGGTTAGATTTCCAAACATAAATGAGGGCTAATGAATGGCTAGAAGTTCTCAGGGACTTAGTTTTTTTATAACTTTGCTTATCAGCAAAGTTTAATGTAGGTAGTTTTCCATGAAATATGAAGGGAGCAGCAATGGGCATGATACATGCAGATTTATTTCTGGTTCATCCTCACGGTAAGAGTATAGCCCTTTAGTGTACTGACTTTATAGAGGGTGTGTCTCTAATTAAGCTTCCATTATTAGACAAGCCCTTGGCTTTGTTTTCCATTCCCATAAAAGAAACACAAATGAATACTCAAGTTCATCCAGGTCAGGAAACATCCTCAACAGATTTATCCTAATATTCTGCTTACTGTCCGAACTCTTACCTCCATTAATTCATAGTGTGAGTGTCCCAGCTCGTGGAAACAATAAAGATTTTCTTATAGAGCTAGCATTTTTAACCTGTTTTCAGCAGTAGGCTTACTTCCAACACCCTACAAACCAGGTTGTTCTTAACAGTTTGTTCAGTGTGATACTGGGTCAGGTTGCCTGATTGCCTAACACAAAGCCAGAATGTTTAAGTCATTATACTGAGATCTGTATCTCAGTGTGTCACTTGCATGATCTTTATTCACTCTTCTTGCCTTAAGCAATAAAACATTGCTGTGAAAGCAAGAGAAATTAAGAAGATAAAGTTAACGGAGGATGCTAATTTTGGACATCTTAAAGGCTCCAAGCCACTGCTTGCACTGTTTTCTTTGCCTTGCCCTGTTTAGGATTCTGCTGAGTTGGCCTTCACATTAAGAAAGTTGATTGTTTACAAATGTTTGAACATTTTCTCACTGAACCCATGGCTGGGTGTGCCTTTAGGATAACAAAAGTATTAAGTAAGCTTAATAAATTTCAAATGTTATTCTTCCTTTTAAGGAAATGTTGAAAGTAAGCAATCAAAAAATAGAAATAAGAATGTTACCTGTATTTCAGCTTTAGAGTTTGTTTTCATAACACACAACCAGAAATCCTAAAAGAGTGAGCCTTTAAAAAAAAAAAAACTATTTATTATCATTTTAAAGGCAGAGTGAAGAGAAAAAGGAAGGGTGTGGAGACTAATCTTCCATCCACTGATTCCCTGTTCAGATGGCTAAGCCAGGTCAGAGTCTTGAGCCTAGAACTCCCTCTGGATCTCCTATGTGGGTGCAGGGCTCAAGCACTTGGGTCATCTTCCCCTGCTTTCCCAGGCACATTAGCAGGGAGCTTGATTGGAAGTGGAGCAGCCAGGACTCCAACTGGTGCTTGATGCCACAATGCTGGTCCCAGAGTGAGACTACTAACACTGGAATGGAAGGAGTTCACCTCATTCAACCCTTTCCTGTCACTGATGAGGAAACCAAATTCCAGAGAAGTTATGTGCCTGTTTAATATCACACAATAGAACCATTCCCAGGATGCATTTCCCAATTTCTTGGAACCAATTTCTTTCAACCCTATGATGTTGTCAGGTAGTACACAGCTTCCATTTCACCAAAAAAAAATGGTGAGCATGATAATAAACTTGGTAGATTTACTGAATTTAGTTTATTTTGAGCACTTAGTGATAGAGATTTTTTTTAAAAAAAGCAAGCAGAATCTATTATAACTCAAAAGCAAAACAAAAAGCAATAGTTTTTTAAAAAAATGTCCACTATATGATGTAGAATTAATCTTTTAACTTTCCAATATTTTACTTTTCTTTATAGTCAGTACTTTAAAAACTAGCACATATCAGTTACTTAGGGCTGCCATGATTATTAAATAGAAAACTTTTATTATTTACATATTTTCATTTTGAAAGAAATTTAAACCAGTACTTACAAATAAATTTATTAATCAGGAGTATCTTCTCTGCTCTTGGCACTAAGTATAAGACCTATGTAAGTTATAACTAAGGGGCTACAGTGCTTTAGGTGAGGTTGAGTGTGAACTGGAGATCTGTCAGGGATAAATCTCAGAAGTTGATGAAACAAATGAGGTTGGAACTAGAGAGAGAGAACAGTCAAGTTTCCCATTCATTACCTATAATGAAGCAGTAACAAATCACTCAGGAATCATGAAGGTCTTTTAGGTATTACAATCAAAACATGGAAGGGATCATGTCAGGACATCTCAGACGGATTTGCTTTGATACATCCACTTGGAGCACATAAATAATAGTCTATTCAAAGTCAAATATTATTGCTTTTATCAGATGCTATGCAACTGTGAATATCCCTCGAAGGGAGCAATAATAACCCACACTTGAGGTTATTTTTGGACACATTAGAGCTATCACCTTCTATTTCAAAAACAGAATTCAAGTTTCAAGTAGATAACTCGGGCTCCCTGTTGCCAGTACATTCCACACACTGCAGGTTCACAGAATTTTTACTTACCTAAAATTAATCAGATCCAGCAGCGATTTTTGTTTGTTTTCTTTTGTTTTAAGTATGGACATAGAAAATTCAATTATCTAGCTACAACTACAAGAGATCAAAGTTAGCACGGAAAGAATCTCCTGCATGGATAACTTGTTACATCAAAAGAACTATGTGTGTCAATAGAGTTTAGTTTGTGGATAAAGTCTCAGCAGAAGTTGAATATGGGTTAAGTATAATACACATCAAGAATAAAAACTAGTCATAGTCAGTCAAACAAAACATAAAGTGGGATAACTCCATACAAATCAAACTGAAAGAAATGACATAATTAGTACAAATTACCTGCAGTTTCAAACACTACACTAGATAACCAGTTGTGAAAATAAACAATTATAAGTGTTACCATTTTTTTGACACAATTTTTGCTCCAAAAATATCTGCTATGACACAAATACTAGAAAAGAAAAATTTGACCCATGAATCTAACTTAAGCTTCATCTTTCTAATTTTTTAGCTGTTTTCAGGGCTTTTCTTAAATTTGTTGAGCATACAGAACAAAAACAATGGAAGAAACGAATTGGAAGAGAGAATTTATAGAAAATGAAAGAGAATGAGAATGGAGGAATGCTGAAATCAGAGAGAGTAAAGAACAAGATGATGACAGGGACAATCCGTCTCTCATTCTTGCTTTGTTTTCCTCTTTCACCAAGTATTTATTGAGCCTCTTCTAAGTTCAGGGTATTCTTATAGGTACTAGAAATACAACAGAGAACAAAACAAAGTGCTTTCTTTTGTTTATATTCTAGTGTAGGAGCAGGCCAAGTTTGTCTATAAAAAGATCAGATAGTAAATATTTTAACCTTTAAGGGCCATATAGTCTCTGTCATGAATTTTCAACTCTGCCATTGTAATGCAAAAGTTGACACAGAAAGACAAGCAAATGATCATTATTGTGTCCCAGTAAAGCTTTGTCAAAACAGATGGCAGACCAATTTGGCCCAAAGCCATAATTTGCCAGTCTCTGATCCAAATGGAAGGAGACAAGTAAATATACAACAAAAGCATTTCACGTTCAGGCAAGTACCTTGAAAAAAAACTAAAACTGACTAGGGAAACTGAAGGCAAGGAAGTGGGGGGGGAAAGGTGACAATGATGAGAACTGCCTGGGGAAGTGCATATCAGAGAGAAGGCATAGTGAGTAGAAGGCCTGAGATGGGAACGTGTGTGGAGAGGAAAAGGAGAAGCAAGAATCCAGACAGATGACAACAGAGTTAAAGGGAGAGAGCAGGGGAGCGAGGAGGCCTGAGGCTGGATGACACAGAGCCTCCTCAGAGCCAAGGTAAGGTCTCTACACTTATTCAACGTGTGCTGCAAGTTACTGGAGAGTGCTAGGGAATGAAAAGGAAGGAGCCCACTGTATGGAGAATGGCTTGTGAGGGACCGAGAGTGGAGTCCAGTGTCGAGTCAGGAGGCTAGCGCAGTGAGTGGTCCAGGAGAGGGGAGATGAGCAGTGACCAAGTTGCTTGCACATGGGTGACAGTGGACTAAGGAAGAGTTAGTGAGAAGCTACAGGCCTAGGGTTCTATCTGGAATGCAGGATTTGCTGATTGTTTTGATGTGGAGTACAGAGGAAAGAAAGAAATCAAAGACAATTTTCAAGATTTTGGTGTAGGCAATTCATGACCCTGACAAAACCAGTTTCCATTGGAGAAGCTGAGAGAAACAGAAGGCAGAAAGCACGGACAAGTTTTAATGTAAAAGAGGAAGATCGAATTGGGCAATAGCAACAGAGGCATATGAGGTCAAGGGATATATTTTTGTTTTGTTTTGTTTCTCTTCGTGAGTTCTTTTGGTTTGTTTTCATTTTTGCTTGATGTGATATGTAGCACAGCATGTGTGTATGATTATGGAGAAAATCCAGTAGAAACTAAAAAAAAACAGTGGTGAAGAAAGGAGAGGGGATAATTGCAGAAATTATACCCTTGAACTTTGAGTAATGAAGAGTGGATGAGATCCAGTGCTCAAGTGGATGGCTGGATATGCAGTGACTGTTCTTATGGAAGGAAGGCATGTTGTGATCCAAAAAATTGAGAAAATATTGTTTAAAGTTTAATGGTATTTAAGTCCGTGTTGCAGGCATGCAAGGCTCTGTGAAGGGAAAGTGAAAGATGATACTTAGGAAAGATGAAACTTTCTATTAATATCTGCTTTACTACAAGATACCAACAAAGAGGTCTGGTGACCCAGCCAGTTGGGATTATCTCCAGGCTGTCTCACAAACAATTGTAAAATATAAGTTAATAAGGCCAATTTTTTGTAAGCAAAGCTCAAGGAAAAAATTTTGATAGAGACAACCACTATACAGAAAATGATATGGTAATATGATATAGTTGAGAACAAACTTGATAATTCAGAATAATCATTTCATTGGTAGAACTGATTTCAAAGCTTTAATGCAGTACAAAGAAAAACTTATTTCATGAGAAATGAATTCAGAGTCAATCACTCATGTTCAGACAGTAGTGATACCTGTTGAGGTCAGAGCTAACAGTGCCTCTCCTGAAATATTACATCATACCAGCTACATACCAAGTGGGTGTAAACTGTTTCAAAACAAAAAAGCAGTGGGTCAGAATGTATTCATTGCTCATACCTTCAGCTTGACTCAATACTACCTAGTGTTCAATGCCTTTGTTTTTCAGGAACAATGAACTCTTACGGCAAAGTCTGTCCCAAGAAATTAGCAACCATCATGTAATCTCTGCTTTTAGATTGAACATTGCAAAATAAAACTATGCCAACCATAGAAACAACTCCTAAATCAAGTTGAGGTCTTCCCAGAGAGTAGAATGGTGGACACATTCAATAACAAGCCCCTCTGCCCTTCAAGGAAACCCCATAGTTTGAAACATAGGGGAACAATTAAGAAAAGGCAGATTGAATCCCCAGTGTATATAACACAACCAGGAAGTTTCTGCCTCTCTTTTTAACTGAGTAAATGACTCACTGTTGTAATCTTGATTAAGTCACTTAAATTCCAAGCACTCAACTTCCTTCCATCTACTAACAATGACCCAGTACTAAGAAATCCTGGAAATATGAGACAAGATGATTTCTTCTCTGCAATTAGCAGCAATAGATGACTAAGGAAGAAAAATAATGCACAAAGCAAAAGTAATCCATTCTTTATCATAGTATCTCTACCAACAAGTCCTTAATATTTCCTTTAGAAATGCTGTTTTTGAACTTCTTCAACATGGATACTGGAGTAACAAAGAGATAAGGTTTAATTTTTTCCACATGTATGAATTTCCAAACTATGATCCTTTGCCTAGATAAGGATACATGTGCAGTGGTTTTCTGTTTAAATTGTTTTATACCGTGTGTTCATGAACTTGTGTCCTATCTGCCAGTTTAGTTCAAGAAGTCATACCAACTATAATAAGCTCCTATCATTAGTTTAGGAAGAATGACATAACTTGCTAGATTCAGATTAGTGATTAGAAAGAATGAGGGGACAGGCGTTGTGGTGCAGTGGGATAAGCCACCACTAACCACACCAGCATCTCATATCAGAGTGTTGGTTTGAGCCCTGGCTACTCTGTTTTTGATCCAGTTCATTGCTAATGCACACCCTCAGAGGTAAAAAATTTTGGTTTAAATACTTGAGTTCCTGCCACCCCCATGGGAGACCCTGAGGAAGTTATTGGTTCCCGATTTCAGCCTGGCCCAATCCTGGGGAATGAACGAGTTGCTGTTATTCCAAAGTATAGAACTGTGCCAGCTGTGTAATGGCTTATCAGTAAATACTTACTGAATGAATTAATTAAATGCTTACTGAATGAAATACTTAGTGAATGAATTAATTAAAATTTTGGCTAATTTTACCCAAATTCTTATGTATAATTCAAGTCTTGTGTTAAATTCAGACTAATAGTAAAAAGAATCTCTACCTTGGTGAACACAGGAAAGATACTTCAGGGTCATGGAGGATTTAAGGTAACTTCAGGTTACACAGTGGGCTTGATTTTTGTGTCTGGGGAGTTTTATTTTATGACCTGGCCCAGATTGGTTGTTGTGCACATTTGAGGAGTGAACCAGCGGATGGAAGATTCTCTCTGTCTGTCTCTCCCTCTCTCTCTCTCTAACTCTGCCTTTCAAATAAAAATTAGAATAAATCTTTAAAAAATGTTTTATTATTTTTAAATTAAATCCAAAAAGTAAAGAGTATAGCATAAAATTTAATGCATATATTTTAGAATCCAATAGTCCTAGCTTCAAATCTTGGTTTTGTTTATCAATTATGGAATGAAGAAAAGCTACTTACCTTATAACTAAACTCAAAATCTTTGCTTTCTTGTTTGCAAATGGGCAGGGTGCTACCTGATTCATGCACATTGCTGTGAAACTTAAAAAAAAAAACCACATATATAAAAGTCACATGTAGGGGCTTATGGTACAGCTGTTTGGGCTGCCACTTTAAATGCTGGTATCCTATATGAATGTCGCTCCACTTCTGATCCAACTCCCTGCTAATGCACCTCAGAAAGGAGTGAGTGGAAGATGGCCCAAGTGCTTGGGTTGGGTCCCTGCCACCTACGTGAGAGATCCAGGTAGGGTTCCAGGCTCCTAACTTCAGCCCAGATCTGGCTGCTGTGGCCATGTGGGAAGTGAACCAGCAGGTGGAAGATCTCGTTCTCTTTTTCCCTCTCTCTGTAACCCTACCTTTCAATTAAATAAATAAGTCTTTTTAAAAAATACATGTAAAATACATAAATAACAATGTAATGTGATATATAATTAATTTTTATTTTTTATAAGTGAGAATAAAGTTGACTCACATAAAATAGTAATTGAGAGTAATTTTATTCTTTTGTTTCACATGTTCAGAACAAATTCTTTAAAGAGAGATGATTTCTCAAATTCTTCACAATCATCTACCAAGTTTAGAGTAGGTATCACACCCAGTGTTTTGCTTCTTTATAGGACAAATGTGAATTCCACACCAAATCTTATAGTTTGTCTCCATATATTAGTTCATATCCAAAAATATTACTGAAATTTTTATGTTAATTTGGAGAGATTATTTGTACATCAGATGTCAAGATGTAGATCATTATTCTGGTAAATAATATCTTGAAACATAAGCATTGAGCAAAGCAGAAATGCTATAAGCAAAATAAGAACAAAAACAATAGAAGACTATTCCCTAACTTCTTTAGCCCCAGAGTATAAATAAGCAAACATTGTAATTACAAGGCACTTTATGCTTTCTGCATTTAAAATAAAACAAAGGGCATTGGTAACAAAGTTCTCTATGAGCTAGTGGCATGCGTCCCTGCCTATCACATTCCCTAAGACTTGAGAAATCAGGTGACTTAGCAAAGAGAAATAAATAACACATTCGTAGAAAGCCCAACCACACGAATATGTTACTTAAAAACTCGGACAAGAGTCTACTACCCTTGGATTATTTTTGCTTTTTGTCTCTCTATTGCCTTTTATTGCCTCCCTTGATGGCAGTAGAAGCTATGAATGTGGCGAGGATACAAGAGACCGCTAAAATGGACTTGGCACTGAGTCCTGTCACACAACATTGCAGGTTAATGAGAACACAAATAGAATTGGACCCTCCCCTTTCAAAATCTTCACTATAACCATAGTCAGTCTCTCAGCTGAGTTTATGAATATCAGGTTACTTTGGTCTTTGCTACTCTCATTGAATATTTATATCATGGGTATTTGTTGTCATTATCATTGTTACTGCTGCTTTGCCAATTAGTTCAATGAAAATGGCCATAGTCAAATGGCCAAAAACAACCAAGCAGAGATTTTGTTCCTTGTTATAAATGATACATTTCATGAGCATATTACTTTCTGATGTAAATTATGTAGTCCTCTTTTAATGAATTTCTTAATCTCCAAAATTGTATAGCAATTAAAAGGACTTATTATCAAAGAGTTATTATAAAGACAATAATTAGAATTACAGGACTTGGAAAAGATTGTTTAATCCAATGTCTTATTTCTATGCAAAAATCCTTGTAATTTATGAAAAATAAAGTCCATATTAATTATACATATGGTGTATACATGTACATAAATCCCTTTTTGTTTTTACACGTATTTCTAATTTTATAGTGGTGATTTACTTTAAGTCATATTGTTTGGGAATAAAGAATCAGTGTGAAGGATTTTATCATATTGAAATTTCTGAGATGTTGCTTGAAACAAACTGTATGGATGAGAGAATACTTTAAAAGATGTTGGAATATGCAATGGTAGTCCACTCATTCTATCCTAGTGAATAAGGTAAAGAAAGGATTCAGTGAAACCAAATAAACTCTCTATATTAAAATGCATATTTGAAAAGATTCCTGCACATTTTCAATTATTTGACTTTGATTACTCAAAGGGGAGAAAATAAGATCTGAGGTGCAAGATTTTCCACATGAAGATTTAACTAAGCCTGAGTGTACCTGGATGTCCATCTTTTCTTACCAGAAATACCAGTCTGGAATGATCAGGAGACATAAATTAGGACAACCAAGGGAGACAGCCAGAAAGTTGAAGCTGGCACAATGTTAACAACCATGACAGGTTGATTCCAGTAAGACCTGAGTAGCCCAGAGTAGAAGCTTCATAGATATTGTGGTTTGGTGTGAATTGCATGCAAAATGGGGTAAGAGAATTCATTTGAATTCTGTTTCTGCCTCTTCACAGTTGTGTAGATTTTGATGAAATCTTTTGATGAAAGTTGAAGGAACCCAACTAGAACTAGATCAGGCAAAGGAAGAGGAGGCATTTCTTGACTCAGGAAATAAAACTAGCAGAAGGATAAAAACCCAGTTGTTATCAGGAACAACTGGATCAGGAATGGGAATGCTGCCAGGTCTCTCTCTTTCATCTCTGTTACTGATTGTGTGTCTGCTTCCTTGTTTTGATCCAAAGTTTTCAATGGGCCTACCACAACCTTCAGGGGCCTCTGGCTCCCATATTAAGTCTCCCAACCAGCAGAGGAAATTCTCTCTATACTCTCCCTCATTTTCTTCCATCTTGCTTTTCATCCAAGTTATATATATATATATATATATATATATATATATATATACACACACATACATATACATACATATATATATATATATATAATATTCCAATTAGACCAATTGTTAGAGGCTGGAATCAAGGAGCAGCTTCCTACAAGAAGGAGGTCAGCATAATCACGGTCCCCTTGCTCCAGGCACCCTAGTGACTTGACAGTACTATTACTATTAGCAGCCTCTGGTCCTCAAATTACTTTCTTTAACCTCTTAAATTTCCTACATTGTGAAATGAGTGAAACTAAAACACTTCACTCACAGAATTATTGAGAGGAGTTATCATGATATATGACAGAGTATCCTAAAAATATAAAATGCAAACAAATAAATTTCTAGTATTATCCTCAAACACATTAATTTCTGGAATCTGGGGGAGGCCAGTGAAGGACTCTATTTCTCTTGATCCCATCTTTTTTCAACTTTTATTTAATAAATATAAATTTCCAAAGTATAACTTTTGGATTATAGAGGCTTTCCCCCCCATAACCTCCCTCCTACCTGCAACCATCCCATCTCCCACTCCCTCTCCTATCCCATTCTTCATCAAGATTAATTTTCAATTATCTTTATATACTGAAGATCAACTTAGTATACACTAAGTAAAGATTTCAACAGACTGCACCCTCACAGACACACAAAGTATAGAGTACTGTTTAAGTAGTAGTTTTACCATTAAATGCTCCCCATTAAGGACAGAGGTCCTACATGGGGAGCAGGTGCACAGTGACTTCTGTTGTTGATTTAACAATTGACACCCTTATTTATGACGTCAGTAATCACCCGAAGCTCTTGTCATGAGTTGCCAAGGCTATGGAAGCCTCTTGAGTTCACAAACTCTGACCTTATTTAGACAAGGTCATAGTCCAAGTGGAAGTTCTCTCTTCCCTTTAGAGAAAGGTACCTTCTTCTTTGATGGCTCCTTCTTTCCACTGGGATCTCACTCACAGAGATCTTTCATTTAGGTCATTTTTTTTTTTTTTGCCAGAGTATCTTGGCTTTCCATGCCTGAGAAACTCTCAAGGATTTTTAGCCAGTTGATCCCATTTTAAATACCAGATACTGACTAATGAATTCACAACTTAATTCATTTGGAAAATTCTAATAATTAACTGGTTATTTGTAGAAAGTACACCAGATCAGATGTAAAAAAAAACACAGTAGCAATAAGTAGTATAGCAATTTAAAACAATAAGCCTAAAGGAACAAGTTAAATTTTATTCCATCAGAAAAATATTGCTACTTTTGCTCTGTAACCTAATAGCTAAATTGTGAAATAGTACAATGAAATTTGTTTTCTGGAAAATATAGCTGCATATTTATCTTGAATAGGAAAATAATGACTCAAGTATTTGCATGCGTGCCACCCACATAGGAGACTGGAATTGAGGTCCTGGCTCCTGTTTTCAGCCAGAGCATTTGGGGAGTCAATTAGCGGATAGGAGTTCTTTCTCAGGCTACTTGTCCGTCTATGTCTCTATACTGCTCAAATATATTCTTTAAAAAATTATCACACACAATAAAAGAAATTATGAGGCTTCTGTGCCTAGCCAGAGCTTGCTACTGAAACTGGTAGTCAACGAATAATAGGTTTTCTTCTAGATGCATCAATGAGGTTCATTAGTACCTGCTTCTGGTCTGATTCTGAAAGTCTCTCAAGAGCTTGCTGATAGCTGACCACAATAAGAAAGGAATGATTTAGGAATTTGTACATTCTTCTTCAAATTACAGGTTATAATTATTTTTCTTAAAAAAGCTAATAGATAAGTATATGTACAGTGTAAAAAAAAGTAGAGAAAATATATTGAAATAGCAGTGTCATTGCTTCCTTCCCCATTTACTGACTATCTCCTATGTACAAGGACTGATTTTACTAGATATTGGAGACACAATATACAGTTGAATATAATACAGTGCCAAATAGCAAGCAGCAGAGATAAATATAAATATATATTAGATACCAAATTCCATATCAGAAGGATGCATTAAGATGAGAAACAAAATTGAACAAAAGGCCTTTTTTTAAAAGGAATAGATAGAAGGAAAGGGGTAAGAAAGGGTTGGTTTCCCATTACTATCCACTATATGCCCTCTCGTCTCCCTGTCCTTAATTATAATTATTGCACAGATATGTAACAAACATCAAAGACAGCCATTAGCACCCCTTTCCCCAAACACACTGGCCAATGCTGAGAAGTGTGTATGAAAGGGAGATTGTCCCATTCACTTTACAAAGTGAAGAACTTTACATGATGATTACATGGGGACAATGCCACCAACTAACAAAGCCACTGGTACCCCTTATTACATATATTCCAGTGAAGGAGTGTGGCCCCACACTCAAACTTTATTTCCTATAAGATTGCTCTAGCTCTCAGTACTCTAGGAACAACTCCAGGGTAATTAAAGCAGAAAACAAATAGACTCAATGTGTATGACTCCATTAACCAACCTTTTTTCATCTTCTGGTCTGCTTCAGTGTAGACAAAATACGCCTTGAAATGAGAAGCCAATGTTTCAGAGCATGTCTATCCATGGCTGCCAGCCAGAGCATACTTTTAAGATCTGTGAGAGCAAAATAGCTCAACTCTTTTTACTGAAAGAAAAAAACCAGCAAAATAGAAGTTGTCCTGATTTGTTAACTACTCTCTCTTCCTCCCATTCCCTTAATTTATTTGCTTTTCTGTATATCTCCTTCATAAATTTTCTCCTATTGTTATTTTTCAGAATTATAAAAAAGCCAGGACATATCTGTTGTCCTCACATTCGGCGAAACTCAGAAAAAGCACTGTGCCTGAAGCAAATGTGTTCCAACAGCACATACCTCATAGGACTGCTGAGCATTTAAAAACACTGAAGTACACGAAGGAGCTGGAACAAAGGCTGTTACACAATAAACACTCAAAAATGTTAATTATTCCAAAAGCAAGAAAAATATGAAAAATATGTGAATCAGTGTGGCACTTTAACATTTGAAGAGGGAGACGTTTACATAATCAGACCCTGTGATTCATTTACTCTCATGAAGAAAAATAAGACCTTATCTACTTGTCTGTTTTAAAATCTACTAATTTCTTACATTAAAGAAAACAATTACTGAAACTTTGAAAGCCCAAGTGTCCATTTCTTTATAATTGCTCTTAAGAAAGAAAAAGGAAATAACCATTATGAATCACTAGTAAGTGAGAGAACATAGCCAAACATCATTCTTTAGGCTTCCACATCCCTTTGGTGGATAACTTCTAGATCTGACAATGCTTAATCACAAGAAAAATGAGGCAATGGTTAAGGATATTAAATAAGAAAAATGTTTTCATATTATCCAGTGTGGAGATCCAAAATGATTTGCTACGCCCTAGAAAGACCAAGATAATGTCAGGGTCAAGATGGACACCATAGGGTGGAGAAACAACCCACAGATTTATTCTTTGTCTTACATTATGCTTTTGAAAAACTGTTGGGGTCAGCGCTATGGCTCAGTAGGTTAATTCTCCGCCTGCAGCTCCGGCATCCCATATGGGTGCTGGTTCTAGTCCCGGCTACTGCTCTTCCACTCCAGCTCTCTGCTGTGGCCTGGAAAGGAGTAGAGGATGGCCCAAGTCCTTGGACCCCTGCACCCACATGGGAGACCAGGAAGAAGCACCTGGTCATTAGGGCCATTTGGGGAGTGAACCAATGGAAAGACCTTTCTCTCTGTCTCTCTCTCTCACTGTCTGTAAATCTACCTTTAAAATAAATAAAATATTTTAAAAAATACAAAGAAAAACTGTCAACTAAATTTCAAAGATTTTTCTGGGTAGTCAGTCACGTGTCTAGTGAAAAACTCTTGGTATAGCATGCATCATTTTGATCCATGGATAGAAAAGTGACCTTCTAAGCAATCTTTGTGGCTTCATTTTGTTCTTCATAGAAGAAGTATTTCATACAACTACATTTTTCAACATTTGAGACTAAGACCCTTCCATTTTTTTTCTTAAGTAATCAAAATAAAGACCAATCTAACATAATTGTGCTCCACAAATCACTTTTAGTCCACCCCATAAACTGTCTTAGTTTAATCTTCACAAAAACTCTGTGGATTAAGAACAAACATGGATTCTGTTATGCAGATGAGAAATCTAAGCCTCAGTGAGGTTAAATAATTCTCTCACTGAATGAGAAAGCTGGAATTTGAACCAGGTAGTTTAAACTGAGAGTTCATTCTATAGTCACTTTGCCATATGGTTGTTCAATAATTTGTAACATGTCCAAGATCAAACTCATTATTTTCCTCCTCTCCAACTACTTCATCATCCTTTGTCTTATATTTGAATATCTCACAGCTACTCCCTCCAACCACATCTAAGAAATTATGCTAGTTTTGAAAACTCTTTATCTCTTTCCTGATGTCCACACTTACGTATACATATGTCTACTAAAATTTTCACCTTTGATAAATCCATATGTACCTCAAACTCACAATAATTTCTCACCAGTCTCTTAATCAGGTTTTTCATATTATGGATAATTACATTTTTTAGCCACTCATATGAAAACTAACCTTAACGGCGTCATAAATTCTTTGTGTTCTTTTGACCATCTACCCACCAAACTTATTTTATTTATTTATTTATTTTTATCTTTTGACAGGCAGAGTGAACAGTGAGAGAGAGAGAGAGAGAGAGAGAGAGACAGAGAGAAAGGCCCTCCTTCACCGTTGGTTCACCCTCCAATGGCCACTGCGGCCGGCACACCGCGCTGATCCAAAGCCAGGAGCCAGGTGCCTCTCCTGGTCTCCCATGCGGGTGCAGGGCCCATGGACTTCGGCCATCCTCCACTGCACTCCCGGTCCACAGCAGAGAGCTGGACTTACCCACCAAACTTATATACTCACAACATACAAACACATACTGCCCAAAAAAGCAAATTGCTGAGACCAGTTAATTCTTGCCTAAACTATTTCAAGTGATTATCTGCTTTCCTGACTGCATCTAATCTTATTGTATGGTTCACAATGTCTCAGTCTAACTTCTGTACTGCTGCCAGCCTGGTACTGTAGAACAAACATTTTTTTTTTCCTGCTTGCATTTTTATAATGGACTGTAAGATAAATTCTAAGCACTTTCTCAGAATCTGACACCTGCTTGCCCACTCAGATTATTCTCCCAGTACTGTTCCCATTGCCTGAAGTATCTCTTCTCTCAAACTGCCACAAAAATCAAAACTTCAACTAAAATGGTGTCGCTTTCACAAAGCTGTCTCTGACTCTTGAAGCCATGCTTAGATGCTACTTCAAGGTGTTTTCAGTGATTTTTCAGTACATCTCTATTTTATTGCAATATAAGGTTTGCTCACATATTTATCTTCACACCAGAATCGTGGGAGGAAAAATCATATATATTCATATTTTAAAGTTATAAATAATTTAAAATGTAGTAGAATCCATATCATTCAAAATTCAATAACGTCTATTATTTACATTTCTTTCACGAAGAGGATATTACTATTTAAAAATACTTCTATTCTACATGCATTCATCCATCCATACATATAAGAGTACTTCAAAAAGTATATGGAAAATGGAATTGAAAAGTACTTATTTTGGTGCAAAACAACTTGAAACTCATAAAAATTTTTTAATGAAATGTATTTTCCAAGAATTCTCTAAAGTATCCTTGTATACTACATATTTTTGTTTGTCTTAGAATATTTATGGTTTAATTTTAGTTTTTCCCAGCTGCTATCACAGGACCCACCATTTTCAAAGAGTCATGAAATATTTGTGGAGTAAATGAATCACCCCCAATCTAACTTTGTTTTTAATGAACATCCTTAGCTACTGCTTTAAAAATCTTTCTTCTGAGTTATTTTAATGATCATGGTCTCATTAATCTGAGTTTCTTCTATCTTGAGTTCACTTTGTTACAGCAATTATATTATAAAATGAAAAGCTTACCACATTATTGCCATATATATGAATCTATTGATGGCTTTCATTGTCTATGAAATAAAATGGAGTTTCTTATCACTCAGGGCTTTCACACTCGTCCCCGTCTGCCTTTCAGACCCATCTTCTGTGACTTCTACTTCTACTCCCCTCCTAGGTCAGGCACCTTGCTGGCCACACTGGGCCACTCTGAGCTCTTCAGAACAATCCATGGAGTATGATGACTTTGCCTCTGCTCATGCCACTGCCTGACTGAAATATCCTGCCCCAGCCTTCTCCATCATGCAGATATTTGATCCATGCTGTAAAGATAAATCAGAAATTAAAACTCTTCTGACAAGCCTTCTGCAACCTTGCCCCCATTTTCCAGCCAAATTGTTCTCTCTTGTATTTCCAGAGAAGTAGTCCCCAGTAATGAAACCACAGTTTTGTAAAACCACGTATTTTCTGACCCCCATTCACAGAGGTTCAAATTCAGTAGGACTGGGTTGGAGACAGGAACATGTCTTATTAGAATCTGTCTACGTCCCGGCTGGTGCTGTGGCTCACTTGGCTAATCCTCCGCCTGCGGCGCCAGCACCCCAGGGTTCTAGTCCCAGTTGGGGCGCCGGGTACTAGTCCCGATTGCTCCTCTTCCAGTCCAGCTCTCTTCTGTGGCCCAAAGTTCTTGGGTCCCTGCACCCACATGGGAGACCAGGAGGAAGCACCTGGCTCCTGGCTTGTGGCCATAGCGGCCATTAGGGGAGTGAACCAACGGAAGGAAGATCTTTCTCTCTGTCTCTCTCTCACTGTCTATAACTCTCTCTCTGTCTCTCTCTCACTGTCTAACTCTGCTTGGCAAAAAATAAAAAAGAATCTGACTACGTCCCAACCTAAACAATGCTTCTTAAGAGCCAGTCTGAACTCTGAGCAGCTGGCTCGTAAACATTCTCCCTAAAACCTCACTCAGAATCATGCTAGAAATAACCAGAAGAACACAGTGAACCCATACTTTCAGGTGTTAGCAAAAGAAATAATTGTTTTCAATAGATTTTATGGGTATGAGTTCTTGGAAAGTGAAATCAGACTTTCTGTATTCAAACTGTTCAAAATAGAAACAGAAGAACGTTTCAAATTATTGTTTCAAATAAATCAACACAAAGGCACACAGTATTAGAAATAAACAAAAAGAAAGGAAAGGACATAAGGCCACTTACACTGACCTCTAAATTGCCTCTATAATATTGTACTCATGGAAATGAAGTGAGGTGAACAAACACAATGAGACTAGTGATGAGAAAATACGATTTGTATCCAAGGAGTCGTGAAGGCCTTGGCTGACAGCCTTGGCTGCTTCAAATCATCAGAACCATTTTCCTAGAATGACATGACTGGCTCTAAACAAGTCATTCTGAACCAAATTCTTGAGATGTTCCTCATTTCAAAGATGGACAACTCCTTTTGAAGTTTTCAGTTCAAAGCAACTCTACACAAAAACCACAGCTCCTCTGTTAAATACAATATGCACATTCAGTGTCAAAGTACCCCAAGAAGAACAATGCCTTAATATTTGACTTTTAGAATCAAGAGCATTAGAGACAAAAGAACTGCTAAAATATCTTCTAGATCATTGTTCTTAGCCTATTTCACAACAGTACACATGGAAAATGATATTTAATGGTCCAGTGGGGTGAATACATGAGACTCCTACAGACTAAAAGGGCCTGATGGGATCTCCAGCTGCCCCAAGTATGCTTGAGGGTCATAGAGATCCTAAATCCTAGAACAGGGGACAGCACTGTGGCATAGCAGATAAGGCACCACCTGCAGTGCGGGAATCCCATATGGCTGCTGGTTTGAGTCCCAGCTGCTCCACTTCTGATGCAGCTCTATGCTATAGCTTGGGAAAGCAGTGGAAGACGGCCCAAGTTGGTGAGCCTCTGCACCTGTGTGGGAGACCTGGAAGAAGCTCCTGGCTGCTGGCTTTGGATCGGTGCAGCTCTGGCTGTTGCGGCCATTTGGGGAGAGAACCAGCAGATGGAAGACCTCTCTCTCTCATTCTCTCTCTGCCTCTGTGTCTCTGTAACTCTGCCTATCAAATAAATAAATAAGCCTTTAAAATAAAAAAAGAAATCCTAGAACATCTGTAACACAAAATGCTTGAGAAGTACATTTTAGAGATGAGAAAAATTAAGCTCTAAAGGCTGACTTAGCATCCCAGAGGTTAACAAAGTCACTTGGTGCAAGATCTAGTGCGGCATTTTCACAGACCTGTGAACTGTGCGCCATTCAAAATTCATCAAATCTGACAATAGTTGGAGTCATTACAAGGGAGGGATCCGTAATCCATTGAGGCACCCAGAATTATCAATGGACTGAAAAGAAAAGATGATTTCTCTTCCAAAAGTCTAATCCATTTTTCAGTTATATTTAAATAAAGCAAACTGAAAAAATAAAAGAGAAATTCTTTAAAAGGTCACTTGTTGAAAAAAATGATAAATAAAACATTTAAAACTCTTTAAAATGAATGAAAAAGGCCACCAGGAGTGAAAGCAAGAGTGAAAGTCTATGGAAATAGATGAAACGTGGAACAGTGGGGTTCCCTGGCAGTACCTATACATCTATAGTGTTAGAATTATATATCCTTACAAAGCAATTCCATTAGTGACTATCCAATTCAAGAAAGTCTATCCAATAGGAAAAGGATTCATTTAACATAAATAACACTTCATGATGGCGAGTACCAAGGAAGAAACTTGGCAATGGAAGAAAACACTCTTCTGAGGATTTGTAGCCACTTAAAGATCTACAGAGGCCAGCGCTATGGTGTAGTGGGTAAAGCCACCACCTGCAGTGCCAGCACACCATATGGGTGCCGTTAAATGGGGTCCTGGATGCTCCACTTCTGATCCAGCTCTCTGTTATGGCCTGGGAAAGCAATGGAAGATGGTCCAAGTCCTTGGGTCCCTACACCAGTGTGGGAAGACCCAGAGGGAGCTCCTGGCTCCTGGCTTCAGATTGGCTCAGCTACAGCTGTTGTGGCCAGTTGTGGAGTGAACTAACAGATGGAAGACCTCTCTCTCTCTGCCTCTCCTTCTCTCTCTGTGTAACTCTGACTCTCAGATAAATAAATCTTTGAAAAACTTTACAAGGATTTAGGATCAAAATCTGCACTGTTAACATGGCAAGAAAATAATTATATAGATAAACATATATATCTGGACTCATCTTAAGCTCAATCCAGATCTGTAATGTCCCCACAGTTGTGGCAGAAAGAAACATAAATCCTCCCTGGAGGAATGAACCCACAATCTGGGCATTAGAAAAGTCCACAAGATTGTGTTCTGTTGTGAATTAATGAACAGACACACAACACTTCAGAAAACACATGTAAGCAGGTATCCCAGAAATCATCAACAATAGGAATTTGGATATTGGGAATATATTTGAATTTTTAAGGTGAAATTTATTTATATGAATAAGGAAAAGAAATTTTAAAGGAGAGAGTTAGATTGGTGACTAATCAGCGTGAGATTAGGTAGAATTTGGGGGAAAAACCTAGAAACAAAATGTAGAATAATTAAAAGTAAAAACTCAGTGTAAGGATAAAACAACAGATAGATGCAAAGGAGAAGGGAATTAATAAAATTAAAAATTCTTACATAAAGGAGAAATTACACAGAACAAATCAATATCAATAAAAACATGGAAAATGTTTTTTTTTAACTTTTATTTAATGAATATAAATTTCCAGTGTACAGCTTATGGATTACAATGGCTTCCCCATCCCATAACTTCCCTCCCACCCACAACCCTCCCCTCTCCCGCTCCCTCTCCCCTTCCATTCACATCAAGATTCATTTTCAATTCTCTTTATATACAGAAGATCAATTTAGTATAAAGATTTCAACAGTTTGCACCCACATAGAAACACAAAGTGAAACATACTGTTTGAGTACTAGTTATAGCATTAAATCAAAATGTACAGCACATTAAGGACAGAGATCCCGCATGAGGAGCAAGTGCACAGTGGCTCCTGTTGTTGACCCAACAAATTGACACTCTAGTTTATGGCGCCAGTAACCACCCTAGGCTGTCGTCATGAGTTGCCAAGGCTATGGAAGCCTTCCAAGTTTGCCGACTCTGATCGTATTTAGACAAGGTCATAAAAGACAGAGTGAGGATAGTAACCAATGATCCTAAGAGTGGCATTTACCAGGTTTGAACAATTATACAGCATTAAGTGGGGAAGAGGACCATCAGTACACACAGGTTGGGAGTAGAGCCACTGGTGGTAGAGTAGAGGTTATGATTACAAAGGAATGAGGCCCAAGTACACTAGACAGGGTCTAGAACAAAGGACAGAGTCATTATTAGAGGAGCTAAGAAAGGTGCTGTCTAAGCTACAATTAAGTTTTCTGATTGAGAGGCAAATAGAACCTGATAGAAGGGGCTTGATAATAATCTGGTGGGCTTTAGGCCTTGAAAGTTAAGAAGCCCAGACCTATCTATCTCTTCACATGGGGTATATCCTAAGGGAGGTGTGAACCTCCTAGGGGAAGGCACTCTGTTGACTTTCATTACTTGGCTGGCCTGGGAGGAGAGCTGGCCAGGTAAAGGCAGGGGGCATCTCTAACAAGAAATTTACAGTTCTGCCTGCAACGTTGCTGACCCTACTTGACCATACCCTCAGCTGCAGTGGTCACTTTGGAAGTTGGGCTGAGTGAAGGGCTTTTCAGCTGAGAGCCAATAAGATCTGTGGCTCTGACCTGGGCATCCTTCGACTCCAGGGCAGGTCCATTTCCAGTGATCCAACTCTTGGCAGAGCTGCCAGGGCTCTTCACAAGCTGACTTCTGCTGAAGCCCAGGCTTACCACATTGAAAGCCACTGCAGTGGACTGGCCTGTTGGGTCTCCTTGAGGGCAGATCACTGTACAGATCAGCCATTAATAGGCCTGCCACCCATTGCTTCTGATGCCGAGCTTTCTTTTCCTCCTGGTTTGTGTTAAAGCAGACCAGAGGATGCAAGTCAAGGGAGTGCCCATGTCCCATCTCTAATCTTCGGTGGCCTGAAATACAAGTCTATAGTCACAGGCATGTTCTGTAGTAGTTTTTCTAAGGTAGACAATGCCCATGAGGAAAATTATATTCTCACTTTAACACTTTCTTTCCCTTTGGTCTGAAAGGGAGGTTTTTTCTACTTACTGTATACTTCGCTGATGGCGAAGTCAATCTAGCTATGAGATTATTATTTAAGTTCTTATTTTGGCTATGCTATTACAGAAAAATGTTAGCCATCTCTTTTATAAGGTCTAAAGATTAAATTGTCCTACAGATTCCTTCATAATAGAATTAGTTTCCTACCTTGAAGAGAATAGAGAAATGAAAGAACAAGTTGGGCTTAGAATAGAGAAATGAGGGAGCAAGTCCTAGATCGCTTGCTGACAATAGCAATATCACATGAATACTTAGCGAACAGTTTCAACCATTAGATAACAACTTAAGAAAACATTTACCAGAAGGTCCAATGCCTTCTATAAATTTTAAGAATCATGCACTTGAAAAGACCTCTTAAATATCTAACATGGTGTAGTTTGTTTAACCAGTAAACTTAAGCACAACCATATAAAATGTTTTTAGTTTCTTTCTACCAACAAGTTTAAAACATATGATACAGATTCAGGTCACACAAATTAAAATGTATCTTTGATTGATTTTAGCAGCTTAAATTTATGGACAATCTTATCTATAAGCCAATTAAAATAAAACTCTTTTTTTATTAAACTTTTATTTAATGAATATAAATTTCCAAAGTACAGCTTATGGGTTACAATGGCTTCCCCTTCCCAAAACTTCCCTCCCACCCACAACCCTCCCCTTTCCCGCTCCCTCTCCCCTTCCAATCACATCATGATTCATTTTCAATTCTCTTTATATACAAAAGATCAGTTTAGTATAAATTAGGTAACGATTTCAACAGTTTGCCCCCATATAGCAACACAAAGTGAAAAAAAAAATACTGTTGGAGTACTAGTTATAGTATTAAATAAGAGTGTACAGCACATTAAAGGCAGAGATCCTACATAATATTTTTTTAAAAATTAATTAATTTTCTATGCCATTTCCAATTTAACACCAGGTTTTTTTTTTCATTTCCAATTATCTTTATATACAGAAGATCGATTCAGTATATAATTAGTAAAGATCTTATCAGTTTGTACCCTCGCAGAAACACAAAGTGTAAAAATACTGTTTCAGTACTAGTTATAGCATCACTGCACATTAGACAACACATTAAGGACAGATCCCACATGGGATGTAAGTACACAGTGACTCCTGTTGCTGACTTAACAATTTGACACTCCTGTTCATGGCGTCAGTAATCTCCCTAGGCTCTAGTCATGAGTTGCCAGGGCTATGGAAGCCTTTAAGGTTCGCTGACTTTGATCTTATTCCGATAGGGTCACAGTCAAAGTGGAAGTTCTCTCCTCCCTTCAGAGAAAGGTACCTCCTTCTTTGATGGCCCCGTTCTTTCCACTGGGATCTCACTAACAGAGATCTTTCATTTAGGTCTTCTTCTTTTTTTCTTTTCCATGGTATCTTGGCTTTCCATGCCTAAAATACTCTCATGGGCTCTTCAGCCAGATCCGAATGCCTTAAGAGCTGATTCTGAGGCCAGAGTGTTGTTTAGGACATCTGCCATTCTATGAGTCTGCTGTGTATCCCACTTCCCATGCTGGATCTTTCTCTCCCTTTTTGATTCTATCAGTTAGTATTAGCAGACACTTGTCTTGTTTGTGTGATCCCTTTGTTTCTTAGACTTATCCAAGCCATCGAATGTGAACTGAAATTGATCACTTGGACTAGTGAGATGGCATTGGTACATGCCACCTTGATGGGATTGTATTGGATTCCCCTGGCACATTTCTAACTCCGTCATTTGGGGCAAGACTGATTGTACATGTCCCAAATTGTGCATCTCCTCCCTCTCTTTTTCCACTCTGAAATTTAACAGGGATCACTTTTCAGTTAAAATTTAAACACCTAAGAATAATTGTGTGTTAATTACAGAGTTCAACCACTAGTACTAGAACAACCACCACAACAACAACAACAAATACTAAAAAGGATAAAGTATTACATTGTACATCTAGAGTCAGGACAAAAGCTGATCAGGTCATTGTTTCTTATAGTGTCCATTTCACTTCAACAGGTTTCCCCTTTGGTGCTCAGTTGTCGCCGATCAGGGAAAACAAACGTGGATTAAAGACTTAAATCTATGACCCGAAACCATCAAATTATTAGAGAGCATTGGAGAAACTCTGCAAGATATAGGTACAGGCAAAGACTTCTTGGAAAAGACCCCAGGAGCACAGGCAGTCAAAACCAAAATTAACATTTGGGATTGCATCAAATTGAGAAGTTTCTGTACTGCAAAAGAAACAGTCAGGAAAGTGAAGAGGCAACCGACAGAATGGGAAAAAATATTTGCAAACTATACTACAGATAAAGGGTTGATAACCAGAATCTACAAAGAAATCAAGAAAATCCACAACAACAGAACAAACAACCCACTGAAGAGATGGGCCAAGGACCTCAATAGACATTTTTCAAAAGAGGAAATCCAAATGGCCAACAGACACATGAAAAAATGTTCAAGATCACTAGCAATCAGAGAAATGCAAATCAAAACCACAATGAGGTTTCACCTCACCCCGGTGAGAATGGCTCACATCCAGAAATCTACCAACAATAGATGCTGGAGAGGATGTGGGGAAAAAGGGACACTAACCCACTGTTGGTGGGAATGCAAACTGGTTAAGCCACTATGGAAGTCAGTCTGGAGATTCCTCAGAAACCTGAACATAACCCTACCATACAACCCAGCCATCCCACTCCTTGGAATTTACCCAAAGGAAATTAATTTGGCTAATAAAAAAGCCATCTGCACATTAATGTTTATTGCAGCCCAATTCACAATAGCTAAGACCTGGAACCAACCCAAATGCCCATCAACAGTAGACTGGATAAAGAAATTATGGGACATGTACTCCATAGAATACTATACAGCAGTAAGGAACAATGAAACCCAGTCATTTGCAACAAGATGGAGGGATCTGGAAAGCATCTTGCTAAGTGAATTAAGCCAGTCCCAAAATAAAACTCTTAATAAAATTTCCCCATGTGGACATACAATATGTACACACATATAACATAGCATAATAGACCAATATAGCAATTTTAATAATAGCTTTTAAAATCTTTAGCTCTTTTTGTAGATTGCCAATTGATTTGAATTGCTTTTTGTTTTTAGTAACCTCAGTTAACCATACTTTCTCTCAGTTGGTACTGTTAATACATTATTGGCTTCATCTGTTTACAGAGCCATCCCAAAGTACTGAATACAATAGAAGTGGCTGGAAAAATTCCATAGGAACCTATAGGAGGACAGCTAAACACAGAACCAACAACGCTTTAGTTTTATGAGCAGCAAATCATATATAACTATGGATGACAAAAGACTTTAAGTCGCCATGTTTAAAATTATAAACTCATCAACCAACAAGAGGCACTTGCTTACTTCACAGTATTTTTGAAAGCACCTGTAGGATTTTACAAGTATTTAACCCTTTAGGCTTCTGGGGCTTCCTCATTAAGATAACTATCATGTCTAGTAACACAAGATCATTAGACTTTTTAATTCTCAAACATTTGTATTAATAGCATTTTCCATTATAGAAACTTAAAGTTTGGTACCACATCACATCTTGACAGTCCTTCTAATATACTCCAAATAGACTGATTAGTTGGTGTCTCTATAAGATGAGAGACATAGGTCCTTCGATTTTTTCAGTTGGGCCCAAACTGGAAAAACCAAAGTCCAGGATTTACTGGAAATTTTAGAGTCCAGATTGTTTGAAACTTTGATTTTTTGAATGCCTGTCAAGAATGCCATGAAGGCTCAAAGTCCAAAATATCTGGTTGAAATAAGATTCCTTAAAATCATGACTTAAGATAGACCAAATTTGATCATTGTTACAAGGTGATTATTCAAATCTTTGAAAATGAGCACATATTTAAATAACCCATAGCTCTTAATAAAAATTCAGCTGTTTTTGAACAATTAGAATTTAACAGACATCAAGAGAACATAATAGATTACTTTAACACATTGCTTTAACAGAGCATCAGAGTTTAATTCTATGTCAAAGACAAATTGAGCTTCCTGTGATCTTTTGCTGTGAGGTTTCCTTCCTTTACCTTCTTTCATAATAGTGACCATGTTTCTGTGTTTCTGTGTGTAACACATCTTTAAGCATCTTTTGCAGGGCAGGATGAGTGGCAACAAATTCTTTCAGTTTCTGTTTGCTATGAAAAGTCTTTATTTCACCTTCATTCACAAATGAGAGCTTTGCAGAATATAATATTCTGGGCTGGCAGTTTTTCTCTCTTAGTACCTGGGCTATGTCTCGCCATTCCCTCCTAGCTTGTAGGGTTTCTGAAGAGAAGTCTGCTGTGAGTCTAATTGGAGATCCTCTGAGAGCAATCTGACGTATCTCTCTTGCACATTTTAGAATATTTTCTTTATGTTTCACTGTAGTGAGTTTGATTACAATGTGTCGTGGTGAGGATCTCTCTTGGTCATGTTTATTAGGGGTTCTATAAGCTTCCTGTACTAAGATGCCTCTGTCCTTCTCCAAACCTGGGAAATTTTCTGCTAGTATCTCACTGAAAATGCCTTCTAATCCTTTCTCCCTCTCCATGCCTTCAGGAACTCCTAGAACCCGAATGTTGGGTTTTTTAATAGTATCCTGTAGATTCCTGACAATATTTTTTAGATTTCTAATTTCTTCTTCTTTTCTTTGGTTTGCCTGTTTCCTTTCCTGTTCTCTGTCTTCTAAGTCTGATATTCTCTCTTCTGCTTCGCCCATTCTGCTCTTAAGGCTCTCTAATGTGTTTGTCATTTGATCTATTGAATTCTTCATTTCATTATGATTTCTCATCACTATCACAGTTTCTTGTTCCACTAGTTGTTTCATTTCATTTTGATTCCTCCTTAATATTTCATTTTCACGAGAGAGATTTTCTATCTTGTCCATTAAGGATTTCTGTAGTTCAAGAATTTGTTTTTGAGAACTTCTTAATGTTCTTATCAATTTTTTGAGATTGCTTCTTGCATTTCTTCGATCTCATCATCTTCGTAATCTTGAATTGGGGTGTCTTTTTCATTTGGGGGCGTCATAGTGTCTTCCTTGTTCTTGTTACCTCGGTTTTTGCATTTGTTGTTTGGCATGTTGGAGATATTTGGTTTCTTCACTGTGGTGTTTTTTCTTGTTACACTATGGCTCTATATTAAGTGGACTGTCTGCTTTCGGTGGAGCCTTAGAGGCTTGAGATGAGTGTGGACTGAGAGCTCTGGTTCCTCAGGGTTGAGGGTGTGTCAAAGATGACACTCCCAGGTTAGGTGTGGTAAATCTCTTTTTTTTTTTATTTTTGACAGGCAGAGTGGACAGTGAGAGAGAGAGACAGAGAGAAAGGTCTTCCTTTTGCCGTTGGTTCACCCTCCAATGGCCGCCGCGGTAGGCGGTAGGCGCGCTGCGGCCGGCGCACTGCGCTGTTCTGATGGCAGGAGCCAGGTGCTTATCCTGGTCTCCCATGGGGTGCAGAGCCCAAACACTTGGGCTATCCTCCACTGCACTCCCTGGCCACAGCAGAGAGCTGGCCTGGAAGAGGGGCAACCGGGATAGGATCGGTGCCCCGACCGGGACTAGAACCCGGTGTGCCGGCGCCACAAGGCGGAGGATTAGCCTGTTGAGCCACGGCGCCGGCCGGTAAATCTCTCTTTCTTTCTTTCTTTTTTTGATTCAAAAGGGAAGTATTTCCGCACAGCTGAATGGAATTGGAGGTAGTTAGCAGGCAAATGATATACCCACAGGAGCCAGAGATCGGAAGCTCTTTCCCAAGGACCACACAGGGAATCTCTGCTGCCCTCAGTGTGGGCTCCAATTCTCCTGCAGTCTGCCACTGGGTTGCCAAGTTAGATGCTAATCACCTGTTATTTCACCCCTCCCCCCAGAGTCAGGTTTTTCTGCTAGGCTCAGGGCTGGTGCAGACCTGAGGTCGCCCTGCTTATGACGTATGTCAAAATGGCGCCTGCTCTTTGTCTTGCTAGCCTTTGAGAGGTGAGCGGAGAGAGAGAAACTCGTGTCTGTATCGGTCACTTTTTTTATTTTTTTCCTCTCTCTCTTCTAGTTAGCCTGGTGAACTTTTCCCCACGGAGTTTTAAGCCTCGTTCCCTCTAGTCTCCTCTTTCTGCTTGCCCGCTGGTGTCTTGGGCTATTGAGGTTCGGCTCACCTCGCGTTCCAGCGCTGGTGTGTTGATTCTGCCGCTGGTGTCCCGAACTTGGGCTCCCACGCCTCCACGCAGGTCCACTGTGAATCACTAGTTCCGGAAGAGTTTCCTCTGCTGTTTCTTCCCCTACTCTTCCTTGACCCTGCAGTATCTCCACTTTTATTAAACTGTCTCTCCCCCCGGACTAATAGTGTGCTCCCTTCCTATTCCGCCATATTGCCCAAAACATGGAAAATGTTTTAAAAACCTGAAGAAAGAAAGAAGGTCCAAAATATATCTAATGAATTTCAGAAGGAGAACCAGACACATTTAACCAGAAAAAAGTAATATAATTATAACTAATATTGGACAAAATACAGTCATGTACCACATGATGACATATGGTCAACAAAGGTCTGTATATGCAATGGTGGTCCCATAGAGTTATATTGCCGAGTGTGTGTAAGCACACACCGTGATGTCCATACAATAGCAAAATTGCCCAACAACACATTTCTCAGAAAGCATCTCCACCGTATGAATGCATGATGATTTTTTTTAAAGGAAAAAAAAACCTACTACTGATAAAAAAAAGGAACCCTAACAAAAAAAAAAGATAACTAAAAGGATATCACATTTATATATTTATAGTAACACTGTGGACTCAAATACATATACATTAAAAGAAATATAAAAACAATTGACCAATCCACCAACACTGTGGGAAATTTCTAATACATCTATCTTAGTCATTTGTACTTAAAGCAAATAGGAAAAACAATAATGATGTGAATAATTTGATCAATAAAATCAACAAGTTTGATTTAATTAAGATATACATAGAAGCCTGAACCTAGTAATTGGAAAATACACATTTTCTACATAAAAACATTTACTAAAATTAACTGTCTTAAATTTTTTAAAAAGTTATTTACTTATTTGAGAGGCCAAGAGACAGAAAACTCCCATGTGCTGATTCACCCTGAAAGTGCCAACAACTGTAAAGGCTGGATTAGGGCCAAAGCTGGGAGCTGGCAACTCAATCCTGGTCTTCCAGATGGGTGGCAGTCACCCAATTACTTAAGCCATCATCCTGGCCTCCTAGGATCTGAATTTGCAGGAAGCTGGAGTCAGAAGCTGGAGATGGGTATGGAATCTAGGCACTCTAATACAGGATGCAGTCATCTTAATTCACCTGTTAAATATGAGGCCAAATAAATGCCAACCCACATGTATTAAATTTTTCAGAAAGTTAGTACCATACAAAACACACATTCTAACCAAAATATAATTACATTAGAAACTGTGGCAGGTACTCTGATTCTCCTCTTTGTCCCAAGCCGAAATTTTCAGACTCCCTATATTTAAGAAACTTAGGTCTTGCTAATAAAGTTGACAGAAGTGATACATATATTTTCAGGCCTAATAAAAGAACATCTGTGCAATCTTCCATGTTCTTCCTTCTTTTTCATCCAACATATGGGACTACTTGTTGAGAATGTTGGCAATCTAAAAGAGAAGATTCTAGCTTTCTGTGTCATATAAAGAAACATTCATGTTGGATTTTGAATGCACAGCGATAAACTTTCATTATGTTTAGCCTTCTGAAATTTGGAACACAAATAATAAGAATAAATTATAGCTAAAAATAAACCCATCTGTTTACAAGTTTTTAAGCATAATTCTGGAGACTCAAGATTTAAGTGGAGAATATAATAAACATTTTTAAATACTGGAAATAAGTATTAAATAAACCCAAAGAAAGTTGGAAGAATAAAATAATACATGACAGATCAGGAAATTATAAAACAGAAGCAAATGCATAATAAGGAATCAACAAACGAAAATGTTGGTATTTGAAAAAAGGAATCAAATCTCTGACAAAGTTGATGAAAAGTGATAAAATAAAATCAATAATACTAAAGATGAAGTACTGCAGATGTAACAGAAAATTTTTAAAAAGACTTATTTATTTGAAAAGCAGAGCAACATGGCGGGAGGGAAGAGTGGGAGAGAGAGAGAGAGAGATCTGCTGATCCAATCCCCAGATGCCACAATAACCAACTCTGGGCCACATCAAAGCCAGGAGGGAGGAATTCCACCCTGGTCTCCCACATGGGTGGCAAGGGCTCAAATATTTGGGTCATCTTTGGCTGCCTTCCAGGCATGTTAGCAGAAAACTGGAACAGAAGTGGAGCAGCTGGGACTAGAACCTGTACTCCAACATGGGATGAAGTGTCACAAACAACGACTCAACCTGCTGCGCCACAACAGGAGTTCCAGAAACTTAAAAAATAATAATAGCATACTTTAAAAATTAAAAGGTAAGACAGACTTGCTGTCCTGTGTTCTAGACTACTTTGTCAGGGATATTTGCGCACAACCTTGGATTGTAGGGTATCTCCCTCTGGAGCAAAGGGAAGTCGTGCTGATTGTCCAGTATAATGAAGGCAGTATCTCTCTCTGGAGTAAAAAGCAGGCATATTTACCACTCAACAAAAGAGATGGGTACCCAAAGCTCAGGGTTTCTTTCCTATAATGGAATCCAGTACATCTGCTGGCACCCACCTGAGTCTGTCTGTGTCACCCCCAAGGAACTTGAGACCAGAATTGAATCTCTGGGGCTGACATCATGGTGCAGCAGGTTGAGCTTCTGCCTATGACACTGGCATCCCAAATGAGCAACATTTTGAGTCTAGGATTCTCCACTTCCAATCCAGCTCCCTGTTAATGTACCTGGGAAGGCAGAACCGAAAATGGCCCAAGTTCCTGGGCCCCTGCCACTCATGTGAGAGACTTGGATGGAGATCCAGTCTCTTGGCAGGTCTCTCTCTCTCTCTCTCTCTCTAACTCTGTAACTCTGCCTTTCAAATAAACATAAAGCTCACATGAGTCTCATGCTGTTTGCCATACCTTAAGTAAACTCTTTTGTCTCTGACCCAGTTCATGTGTTTGGCTGGCATCTGTGAAACTGTTTCAAGTTAACTGTGTGCTTCCCAAGTAGGGTAAAATCACAGCACCTTCACAATTCTTGATCTTGACAAGATGATTCTCAAAAGTATACAGAAGAAAAAAAAAAGTATACAGAAGAGTTTTCATGCCAAGACTTTCATAAAGAGGAAGAAAAAGGAGAAAGTACTGCCCTTCCAGATATAGGCTTATTATAAAGTTATAAAATGGAAAAGAGTGTGATATATGATACAGAAATAGACTAATAGACTCATGGAACATGATATATGTCATAGAAACAGACCTAAGCATGCATGGAAACATAATATATAACAGAGTCAAATTTATTTTTATGCATAATTTTCTTTTTTTATTGTATACTGTTAATATTTTTTCTTTTTTAAAAAAATTTTATTTCTTTATTTGAGAGGTAGAGACAGCGAGAGGGAGAGATAGAGAGGTCTTTCATCTGCTGGTTCACTACCCAAAGGGCTTCAACAGCCGGAGCTGAGCTGATCTAAAGTCAGGAGCCAGGAGCTTCTTCTGGGTCTCCCACGTGGTGCAGGGGCCCAAGCACCTAGGCCATCTTCCACTGCTTTCCCAGGCCATAGTACAGAGCTGAATCAGAAGAGGAGCAGCTGGGACTAGAACTGGGATAGTGGCGCTGCAGGCAGAAGCTTAGAGCACTATGTCACAACATGGGCCCCCAGATTTCAATTTCTAGGTCATTTGGGAGAGATATACTGCTCAATAATTGAAGATAGGAAAGTGTTATACATGCATCTAAAATAAAATTGGATAACTACTTCATACCCTACAAAAAGTTATTTTGGATGAAGTAGAGTATTAAAAAAGGAAAAAGTAAATCTTTGTAAATTATAGAAGAAAATAGAATACATTTATTACTTCAGGAAAGGGAGAAAAATCATCAGTCATAAAGTTAAATGTTGATATATTCAAACACATAAAAGGTTAAACTTGCATTTAACCCAGCGATTTTAATAATACATAGTAAAACAAAGTTCAAACAGCAAAACTGAAAAAGGTTATTTGCCATATAAATAGTTAACGAAGGATTCATAACCAGACTATTTACCAGTGTCTGAAAAATGAAGATGAGACATGTAAGTAATCTGATAGAGAATTAGACATTTACGAACAGGTATTTCTCAGGAAGGAAAATAAGGATGAATGTCCTATAAACACTGGGAAAGAGTGTGATCTCACTGTGGTAATCAGAGAGATACAAATCAAACTGGAAGATGCCATTTCATACCCACTTCATTGGTAACAAGTTAAAGTCTAACCTACTTGGCTAGTGAGAAAACAAATTGGTAAAATCACCATAACCTACAAATTTAACTCATAGGTTAATTCTTTGCAAAAACGCCTGTCCAAGTACCCAAGAGACATGTACAAGAGTTGCTGTTGTTTGGCTATGGCTTGAGTGTGCTGCTCAGGATTCACGTTCTGGAAGCTCGGTGTTCTGTGTGACAGAGTCCAGGTGGTAGAACCTGTAAGAGGTGGAACCCGGTGGGAGACGAGCAGGTCACGGCAGCACCCGCCTCAGATGGGATGATGCAGTTGTTAGTAAACTGTCGTAAAAAGAGCAGACCTGGCTCCTGAATACCTCTTGCTTCCTGTGCTGCTGTGTGACTGCTGTCTTCCTCTTACAAGTGCCCCACCATGCTACCATACAGCATGCTGCCACGTAGCGAGGAGGCCTCCAGCAGAGACTGAACAGACTGGGTGACAGATCTTGGACTTTCTGTTTCCAAAACTGTGAGCTAAGTAAACCTCTTTTCATATTTTTAGTATTAAAATGGGGGAAATAAACTGTGAAAAGAGAAAGATGGCTCTAAGTACATAGATTATTTACTAAATAACTATTTTTTTCTTTTCTGTTATTGTCTAGTAAAATTGGGCAAATGGCAAACTCTTAAGAGAAATATTTTCATATTGTTGCGTTAGGGGCATAGCCAGATTTATGTGGGTCTTTCTTCACACAGAGGACAAGTTCAATTGCTGTAGTTTATGGTAGGAGTGGCCATGTATAAGCAAAGAATTAGCCATCAGGAGAAGAGTGTCTTATGCCTTAGGCAGTCTTCCTAACTTTGCTTCCTTAACTATTTCTCCTGGAACTACCTCCTCACTGCTAGCTGAGTAGGTCACCTTTTGGTGCAAAATGGCCAACACTGGCAGATTTTCTGCATGTGCAGTACAGTGTATACCCAGGGTGAGGAACCTGAGGGGGCAAGTTGAGCTGAAACTAGTTGATTAAGGCTGCATCACTCCACGGCAAAGGTCTTTTCTTTCAAGCTCAGCTGCCTTGAGGAGGGTCTTTCTGTTAGCGGCTGTATTTTCTTCACAATAGCTTCAGTAATCTTGCAACTATGAGACAGTGCATTCCTTTCTAGAACATAATCTGTACCCTTGATTTGCAAGAGATCAAAGGTAGATCTTATTTTCTTTTATATACTCAGTTTGTCTAGTGTCTGGCCAGAGTATATTGAGGAACTTTGTCCAGAGGGGTGGAGAGCTACTATCTATGAGTTTTATATTTAGCTAATAGGTTTCCAAGATGGTTCCGGAGGTTCATGGCTACTTTGTAAATTATCTGCACAAAGGAAGTAGAATCTGTTGCAGAATCCGCTAAGTTGGTTTTTCAGGACTTTTCTCTTTCCCATGCTAACAGTTTCAGTTCTAAACCATATTCATTTGTTTTTATAGCATATACTAACTGTCCATCCAGCATGCATAAGAGATTCCAGTGGGAGTAAGAGCTATGTCTGACATAAGGAGTTTAAACTTAATGGGGAGATATGGATTACCCAATAATAGTGGTATAAGGTTTGGATGCTTATTATCACTAGAGACAGTGAAAAGCCAGACTAACTGGGTAGAGTCTTAGCAGAATTACTCATGAGCTGTATAACCTAAGACAAGTTCCTTAGTGTTCTATGTCTCCAAGTCCTTACCTGTACAATGGATAGGACAAGAAATAATACTTACCTGGGCTGTTGTGAGGAGGAAATGAGCTAATGTATATAGAACACCTAGAAAAGTCTATATATCATAACTGATATAGAGATGACAACTTCTAGAAGGGAAATAGCAACATGATAGTAATGGTGGTGGTGATGGTGATGGTTCCCTCTTTATATGCACATCTCTCTGTACTTAGAGTCAATTGGGATCTCTATTTCCAGAGTATTCCTGGAACCCCAGTATTCTAGTCTATTCAATGGAGTGAATTTCAATTAAGAAATTATCAGAGTGAATTGAGGATTCTTTTTTACAACATATCCTCACTGATTAACTTGTCCAATGGTAATCTATTTATAGTACACAGAAATTCCACACTTAGAGATCCCCTTACAGAAAAAGTAGAGAAATAACCTTCTAATCCTTTTTTGAGCCAGCTTATCAGTGAGCTAGACCCTGCATAAAGGAATGGAAAATAAAAAGGGAAAGGTATCAAGTATTAATAAAATTTTACAATGTTAATGGTATAAAAATGATGTGCACTAGGCAGAGAGTCAGTGAGGGACAAGGAGCTAAGAACTGCCAACACCCAAGTCATACGTACTGCCCTAGTCCCATCACCATCCAGGCTGGCACACATTCTTCTTAACATGCAGCTAAGCCTCACTTTACATCATGCATTAAGCATCAGAATACTTCCTTAGAGATCACTATGTGCACTGCAGCCCATCCCTTATCCCACAAAAAGCAAATCCCAGTGGGTAGTGTTGTCCTGCAGTGATAAAGCTCCTGCCTGTATCACTGGCAACCCATATGGGTGCTGGTTCTTGTGCGGATTGCTCCATTTCTGATCCAGTTCTCTGCTAACCACTTGAGAAAGCATCAAAAGATGGCTCTAGTGCTTGGGACCCCTGATGCCCTGACGTCCATGTGGGAGACCAAGATGAAGCTTCTGGCTCCTGGCCTAGTCCTGGCCCTTGAGGTCAATTGGGGAGTGAACCAGCAGATGGAAAATTCTCTCTCTCTCTCTCTCTCTCTCTCTCTCTCTCTCCCCCTGTCTCTCCATCTCTATAACTGTGCCTTCCAAATAAATAAATAAATTTTGCAGCTGGGGTGAGGGCGGGGTAAGGAGGTGACTCTAGCCTGGGTGGGGGCAATTCTCCCTCATGAAATTACTTTCACTCAAGTCTAGAGTGTTTAAAATTCTTTCACCTTTCAATAAATTCTGTTTTTCTTCTTATCTGTATCTATATCTCCTGGTAGTATTCTTATATGTGGGAAGACAAGAACCTGGACTAAGTCTAGCTAGCCCAGCCAGTTCCCACAACATAATTTGGGGCCAAGTTTAAGTAAAAAAAATTAAAAAGGAAAACAACACAAGTGAAAAAACAGAAAGTATTAATTATTGAAAGTACAAATGCAGAATCTACTAGATAAATCAGATTCCTGTATAGATTCATAGATTTCATATGTAAAAGTACCATTACAATCGATCCCTTGATAAAACTTCTGCTCTGGTTGATGACATGCTTTGATAAAAGCCAGGAATAGCATTTAGCCTCTGATCTTTGCTGCTTGTAGTCTTACAATGGCAACCTGGTTTGGTATGTAAACAAATTGAAAGCAGAATTTAATACTTCTGGAACAAACAGCTATGTTTCAGACTATCACAGTGCCAAGCTTCAAGCCAATCATAGGTAGACAACTGATCAGACCATGTCCACATAAGGCAAAATAAGCTATTACCAATTAACCTATGTCAATTTTTCTGCCTGTAAATGCTGCCTGCCCACCTTAATTCTTTGAATCTCTTGTGGTTCTGAGAACTTCCTTATTTGGGAAACATTGCTTACTCAATCAAACTGTTAAATTTAATTTATCTGAAGTTTTTCTTTTAGCAGATGAACTGTTGCTACATTAATTAGAAAAACTGAAATTATCATTTTGAAACAAAGCATTTTCTAACAAATACAACACTTAATTAACTCACTCAAGTTCTTAGTGGTATATTTACTACCAAGTCATTTGGATGCTCTCACAAAGAACAAAAGGAGCTCCTATAATTAAGATAATCTGGAGAAAAGAAATGCAGTTTCATTGCTTTGCCTGCAGGTATCCTAAAGCTTCTCTGTGTCCAGTCAGTTCCCTCTGATTCTTAAGGAAACTGATCCAAAATCTTTCTTTTCCCCCTTCCCACCCCCAGCCCCTGGCACTTCATTTCCAAAACCCAAGCCCACGTTTACTTGTAAATCATACTCCTTCCTTCTGAGGTCCTCAGTGCAACTCCACTCCTTCCTTTCTGAGCTGACCTTTCTTCTTCCAGAAGAAAAACTTTCTTGAGACACTTTTTCCTTTTTAATGTAAATTAATGAACGCTGCCCAGCTTTTTACAAATTTGGAGCCCTCCTCACTACCTTTCTCAGTCCAATAAAAGCACAGACCCAACAGCTGCCCAAGGCTCAAAAAAGCTCCCCTCTCTTCAGTAATTTGCAGTTAAAGGAAAAGTAGTGACTATGTAATCTGAAAACTTTTCTACTTATGCAACTCACATGCTTTTACACAACTTACTCCCCAGTTGGGTTATAAATTCCTCAAAAACCAAACTACATTTGACTCAGTTTTATAAATGTCCACTATAAGAATGATCTAAAGAAGCCTTTTGAATATTTACCACTCTACCTTCTATGTGTATTTGGACATTTCACGTAGGAGGAGACTAAAGGAGATTTGAGAGCAGAGGATCTAGGAGATGAGTCTTGAAGCAACACTAGCATAGCAAGCAGATTGCAATTGTGAAGTACTATGCGCACTTAATTCATGCATCCATTATTCCATTTCTTAAGAAAGTATTAAGTGCCAACTGTGTGCTAGCCACTTTGCTTGGTGCCAGGAAGACAGCAGAGAACAAAACAGGTAATAATCTGTGCTTTCAAGGGGTTGATCATAATATGTTAGAGAGTGATACACATTATGGAGCAAGATAATTCAAGGAAGGATAGGAAGTTCTGGGGGAGGAAGTGTTGAGTCTTTTGAAGAGCAGTATCAAGGAATGCAGGACCATGAAGGTGGTGTTGAAAAGAAGCCCTTGGGGCACCACACCTCAATAGGCTAATCCTCCGCCTTGCGGCGCCAGCACACCAGGTTCTAGTCCCGGTCGGGGCACCGGATTCTGTCCCGATTGCCCCTCTTCCAGTCCAACTCTCTGCTGTGCCTGGGAGTGTAGTGGAGGATGGCCCAAGTGCTTGGGCCCTGCACCCCATGGGAGACCAGGATAAACACCTGGCTCCTGCCTTTGGATCAGCGCGGTGCACCGGCCGCAGCGCGCTGGCCACGGCGGCCATTAGAGGGTGAACCAACGGCAAAGGAAGACCTTTCTCTCTGTCTCTCTCTCTCACTGTCCACTCTGCCTGTCAAAAAAAAAAAAAAAAAGAAAGAAAGAAAGAAAGAAAAAAGAAAAGAAGCCCTTGGGTCGGCGCTGTGGCTCACTTGGTTGATCCTCCGCCTGGGGTGCAGGCATCCCATGTGGGCACCAGATTCTGGTCCCAGTCGCTCCTCTTCCAGTCCAGCTTTTCTGCTGTGGCCCGGGAGGGCAGTGGAGGATGGCCCAAGTGCTTGGGCCCCTGCACCCACGTGGGAGACTTCGGATCAGCGTAGCTCCAGCAGTGGCGGCCATTTGAGGGGTGAACCAACAGAGGGAGGACCTTTCTCTCTCTCTCTCTCTCTCTCTCTCTCTCTCTCTCACTGTCTAACTCTGTCAAATTAATAAAAAGAAAAGAAAAGAAAAGAAAAGTAGCCCTTAAGGTGACTTGGGAGAGAGTCTTGCAGATATGGGGGTGGAGGGAACAAGGTGGGTGGGGTTTCAGGTGGAGGGAATAAACAAGGATATTTCAGAAAAGTAACGAGGCCAGGGAGGTTACAGAAGCATAAGCAAGAGAGAAAAGATGTGGCTGAAGTCAGGAGCCAGGAACTCTGAGTCTTGCATTTGGGTGGCAGGGCCTACACACTTGGGTCATCTTCCCCTGCTTTCCAAGGCACATTAGCAGGAAACTGGATCAGAAGCTCTGAAATGGGATGCCAGCCTCGCAAGTGGCAGCTTCACTTACTGCACCACAATGCAAACCCTTACAAATGGAATATCTTGATATCATATTTTCACACTAAATTTCTTGACTTTACAGTCTTTTTGAGGTTTTTCTTTAATGAACTTCAGTTGGGTCATGCTAAACTTGTACGTAAGAGATGGAGTAGATTTTTTTGAAGGTGAGAAAAATGGTTTAAAAAAATCTTCTTTCGAAAGTATTTTGTGTCTGTAAAGGAAAAACCCAGGCTGGCTAGAATTGTGAAAGGAAATGTGACGAAGTTCTGAATAAATGCTGGGATGATGCAAGCAAAGGAAAAAAAATGATTTGCGAGTTTGCTTTGGCAACTCGTTTCTTAATATTCCTGTATATGAAGTTTTAATTTCTTTCCAGGTTCCCAATTCTATTCTGTTAGCTTCTGTCCTTGATGAACTGGTGACTGAGATTTCCATACCCTGACTACTTTCCCCAGTTTCCCTTGTCTTAATTTAAGAACTGAGAAGGCAATGTTTAAGTAAAAGAAATAAATTTGAAAGAAAAAAAAAGACAAGTAAAGTCAGGGCTTCCCTATAAATGCAGTATTTTGAAGAGGAGGATTTGGTACTTTTTGCTGGCAGTGGAGACAGAGCATGTGTTTGCACTGGTGTGGTACACAGGCCAGGAAAGCAAGCAGGCCTGCCCAGCCAAGGGCACAGACTTCCATCTGTTTATGTTAAGCATTTTAATAACCTTAGTATTTGCACAGCTGAAGGAAAGCAAAGCACCCTGAGAAAAGACACCATGAGGAACTCTAGAGGTTTGCAACCCAGAAAAACATGAGTTGGAAAAGAGCCACCAATACTATAAGGAAGAAGCACCTCCGCCAAAATAAACCTAGTGGTAGGATGTTAAGTTCCAAAGGAAATCAATAAAGATCACATTGCAATAATTATTCGGACCGTTCTCAACTCTGCTTCTTTGCTTTTCTCATATAGATACAGAAATATTCAGAAAGGACTAAGAAAAATGAAGATTTCTGTACAAAGCAATGAAAAGGAAAAAGTCTTTGGATTGTTAAACAGAACCAGTTTTTAATTTCATTTCCGTAATTTATAATTATGAAGCTTTGAGGACCAGAACCTCAGTTTCCTCATCTGTAGAACAGAGCTAACCAGGCCTCACAAAGAATAACTCCTCTGAATTAATTATTCCTCTGAACACTCTTGCTGCCCCAAGGCCTTTAGTAGCATGAGACCAGTGACATTTACCTGTTTTTCTTGTGCTATTCCACTCTGGCCTGCAGTATGAACAACATGGCACTACTCATTACTATTCCACCCTGGCTATGGCCTGTTAAGGAGGTTAACTGTAGACTGGAACCTCTTCACTATAGAAAAACAGAAACTATAGAAGACAGGGCCAGTGCTGTGGCATAGCGGGTGAAGCATTGTCTGCAGGGTCACCACTCCATATGGGCGCAGGCTGGAGTTCTGGCTGCTCCACTTCCAATCCAGCTCCCTGCTGATGTGCCTGGGAAAGCAACCAAAGACATTTCAAGACCTTGGGCCCCTGCATCCATGTGGGAGACCAGGAAGAAGCTCCTGGCTCCTGGCTTTGGCCTGGCCCAGCCCTGGCTATTGTGGTCATTTGTGGAGTTAACTGCCAGATGGAAGATCTCTGTCTCTGTGTCTCCTTCTCTCTCTCTAACTCCGCCTTTCAAACAAATAAATAAATCTTAAAAAAAAAAAAAAAAAGAAAGAAAAGAAAAGAGAACTATGGAAGACACAGCAAGCCAATTAGGCATCAAGGAGAAAGAATAGGACATTAGGCACAAACCAAAGCCCATGCTTCCATCAGCAGCCTCACCAGAAGTGAGTTGTTTACACCACATTTGTTTTCCTTTTAAGCAGATTCTTTCTTTCCAAAGTTAGCACGGTAACTGATTGTACTTTCAGACCCATCACTTAACACTGGTCTGGCAGCCGCCCTGTTTGGGTTATGTGTGCATCAATCCACAATTGAATCTCAATAACAGTGATGTGTTGTCTGCCCACCTAGCAAACAGTCAGTTCCCACATCCTGCGTCCTCTCAATCCTGTCCTAATCTCTAACTGCCCACAGTCAACTAATATAGACTAAATGGGGCAAGGAGAAACAGAATTTAACAATAAGGGCTCAGTGAGGGAGAGCAAGCAATGTAGACTTTGTTTACCAGTTGGCTAAAGTGCTCATGTTTACTACTGGTTGGATAAAGTTGCCTTTCACAGGTCTTCATGGTACAGATTTTAGTTAGTAGTAATATGGCAGAAAAAGTGACCTTATTTAATCTTTCCCCTCCTTTTAGAAAACGGTGAAGTAGTTGGAAATGCAACTGTGATGTCGTAGCAGCAGAAACAGTTTGGTTACAAGGATATTGAAAAATATCTCACAAAAATCCTTCCTAAGACACAAAATTCTACCATTCAAATCTCATTATTTGACTTCTAAGCAAAGATCTTTTGTCTTTAGCACCAATTAGTTTAAAATATTTAGGACCTTGAGAGAAAGACAAAGTATTATTCTGCTTAAATTGGAGTTAGGAAGATGCCCCAAGGACAGGCAGAATTAGAAGGACAAGGGTAGATTCTGAGTCCTTGGAGGTAAGAGATAGCCTTTCCAGCTTTTAGTGGGAGGGGAGGTGAGGGGAATGTCCCAGGACACAGGAATGGGAGGGTGGGGACTGAGAACACAAGGGAGACATCTTTGGGGGAAGATTTAACATTGTCTAGTACCAGATCTTTGTACAGGTGAAATAGAAACACACTAACTGTATGACTTGACTTAAAGCTAAAAGGCATTGGCTTCCTGAATAGAGCATCTGAATAATAACTATTAAAGGTCAGTTTAAATTTCAGCACTTGTGTCAAGAAGCATGTTGATAGCATGTACCATCTTAAAACTGCAATACTAATGATTTGTTCTTTCTTATTTTCCAGAACAAATAATAATTTAGAAACCAGAAAGTTTATATGCATAAATGAGCTTAAAAATAAGCCACACAATTTTAAATTTAACAGGTGTGAAAAAATAACAAAAGCAAGATACTATATTTTATAAGACCTTAAAATACCTGTCATTTTGAAAAACCAAAATTAACATAACAATTATTGTTTTCTGGGGATAGTGTTGTACATAATATAAAGTTAGAAACATGAAGATGATCAAATTGGAAATCTGGAGCTTTTAAAATATATTTTTATTTTTTACTAAATAATGTAACATTGTTCTAAGGGTTTAAATCCTTTCATATTGCAGACAAATAAAGGCAGACATAATAATGGTAAAAGGAAAAATAAACATTGGTTATACTTTTACTAAGTATAAGGAATTCCTAAAATTGCTGTATGTAAAGTGACCATGGCTCCATGTGATAGATAACTGTAATCTCTGTTTTGCCAATGCAAAAATAGCAGTGGGGCCAACATTGTGGTGTAGTGTGTTAAGCTGCTTCCTTCAACACCAGCATCTCATGTGGGTGCCAGTTCAAGCCCCAGCTGCTCCACTACCAATCCAGCTCCCTGCTAATGGGCCTGGGAAAGCAGCAGAGGATGGCCCATGTGCTTGGGCCTATGCATCCACATGAGAGACCTTGAAGAAGCACCTGGCTCCTGGCTTCGGATCGGCACAGCGCCAGCTGTAGCGGCCATTGGGGGAGTGAACCAACGGAAGGAAGGCCTTTCTCTCTGTCTCTCTCTCTCACTGTCTATAACTCTACCTGTCAAATAAATAAATAAACAAATAAACAAACAAACAAACAACTTGAAGTCAATGGCTTTGGCTAAATGGTTTTTCCTTGGTATATACTCAAACATTTCATGTAAATGTTTGCTTAGAAGCAATTGCAATAGGTTAGCTTGAACCTACCATCTACAACCTTAAAGTTTGAATCTCATGATCAGGTACTGAAATGTATAATCCATTTCAATCTCATACAATACTACTTCTCCTCTAAATGACCATCACTTTCTTATATTTCACTGATTGTTCATTTATTACAGTCCCATTTCCCACCAGCTGTTTAACATTATAGGAAGAGGGCTCCAAAATCATGCCAAATCTTTAATACACTACAATTATTTTCCAAATCATTCATTCACTCATTAATTAAATAAATATTGAGAGACCGACACTGTGGTGTAGTGGGTAAAGCTGCTGACTGCAGTGACAGCATCCCATATGGGTGCCAGTTTGAGTTCTGGCTGCTCCACTTTCGATCCAGCTCTCTGCTGTGGCCTGGGAAAGCAGTAGAAGATGGCCTCGATGCTTGGGCCCCTGCACCTGCTTGGGAGATACAGAAGAAGCTCCTGGCCCCTGGCTATGAATTGGTGCAGCCCCAGTGGTTGCAGCCATTTGGGGAATGAACCAACGGATGGAAGACCTCTCTTTCTCTCTCTGCCTCTGCCTCTCTGTAACTCTGCCTTTCAAATGAATAAATAAATCTTAAAAAAATAAATATTGAGCATTAACCATATGCCAGATACAGTTGTAGGTCTCAAGCTGTCATGGAGTTCATATTTTAGCAGGAAAAAGAGAAATCAGATAGATTAATGATGCATAGATAAAACAATAAAAAATAATGTTGACATGTTCTTGTGGGAAAAACTGATACTTATCACCCATTTTCCTTTTTGTCTCCTGGAAGTAACTTCCAAATTTTGATTGGGCCACCCAAACTACAAGAGATAATCAAAAACTTTATAGAAAATGTGTATAATGAAAAAAACACTATTCATATATTTCAATATTTTGACATAAAAATAAACTTATCTTTTAATTCCATTTTTTACATAAACATTTCAAAGTACTCTCATGTATTTTCCAGTCTCTCTTGAGTTATGTATGACTAAGTCCTCTCATGGGGATATAAGCATTGGAGATATGAACAATATCAAGACATGATGTGCCTCTATCGTTAGTTTTTCTTTTTCCTTGTTGCTAGAACAATAAGGCCCAAGGATTTTGGGGACAATAGAGCAAAAGGAAGATAACTGATCCCCTAATAATGATGTCAATCATACCAACTCTACCTTATCTGTGAGAGAAACAACTTCCATCTTTAGGTTTCTGTTTTTGGATTATTCTGTCACTTCCATTGAATTTTTTTTTTTTTGACAGGTAGAGTGGACAGTGAAAGAGAGAGACAGAGAGAAAGGTCTTCCTTATTTCCGTTGGTTCACCCCACAGTGGCTGCTGTGGTCGGCCGCCAGCGCACCACACTGGTCTCCCATGCGGGTGCAGGGCCCAAGCACTTGGGCCATCCTCCACTGAACTCCTGGGCCACAGCAGAGAGCTGGACTGGAAGAAGAGCATCCAGGACAGAATCTGGCGCCCCAACCGGGACTAGAACCCGGGGTGCCAGCGCTGCAGGCAGAGGATTAGCCTATTCAGCCGCGGCGCCGGCCTCCATTGAACTTTAATTTTAACTAGCAAAAAAATAATAAAGAAAGAAAAATGAAGCACAGTAGAGAACTAAAGAGTGGCAGTGTGTGATTTTTTTTTTTTTTAAACAGAGTGATGGGAGAACTTTGTGAGGAGTGGTATCTGAGTGGAGTCATGAATGCATGAAGGAGTAAGCCATCTAGGGAGGCGAAGTCATGTTCCAAGAAGTGGGGAATGGTAAAAGGGAAATTCCAGAGATGGGTCATGTTTCTGTGCTTATAGACCAGCAAGGAGGACAGCACAGCTTACCTTTCAAATCTTTTATTCTGTCACTCCCCCAAATAGAAATCCCTGATACCCCAGACATTCTAGAGATGGGTAACTGCCTATGAGTGTCAGTTGCAGTCCCAGCTGCCCCACCTCAGATCCAGCCCTCTGCTAATGCACCTGGGAAAGCAGTGGAAGATTGAGTTCTTGGGCCCCTGCCATCCATGTGGGAAACCTGATGGAGTTCCAGACTCCAGGTGTCATCCTGGGTCAGCCCCGGCTCTTGCAGCCATTTGGGAAGTGAGCCAGAATATTGAAGATCTCTCCCCCTTTCTCTTTACCTCGGCCTTTCAAATAAACAATAAAATAAACTTTTCAAAAAACAAAAACAAAACAAAAAGCAAAAGAACCCTATCTAGTCAGGAATCCAAGCTTTTCTATAGTTTCATGGCTCAAATTACTAAGGTCTATTTCAAAATCTCCACCACTTTACCATTCAAAGATCATATTTTTTTTAAAAAAGGATTATATTTATTTTTTTGAGAGGTAGAGTTACAGACAGTGAGAGGGAGAGATAGAGAGAAAGGTCTTCCTTCCATTGGTTCACTCCCCAAATGGCTGCAACAGCTGGAGCTGCACTGATCCAAAGCAAGGAGCCAGGTGTCTCTTCCTGGTCTCCCATGTGGGTGCAGGGGCCCAAGCACTCAGGCTAACCTCCACTGCCTTCCCCAGGCCACAGCAGAGAGCTGGACTGGAAGAGGAGCAGCCAGGACTAAAAGCGGCACCCATATGAGATGCTGGCATTGTAGGCAGAGGATTAGCTTACTGTGCCAGGGTACTGGCCCTGATCACCTATTTTTTTTAAAAAATTTATTTATTCACTTGAAAGGCAGAGTGAGAGAGAGAGAGAGAGACAGAGGGAGGGAGAGAGAGAGAGAAAGGTCTTCCATCTGCTGGTTTACTCCCCAAATGACCACAATGACCAGAACTGGACCAATCCAAAGCCAGGAGCCAGGACCCTGGGAACCAAGAGCTTCTTTTGGGTCTCTCATGCGGGTGCAAGGGCCCAAGCACTTGGAGGCATCTTTTACTGCTTTTCCAGGCTATGGCAGAGAGCTGGATTGGAAGTGGAGCAGTTGGAACTTGAACTGGCACCCAAATGGGATGCCCTTACTGCAGGTGGCAGCTTTACCCCCTGTGCCACACCTGAGCCAGCCTCAGGTCACCTATTTTTCTGAACCTTGTCTAAATTCCAATACAGGCTTAAGAGCTGGCTCTGTTGATCAACTTCACATTGCTTTCTTTCTTGTTTAATCTCCACTGATATTAACCATACTGCTCATTTTAATTATAATTAATACAACATTCTGTTCTAATTCATGTATATGTCTCTTGTCACTTCAGCTAAGATGGATCAGAACTACATCTTTAAAAATGTTTTAAAGTCCCTCTTTATTATTATCTCTTCAAACAGAAGGTATTCAGTAAAAGCTTTCTGGGTGTCCAAAGAATCATGCAACCATCTCACAAACTAAAAACACAATGTAGAGAACCTAATCTTTCCCTGTTCCTCCCTTTCGCCAGGAAGATATGAGTAGCTAAAGTATTTGGTGCTATATATAGTCAGTTGATGTCAGCTGGATGCCAGTCTCTTCAGAAAGGCTCAGTCCCCAGTTTGAGGCAGAGCTGGGGACCATGCTGTCCCAGGTTCAAGGATAAAAACCATCGGGCCCAAGTGCCACCCATAGTCCATCTGCAGAGTCCTCTTCCACAGCTGGGATTCATCCTTGCTGAAAAGCGAGGCTAAAAGCAAGGTGAGTACACTGTTTCCTAAAAGGTTTTATTAGTCAGTTGTGCAAGGAGATTCAGAATTGTGACTCACAAATGGGCATTCTTTGCTCTAAAGGACAGCTGTTGATGCCAATATTAAACTGCCACCACCAGAGAGTTCTGGTTTAATCTGCTGTCTCCTTCATTCCTGCAGTTTGCTGGAATTGATGTGTTGTGATGCTGGTACAAATGAAGGCCAGTAAGGAAACAATGACAGATTAAAATAAACCATGGAAAAGAGAAAGGGAGGGGATAGGAGGCCAGCTCTTTCATGGTTTTTCATTGCCTGATGATCATTGTACTCATGTACAAATAAGACTGGGCCTAACTGTATCATCCTGTGTTCACTGTGATATGGTCTGTCACCGTACAAGGAATGTATATTTAGGTCTCTCAGTGGGAAACAATAACAGATTCTTAATAAAGAACAAAAATATTCTCTTTCAGAGGATGATGATACAACACTTCAAATGAGTTTATGTTGCCTCAATAATGTCCTTTATTTCCCACAGGGAACAGAACACCATGCTATCACATAGTACCTTGGTGAAGCAGCGGAAACAGCAAGCATCAGCCATCATGAAGGAAATCCATGGAAATGGTATTAATAAAAATCTCTCATAGAGTTAAAGTAGCTCCTTCCTGAAGCTATTTAATGTTCTAGAGTTTACTGCCTTGAAATTCTTGCCTTTCTGTCCACAACAAACTTGGGGCTCTAGGAGTATAGCAAGCCTATGGTAACTGATCCTTTTGTAGTCATCCTTTCTCATTTGAAAGCTATTTTCAGATGTGCAACTGCTGTAAAAGGAATGAAGAACTCTGACAACTGATGTACATTCTACTTGGCTTGCCTTTCACATTATAAGCTATTAGCTCTCTCTTTTATTTGGGGGAGGGGAAACAGATCTCATACCCTCTTGTCTTCATTGTTTATCCCACATCGTCTACCTCGATTTATTTTACCTTGTATTGCACAAACCACTCAAAATACATTCTATAGCTCTTTTTGAAAGCAAAAGTTATTGGTTAGGTTGGAATTTATGTGCACTGCCTATTTGCTTAACCCTGAAACCAGTCCCCATATTTAATAACTAATTTTATAAGGTATTTTTGTGTGCAAAACTACTTTCAATTATAATTTCTGAGAAAATGAAGTGTTGGCTCAAAAATTTTAATATGAATTAGATGCAAGGTAGTATTTCACTGTGTTCTTTTAAAAAAAATTCTAGCAAGTAAGTCTAGAAAGCAACGCTTTATACCTTGCATTTTGGTTGTTATAAAGGAAATTCAATTTTGTTCATAAAAAATGGAAAGCATCAATTTTAAAAGTTGAGAAGTAAAATATCTAAATCCTTTTAAGGATATATTTGGGCCACTACAGGCATATTTGTGAAATTCCAGAGAGCCTCCTTATTTCTCTCTATTTACAAGGAATGTGGCCTTTCACCATAACCACTTTGGGAGGCAGAGGCATGAAACCTAGTGGGGGCAGCTGGAAATGGAATTGAGCTATGTGTTTTCATGTTGCAGCTCCCACAAAGCAAGCTCAGTGGATCCGATCAAAGACTTTCGGATGCTTCCCACTCCCACATCTCTAAAGGGTCCTGTTGTTCAGTTTTGTTTTCTAGTTTTCACACTATATAATTACTATATTGTACTAAACTTGGTTCCCATGTTTTAATAAATTAGTTTGTAATAAAATGAGAATATTTTTGAGTAAGATACTGGAAATGAGTTGTACCAATACGAAGTTCCAAAATTCATGCTTCTATTAAATGCTTATGCATCCTTGTATTTCCTGTTTTAGGTAGTTGACTTGAAATTGCAAAGTTTTCCTGATCAACAAGGCAAAAATTTGATAATCACTTGAATTTGAGACTAAATTGTGTACCTTAAAACTAGACTGTGAATGAGTCATCATTTTCTAATTGCATTATAATCAACTCAAACAATCTATTTAGTGTAATCCCAGTCTAAATCATATGTTGAATTCTACTGCACATTAGCACTGACAGAGACCTATGAGGACAAGTGTGTATTTTTCTTTTTTATAAACATCACTGTTGTGATAGTTTATGAAACATAGAAAAAGTAAAATTTCATCCCAAGGGGAGAAAACTACTGTCTCACCAGCAGTAAACACTAGCCATGTAAAGTCAGCCGGAGCCCTCCCTGCCATCACTGGGACAAGTCCAGCCCCTGAAGAGGAGTCACATGTTCTGCCTTTGTTTGGATGTCAAGCATTCCAGATAACACAGGCATAATCACACTCTTTCTTAACCACCTCAGATTGAACAGCTGCAGTACCTTATGAAACAGCTCAAATATTTAATTTTCCTTTCTTATTTCCTCCAACACCCTAAATGAAAGTTGATTTTAAACTGCATGATGTTTAGATATCTGAAGTTAGGGAAGAATCACTTTTTCTAAGGATACGGAAATCAAATATGGACTTCAGAGGAACCTTTCTATGAAAACAATCCTCCAGGGGCCGGCGCCGTGGCTCACTTGGTTAATCCTTCGCTTGCGGTGCCAGCATCCCATGTGGATGCCGGGTTCTAGTCCCAGTTGCTCCTCTTCCAGTCCAGCTCTCTGCTGTGGCCCGGGGAGGGCAGTGGATGATGGCCCTAGTGCTTGGGCCCCTGCGACCTTATGGGAGACTAGGAGGAAGCACCTGGCTCTTGGCTTAGGATCAGTGCAGCTCCGGCCATTGGGGCCATTTGGGGAGTGAACCAACAGAAGGAAGACCTTTCTCTCTGTCTCTCTCTCTCTCACTGTCTATAACTCTACCTGTCAAATAAAAAAAATTTAAAAAATAAAGAAAACAATCCTCCAAACTTTCAAACACTTCACAGTAGTCAAAATCTGGATATTTTAAGATAATGCATGCAACTATTTTGATCTTAATTATAAGACCAAAAGTACCAAATTTGGAATGGATAAGCCTTTATGAAAATGAACAGAGAAGGATGTTTGCAAACCAGTCTGCTGCCTTCTTCTCTATGGGCATCAGGATTTTTCCTTCAGTATTGTATTCATTTTTTATTATCACTTTTTTTTTTTTTTTTTTGGACAGGCAGAGTGGATAGTGAGAGAGAGAGAGAGAAAGGTCTTCCTTTTGCTGTTGGTTCACCCTCCAATGGCCGCTGCGGCCAGCGCATCATGCTGATCCGAAGCCAGGAGCCAGGTGCTTCTCCTGGTCTCCCATGTGGGTGCAGGGCCCAAGCACTTGGGCCATCCTCCACTGCACTCCCAGGCCACAGCAGAGAGCTGGCCTGGAAGAGGGGCAACCGGGACAGAATTCAGCGCCCCGACTGGGACTAGAACCTGGTGTGCCGGCGCCACAAGGTGGAGGATTAGCCTGTTGAGCCATGGCGCCGGCAATCAACCAATATCACTTTCTTAAAACACCTAGCCTGGAAGAAATGTGGCAATGCATTGGCTAACCCAGTTGTCCTCGAAACCTGAAGTGGAAATTCAGTTCAGTTCTTGTAGGGAAAGAGACTGTAGCTGGCACGTCTTTGAGTCCTTAAGGTGATTCAGTAGGAACATATAAGAACAAAGATGGAGGGTTTACATCCAGCTTGTTCATCAGAAGGAGAAGCAACCTCAAAGAATTACTGCAAAACCCATTCATATAGACTACAGTGTTAACTAGATGGGCTGAATTTTAGAAAGGTAGGTAATTCCCACCTTCTACTAATAACATCCCAAATGATGGCTCTTGTGAATCCATTATGACGTAGTGTCAAATTAAGTACCCAAAACAAATATACTACACTCCTACCAAAGAACTGATACAAAGGATCTGCTCACACCAAGGCCATCTACACTCAGATTGACCTCCCTCATCGTAATGTGACCTTCCTCCTTGTCATAGCATCATCCTAATCACATTGGAATCATCATACTGGCAGTATGAGAACAGATGGTGAAGTTGTCTGAGGTCATTATTGTGAAACAAACCTCTGTGCTTTCTACAAAATATTCCAGCCATGATTGCTACCATCTAACAATGCCTATTGGAAAAGAAAGAGAAAAACACTGCCATTACCCGTGCATGAGTTACTTGTGGACAAGAAAAGTAACCTGTAATAGGCTCCTCACCACAACCCTGTACAATTTATCTCTGGATCTGTACCTGCTTCCCAGTACTAATCATGTTCCTCTCTCACTCTGTAACTCATTTAAAAACTTGTGGACTGAAGAGAGAAAGAGAGAGACAGGGAGGGGTAGAAGGGAAAGAAGTAATACATAAATTGATAGAGACACAGAAGGGGAATCAAAATGGAAAAAGGAGAGTCACTCTGGAGCAACTGGCATTTGTTTAGAAATGATAGTGGCAAGGAATTGCCAGGAAAGCAACCATATGAATTGGGAGGATGATGTTGCCTGACTTTTTGCACAGATTTTTTGTGACAGTTTAGAATAAGAGCCTCACAAACAGGGAAGACCATAGTCCCACATAAGGCTGCTTCTGTCACCGTTCGCTTTCCTCATCTGGGCTCAAGGAGGGCTTTTTTATTTTTGTTATGTTTTTGTTTGTTTTTTTTTCTCCTCATGACGGGCAAACAGCTCGTGCACAGCAGAGCACTGGGCAGATTATTTTTGTAACTTCAGGAAGGGACTTAAGCTTTTGTGGTCTGAAAACAGGAAGGCCAGGTTTTAAATGGAGTGCTGTTTTGATAGAACACCAGGAACCCTGGGTTCCAGACTAGACATCAAATTTCTCATCGGTAAATGAGGAAGGGTGGATTTGCCTAGATATTTCATTTTATGATTCTATGAGCAATGTGCTGAATTCAAACTTCAGTGTTTTTGACTTTCTCTACCAGTAACAAAGGAAATGATAGCAGTGAGAGAAACTACATGTACCTTTTGCTAAAGCACAGAGTCCAGAATTTCAGGTGAATGATTCTAGATCCCTTTTACTTTTATGAGTATACCTTAAATTCTAATTTTTCAAATCTGACAGGAAGTTCTTAATTAACTCATATAGGATATTAAAGGTTTTTGGGAAAAAGAATTCAACTTAATGGTTCAGTGTACAAGTTTGTTAGCTTTCTTTTGTTTAACTTTTCACAGTAGCAGTCTGATAAAGCCAAGAAAAACCAGAGCTGGGAAGGTTTGCATGTTTTACTTTGAAAACTGATAAGCAGCCGTATTTTGTGAATTCATAAATTTTCTGAGCATCTAACCTCTGACAAGGTGTCCCAGGACACTGCTACCTGAGAGCTAGGTACTAGTAAAACCATGTTTACACAGAAGCTGAAATTGCAGAATCTAATGCTGGCCACAATATTCGATCATCCTAGTTTTCTTTTGTGTCTTTTCACTCCGATATGATCTGGGTATACATTCTTTGAATAATACTAGATGATTATGTTTGTGTAATTCAATATGTTAGTCATCTCATTTCTTAAATGTTTATAGATTTACACAGAACTTAAATGATAATATTTTCATTAATGATAAATTTGTGAAAACTGTAAAATAGTCTTAGAATTAAAATTGAGGCAGAGATACATGAAATAGCAAAGTGAATAATCCCAGATTGGCTTAAAAATAATTTTTCATGTAATGATAATTATCAATAGTTTTTTTAGCAACTGGAGTCTTTTCAGGCATTATTCATAATTATAGTGTAGACTATGACCTTTCATGTTATATGTAATACATGTAACATTACTTAATAATATATTTTATATAGACTACTATTCAATCCATATAGGCTAAGTGTAATCAGATAGATGAGTCCTGTGCAAAGGCTTGGAAAATCTCTTTGCCTTCATAAGGCTTTAAAATAAATCAGTAAACCCACCCTGAAGCAAATAAGCTTCAGCCAGGTCCCCTCCTGTGGTTTGCCCATTATATCAGAACTGCAGTTTTCAGTCAATCTTGGGGAAATAGTTTTAAAAGCTCTGCATCTTTATAAACTATGTGTTGGATTCACTGATCTAATTGAAGTTCTGCATCACTATAAATGACAGCAACAGGAAAGTATGCCTTGCAATATTATTTTCAATAGATGATCTAATGCTACAAAGACAACCTTCTAAGCCATGAGGGCAAGGATACCCTGAATAAGACAGATCATTTATCAGGCAGCAAGATTAAACACACTATTAAGACCCTGTGCAGGGGTTTGCAAAACAGGGCAGGGAACAGCTGAACTTGGAATCAGTGTTCAGTTGACAGCATTCCTCACTCTGAAAGTTTGAGTAATGAGAGGGATCATAGGTTAAGATTCCCCAACTCACAAATGGTCCTGGAATTCCTGTTCCAGTGACATCACAATTTTAACTATTAGAAGGGAAGGGAAGGAAACCTTGAAAAATTTAGCTTACATCTTTCATTATTTGTTTATGCAAAGTATATTGATTTAACATATTCCTGATGCTGATGGATGTGGACAGTAGTACACATGTAAATATTTAACAAGGTGTTCTCCAATGGGGGGAAAATGGCTTGATTAGTTGAGTTTGCTGATTTCTGTGGTATAAATGCTCCCGCCATGCCTCCCATCATGGTGGCACTAAATGCAGAGTTGGGAAGAGATGAACGGTAGTACGACATCACATGGTATTTCCACCCCACAGATACAATAGATACAAATAACCTCAGAAGCATAGATGGTAACAAGAAGTATTAAAAGAATTATAAACTTACACTTTGTATTTTACAGATTTGTTTTTAATATACTTTATATAATGCATAAGTTTACATATTTTAATAATATGTGATCACTAAGTTTAATTATTGGCTTACAGAATTCCTGAAAATTTATCAGTTGACTCCTGTGAACCAGTATAAACTGGCTCCAGCACATAACTAAACTTATTATCCATTGCTTCTGGTTATAAACATCTAAAATACCTTCAGACAATAATTTAAAGTCAATTCACCATTGTCTATCACCTATGAAGTAGAAGGAACAAAACCTAAGCATAAAGAAGATGAATTGAAGTAGAAAGAATAAGAAAAGAGGTTCAGTGTTGGCCAATTATTTTGTGTGCCTGCCCCTCTTTTCCATTTTTGTCCTTAGTTCTTCTCTCTGATTGAATACATGTGCTAGTAACAATGGTTTGTGCCAGCTGATTCTGTCTTTGTGTGCCAGGCCATTGAGGACAGGTTAAGTTCCCCATGGCTGTTGTGACACATCTACTCCTGCTGGCAGTTTCAGTAGTGATGGCTGTAGTGTCTCTACTGAACCCAAATGAAACTGTGATAAGGGGTACATCCACATTTATTCCTCTGCTATCTTCTCTCTTTCCTTTCAGATCCCCCAGGCAATGGGCTTCTAGGCATTCCTCACCCTTCCCTGTGACACCAATCTTAATATACTTTTGGAACTAACATCAGTGAAAAGACCTAGAGAGAATAACTATATCAATTAGTGTGCTTTTAGTTGCAAATAACAGGAAATCAGAAAACAACTAGCTTAAACAGTAAAGGAAATTTACTTGCTCTCCTATTAGAAAAGTTCAGAGGTGACCAGAGGTTTGATCCAATGGCTCAAGCTTGCCACCAAGGCTATTGTTCCTTTTTCTGTCTCTACTCTGATTTCCTTGGGGTAATCTTCATCCCAAGGCTGGCTCTATCGTTCCACTAAGTACTTGCCAACAGTTTCCCAGGCAATACACCTCCCTGTTTATATCCATCAGGAAATGAGGATCTTTGGCACAATATTTGCCTATCAAGTCCCGACAACCACTCTCATTGGCCTAGTCAGTTCACTTATCTGTTCCTGGGTCAATCACAAAGGTGATTATTCGCCACCATACACATTCTACATCTATTGTAAATCTCAAGAGCCAGAGTGGGGCTGCATTGTGGCACAGTGGGTAAAGCTGCTGCCTGTGACACCAGCATCCCATATGGTTTCTGGTTTTTGTCTTGGCTGTTCGACTTCGGATCCAACTCCATACTAATGGCTTGAGAAAAGCAGCAGAAGATGGCCCAAGTACTTGGGGCCCTGCCACTTGCATGGGAGACCCAGATGAAGCTCTTGACTCCTGGCTTCAGCTTGGGCCAACCCCAGCCATTGTGGCCATCTGGGGAGTAAACCAGCAAAGGGAAGATTCCACCCCCCTCTTTCAAATGCATAAATAAATCTTAAAAAACAAAAGAGCTAGAGTGATGAAATTCGTTTAGGTCACATGGTTATTTCAGGAATGTTAGTGGAGTCACTGATATTGGGTCTGTTAGAAAGAAGATGAAGGCATGTTTTCAAATTGTGTTTCGGCATCTCCAAATTAAACTTATTCTATAACTTGACATTTAGAATTTACAGAAATCAACACAATATGTTATTCCTGCTTTCTAGTCCTTCTATTTTTACTTAACTGTTTATGATGACTCACATTGCTCCTACTGATAGCAGAAAGAAGGAAGTGAAGAAAAAAATGATGTTCCTGATCTTGTCCCTTGTTGAAAACTTTTGTTAACTTAATTACAAGAAGATAGATTCCAATGCTATGAAGTCTGTTATTCTGCATTATCTAGTAAGAGTCTGCTTTGGAGTCTTTCCTATTTCTTGAAAGTATCCCATTAGAAAGGTTTTTCAGGAAAAAAAGCTAAATTTTTAAAAAGCATTATTTGGGGCTTGGTGTGTAGTGCAGCAGTTAAGATTTTACTGATGGGCCCAGAACTGTGGTGTAGCAGGCTAAGCCCCCTCCTGCGGTGCTGGCCTCTCATTTGGGCACTGGTTCATATCCCAGTGCTCCTCTTCCAGTATAGCTCCCCCTTCCAATCTAGCTCCCTGCTAATGTCCTGGGAAGGCAGTGGAATATGGCCCACGTGGGAGAACTGGAGGGAGCTCCTGTCTCCTGGCTTTGGCCTGGCCCAGCATCAGCAGTTGTAGCCATCTGGGGGAATGAACCAGTGGATGGAAGGTCTCTCTCTCTCTGTCTCTCCCTCTCACTCTCTCTCTCTGTAACTCTGACTTTCAAATAAAATCTTAAAAAAAAAAAAAAAAAGATTTCGCTGATGACACCTGTATCCCATATTAGAATGCTTGGATGAAAGTCCCAGCTCTGCTTCTAATTCTAGCTTCCTGCCAATGAGTACCCTAGGAAACAGCTGGTAATGATTCGAGTAGTTGGGTCCCTGCTGCCCATGTGAGAGACTCAAACTGAGGACCTAGATTCTGGTTTAGGCCTGCCCCAGCCCCAGCTGTAGCCGTCACTTAGGGAGTGAATCAGAGGATGGAGGACCCATCTCAGTCTCTCTCTCTCTCTCTCTCTCCCTCTCCCTCCCTCCTTTTCAAAAACCATTATTTGTAATATAATTATATAGCACAGACTGTAATTTTTAAAAATTTGATGAACAAAATCTGTGGGTCTCAACTTTTTGTGTTAATATTCTGTTCTTTCTCTTTGTCAATTGAATGCTTTTCAGACACATGTAAAGATGGAGATTCCCTGTTCTTCTAGGGTTATACCAAATATATTAGCAATGCTGTGTCTCCTCAATCTCTTGTGATTTAAAAGGCAATGCTATTTGTATTCCAAAATAAAAAGCTGACATAACCTACGCCTGTCACACTGCATAGTATTCGGAGGATTATACACAGACTAAAAACTAACCCAGCTGTTCCTCCCTCCATGTTCCAAACACACAGTGGAAAAGACTCCAATCACTTGCAGATAAACAAAGGTGAATATTCCCTGTAGTGTTCAGCGGGGCTGGTAAGCAGTCCCAGGAACCTATGAAATACTCTTATCTATTTGGCCCTGTTCCTCATATTCCTCTTCCCTGAGCTATTTTTGGCATCCTTGGTGATTGACTTTTGTCTTGCTTTGGTATACCAGAAAGTCAGAAAAAGCTTCCCTGCATTGCATTAGGAAGGTGTAGAAGTCTGGATTCCCCACTTAGAATTTGAGGGGATTCTCCTTGTTAGTGCTGGGAAGGGATGGGAGTTTTGTTTCTCACAAGGTCACCACTAGCCCTGCTGGGAGGAAGAGCTTATTCCTGGCCTGCAAGGGTGAAAATCTGAGCTTCCTACTTGGCCTCTCTGACACCACCCTATGGGCGTATTGGGAACTTGTGCTACCGCCTCATAGGGTATCACATTCTGGGCTCCCCACATGATCTGTGTTGGTGTGTGAAGAAGTGAGTCCAATGTTTCTCCTGTGATGCTTGGCTAAAGCAGAGGGACTGTTGTCTAAATGTTTTCTGTCTTGCTCAGCTGCTCCTTTCCTGGTCCTTGGTCAGAAGAAGAGCCTTTTGTCAGAGCTTTGTCCACACCTGTTATTGTTCCTGGGTTACCAGCATCTTCAAGTTCCAGATATATGAGGTTGAAGAAAACCCAGAGAACTCCCCAGTATGTTATTCTTTGGTCCTTGGGGTCCCTGGCTGGTCTATCGTCTATCTACTTTTCAGAATCTTCTTATTTTTCTTTTAAGATTCAGTTACTTATTTGCAAGTCAGAGTTAAAGAGACAGAGAGAGAGATGGAGATCTTCCATCTGCTGGTTCACTCCTCAGATAGCTGCAAT